>NW_028258465.1:2430000-3037500 GCF_053883595.1 Heterocephalus glaber
AAGGATGAAATGGCCTAATAACATATTTCTTGGATTGTGTTTCCATCGGGTGTCATATGACTATCAAAATTTAAATTAGGAAGAACTTTGGCCTATGCGGAGTCTGCTAGCTAACTGGAGTATTTTTTCCAGATCATTATTTCTTCAGTGTTGGTTTTGGGTACCTTTCTGAAACAAATCACATCCTCTGATGTCTTGTTGGAGCTTGAGATGCCTTAAATTATATGGGAAAATGTTTAAGTGCTTTTCAGTTTTGTTTTGGTTGAGTTCTACTGTATTTGAATATTATTGTAGTTCTTTTTCCCCTTGCATTGTTCTTCTTTGAATGGTTTTAATTTTTTGGATGTGTGTGTGTTTGATAATAAAGTTAATAAAAATTAAAAAAATAATATTCAAAAGCAAATTAATGAAATGAATCAGTGACTGTGTGGGAAAACTTTTATGCAACTAGAAGTATTGTGGAAAGGGATGTGCATGCTATGTTGATATTTTTATGAATTAGATGAGCTTCCTACAGGACATGGTTTGCAAACACAGGGACCAAACTGTCACCACAAATACACAATGGGATACAAGCTCAGCAATAGAGCATGGCTCCAACCAGGATGATTAGATGTTTTATAAAAATTTTTTATCAGAAATTAAATGGATTCTGGAACCCACGAAGGGTGGTGCTCTTCTTGTGGAGGTCCCTGTACTATACAGGACATGAGTTTAGCAACTTGAAGTGTGGTGAGGAACAGAGTTCCCTTCACTCATGCAGACCCAGCTGGGTCATGTCAGGTGGTGAGCAGGAGCACAAACCAACACGGGCACCTTCTGGATCCACTTGGTTCCTGAGATCTGACTATCCTTGAATTCTCCCATCTCATGGATCCATCCCATGTGTGTTCCAACAGTTTGCATTGAGTCAACACCACTTGAAACTCAAGTTCTGAAAACTGATGAATCATTTTGTTTTTGTCCCAGAGCAGACAATATGTTCAGGATTAATTTGAAGGAAAACAATCATTAAAAAGTGACATTTTTTGAACTGGAAAGTGTTTGTATGTTAAATAATCTGTAGAGTGTTTTAACATGTCAGATTATCTGGAATGTGTTACCAAAGGCTCTTTTCTCCTAATTAGCTCATTAGAAAACTGTATGATGGCTTTGAACAATTTCCAGAGGAATCATCTGATTGGGTTATATTTCTATATTTTAAGGATTTTGAAACAGTATTAAATTAATCTCCTTTCTATGTCTAAAAAAATCAATGGTTTAACTGGACTGCTTTCTCATACATGCTTCCAAACAATCTACATTGCCTTTTAACTTTAGAGTAAAAGTAGAAAAGAACTTTAATAAAGTTATTTCTTACCAAGAGCTATTTGGGAAAACAGAACTGATAGCCAAGAAAACCCCCTAAAAACTGACATTTAACAAAATGGGCAACAAATAAATTGTACAAGATTTTTACTCCATACCATGTTATTCTGATTGACATCATGTTTTTAAATTAAATTTATATTAAGTAATATTTGAAGCAAGATATATATCAATAGTTTTCTAATGAGATAGAGAAACAAGCAAAACATTTGAAAGATGATCAGTAATATTTGAAAGATAAACTTTAAAAATTGTGCATCTTTGCTGGGAATAATGAATGAAAATTGATTCTCTCTCGATTATATATGGAGGACCATGGACTTTGTCCATGATATGGATGGACAGATCTCAGGTGGCCATGTTGATCATCTTCAGAGGCATCTCCCAGGTGACTTAAAACAGTAAAGACATTAGAAACATCTCCCCTGGAGCTGTCTGGTATTGATTTTTCTTCTTCATCTGAGACATGAATCAATAGCACTTCTTTGACAATCATCACTACTAAAGTGAGGTCACATTATATTCCCACATTTTCTGGTATAAATCAGAGATACCATTGTAAAAGGTATCTCTTTACTCCCCACAATTCTACATGTTAAGTACTATGACTGCTGGATATACATCAGGTAGCATATCTTTTTGAATATAATTTTAGCTTAATGGTGGGATTTTTTGGGAAGATCTTCTAACTCTTTTTAAATTTACTGCTACCTAAAAAGCCATAGAGGAAAACACCGAATCAGCCTGCTGCAGACAGGTAGGTCTGCGGACGCGGTCCTGAGGTCCTCAGTCGTGCTGAAAACACCAAATCAGCCCACGCCCTGGCAGCAATCCACTGGACACACCACCCCTGCTCCTTTGGCCTCTTCTCTGTACAGCCACCTGGTTCCACACTACATAGATGCAGAGGACACTGGACCACCAGACCACTGTACTGGAGCTAATTAAGTTCTCAGGATTTAAAGAACTCCTGCCCAGAGGTAGGGGCTTCTGAGCCGCTGTCCCACTGCTTCTGGTCCAGAGGAAGGGGCTTCTGGGCCCCAACCATCCCGCCATCCCAGCCCAGAGGAAGGGGCTTTCGGGCCATCATCGCTACCACCGTTCTCGGCCCCTGACTCACCTTTTCCAGCTCAGAGGAGGTGAGCAGTGTGGGCGCCAACAGCACCCCCCCACCTCAATCGAAATGAGAAAACACATAAATAAATCTCAAAACCAGACTTTCAGATCACCTACAGCAACCCCAAAGGGAAATGAGATGGAACAATGATACTCAACCACCTGGACACACTGAACTGGCAACAAAAGGGGATCTGGAAAAAATGAAGTCAGAAATAATTTCTCAGAAAACAAGAGAAATTGTGCCCCTAGTGCAAGACATGATTAATAAATCTAGAGAGGAGCTGAGGAACATGATGGAATCCCAACATAAGAAACAAAGGGAATCCATAAAACAGATGCAGATAGATTTCCAGGACATAAAAAACTCCATTGAAAGTCTACACAGCAGAATGAGCCAATGTGAGGACAGAATCTCAGATATAGAAGATAAGATTGCAATTAATGACCAGGAAAAGA
Organism: Heterocephalus glaber; assembly: GCF_053883595.1. Classification (NCBI taxonomy): domain Eukaryota; kingdom Metazoa; phylum Chordata; class Mammalia; order Rodentia; family Bathyergidae; genus Heterocephalus; species Heterocephalus glaber. The sequence goes on from NW_028258465.1 coordinate 2,432,944, forward strand.
AAAATTGTTTCAGTCCTGTGGAACACACCGAATCAGCCCGCTGCAGACAGGTAGGTCTGCGGATGCACTACCAAGGTCACGAGTTGCGCGGAACACACCAAATCAGCCTGCACCCCCAGCAGCAATCCACTGGACACCCCCCACACTCCTCTGTACAGCCACCTGGTTCCACACTACAAAGACGCAGAGGACACCAGACCACCAGACCATGGTACTGGGTCCTGCCGCTCCCAGCCCAGAGAAAAGGGCTTCTGAGCCACTGTCCCACTGCTCCTGGCCCGGAGGAAGGAGCTTCCTGGCCACCACCCCTCCCCCTGCTCCCAGCCCAAAGGAAGGGGCTTCTGGGCCACCATCCTACTGCTCCTGGTCCAGAGAAAGGGGCTTCCTGGCCACCATCCCTCCCACTGCTCCCAGCCTAGAGGAAGGGGCTTCTGGGCCACCATCCCCACCACCGCTCCCAGTCCCTGTCCCAACTCTCCCAGCTCAGAGGAGGTAATCCTCACGGGCACCAACAGCACCCCCCCACCCCTCCAATCGAAATGAGAAAACACATAAATAAATCTCAAAACCAGACTTCCAGATCACCTACAGCAACCCCAAAGGCAAATGAGATGGAACACTCTGATACTCAACCACCTGGATCCACTGAACTGGCAACAAAAGGGGATCTGGAAAAAATGAAATCAGAAATAATTTCTCAGACAACAGGAGAAATTGTGCTCCTACTGCAAGACATGATTAATAAATCTAGAGAGGAGCTGAGGAACATGATGGAATCCCAATGTACGAAATAAATGGAATCCATAAAACAGATGCAAACAGATTTCCAGGAGATGGAAAACACCATTGAAAGTCTACACAGCAGAATGAGGCTATGTGAGGACAGGATTTCAGATATAGAAGATAAGATTGCAATTAATGACCAGGAAAAGAAAATTTGTTTCAAAATTATAAGGGAACACAAGAAATCAATCTAGCAGCTGCTAGACGATGCAAAGAAGAATAACATAAGACTAATTGGAGTCAATGAAGAAACAGGAGAGAGTGCAGATGACATGAAAAAAACTCTTCGCAAAAGTAATGGCAGAAAACTTCCTGAGCAGGGGAAAAGAACTTGATATACAGATAAGTGAGGCATATAGGGCTCCAGCTAGCCTTAATAAAAAAAAAACTACACATAGGCATATAATAGTTAGGATTCCAGAAACTCATCAAAAGAACAAATTCTTCAAGCAGTTAGAGAAAAGAAACAAATCACATAGAAAGGAAAGCCCATCAGAATCACAGCAGACTTCTCAACACAAACCATCAAGGCAAGAAGAGTTTGGAGTGACATACTCCAAGCCCTAAAAGAAAACAGCCTCCAACCCAGATTGATGTACCCTGAAAAACTATCTTTCAAAATGGATGGAGAAATAAGATACTTTCATGACAAAGAGCACCTTAGGAACTTCGTGAATACCAAACCAGCCCTCCAAAGAATTTTACACAATCTCCTAGGAACAGACATTGAGGATCACAACCCCAGGAAGCAAAGCAGACTGAACCCATCTGGTACAACATGAAATTAAATGTAAAGGGGGAGAACTCCATTCGCCTCAGCCCCCAAATTCATAGTTTCCTGGTAGCCAATAATAGAGTGCCAAACCTCCCAGTGCGCCCAACTATATAAAACAAATACTAACGGACATGAAAAGTCATATATGCACTAATAAAATTGTGGTGGGGGACCTCAGCACCCCACTGTCACAAATAGGTAGATCAACTAGACAAAAAATAAGTAATGAAATACTAGAACTCAATCGAACTCTTGAACAAATGAACTTAACAGATATTCATAGAGTTTTCCACTGCACAAAATCAAAATACACATTCTTCTCAGCTGCACATGGGTCATTCTCCAAAACAGACCACATGCTCACACATAGAACACGTTTAAGTAAGTGCAAAGGAATTGAAGTTATCTCCTGTATATTATCAGACCATAGTGGGATGAAATTGGAGATCCATAGCAAAAGAAACTGGAAAAATTTCATAAACACGTGGAAATTAAACAACACACTTCTGAATAACCAATGGGTCACAGAGGAAATTAAAGAAGAAATCAGACAGTTCCTTCAATTATATAACAATGACAATACAACATATCGTAATCTATGAGACACAATGAAAGCAGTCTTAGAGGAAAATTCATAGCAGTGAATACGCATACTAGGAAAACAGAATGAGCCCAATTAAACAACCTGATGCTGCACCTCAAGCTTTTAGAAAAAGAAGAGCAGGACAACCCCAGAGCTCCTACAAGGGAGGAAATTATAAAGATCAGAGGAGAAATCAATGCAATGGAGACTAAGAGAACGATACAAAAAATCAATGAACCCAAGTGTTGGTTCTTCAAAAGAATCAATAAAATCAACAAATTCTTAGCCAACCTTATCAGAAAAAGAAAAGGCCTAAATCCATGCAATTAAGAATGAAAAGGGTGAAATTACAATAGACCCAGCAGAAATCCAGAGGATCATCAATACCTACTTCCAGAACCTATATGCCAATAAGATGGAAAACAGAAGAAATGGACAGATTCCTAATACATATGAATTACCAAAGTTGAAAGAAGAAGATCTAAAAATTCTAAACAACCCAATATCAACCAATGAAATTGAAAACGTCATTAAAAACTTATCAACTAAGAAAAGCCCAGGCCCGGATGACTTCACTGTTGAATTTGACAAGACATTTAGAGAAGAACTGCTGCCACTACTGTTTAAACTCTTCAGTGAAATTGAAAGGGAAGCGATACTCCCAAATTCATTCCTGGAAGCAACCATCACCTTGATCCCCAAAGAGGAGAAAGATGCAACAGAAAAGGAGAACAATAGGCCAATCTCACTAATGAACATAGATGCAAAAATCCTTAATAAGATACTGGCAAATAGAATGCAGAAGATCATCAAGAAGATCATACACCCTGATCAAGTGGGATTCATCCTAGGGATGCAGGGATGTTTCAACATACGCAAATCAATCAGTGTAATACACTATATCAATAGAGCCAAGGACAAAAACCATGTGATTATCTCCATAGACACAGAAAAAGCATTTGACAAAATCCAACATGCATTTGTGATAAAAACCCTAAAAAAATTGGAATGGATGGTCTTTACCTCAATCTGATAAAAGCCATCTATGAAAAACCAACAGCCAATATCATACTAAATTGTCAAAAACTGCAATCCTTCACACTATGAGGATCAAGTTCATGTCTGGCTGAGCCAGGTGCACTGCACCCACCTCTTGTGAGCAAACTCCAAGAGCTGAGTACAGGGGCTACCCACTCTCTGGTGTGCTGAGACCTGACTTTAGACAGACAGGCTGCTTCTCTCAAAGACCTCCAAGGTCCTGACTCCATTCGCCTCAGCCCCCATATTCATAGTTTCCTGGTACCAATAATAGTGTGACAAACCTCCCAGTCCTGTCCTGGTCTTGCCCCCGCTTTACCCTATCCAATAATGATGTGCCAAATATCTTGACATCACCCTGGCTCCACCCCTGCCTTACCCTATATAAGCCTGTACATTTCCTCAATAAAGCGGAAGCGTTCCAGAAACCTCCCCGGAGTCTGCTTGGTGATTCTGCGCCTTGCCCTCCCAGTTCGGGTTCCTGAACCTTGTTCCATGAGCGGGCTCGCAGACGACAACAACACTAAAATCAGGAACAAGACAAGGATGTCCACTATCACCACTCTTGTTCAATATAGTTCTGGAAACATTAGCCATGGCAATTAGACAAGAGAAAGAAATAAAAGGAATAAAGATAGGAAATGAAGAAGTTAAATTGTTATTATTTGCAGATGACATGATACTCTATATAGAAGACCCCAAGAACTCCACCAAAAGTCTTCTAGACTTAATAACCAAATTCAGTCAAGTAGCTGGTTACAAGGTCAACAAACAAAAATCAATAGCTTTCCTCTACATGAATGACAGACTCACTGAGAGAGAAATGGGGCAAATAATTCTTTTCACAATAGCATCCAAAAAACTGAAATACCTAGGAATCATCCTAACAAAAGAAATCAAAGACCTCTTCTCTGAAAACTATACCACTCTGAAAAGAGAGATTGAAGATGATATCAGAAAATGGAAAGATATCCCCTGCTCCTGGGTAGGAAGGATTAATATAGTGAAAATGGCCGTATTTCCAAAACTGCTATATAGATTCAATGCAATTCCAATTGAGATCCCAGCAGCATACTTCATAGACCTCGAGAAAACAATCCAAAAATCCATTTGCAACAAGAAGAGACCCTGAAGAGCAAAAGCAATTCTAGGTAACAGGAGACATGGCAGGGGGTATCACAATCCCCAACCTGCAACTATACTACAAAGCTAATGTGATAAAAACAGCATGGTACTGGCAAAGAAACAGACCTGAGGACCAGTGGAACAGATTAGAAGATGCAGAAACAACGCCAGACACACTCAGCCATCTCATCTTCAATAAAGGAGCCAAACACCCTCACTGGAGGAAAGATAGCCTCTTTAATAAATGGTGCTGGAAATATTGGGTTTCAACATGCCAAAGATTAAAACTAGACCTATATCTCTTGCCATGCACTAAACTAAAATCAAAATTGATTAAAGATCTAAATATTAAAATAGAAATGCTGAACCACTTGGAACAGAGGTTAGGTAGAAGAACTCTTGAAGACATCGATGTAGGAAAAGATTTTATGAACAAAACCTCAGTTGCCTATGAACTAGCACAAACAATCAACAAGTGGGATCTCTTCTTATTAAAAAGCTTCTGCACAGCAAGAGAAACCACCAGCAGTGTGAAGAGACAACCCACATTGTGGGAAAAAATCTTCACCTGCTTTTCCTTAGACAAAATTCTACTATCTCACATCTACAAAGAACTTAAAAAGATCAGACCTCCCAAATTTAAAGACCCAATCAGAAAATGGACATCTGAAATGAACAGACATTTCTCAGACAAAGAAGTAGAAATAGCAAATAAATACATGAAAAAATGTTCAACATCACTGGTCATTTGAGAGATGCAAATGAAAACAACGCTGAGATTCCACCTCACTCCAGAAAGAATGGCTGCTATCATGAAATCAACCAACAAATGCTGGTGGGGCTCTGGGGAAAGAGGAACCCTGCTCCACTGCTGGTGGGAGTGTAGACTGGTGCAACCACTGTGGAAATCAGTATGGAGATACCTCAAAGAACTAGAACTGGAAGTCCCATTTGACCCCAGTATTCCACTGCTGGGGATCTTCCCCAAAGCATTAAAAGAATCATACCACAGTGATATATGTGCACCCATTTTCATAGCAGCACAGTTCGTGATAGCTAAAACTTGGAAACAGTGCAAATGATCATCAACTGGAGACTGGATAAAGAAAATGTGATTTTTTAATAAAATGGAGTAGTACTCAGCCATAAAAATGAGAAATTGGAGATATTTATGCTAAATGGATGCACATTGAGGCAATACTCTTAAGTGAAATATATAGGACACACATGTATAAATACCAAATAGTTTCTCTGGTGTGAGAAACTGAAAATGTAAACGGGGACTGAAATGTATGATAGGTACTGTGCAATAGGAAGAAAAGGGGCAATGGGGAAGGACGTGGGAGGGCTAGGGAAAAGGATAGAAGGGAATGGGATTAATATGAGAAAATGAAACAATGGAAACAAAGTCTTTGTAAATAGGAAGGAATGGAGGGGTTGAAGGGAGGGCTGGGCAAGGGTGAAAAATAAGAACCAAGAGAGACTATGTAAAGGTGCAAATTTCCTATGATGAATGTCATTATATTGTATACCTACAATGTACCAATGATTAGAAAGAATAATCTATAATGCAAAATAGGAAGAAAAGGTCCAAAGGGATAGGGGTAGTGGGAGGAGCAGGGGAAAGGAAAGAAGGGAAAGGAAAAATGATGAGAAATGGAAAATGGAAATAAAGTCTTTGTAAATAGGGAAGGGAGGAGGGGATGAAGGGAGGTCTAGGAATGGGGAAAAAATAAGAACCAAGATGCATCATATTAAGGTACAAGTTCCCAATGAGAAATGTAATTGTGTTGTATACCTAAAATGTACCAATAAATGAATAAAAAAAAAGCCATCGAACCCATATGGTATCACATAAAAGGAATAGAGTACACTAAATCTTATATATGAATATAATCTTTCTATGTCTATCTACCTGCCTACCTACCTATCATTTCTCAGAAACTTGCACATGCATTTCTTCTGTCAGCAGATTAAAATAATATCCAAATGTTAATATTTTAATGATGTAGGCATTAATGAGTGAAGATAATGAATAACTCAAGAAAAAATATTAATCATGAAATTCAGTGAAACTAATACAAGTGATCCCATGTGATGTGTGCCTAAATTTTAGTTCTTACTATATTCCCTGTGGTAATTTATGCTCCGTATTTTACTCCAAACAACATTAGAAATTGCTTTATTATGACGTGTGTTTACTAATTAAAAAGTCATAAATTTGAGTTTTATTGCCTTGCTATTGTAATAGAAGCTTGATTTTCTGAAACTGAAATTTTTACATGTGGATAATTATTGTCTCAGTCTTTTGAAATCTTCTAGTAAGAGAAAAGGCAGCTTATGTTTCTTCCTCATTGATTAATGTGAATTTTCCTAGCCTAGATGACATTGTTATTATGAGTACGTTTAAAATGTTTGAATTTATGTTTTAAAGTATACTTATTGCTCTAATAATTAAGAATTGAAACATAAAAAATACATGCTTATGGGAGATTACATCTCTTATATAATATGTACCCCAAGTATATTTCTTTGTATAGTACTTTTAGTCAGAAAGAGAACCTTGCAGTAAGTTGAGGTAGGAACTATTGCCAACCGAGAGTGCTATTCAGCCATAAAGAAAGATAAACTCCAGACATTTATAGCTAAATGGATGCAACTTGAGGCTATACTCATAAGTGAAATAAAGCAGAGACACTTGTGTAAATATTGCATTGACAATCTAGTATGAGAAACTGAAAGGGTAAATAAGGACCAAAACGTATAATAGATAATATGAGATAGGAAGAAACTGTTCAAAAGGAAAGGGAAACTCTGAAAGGGGAGGGAGAGAAAAGGGAAAAAAATCGATAAAAGAGAAAAATGGCAACAAAACTTTTGTTAATGGGGGGTGGGGAAGTTGGTGAGAGGGAAGGGGATTGAGAGAAAAAGAGGAATCAAACTATATCATGTACAGGTACAAATGCCCTTTGATGAATGTGATCATTATGCATATTTCAATTATACCTCTGCTCACTTTGACAACACCTACACTAAATTGGACCAATATAATTAATTAATAAAAAAGAGAAAAAGATCAAAAACTCTTAGAGAAATAAGAAACAAATAGGAGTATATTTACATTCACAGATTTTCTTACTTATCTAAGTTGCTTAGTTCCATCTTCGTCCTGTCATATGCAAACTTTTATAAATGATTTTCAGAGAGACAGGTTTTGCTATTCTTTTGCAAGTGTCTGTTGAAGAAAACATTATAAACATTAAAACATTACATTGCTATATCTGGGGAGTGCTAGTATTCATGTTTTGTTAGATATGTATTTATTATTTATAAATGGCAAGCTTTTATATATATGCATGTGTATATACATATGTATATGTATATATATGTGTGTGTGTATATAATCTATATAGGAATAAAAGCCAATAGCATTTGCAATTTTTATTTCTCTCGTTTGAATTTCATTTTACTTATATTTATGTGTAATATATATTTTTACTGTTGTCAAAAGCTTTTATGTTATATATTTAAAATGGATTTTTAAATATTGCTTCAATCTTTCACTTGTGGATTTGCAATTATGCTTTTCACATACATATCCACATATCTCTGTACATATGAATATGTTATATTGCCTTACAAAATTATTCACAGAAGCTGTACTTTGGAGTTCATTATATTTGTACTTTAAATATCAGTTTTAAATTCTATCTCTTGGCAGTTAATAATTGTTGCTATTACATAGATAAAATTGGTTGTGAGTGTTAAGTATGCTTAATTAAGTGGGAAAAATTAGTTACAGGTACACATGCATCCCAAAAAAATACAAATACCTTTAGAAAAGATATGATTTATTTCAGATTTAAAATCTCACCAGAATTCAAAATGGTCATAATAGTACTACTGAAAGCTGCATTCCATTTGTCTGATGTAATTTAAATCAAAATTGCACAATGGAAAAAAAGGCCTTAGCATAGAGCTGTGTTACACTAGCTGTTCTTCATGAAGAAGGTGCTATTATTTTACTAGTAGTACCTCTTTATTAGTTTATCCTAAAAATAGCCATTGATGTGTTTTCATTATGTGCAATGTCAAAGTGAACTGCCGATTTTGCAGGTGAAATGAATAGCTCCTTTGCTCAAAATCCTCTGGCAATCAGCCTCAAGTTCTGCCAAATCAGCATGCTGACCACCTGCTAGGCTTGAGTCAGATGGCAATTTGGAAAGCTTTTAGTCATTATCTTTTTATGTGATGTAACTGCCCATTTTTCAGCATGACTCATTCATCATATGATGCCAAAGAATAGAATTATCTTGGATTTTTTCTTGTTATCTTTCTGGATAGTCTGACATGACTTTCACATCAGTGTATTTTTTACTAGCAAAGAACATATGTGATATTTTGAAAACTGGCTGAACTTGACAGCATGAGATTTGACACACAGAATATGTAATTTTCTAACATTGCCTTTTGGGACTTCTCTATGTTTACAGTCAGGGACTAGAAATGTAAATCTTTCTATACAACACCTCCTAAGATTCTATTCAAGATTCTTCAAAATGAAATATAGAAAACTTAGATCCCTCTGGATCTAGTATATGCAGCAAAGACTTGGTAAGTCCAGTTACTTTAAGATTACACATGGCATGTCTATTGTGATATATAAAATCTTAAAGGAATTAATGATGTGTCATGGAATTTGGGGAATGGAAAACTTAAGTATATCCCCTAAAGAATGTGTAGCAAGAGCAGAAATATGGTTATTATGCAGAGCTGCACAGTGCCCATTAGAAATACCATGACAGTGATCATGATCCACCAACAGATATCCTCTCCCACACTGACCTTCTAGCCACTGTGTATTTACCCACTTTTTCCTCCAGCCATTCTACAGTTTTCTCTGGTATCAACTTTTCTAGCTGATTAAAGTACTGTGCTGGTGTTAATTTAATTAACACACAGGAGATTCGAGTCCCAACTCCAAATGCCGTTCATGACTTCACCAGCCCCAGATAGAAGGGCCTCCTTGACAAAGGTGATGCAGATGAAAAGGAATGAGTAGTAGATGAGACAAAATGACTCTTGCTGATGTAAGTAAAGCTTCACTCAAAATATCAGCTGCAAGAGATTTGGAGAGGAGAAATCAGAACAAAATCCATCCTGAGATGTATAGCACAACAGAGACACTGTCCACAGGTTCAAACTGTTCTTCTATCCAATCAAATATTACAAATATTTAAGGTCAACCTTAAGAATGCACCTTGATTTTTAAAGCATTAATGTGCCTGTGCATTTAATTATCATTCCCACAATCCTGATTCAGAGGGTGTCTGACATCAAGACAGAGCCTCTTTTGTATAAAACCAGTAATACATGTTGGATGAGAAAGTGTTTTGGTTAGGAAGTGCTTTCCTATTTGACTTCTAACCTTAGCTTTCTAACCTACCTACTAATTGGTTATGATTTTTGAAAAATAAGTTAGCCTGACTTTTAATTAATGCTTTGGTTGCATAAGGATTATACTTCTAACTCATAGGCTTTTAAGGTGGCTGAGAAAAAAATATATAATATACTTTATATCCTGCCTAGCCTACTACTAGTACTAAAATAAAATCCACTGTGCTAACAATTTTGGAAAAAGCAGAATTGGGCAATTGTGTTAACAGCAGTCATTAGTATACAACTTATTTGTATAACCATTTCACAGCAAATATTTGTTATCATACCATGGCAACTGATAAGATCCTTTGCAAATTTAATTTGGTGATTATGATGAAAGTGATTAAAGAATGGAAGTTAAAAACATTATATATGGGTGCAGAGTCTAAAATTCAGTAGTGTGACTTTGTTGTAAGATTTGGTGGTCTATGACAGCTAGGTCAGTAACATCAGAGAAATAAAAACGGAGAAAAAAATTAAGTTTTATCAATGTTCTGAAATAGTTGTTCTACATGTATCAAATAGAAAATTGCAATACACAGAATATCCAATTTAAGATAAACTAAGAGTTTGTTAACTGATCTACTGTAAGACACATTACACGTGCAGCATCATACAAGAGCTAAAATAATGTTCGAAAGCAATTTGAAATTAGAAAGGAATGTGGTTTCAAAATCATCAGAATAGTTGATTTCAAGAGCGAAGCTGCAGTGATATCAGCAAATCATATTTCTCTGGTTGCCTCTCCTATTCACAGGCTCTGGGCACAAGTGACTTCTTTTTACAAAATAATTGAGACTTGTTGGGAGAATCACACTCTGATTCCATATTCTCATCATTTCAACTTCTAGACATACACACACACACACACACACACACACACAAGCAGAAGAATCAAGTCTGGCACCCACAATATTTTCTATTGCATGAACATGAATAAATAAGTACATTTTATACATTCAGGTGGACAAAGTTTTTGTCTGTGTGATACTATTCATAAAGTATTTCTTGCCAAAACCATAATTTCATGCACAATGTTAAGGTCTTTCCTAATCTTTCTATTAGTTTTTATACCATGGAAACAATCTTTAGAATTATCAAAAATATATTTTTTCTACAATTTCTTCCATAACTCAGTATTGTTCTTCCTTCTTGTCAAGACACAAATGGTTCAAACTCTATTGCCCACCTTATTACTAGGTGGTGGGAGCATACAATTCCCATGATGCTATGCATATAATCATAGTATTGGTAAACTAGCTTCTTGAGACCATTAAACTCACACCATATATCTGGGCATAGCAAATCTGCTAGGGAATTGATAGGACACAGAGAATGAATTATGTATCATGAAACTGCTGAATGGCAAAGAAAGAATGCATGCTCAGAAGTACACTGAATAGAAGGGGAAATATATATATATTTCATGGTGCCTATGCATTCTCAATGTTAAGAACCTGAAATTGGTGGAGAATATGAATGAATGATTGTATATTATTATAATTCAAGGGAAACACTAAAATTCCTAATTGTACAAATGTCTATTTTGGCCAGGATAAAAAAGCATATGGTAATTTTATAGTTGTATATTATTGGCAATACAAAATGTATGAAAACATTTGCTTTGGATATGATTAATCTAAGTGATTATCATTGAATTATCATCAATAAATAAATCATGCCTTACAATTAGGATGAACTTAAATCAGCTCAGTTAATGAATTTTATTTAGGAAAAATACTTATTTAATTGTAGATGTGAACATGTTTTGATTAATGTTAAGATAGTAATTAACAGTCTCAATGCAAATGATACTAATAATTCCTTCTCAAAGATTCAGAAAATACGTATGTCCAAAGGAAGTCTATTTTAACTTATTTTAGCAAATTTCCTACAGTGTATGTTTTATATAAAATGCTTATGAGGATTTAGAAACCTGAAGAATAAATTAACCAAGTGGACAACAAACAACGTCTCTAATACCTTGAGACTTATAAAACCAGTAACGACTATTCGATATATTTTAATTGTGAATCTTTAAGAATGTGTCAGGAGCCAGGAAAGAAGCTGGATTGGACAGTTAGCTACAATATATTGTTTTAATGAATCAGAAAATTGCCACAGCATTTACAGATGAAATTTTTATTAATAAACTGATACTGCATTTGCTAGTCCTTTTGATTTAATTCATCTGCCTGCTGATGGGAAAGAAAATACATTTATTTCCCCACCCGGAGTTTAAGGAATGGGAAAATTTATTGACTGGATGCACAGAAATACTAAAGGATGTCAACTGCATCTAATTGGAGTGATCTAACCTGTTTTGGGAAGAATAAAAGAAAAAAATTAAAATAATAAATAAATGAATAAATGCATGCTTTCTCTGAATGTAGGAGTAATTTGATAAATTAAGTAAAATCTTCACTGATTAGATATTTTAATTAAGAATTGCTTTTATCCATAATTATGATCAAGTTTCAAGTATAGTATAACTTGAAGCGTATTTTTCTTAGTATAAGAAATCTCCCATTTTCTTGCTCAATTTTAAACAACACGAAAGCACCTTAGGTCTGCAGCTTCTCAGTCTTTTCTCTGCTGCCCAAAAAGCAACATCTTCACCCCCGCAAATGGTTATCACTGTAAATCCACTAGCTGCTTCAACTAGTTAACTTAAATCCACTAGTTACTAGTTACCACTTAGTTACATCGTTCTCAGAAATATTTTGCAGCTTAATAAAAGGTAAAGAGAATACCTTGATCATCAGCTGGTTAAATAGCTTGGGATAAATTGTCATCCAGTTTATAAAGCCAGTCTTAGTGAAAACATAAATCATTCCTCTAATTTGGGATTTTTTTTTAAGAGGACACAACTGCTGTTTGTTGAGAGACAAATGACAATGCATTTCACTTGAAAGTTTATAGCTTTCTGAAAGTTAATATAAACTATGACTTAGTGACTATTGATTATCACTACAATGTGGTTCCTGCCTTACTATAAACAAGTATAGCATTATCTAGGGCTACATTTCCCTAATTGATTTTCTAAGAATTATTTCAAAAACTGCATATACATTCTGATGCACACATATGCATTGTCTCTTTCATATATATATATATATAATTATGCAATTTTAATTATATACATAATATGTATTTTGATTGTATATGGTACACACACTTATCTATTTTATTTTGTGTTTTGGATCACATTTAATACCTATGATGAACATATGGCATTGTAATTTACAATTAAAGCATTTTCATAAAACAATGTCTAAAATTATTGTTTCTCAAATTTAGAATTTGGATGTAATATTGGGATTCCAATATTCTCATTTTAAAGGTGATCCGGCAATTATCTGGGTTATTAAACATTTGTGAAATGGAAAAGAAGATCAATGTTTTCAAGAGGTACATTTAGAGGAAAAAGTAGACCATCAGCGGGGTTTGTCGTCTAAGATCTGAGTAGAGATTAACCTCAGTTTTCTCAACTATAAAAATAAAATTGTAATACATAATCACCTCTATTAAGAGTTCCAACCTTATGATTTTCTATTGTCACTAATTATAACTCTCTTATCATTAGAGAAATGGCGAAACGTACATCCAAGAGAAGCTGAAGTTCTCCAAAAGCAGCCAGTCTGCCCTCTTTCCCTCTTGTAACTGAGGGTCTCTACTGGGCTTCGCCCACTTCCTGTCTCTGAGTGAGTCCTGTTCATAGGCCAGGCGCTCAGCTCAGAGCCCGGCTCTGCAGTTGCTGGGGGTTCCCGACCGGGAGAAAGGCTGAGCCCTGATCCCCTTTCCCTGCCAGTGCTCCCTCGCCTTCCTCGCGTTGCTCTCAAGGTGGAGGCAGCGCCGTCCTGCAGATGGAGCTCGAAACATGCGGACCTGGCCAGGTTACTCCGTGCTCTGGGACCCAGTTGCTGAGGCCAACTGGATACGGACATCTGAGATTTTGTCATTCTGTATTATTGCACTGAAGGAAAGTTGAAATTTTATGTCTCTCCAGAAGACTGTATATGTTTAAAACTCCCTGTACCAAGTGTTTTCACCTACGATTATCTAATATTTCACTCTTAATATTCCTTCCTCAAAACAATTATCTGCTGCTAGAAATAAAACTCAACAAATCTATAATTTCATGCATGGATCACAAGGCAATAAAAATCAATGACTCAAAATTTCTAAATGCTATATTTTTGTTACTTCAATGGGCAAAATGATATATCACATATACATTTTTACATCATAATACCTATGTATTTATATAATTAATATTTACTGTAAACAAATCTTAGAAAAACCTAAATACCAAGACGGGTGTAATGTATTTAAATGCATGGATATAGGACAAGGTTTAACATTTTTTATTATGATTCTTTGAGGAAAAATTCCAGCAATGTTCTAAATGAGTTTTTAAATGTGAACGGAGTAAATGTTTGCAGACCCATTTGCGCCCTGGTTCATTTTCCTAGGCCTTCCGGTGCGGGGGGCCACAGTCGGAAGCGCAGCTGACAGATGCAGACCCACTGGCCCGTCATGTAGAGCTAAGGAAGAAGCCACGCTTCCCACACTCACTGGGGGCCACGCACGGAAAGGGAGGCTCTGGGACAGGTACAGGGCGGAAGGATCGCAGTTAAGCTTCCCTAGTGCTTGTTCGGGAAATCTAACGGCTTTTGAAAGTACTGTTTCTCAGTTCTTGTGTAGAAAAGGGAATCACACTTCTTTGTAGGCTATGACAATCATTCTAATAGATTTTGGTAAGATCATGTAACCCATGCACCTTTTATCACACACACACACACACACACACAGGTGAATGTACACTTACTTCAGTTTGTGAGATATTTCCTTGAAACCTGTGACACACCAATAATTGACACAATAATTTCACTCATAGTGATTTAATTCGTTTGCTTAAAATTGAATAGTTGTAATTTTCATACTTTATTCCATAATTCTAATTATATAGTAGCAGAAACTCATGCATATGGGCAGGAAGAAACTTGAGCCAGTTCGCATGGTAAATGATAGAACTGGATTCAGGCAGTTATATAACTGCTATGTCCTATCCCACACTGTAGATTAGGAAAGATCAAACTAATGATAAGTTAGTTAGTCTAACTTAAGATTCTCATCCATGTATTGAGGAGAAAGAAAATATCTATAATTATGCAATTATTTTGAAAATTAAAATTACATGCAAATTATATGGCACAAGAGTACCAATATGTTTTAGCCATGATATTTTATCTTTAGATTCTAAGCAAACATCCCAGATAGCAAATAGTTTTCATATTGAAGGTGAACCTCTGTCATTGATTGTTGCTGTATGACCAGTTGAGTGCTTTTTAGCAAAAAGCGTCCTGAAAAATTACAGATCTTTCTATAATCAGGAATAGGGACATGTGTCCCACTGCTCTGGTAGACTAAATACAATCTAAATATTGGTTTACTTTCTTATTACATCTTAAATTCACCACTGCTGGGTTTTGATATTGAGAAAATTGATGACTTCCATATGCTGCTTTATTTCATGCATCCAGGGAATATATAAATGGTATCAATTTCATAGGTTTATTATGAGGGTTACAGGAAATTATAGACATACATTCACAGGCTGAGTATGTATATCTTATTTCATAATCTTCAAATTGCAGTAGAATTCCACTGACTGGAAGCATAAGCTGCAAAGCACAAAAAGAGCAACAGAAACCATCAAAGTTACCTTTTGGAAATTGGAACATCAAATGGTGAGTTGAAGCTCACGAAAGAATGAATGAACGGTACAGGTGAGTTTGGATCACTGGTGATTGTATGATGGTACTCTGCACATTTCCAAAACACAGAATGTACAACGCGGGAGTAACACTGGGAATATAAACCACAGACCTGAAGAACTAAGATGGATCAGTGCCTGTTCACCAATGTTGAGAAGTATAGCTCAGAGAGATAGAGTAGTCAGATTTTAGAGAGCACTGTAAGCCACCTGTAAGAGTATGGCCATTAAATCAGAGTCGGGAAATCAGCAAACCAATATATAACAGAACTGTCCCTTTCTTACATTGATATTCAGAAAGTTGGAATGTGGTATGAATAACAAACTGGAGGGAGGTACTAGGATGAGTTAGAAGATTTGCTCAGAAATCCTACTGAGCAATAAATGTAACGTCAGGCAGTGGAGTAACAATGAGTGAAGGCAAAGTGTTCCCTTCAGGGAGGATGAAAATAATATTTTATTGGATCGGAGTGGTTATCAGGGTCGAGAAGGGGCATGAACGACTCTGGGAAGGATGCCATGCCAGCACAGGCTGTGATGGGGCGTGAGGTCCATCACAGAATGGAGAGCTCCGGCCAGGGAGGATCTGGGCCGGGAGTAGAGGAGGAGGAAGCAGCGAGCTTGTTGTAATCCTGTTGAGCTTGCAGCACTGCCAGGTCTTCTGAGTGTAAACTGAAGTTAACCAACTATAACTCCAGACAAAGTGGTACAAGCTCTGTATTTGGGCGTCATCAACCTGAAGGTCAGAACAAAGCCACAGGAAACCACATGGGAGCAAGAGAGAAATTGGCACAGTTCTGTGACAGCCTGGGAGGAGGGCGAGGAAGAAAGGCTAGCAGAAACCTGGACTGGGGGATTTAAAAGAAGTCAAAGATGGTAAAGGATCCCAAAAGCCAGAAATGATTCCCTGGGGCTATTTACAACATTTTCATCCTTTATTATAAATCCAGTTGATTTTAGATTTTCTATTCCACCTGCATGGGAGATGACTGAGGGAAATGATCTACTTAGTCACTCTCGGTGCCTGAAATAATGAAGTTACACGATACTTGAATCAATAAATTGTGTGTAGGTTATTACTTTTTTAGCTTTATTTGAACGTATTATTTCTTTACACATTAGTTAGAAACCACTTAAGGTGCAGAATATGTTTAATTTTCTGATTTCACTAACACTATTCATTAAATGTTTAATTAACTAAAACTAATGCAGGCCCAGGTCCTTCATGCTTTTTAGCTAAAATCCTTTCTAAAATCTCACTTTAAAAATTTTGCAGAGTTCTACTGTCAATGCAGCAGGGTAGTGAGTTCTTTTATTTATTTTTGGAGTAGGTTTCTTATGGTATGATGAAGAAATATTCATAAAGTTCATTCATAACATGTTTAAGTTGCAGTTTCAAAAACAAAATTGTTACCTAGAAGTCAAAAGACTAGCAAATGAATAATACAATATAATTCTTATTAACTCCCCAAACTGTATATGAATAAAAATTTATGTCATTGTATCGCATGTATAGACTTGGGCTACTATCATTGAATTATGATATGAAATTATTCCAGTACCGTGAAGTTCCATCCCAATTGCCAACAACCTAGAATCTCTTTTCCATCTTTAGAATTTGTTGAGGATGTTATATAAGTAGAATCATATGGTCTGTAATATTTTGATAATGACTTTTCACTCAAAATAATAGCCTTGAAGTTCATACAAATGACTGTGTACATCAGAATTTCACCTCTTTTTTTTAGCTGAGACCTATTTGATGGCATGGAATACCATAGTACCTTCACTTGCAATGCGTAGTGAGCAAATTCAAGTGGTTTTCATGTTTGTATGGTAATTAGCACTCAAAACATTGTATAAAAGTCAGTGCATGAGCTTACATTTTATTATTTCTCTGGAATAAAGGCCCACTGGTGCAATTATAGGGCCTTATGTAAATATATATCTAATTTGTTTATTTTTTTAAGACTACCCAGTGATTTTCTTGGACCCCTTCTTATACATAGCTCTTTGGTATCAATGCTTAACATATTGTGTGGCTGTCAGCAAAAATGTCACTGTCATTTAAAATGTTTAGCCTACCTGCAAAGTGTCATTTCCTTCATAGGTTTCGATATAATTTTTCTCTTGAGCTTCTAAAAGTTTGACAATGATTACTGTAGGTTTACATTTGTTTTCTTTTATTTGAAATTGATCCAGCTCCATTAAACTGTGTGTCTATGGTGAATTTTTAAACTAAATTTATGAAAATTTTCATCACTATCGTTGCAATTTCTTTTGTGGTACTTGGGATTGAACTAGGGTCTTTAGAAAGTTTCATTCTCAGCCTTCCTCTTTTAAAAAAAAATTGTTTTGAGACAGAATCTTGCTAAATTGTTAAGTTGCCCAGGCTGGGCTCAAATTTGCAATCTTCTAGCTCAGCCTTTCAGACTGCTGGGATTACAGGCGCCTTTCACCATGCCTGGCAAGCAAATATATTTTTTAGTCTCATCCACAATTTCTTTTCCCCTGAAATATGTGGACAGCAAGTTAAGTCTTTTTTTAAGAACCACAACTACTGAGAATCTGCTCATTTTTCTTATTTTCCTCTATTGTTCAGATCTAGTAATTCATCTTCTTAAACATTCACTTTTACTCCAGTGTTTCTCTCTTTGTCGGTTTTGTTGAGCTCATACACCAATTTTTTTTTGTCCTTCTTTTTCTTCTTTCAGTAACTACATTCTTTCAGTGCTAAAATTCCTTTTTGTTCATTTTTCACTTATTTATTTTTTTGTTGAGACCTCCTCTGCTTTTTTTTTTAATTTTTGCAAATATCTTTGTGACTGCTCCTGAGGCATTCTGATGATGGCTGGTTTCCAGTAATGGACAGATAATTCCAGCGTCTGCCTCACCTCAGTGAAGGCAGCTACTGGCTGCCTTCTCAAACACATTGAGATTCTTTTTTTCAAGATGCTTGGTTTAGGGTTGTAACCTGGATATTTTTTGTGTGTATGAATTGTGTTGCGAGGCTCTAGATATTTAAATATTGTGCTTTAGAAAGCTTCTTCCAACAGGCTTTTCGTAGACAGGGTTGCTGCCTCATGGTTTGGGACCATGGAAGTCAGGAGCCTCCACTGGGCCTCAGCTTCTCCACACTGTCTTGGAGGCTCTCTCTCATCCTGCTGAGCAAGGTGGAGTTCAGAGGTGTCCTCCGGAGCTTCCTCCTGTCTGGCTGAGGGGTGCACCTCCTTCCTGCTTCCCTGAGGGCTCCAATGCCACAACAGACAGGTGCAGACCCTGTGCCACTCCAAGGAGTTGAAGATCCCAAATGTCCACCAGTCCTCATCCTCCTGGGGCGGGGAGTCATTCTGTCACCATGTTTGGGGGTGCTTGCAGTGCTCCTACTCTGTCTCCACGACATGGCCTGAAGGGAGACCATGAAGCAGCAGTGGAGAATGGAAATCCCACCTGGTCTCTCTGAAGCCACGGGAACTTGCAGGGCCCGCCCGGAGAGCAGGCTGGAAGGAGAGGCTGGATGGGGCAGTGGTCTCACTGTGGCTGTCACTCGCTGTCTCAGGTTTTCTGGACTCCTGGGCAGCACTGTTTTTGGTGTTTGTGTTTCTTTGGGGCTCTATTTTTGTACTTTTGTATTTATTTGGCATTACCACATCGCTGGCTTCTGTTGTGCCCATTTGGCCTGGTGTTTCGAGGAAGCGGAAGATCTCAGGGCAGCACTTCAGTGTTGTTCCTTAGTTCTTAGTTCCTTAGTTCCAAGTTCTACCTCTGCCTCCCTTCTGCACTCCAGCTTTGGGTCTCACTAAATTTATCCCCCATATAACGCCCAGAGTTGTCAATCCGGCCCAGGTTGTCAGTGCATTTAGTGGAAGGAATAGAGAAAGTACAGAGATTCCGATTTCTGGAAGTAGTAGTCACTTAAATCTTTCTAATAGAGTTTTTATTTTGTTATTTGAGAAAAAAATGCCTAATAATACTAAAATCTTAAAAATGAGTCTTTTAGAAGTAAGACTGCAGTAAGTACCAGAGCTACACACTTGTAAATCTCAAAATATATTACGTATTATATTATATATATATATATATATTTCTATGTTGTAGAAAACATAAGATAAAATTACACGTAATCCATGACCACTCATCTAATTTAAATCTAAAATGTTATTTTCTTTTCTTTCCTATTGTTTTCCACTTGTCTTAAAAGCCAGTTGATTCCAAAGGGCATATTTAAATTAAGGAGCAGTGTTCTGTTCACATTGGTTTTTTAATGAATTGTGAAGTCTTTCACTCCAGGATACAATGCAAAAATGTGAATATAAGGAATTTTTTATTAGCTTTCCCACCACACATAGTCATTTAGTGACAACAACTAATGTTGCAGGAAACAATCTTCTCTGCTTCTAAGATTGACTTTTTGATAGTTTTTCCTGCTACTTCCTCCTATATGTACAGTTTTTACCCAAGGATACAGATATAAAAGCATCAAAAATATTTATAATATCAAAAGCCTTTATTTTTTCAAGCTAAGTATATCATCAGGTTAAGAAAAATCCAGTTGCCCATATAAGCAACTCTAGGGTACTAGAGATTATGACAAGTATACAAACAAGCAGAGTTTGTGGAGTGCATCAATTAAGTATTTAAGCCTTTATTTCATGGTTATTGCTGAAAAAATCATAAATGAATGAATAATATATATTTAATTTGTATTTGGTAATAGTTGACTACTTAACAAATGTTTTATTTAACTCTCTCTTAACTCTAAACAATCATATGATCTGGGAATGTGCAGATGACAAAACTGAGACAAAATTAAATTTCATTCCTCATAAGCTGATCAAGGACAGATCTCCTAACCATTGGTGTACACAGAAATGGGCTAAGAGTCTGACCCACAACTGCTGATCCATCAGTCCCGCCTCTGTGGTAGCCTCTGAACTTGAGGATCTTTCTAAGAAAAAGTTGTATGAACAACTTTCACAGTGACCACCACCGACATCCTTTAAAAATGTAGGTAAACAGAATGTTTGTGCAATAACCAGAAAGACAATGTAGGGAAAATAAGAGACTTGGGTCCACCTTCATCTTGACAAATCATCGCTGGATGGGGTATGGCACCATGTCTCATGATTATTAAAATTGTTTTCACCTTGTAGTCCTACTGACTGCCTTTGTTTTGAAGTGTTTATATTATAAAATTTAAGAGCTGAAGCTGCTGGAAGGATTCAGACCACAGAGAATAATGTTTTTATTTTAGTCTTTAAAAGGTCACTAAAGCTGAACGGCACTAAATTACATTGCTAAAATCGCAGGGTCTGTCAACACAACCCGCTCTCACAGCTGGCAGTCTCACTCTAAGTGAGATTTGCATTTTAGAAATCTTATTAAGGTGCCAGTGAGGGGTAAATTGGGCCTCCCATTCTGACTGAAAATTTTGGAACACAGAAAGAATGCTTTGTTTTTAAACTATTCTTTACTGTTTGTTATAGTCTTCTAAATATTTATGGATCAAAAATTATATGACAGATTTTAGATAGTTAAAATATCATATCTATAGTAAATTCTAACACAATAGCAAATAATCAGGGAGTTTAAATTATTATAACATGTAAAGCGTGTACATACACAAAACACCTGATAGATTCTTACTTGTTTCTTTCTGATCGTGAGGAAATAATCTCCTTTGCTTTCACCCCGGACTCCCTGATTGCCTTCTGCTCAATCCCATG
Source organism: Heterocephalus glaber (assembly GCF_053883595.1). NCBI lineage: Eukaryota > Metazoa > Chordata > Mammalia > Rodentia > Bathyergidae > Heterocephalus > Heterocephalus glaber. The sequence goes on from NW_028258465.1 coordinate 2,454,192, forward strand.
CAGCGAGCAGCCTCCTCACAGTGAAACACATCAAGACCAGGCCTGTCAGTCCTCTGGGGGGCTGCTGGGATTTGAGGATACTGATTGGTTGTGAATAGCAGAAAGCCATAAGGGCTCTATTTTTCTCAATTGTGCCAATATACTGGACTGCTTGATAAAGTTTAAGTTACTTTCAATCCAATTCCATATCATGGTGGTGCGATAGCATAGTTAATTCCTTTTAATTAGTGTTGAGTGTTGACCAAAGGATCCAAGAATTTATGTAGGACCACGCCATGCTGCTGAAATCCACGACGAAACAGAAATCGACAAGAAAGATCTCAGGACCAGAGGACTGGTGTTGGAAGTGTAACAAATGATATATATATATATATATATATTTTTTTTTTTTTTTAAATCACATCCCTAAAATCTGATGGTAAAGTCTAGACTTGATATTTAACATAAAAGCATTACGTTTGAAAAGAAAGAAAGATTACTCACTGTGGCTCCTAGGATATTAAGTGTCTTCCTAAGGTCTTTCTATTTTCACTTCTTTCTTATTTTATTTTTAATTTTTTTTTTTACCTTTGCTTTGTTGTTGTTGTTGTTATTGTTTGTATTCTATGAAAGGCTTGGCTCCCAGCTTGTCACTGTGGGCGATGGTGTAATTCTCAGCTGCAGTTGCGAGGCCTCCTGGGAGTCTGGGCTGCTGGGAGCTCCTCTGGGAAGGAGGATGTGGGACCCTGGCTCTTCACACCTTCGTCCCTTTCTTGGTCATTCACAAGCAGTCTCCCTGGACAGTGCCGTTTGCCTCTGTGAGCCTCTGTGTCAGTTAATCCACCAATAGCCACAGAGCCAACCTCCAGCACAGTGAGTAAAACACCCTTTCCTGTTTGTAAGTTGATTTAACGCATACATTTATTTCAGTAACAGAAATCTGACTAACATCACTGTGGGGCTGTTACTATCATCCATATCACCGAGAGGAGACGGAGACCAGGATATCTTTATACTACGACGCAGCAGGCAACCAGAAGCAACGCCCAGGACACAGAAGCCAGCAGATGGTCGACTCCGGGAAACACAGGCCCCATGCAGGACAGTGTGCAAGGCCGGTCGCTAGGTGTTTGCATTTTTATCGTTCAGCTGAGATTACTTCAGAGACAGATCACACGGATCCATTGTCATAAACATAATCATCATAGTCTTCAAGAAACAAGTCTTAGTTTCAAAATTGGGCACAAAATTCTTGCATTTGCCAATTGTTTTTAGCAAGTGACACTTGGACTGGATAAGCTGTTACATATTAGGGAATGATCCATTAATTAGTTTCAGAAAAGTTAAACACTAGGTTTTAAAATCAGCAAATTACGTTTCCCCATAAACATTTACCACCGAATTTTTAGGATCATAGCTCTTAGAAACAATGTCTCATCTTACTGTTTCATGGATCAAAAGGGAGAAATGCTTAAGGTGAAACTCCCAATTTGAAACACTGGTTCAAACTTCAGCTTTAAGTAAAATTAAACTGGCTAGTCATTGTATCTTTCTTTGTATTACTATACAAAGAGAGTATAGTACTGGCATTCAAATTCGAAAACACTGCATCAATTCTTGGACAGTAATTAGAATTCTGTCTACCACACAGTATATACTTAATAAATGTCAATTATTATTATTTTCTTCACCGAGTAAAGGCTTTAAATACATATCACAGTTAATGGTGAAAAGTATGAAGAAAAAAATATTGTACTCATATTCAAGATCAAAGGTTAATATCAAGGGTGAAGAATAGCCCACACAGAGATTATATAATCACACACATTAAATTCACTTATTATTAAACAGTACTTGTGGAAAATTCACTTTTGGCCCAGAAATATCAAAAAAGTGATTTTTACATTATGGAAAAAACTTTTTCTATGAAAGACAAATAGTAAGTTGATCTAACCTTCTTTTATATGAACATTAAGAAAGTTCCTTTTATTATAAACCACTAGGGGCAAAAGGTGATGGAAAGCTTTCTCTTGAAAATCTGACTAAGTGCAGACAACTTTTGCCCAGGAATATATAAATTTGAAAACGAAACTACATTTCACTAGAAAATAACATGATATAGAGAGAAGAATCTAAAAAAGAGTTTCACTTAAATGTTATTCTTGCATTAATATTTAACTGAGACAGTTTGAGAGCTTCCTTGAGAGCAATGAAAGCTGAGGACCTCCAGTAATTCATTCATAGTGCTTAATTTGTTTTCTCTCTTACATTTAGGGAACGTGAGTTGTATTAAACATACAATTTTAAGTCTTTATTTGCTTTGGAAAGTGCATAATGAGTAAAATTGTCAAACAAATCAAGGCTATCCCTACTTAACATTCTTGACATAAATATTTTGTAGGCTAATGTCTACACAACAGCTTTATGCATTTAAACAGCAAACTCTTTTTGTTTTAATTTTTCATGCGTACCTTGCAAAACTAACCAACTACAAATGGAAGTTGAACATTTAAAATCTGCCAGTTCTTACATTGTCCAATGACAGTACTACCAGGTGAGGAAACAGAGTAAGAAAAATCAAACCATAACATAGTAAAAGCTTGAATCACGTTTTAGGGTGTCCTTATGAGAATTAAGATACATAATGATGCCAAAGTTTTATAAACTAGCAGAAAAAGACAGAAAACAAAGAGATGACAAAGAACCTGTCTCCCAAATGCCTGCCCTGCCTGTACTACTCAAGCATACACTGAATTGGAGAATTTTAAGCATTAAAAATAGAAAAGAGAAAAACCAATGATGAAGCACTTTAACACAAATGTAGAATTTTGTAACTAAGAGAATACAGGCTCCTTTCATAACGGAAAAAAGCATTTTCCTCTTCATTGTATTTTGGCTTGGTCCTGTTGGAATGTCCCCCATGGTAGCATTTAATCTACATGTGATGCTGTCCCTGTTCATCTATGGCTCACACATGACCTTGGGCCAGGCTATGACTCCAAATATCTGTGAAGACTGACATTCGCAGATCTCAATTTAAAAGCTAAAAAAGAAAACTAGTGTCATTTCTTGACATGAGAAGTTGTTAGCATTTAACACAATTTTTTTTCCTTAGTACTTGGAAGAGAGAAGGATCCTGGCTTGTCTTTTTTATGTTTGGAGCTGAAAATCGTAAGTATAGGGAACATCTAAAGAAAAAATGCTCCTGAGGCTTTTTTACATTGTCAAAAAGTGCAGCGAAATCTCTGCAGTTTCTCTTCAAGAAAGCATCAGATGTAGCAGATATCTCAACAGCAGTTAACGTGTGCTGCTCTTGGAAGTGGTGATCTCCTGGATCATCTCCTGGAGAACAAAGTAAAGTATTAGGTAACACTTGCATATTTCCATATTCTTCAGAAAAATAGTCAATTTTAAACTAAAGTAACTTGAAGTTAACCAGTGTGGGAAAGAAAAACCAAGTTGTTATGCATTTCTTTGAATTAAGGTTAAGTGAAAATAGACACTAGAACCTTCACCAGAAATATTTTGTGAAACATTTTTATTTGACTTTAAAATACATAAGCTACACTTGTACATTGCATTCCAAATTCTAATTATTATGAAGTAGGAGACTTTTGCAAGCATAAATATGTAAAAATAAATGTTTAAAATAATTATAATTAATTATGTGCAATAGAGCTTAGAATTTATGTTTCCTTAAAATGTATGTGACTTTCACTAGCTTATTTACTAACACATATAATAAATTATAACACCTTAATAAATATATTTAGATTATCCACAGATCTTAAGATATTTTTCCAGTCACTCAAAAGTCAATAACAATTCTAGGTTTGGGTTGGGGATTTAGCTCAGGGTTCTGCCGCCTGCCTCACAAGTGCTAGGACCCGAGTTTGATCCCCAGTACCAAAAAAAAATTATAGGTTTATTTTTGAGAGAGCTCTGTTTTTTCTAAATATTAAAATACTTTTTAAGTACAGCTCAATTGTGTATCAGTTGTTTTCAGACAGTCTTGCATAGATGAAAGTCTTGCTCATTTCAAAAAGAAGTGCTTAGATGATACCAAGTGTCCGTGCGGGGCAAAGAGGTAGGAGCCAGTAGAGGAAGAATTGTTCAGGGATTTCCAGAGGTAGAGAAGATTCAGGGACACAAATCAGGAAATAAATAATGCACATTTGTTTTAAAAAGCCATTTCTGGTTAGTTGGTAAAAAGTAAAAATAGCAGTGATTCTCAGAACACTGGCATACATTATTTTATTGTGTTTTGCTTTATTGTGCTTCACATCTTGTGCTTCCTACAGGTTGAAGCCATGACAATTCTGTATTGAACAAGGCTACTCATTGCAATTTTCATTGGCATTTTTGAGCAGTAAATTATGGTGAAAATACTGTAATTTTTAATTACGGTATGACCTGTGTTTTCGAGCATGATGTTTTTGAACACTTAGCAGACTACAGAGAGAGTATAAACCTAAGATTTATGTGCACTGGGAAGCAAAGGCCCAATAGGCATGCTTGTGTGTTGGAAGGAAGCAATTTTCATTATAAATACCCTTAAAAAAGTATTTCAATAAAGTAGGTTTTGACCCAGGGTGAAACTTCTGTGATCACCAGTAGGAACAGTGGGGGATGGAAGAGGCGTCTTCTTGCACCCTCATGTACACCAGTATGTGACCATCGTAGCCTAAGGTTATAAGCAATGGAAATTAGTACATATAAATATAAAACTATTTATTTTAAAATTCAATTATAGAGTGGGTTTTTTTTCCAGTATAAAAGTAGTTTTGAAAGGTTTGTAATACTCGATGACAGCTCCAGTCTTTCAGTGTCTGTTGTGTTTTCTTCCAAGTTAGTCTTGAGATTACTGTTTAACGTGGCTGTAAAACATAACCCTACCCTGAAGAGAAAAGGAACCATGTCCTCATAGTCAGTATCCGTACTTTCAAGGAATTCCTGAAATTGGTGAATCCATTAGACCTAATGAAAGTTTACATTTTATGATGATCAACATGACGTGATACATTTTTAAAGGTTTCAAGCACCAAATCACTTGATGCGGATATTTCAGCAAACATGAGCTACGTAGCAGTTATTAATTTCCTAAGTCCCTCTCTTCAACAGCCACCTCTTGGGAGTCATCAGCGGCTATACTAGCTGGGTTGAAAAGGTTAAACAAAACAGTTTTTCTATAATTTACCCAGCTTCATGCAAATAAAGAGATATATTTGTGTCTTTTAGTGGCATCAGAGAAGCCATTTCTTTAGTGACATTAAGTATATTGATCTAATAAAAATGACAAATGGACCTGTATTTGTAACATCATGACTTTCATCTATTGCCAAAGCATAAAATCTGAAATCAGCAGACTTATTCTTCAAATTTCTTCCGGTAGATTTTCTTGTTTCTTCAGTTTGCCTCTTTGTGAAACAAAGTGATTTTAGAAAATCTGAAGCAAACTATATTTGCCATTCTTTCTATAGGTTGACTAATATCTACCATCAGTAATTGGTTTTGATTTTTTGCCATCAGATTTGCTACCACAGAACTTGCTCTTATAATAACATAAATTATAATTTTATATAAGTATTGAGATGACAGACATTTTTTCTTACACTATTTTGTCTTCATGAAACATTTCTTGATACCTATCAAATTTGGCAGCATGATTTTACATACAATGTCTTTTCAAATTGTGAACTTTGAAAACTGACACAATTTCTCTACAAATTAAGCACAGTGCCTTATTATTGTCTCTATTATTGTTCTGCATTGAACATTCTACCTTCACATTTTTCCTTTCTGTGGGCTCTACTTCCTTTTGATGTGATACTGAAGCCATGTTGGAATAAAACAATTAATAAGAAAACACTCATTTTTCTATTCTCAGCAATTTTGTATATGCAATCATAACAATATCATGAGCAAAAACCTATTTGATTCACTATTCTATTTCATAGGAGATAGCTACTAAAATTATTTTAACTTAGTAAATTATTTTACAACATAACAAAACAAGCTCAAGCTTAATAACTAAATAAGAAAGCTTACATATTTATTTAATAGCAATGCACTCCTGTCTTCCCAGGCATGGTCACATGTGAGCAGGTGGAAATACTACTGGTCAGAGATGCATTGTACCTGCCAAATGACACAAGTACAGGAGAACTATGGCCTGGGTGTGGTGGATCCAGAGTTAGCACCGCACTGTGCCTTCGCCACAGCGTCTCCTGTCATGTGTGCTGCCCAAGCTCCAGTGCCAATAACAGTCATGAAAAAGATCCCTGAAATTCACAGAGCATTGTGATCTTGTACAGGAAGCATCCAGGGCCACATGTGCCCAAGGGGAGATGTTTCTTTCTGTCCTTACAGAACCTCGCTCCTCTACCCGCTACCATGCCCAATTTTTTGAACATTTAATCACGTACTCTGTCTTTCTGTACTTCTACCATCCTCATTAAGTGTCATTCTTCATTTTAACCATGCTCCCTTCCTACACATCTAAAAAAATATGGCCTTTCAAATATGTGAGTGTGTGTGTCTATCTTTTCCTCGTTATTCTGGAATTTTTTTAAAGGAATATATTTAAATATCAGTAGCTTCCCACAAATGGTACAGGCACCAATCTTATCTAATAATCAGGCATGTTTGTTCATTTACACCAGGTTTAAATTGAGTGCATGCATCGTTATAATTAAAGATGTTAAAAGTATCACAAACCTCCACTCCTTGTAAAAGATATGACCAAGTAGCACTATGGCCACAGCTTTTCATGACAGTGATTACTGATGCAGTCTTGTCACCTTTCCTGGGCAACCTTGTTCCCCAGCCTGCTGCATTAATTTCCTTACAGATCTTCATGGTCTCTCCATATTTTGTTCCTGGCTATGATTTCATCCTACATTGCATTCTCATAACAGTGCTGTATTTATATTGATGGTGTCAAGAATCCCAATCACTTTAATTTATGTAAAAGCCGTTATCTCCTGATGTTGTTTATTTAGCAATTTGCTTGAAAAGTTTCTAATTCCATGTTGCCTTTTAATTACAGTGGTGAAGAAAATTGTATGCAGATGATCTTGAATCCTACATTAACTGCTTTTATAGTGTTTAATCTTCCTATGAAAATACGATTCATTTTTTTGGTGCTAGCATATTTTTAAAGATAGACTTTATGAGTAGTGAGGGGGAGGTGAGATTGTGGGCAGCAAAATCTTAACATCATCTTCTGTGTAATTTTAATGTGAGACTGCTAGTTGTTAGCATAACTTGGAAAAAATGTAGTCATCTGAGATAGAAAAAATACTTCTCCCACTCTCCAGTAGGAGAATCATGTTAATTGTAGGATAAATATAATCGTGTTCACATCAATGGAGTCATTCTGAAATATAATTTTTATAATTTTGGAATAAAGATTAGTCAATATATTTCAAAGAACCAATGTTTTAAAGTAGAACATAATCCTTAATATTTATAATTTCAAGTTTGAAAAAAGTTACAAAATCTGATTTTATATACAAATAAATTACCAAGATAAATGACTTCATCACTAGTAATATAAGTATCATGCTGTATTTAATTAGAAATTTCAATGTGCTCAAATGAAAGTTAATGTCATTTGGCTCATTCAGATAAGGAAAGGAATGTGTATTGGAGTCTACAATAACCCCTAGGTTCAGTGACTTGCTAGTTGGACTAAGATTTATATGGCTGTAGAGATAACCACAACTTCTTAAAGAGAAAGAATAACAGCAAAATTTTAATGAAAAGTATGTAAGGCAAAGTCTGGAGGAAACCAGGAGAAAGTTGCCCAACATCCTCTCTCTGAAGACTCACAGAACACGTCCATCATTTCTTCAGTTCAGTTCAGTTCAGTTCAGAATCTGGGCAATATGTGTAGAATAGCTGTGGGCCACACACTCCCCAGAGGCTCAGTGCCACATCTTTCAGTGGGGCTGGTCTTGTGCCCCTCAGGTTGGCCAAATCAAGGAGCCCAGAGAGCAAGCAGGTGTTCTGTTTCATGCAGACTGTTCACACAGAGCTCAGCACAGGAAGCCTCTCTCATTGTGGGGAAATACTGTAGACGGGACACTTCCCACACCAGCATTTATCCGCACCAGGCAAGGGCAACCTGCAGTGAGGCCTTTTAAAGCTCAGGAGTCCTGGGTCTGGTGCTGTACATATTTTCTGTACAAGAATCTCCTAAAATTGGTTTCTATAACTGTATCGGTTAGTCTTTACTAGGGAAACCAATATAACACAAGATACATAAATAGATTGGCTTACAGTAGCCATGCATCCACATCCACAGGGTCAGATGGAGAGCAGAGGGTCCGTCTGCACGCTGGAGACCGAAGGACTTAGTGAAAGAGCTGGAGCTTACTGCAGTGTCCTGTGGGGGGCTGTGTCAGAGGCTGATGGGTCTGTGATGGAGGCTGAAGAGTCTGCCCCTACAGAAGAAGGCAGAGGAGGATGTCCAAAGACAGGTGCTCCTCCAAAGGAGCAGAAGCAGCTGCGTGCTTCCTCATTTCCCCTTGTAACCGTCAGGGATGAGCAGCCCTAGGGTGTGGAATCGCAGAGCCGATTCAGCTAAGCTTCTCTTAGCCAAACTTCTCAAATTGACACAATCACAAACCACCACATTGACCCATATAATTGTTGGTTAAAATGTGACATTACCCATGATGAAAATCTGAGGGCAACTTTTTTAAAACATTGACCATCAGCAGACTAGTGACAGTCATCAACTGAAATAGAAATGGTGGCATGACCATGGGTCTGTCACATTGAAATAATCAATTAATGTCTATTACTTGACATTCAACCTGAAGTTTAAAGGAAACAACTGTCCCTGAACCATGGTGGGTGTGTGTTATCTATGTGTGACAGAGCCTACAGCTTGAACTTTCGCCCATCTCTGTGTAGCTCTGCTGTGGACATTGCTTGAGGTCATCTCCATTTTTCCGCACAGTTGAAAATCTTTACCATCGTTCATGTCCACATTTCTAAAGCAGTCATACCTTTTCCTTGTTTAGAAACGAATACAGCTTTCTGACGATGGTAGCAGCAACTTAATAGTTGTAATAATGACACAGAAATCGATATCACTCTTACTGAGACTATGGCTGTGCTCAACAAATTAAAAGGAAGAAATTTATTTCAAAAATGATTACAATCAGGGGAGTCAAAGAAAATGACTCTTCAGCATCTGTTTGACTGAGGGAGTTGCAATCATGGTGATGCTATTATTATTGTTTTACTACATCTTCTCTTCTGACAAAATAAATCACACAGCATGTGACATATGTAAGTGCAGGGACAGCGAATCTTAACAGGCTTAATTTAATCTTAAACTTTTACTGGTCCTTTGGAAGCCATTTCAATTCTTCTTTCCTGTATGTTCCTCATGTATTTTAATGTAAATGTTAACAACAATTATTAGCAGGTGACATAATTTGTGAGTAATTATCCCTTATTTCCTTTCCATAAGTGTATATACACATATGTACACAACTCTCTGCCACAAATAATAATTATTCAGTGTCTTGACTATTGGTGAATGTATTTATCTTATCAAATCAGAAGGTAGTCTATTCAAGCATGATAATTTGATTACACAGGAAAGATAGTGATTAAAATAGAATCCCACTGATTGAATCATTCACTCTGATTCAAAATTGATGCACAATCCAAAAATATTCAGGTCAATTGAAGGCTTTTAGGACACAGAAATAATTCTGAAGAAATTATGAAATCTGAATAAGAATCAATTTAGAAAGAAAAGACTACAATAAAAGAGCCTAATCTTTAAAGTGCTACCCTTGGGATTACACAAAAATCATCCATGATAAGGTTATTTGCAATGTATTTAATCATATGAAGACTAGCAGATCCGTTTGAACTGAGCTCTTCCATTTAGAAACCATTCAATCAAATGGAAACGAAGCTCCTCCATAATCAAGTATATTTTAACTTAATGAATAATGAAAAACTACTTACTACATCACAGATATTTACTATATTTCAGAAAAAATGTGGCCTAGATCTGAAGCTTGTATTTATAGATATCCAGAAATTTAATGCATAAAACTTTACATAGTTGAATTTCTTCACCAAAAATCCCAATTAAAGTAAAACTAGTAAGCTTTATTAAACCTTTGTCAGTGGTGTAATCTTTCTCCTATTTTGTCAGTCTTCTTATTTTAAAGGATTTTATGTCCATGAATTTAATTGATCTTGCCACTACAAGAGAGACTTGGAAATATCTCGATGTATACTGTGCATGTAATAGAGAAAATGAAACTGAAGCTTTGGTGGAGCAAAATGATCAAAGCTGGGACCACATTCAGTGTTAGAAGGCACCCTGTGCCTGCAGCAATGGGGGAGCCTCAATCTGCACCCTTATAATTAGAAGTAGCTTCTTGAAATTTTGGTGATGGTAGTGATATCTGTGTGTGTGTGTGTGTGTGTGTGTGTCAAACATGTATGTATCTAACTGATAGAGATTGTATGGAATCCAGGATGATTTTGTCTTTTAAAATGCTATCCTGGTTCTTTTAGAGCTTCTAACTGAAAAGCCATTTGTACACACTGCCCATTCAGGTTGCTTGCTAATGTATTACTCCCACTGAGTAGAATATACAAACCACAGATATGCTCTCTACAGGTATGCTTGGCTAGAGAATTTCAGGGACAACTTGATTTCTTCTTATTTAAGGTTTTTTATTCATTTTCTATCAATCCCATAACAAAATACCTCATGCTAGGTTTCTTAAAACAGCAAATAATTACTTCTCATGACTCTGAAATCTTGAAGTCCAAAACCAAGGTGCTGGAGTATTTAGTTTCTCCTGAGGCCTCGTTCTATATCTTACAAGTGACCAAATTCTTGGGTCCTCAAGTGGTACCTATGTGTCTCTTCTTCAGATCACAAGGACACTGGTCATATTAGAGTAAGGCTGCACCTTTATGAGTTTATTTAATCCCAACTACTGCTCAGAGTCCTTTTCCCCAAATACAATCAAGTCTGTGGTTTACATTTCAACACATGGAATTTGAGGAGGAATATAATTCAATCCCTAATGAATTTCTAAGCTGAAAAAGAGTTTCTTACTTGGAACTTAAGTTCTTAAAATAAAGGAGATTAAAAGTAGATCATGATTTGTTTTTTTCTAGAAAAAGTGATTATATTAAGTAAAATGAAAATTATAAATTATAGGAATATACTTATAAGTTATAGTAATATACTTAGTACAGGGATGTTATGAAATTTTAGCTATTTATAAGTATTAATATGTATTTCAGGTCATTTCTTCTCATTTCCATAAATATTATTTCGTAAAATACTACTGGAGAAATATATCTTAGAGTTAGCTACTGTAGATTACTTTCGGTTTTCTTCCACCATCTGTGCTACATCAAAAATCCTTTTTTCAAACCTTAAATTATTTGGCTTTTTCCTGTTCATTTTGCTAGCTTAGCCACAGTCTGAAAGGGAGCCCCAACCTGCCGATTCTGCCTGCTGATCTCTCTGAGCCTTGCATCTGAGGTGACATTTGCATTTCCTCCTGGTTTTTCTCACAAGATTGATCTCCTTACTTTGCTTCTTCTCAAATACTAAAGTTAGATGCTCGACAAAAGTTCTACGTCTCATTGTTTCTCAACTTCTCTGGAAGATTTTACTAATATATTAATTTCTGGTCAATATCTACAAAATATGATGAATGAATTATTCTTCTTATTAACAGTAAAACCCCTTCAATCTCTTGTACATTAAAAATCAGCAACAGCACATTAAGTGCTGCCACCTACGAGACAAAATAACTGAAGGAGCATGGGAGGGAGATTTCCCCGTGGAGAACACACAGTCGGTATTGAAAAGACAGAGATGCCGAAGTGGGCAGACAGGCAGTGATAGCTCCAGTCCTTTTCCTTTCCCGACTGCGCTGTGATTGTCACCCTTTCCTCCTGCAGTAACCCCTTCTGTTGACATCTGGAGATACAGCGACAAAAGTGACTGCTCTTACTCCACATAACTGCTCTCCACACTATGTTCTGGTGGACGTAAGAGAGGCTGATGTGTGTTCTCTGGTATCTGCTGTTTCCATTCAAATTTTAAGTTATCCATAGCTGCTGCCTGAGGTCCCAAGTCCTCCTTCACAGTACGGTATTGTTTCCACACGTGCTAACAAAAGAGCCTCCTTGGAGCATACCTGTGTCCAGCCCCTCACGTTCTGTCTGATAGTCATTCTGCAGTGGTCAAAGTATGGAACGTTGTCTGGGCTCCACCTCTGTAAAGGTGTCTGGAGTAGAGGGTCCATCCCGACAGTACTTTCTGAGTTAGTGCTCATGTCAAATTTCTCACGAAATCAAAGAATTTCATAATCTCCAGCTTTGAGATTTCAGAACCTGAAAGAGTTTGACAGAGAGGTGGGAAATTGCTTCTATCCTCAGTGCTTTGTCAGGAAAGGTGAATTATCCCCCACAAAGAAAAATCCTGTTTTAAGCACTTTTGTTATTTGGGCAAGAGATGTTTCCAGTAGTGAGATTTCACCTCAGGCAAGGTACAATAGAGAATGGGTACAACTACACAATCCTCTCTTCTCCATCCTCTAGTTCACGACCTTCTCCATCATCCAGTTTTTCTTCCTGTCTGTGTAATGTCACCTTCACACACACCTAGGACCGACTTTAGAAAATTATCTTAACAGACTACTATATACTCTTGGCTGAACTTTTGGAACATTAACTCTCATTTAAGGACATGCTACAAATGTGTATTTGCATTTTCTGAATGTTTTCTGAATAAAATTCTAGGTACTTTGATAATATCCTCCCAGTAAATCTTCACCAGAAGGTATTTTAATAAAAAGACCACGATAATTCTGACAGTCCTTTTACAACCCAATCATATAAATGGGCACCTACCATTCATAGTAACAATGGAAGTTCTGTGCAACCATGAGCTTGATTTAACTCATATTTACAGGAAATGAAATTGGATTTTTCCTTATTCTCCCACTAATGAACTAAGCCTTAATTTTCTACCAATTTCAATATATGACCTCTAAATCTTTAGATTCTATTGTGAAAAAATATTTTAAAAGGAAATTTATTCAGTAAGTGTTTTCTTATGAGTAGTTCTTACATGTCTTACCTTGTACAGTAACTTGCCACATTAGAGATAAATCTATATGGGAAAGAATTAAAGAATAGCCAATTATGTTATTCAGTTTTACTCTTATGTAACAAGTCTTTCCAAGGAACATGTAAAATTTATGTGTATTTGTGTATTTGTGTTGTGTTTATTTGTATTTGTGTATTTGCATTTGTATTTCTCTCATTGCTGAGATGAAATACTCATATTTGGCACCAAAAGTTAGAGGGGAAGGGGCTTATTTGGCTTACAGTTCATAAAGGTTTTAGTCCACAATCAGTTGGCTTTGAGGCTGGTGTGGCAAACAGGCATCACAGAGGAGAAACAACATGGCACCCACAAGGCAGCAAAGGGAGTTTAACAGCATCTTTCTGCCCCTTTATCTTATTCAGACTACGGATTGGGCAGCGTCAAACTAATCACTCACATGTAGTGGTTTAATAACCACAAGCTCTTAACCCCAGCATCACATATTCAATATTCAGCCACCACTGAAAGAGAAAGTCCCACCTCATCACCTCATCTGCGTGAGGCTTTGGCAGGACGTTTAAACACAAATCATCACAGTACCTTTGCCTACCAGACTGTCAGTTTTGGTAACAACTCTTCCCATTTTCCTTCTTCCTTTCATGACTTTGTGAGGCACACATTTTGTTATTCTCCTGAAGCTCACCTTAAATAGGATTTTAAAAACTCTACAGACATTTGCAATGTTGGAACAACTCAAAGAATACTTACTTGTTAGGAAGTAAGATATTTTCATACAACTTGACTTTAAAAATCATCTTATTGCCAAATGTATTTTTGCCTTGTTTTGCTTTGTTGTTGTGTTACCTACTATGTGTTCCAATGGCGTAGACTCTAAAATTGGACTACATCTGACCATATATTACTCAAGATGATTAGGTTCTAAGAAAAGTTGGTGTCTTAAGAGTTTGTGATATAAGCAGTAGGTAGGAATTAGCCACTTACTCTTAGCATTAATAGTATCATTCTGATCAGAGTATATTATTGCTCAAAGCCATGAATTACACACACACACACACACACACACACACACACACACATGTATATTGAGCACATTTTGAGAGGTGAGAAATTACAAAAAGCAGTCTAGGTACTTTTTCATTTAATGCCCAGTAGATTTTATATAATATTATTTATTTTCCTATAGATCACAGAATATTTATTAACATCATTACTTTTATACTTGATGTAGAGTAGCAGAGAGGAAAGTTTTGGTTTTTAAATGTGAGGAAACTGACCACTTTATTATTTTTGCAAACTGTTGTTCATCCATCCACACATCACTCAAGTGAAGATAAAGTCAGTCTCAGCAGTCTTCCATTATAAAATGGAATAGTGTTTACCTACCAACTGGGCTGGGGAGTTCAAGAAGGTCCTAGCACATCGCAGTATTTCATAACTATGTTTCCTATGGTACCTGCTTCTACTGTTTTACTACATTATTATAAACACCACTCGAATTAAACTCTCCTTGGTTATCCTATTAGTGTGTTGTATCCATGGCTTGCCTGGACTCTAAACTGAAAGCTATTTTTTCCTCCCCGAAGTAACCTAGGAAACACAATTTTGTGACTTTGCATGTGTTCCCATATTTGATGTTTAAAGTAATTCCCTTGATGGAAGAAAAGGGCCACAAGAACTTATGACTTGTGGGGATAACATTTTACAAATGATTGAGATTTCTGTTATGAAAGGAATGGGAACAAGGGCGGAGGAAGGCATGGGGTCACCATGGCAATGATAGTGAATCTCAGGATTGAATATTCTGTGAACATCACAGCGAATATCAGGATTGTTTTTCTTTAGTGCCCTTATGGAAATTTGATATAACCTTCACTTTCTTTCGTATTCACAGATTTTGACATAGCTTCCATACTGTAATTTTGAATCATTGTTTATCTCGAGATGGTATTCATTAGCATTGCCCTTGAATTTACACTTGCCAAATGGTCAGTTTTAGCCCTTGGAATATAGAAGAGGTTAGGAAGGGCCAGTTTTAAACATTGAAGTACCTGTGACTCATTCTTTTGGGACTATGTTTATCTACCACTGGACTATCCCCAAGCTCACCTGCTGAAGTCTGAGAAATGCTGTGGAACCAAACTAAACTATTTGAGCCTAGGTCACTCCAAGGGGTGTTGGCCACATGCCACTTGGACCTTGAACTGTGTTTATGATTGCCCGAGAGTATCCCAGAGAGCCCAAGCCAACATTTTAACTTACAGAGTAAAAATTATGTAAATAGTAGTTGTCTGTGACATTGAGCTAGAGACTTATTTGTTATATATCAAACGCTGACTGATAGCGATCCTATAGAGGGTAAATGGGATAAAAAATAAATAGGAAATCTTGAATGTCCAACTCACACAAGATTGAAAACACAAAAATTTTCCATGAAAGGTTTGAAGAAGCTGCTCTCTTCCAAGGCTGAATTTTAGACATGGCTAGGGATCAGCTCAAGAAATTGATTATAGGAATTATAAAGACAAACTGCCAGTGAAATGATAGTCTACAGCAGGGATTTTATGTTAAAATTAGGACACGGGTGCAAAAGCAGCAGGAGGCAGACACGTGGAATGGGGACTTTGCAGGGAGACACAGACAGGAGTAACAAGCAGGAGTCTTTGGACCCCTCCCTTGCCAGCAAAAACACCCTCTTTCACTTATCAGGAAGACAATGTCAGGCTTTTGCTACATAAAAATTTTCATAAATTAAAATAGGGACAATTGCTCATAAAGGTGGCTCGTAAGGTACAGGCCTCGGTGAAAGTTAGAGCAGGTCTTCATTTTGATCCATGGAGGCGCAGTGTGGAAGTCACCTGTGCCCCGAGTTTATTTCCAATTCTTGGCTGTTGTCTCAGCCGGAATATGTGAAATGTATGTGGGAGAGGGACCTGAGGCTGTTCCACTAAATAAGAAATGGAAGATTTGATCTGAGAAAATTCAGTGACTGAAGTCCCTTGTGACAGTGTGTTTGTTGCCCTGAGCACTTAGGACCGGATTTAAGAGTCGGCTGGCTACATGGGCTAATCAAACAAACATAGCCCAAAGTGAATGAGCTCAGATATGCTGGAAATTCCTTAACAACCTAAAAAGGAAGGCTTTCAAAAAAATACCTTTTTGGAAAATGTTGATGCAAACGTATTAAGTGCCAAGAGTCCGTCCGCCAGTAGCCATGAGGATTTACACCATGGGGGGCATTACCTTGCCCGGGAAATTAAGACATGGATTGTTAAGGTTAGGGAGCTCAACATATCTGCGAAGGGTACTGTCCTGTGTACTCTAAATGTGGATGGAAATGTTAGAGTACAATTGGGTTCCTTGCTTTCCATAGGTATATTGGGGAGAAAGGTAGAGGACAAATACAACTGCAACCTGCCACCGAAGCAAATCACTGTGTCCCTTCAGGTAATTTGCAATGTGCTGTTGATCATGTCACTAGGACTCACATGAATGAGAGTCTTGTGACAAGATACATGACACCCAGAGGTGGAGAATGTGCAGCTGCCCTTCATCCCTCTCAGCTACTCGCTTAGGGAGTACTGATCCATGTTGACTCCAGATACTGTTTCATGATTGGAGCTTCTGACCCTCTTGCTGTTTCACGGGAGCCCTGTTTTCTCTCTCCAGTGGTCTCTGTTTCATTGTACTGAACATGTATCTCCTCAGTATGTTACAGTTCAAATGGTAGCTACCAAAAATGGTAGCCCATGCTCTATGTGGGTTTTATCTATTCTGTCTTTAAAAATTCACCTTTATTGAGACCCTATTCCATATCATTCATTCACTTGATATGTACAAATCAATGGTTGGTACAGATATGAATTATAATCACCATACTCTTCCAGGACAATTTTATCACCTCGAAGATGAACCCCATTCCCTGTCTGTGCTTTGATTTTCTTGATATTATCTTTTTAATAGCTTTATGTTTCATAAAAAACAATTTACTCAAGCTTTTTGATGTTGTATTTGAGAATTCATCGATGATAAACTCACTTTTAAGCATGGTTTCTCCTCTATTTTATGCTAAGGATTCATCCTTCTAGAACAAAAGTAAGAGTTTCTATGTTCTTCTCCGTAATTCACTGGAATAATTAGGAATGTGCTATGAGAGGCTGTGTGTGAATGTGTGTGTTTATTCACCTGTGTGTACCTGTGTCTCCGTGTGTCACAGGAAGCAGTGTGGAACAAGACAAAGGGAAAAAGACCAATTGGATGCCATTTCTAACTTGAAGCCTTGATGCATTATCTATATATTTTCATTTCTGTTCATTGCTTCATTTTTTATTAAGTGACAGAAAAGCAAAGCAAAGCTACTTTTCTACCACTTGTCCTTACATATACTTTTGGTTTTTTTAAGAACATTTTTTAGAAGATAATTTTAGATTGCCTGCTTTTGCTGGAAATATACAAGGTTCAGAGATGGCATGCAGAAATAAAAAGCTACTCTGTCGACTGCTTTCAAAGAAACGACAACTAAATTGAGGTCATGACATGAGATTTAAATTGTAAATCAATTTTCTAAAATATTGCAGGTTTCTCTACTTATGATCATATTTTGTGTAAAACATTTGAAGATTTAGTACATTGAAAACTAAAGATGTGGGTGAACTCATGGCATTAAGAATCCGAAAAACTGAAGTCCTCTCTGATAAATGTTCCTTCCAGTGAGAGACAAAGAAGTGTGTCCCATATGACTGGAATCTCAAGACCAAGGGTCAAAGCAAGGACTGGGGAAGCTGTGCATTTTCTTTCATGTCCACATATTCCTTTGCATACCTTAGTCATTTCTCTCTCTCTCCTTCCAATAACTGTTTTATATTCAAAGCTGTTAGAATTTAATTTTCTCATTTAGGATCTAGGTAACAATGTGCAGAAATTTTTAAAGGAGTGATTAATATTATTAGCTGTTAATAAAGTGCCGGTAAGAATTGTATGCCTTCTCATTTTTGGAAAAGCTTTAGAAACTTTTCCTGTGTTACAAGGAAATCTGCGTCTTAACAGGTGGGAACAGAGGAGTTTTGTTTCCAAGTCCAGTTTTAATGTGAGTAAAAGTTTCAAGCGAAAGCTGAGGGCCCCAAGCGAGGAACAGGACACGTTATCAACTCTGCTTCTCAGGTCTCCCCTGTCCTCCTCTGCCCTGCTTTGCACATCAGAGCCAGGCCCTCAGTATTTTCCCTTTGCCACCTTGGGACCACTAAACTGTCAACAGAGAGTCAGCAGGGTTCTGAAGACCAAAGCCATATCTGGTGTCTGCTGTTGGTGTGTTTAATTTCTTGCCCTGGTCCGGGAGCCACTGACCCGGTGTTGGAGACCCAGCGGCTGAGTTCTGAGGATCAGGACAGGGAGCTTCCTGCCTGCGTGGGGTGTAAATGCTACCCTTCCCGGCCCACCTGCTCCTTTTGTTAGATTCTCAGCCAAGCACCGGCCACTCCCGCGGACCCACACCGCTGGAAGTTGCTTTGACAGAGCCACGCTGCCTGCTCCTGCAGCAGCCTGTCCTCCACAACTTCCCGCCTGGGAAGCAGGGAACTGTGACGACTCTGTGCTGGTTTCTCTGGTTCACCTCTAGATTTAAAAGTTACCCCCTTCACTTCCCGTTCCTTCATTCCTTACATGCTCCACTTCCCTCCCTTTGTAGCTTACCATATGTTAGCAGCTAACAGTTATTTATAGTGAAGAATTCCTTTTGACTAACCAACATGGGCTCTAACTGGGGATTGGATCCTGACTCATTCGCTTCACAGGAGTAAAGTGTAGAGTGTATAACACCTGTGGAGCATCTCTGCCTTACCACAAACTACGATGAACAAATTGGACACTTTAAAATACATAATGCTATTCTATAACAACAGTAATCATTTATACAAAAATATTAAATATCCTACAGCATCAAATGTAGTGATACCTCAGTTCGTGAATGCTTCTCTTTCCAAACAATTCAGTTTGTAAACAAACATTTGGTAAAATTTTGCTACCATTCACCAACTCTGCATCGGGTGACAAATATGACTACGGTCAGCTTCCCCACACAAACACAAATACGACTATCTTTGCAAACTGAGGTACCACTCTGCTGACACAATTTTATATTTTAAAAAATAAACGTGTCATAGGTAGAGGCTGAATGTTTATTTCTGGTTGATTTCCTTTTTTCTCAGTCAAAATTGAGGAATTGACTTTAGTTTACTACTAAGTTATTTTTTCATAAATTGTGATACAAATGAAGGGAATTGTTGACTTTGTTGTTTCTTTGTTTTGAGACAGGGCCTAACTATGTAGCCCAGGTTGGCCTCGAATTCATGCCAATCCTCCTGCCTCAGTCTACTGAGTGCAGGGATTACAGACATGTACCACTGTGCCTGGCTGGGATTTGCTGACTTTTATCTTAGTTTCTCTATTATTTGTCTTTTTTTTCTTATGTTGGAGTTGTGAATACTAAGAAAGTGAATGAACAAATGCACTAAGATTTGTCTTGGGATATAAATCATTCCATAATTGCCAATGTGTGCAAAAGATGCTTGTCTGGGAAGTCACCCCAAATCAGAAGGGCTTAATGAAAAACTTACTGCAGATTCTACTTAAATTTGAAGTCAGGGTAGGGAGTTCTTCATCTTTTCCAAATAAATGGTTCTCTTTTTTCGGTTTTTCAGAATCACCAGGTAACAATAAAGGAAACTGCTTACAAGATGGAGCTGAAGTTTTGCTGGTTTCAAATCACTGGAACTATTGATATAAGCACAAAGCTTCGCACGCTACTTCCTGCTGAGTTTTAGATGGAAATTTGCTTGTGAGTGGCAATCAGATCTCATTCAACTTACTTATGAGCTGCTTGGCAATATGTGCATGCAAACATTCTCATATTCATATACACATGCATACCCATAGGCATAGGTGCTGTTCATATATATGAGGGATTTCTGAGGTTGCCCCACTTTAGAATAGTTTCATTAGGAAGTTTCAGCATGGGCCATGGTCTATCAAGGTATCCTGAGACCTTGGAGTCTAATCTGTGGGTTGGACTCTATATTGTACTGAATTTCCTTTTCTGTGGCTACAGAGAACATTTTCCAGTCCAGAAAATAATGGACACCCAAAGATTCCCCAGGGAACAGATCCCAGGTTGGACCTGTCAGTCAGACCCTAAAGGCTTTCAGGAGCTTCTGCAGACGAGCCTTCCTCACTGGACACTCCACTCCTCTCCCCGGGAGGGCTGCGTGTTTGAGCTTACAAAGTTCCTCTGCGGTGATATGCACACACCTACAAACTCAAGACCTGAGCCTGCCAGATTCAAAGAAGGTAGAAATCGTTACAATATAAGCTCATTTCAAGATAGAAATCCTGGGAGCTTTTAATAGGATGAGTGCCTTCCAGCAACAGGCATTAAAAACAATGATACAATTTTTTCTGTGATTCAAGACAAAATTCCAATTCAAGGTTGTGTTGAGATTCACCCATTCTCTCTCGGCCTTGGACTGTAGTCAGTCTTTTGAATCTATTTCCATTCCTCCTTTGATAACATAGAGTGAGAAATAATGCCACTCTCCACAGTATAAAATCTTTAGCCAAAAAGCTAGGATATTCATTTGGGAAAATTAAATATATATATATATATATATATATATATATCATGGCAAATACAAGTTGGTATTCTGGGTTGCTATCCATAAATAATCTATAAGAACAATAAAAGCGCACTATTAGTCTTTATTATATTTTCTCTTTCATGTCATAATTATAATAAAATGTTTATCAATTATAATATCATCATGAAAGAACAGGAGAGAGCTCTCTCAAGAGCATTTTTAATGAGAATGATTTGATTAAATAAGAAATACTATGAAGAAGGTAATGAATCAAGCCTAAGTAGCAAAATGGAACAACTCTTCTGGGATTCATATAAAACTATTTATAGATGTGTTTTGGTATATTTTGTAATGTAGACAAGTAAATTAAAATAATGCTTCAATATATTTGTAACAAGAACATGCAGCAATAAAAGTAAAATACGTACATGTGTTTGCTTAATATGAATTCACATTTAACTGTTTTTTAACCTGAAGATATTTATTAGTAACACATTTCACTTCAAAATGAAATGTTATCTGAAGGAATTTATTGTAATTAAATTTGTTTACAGAAAATTGAGCAGAAAGCATTGCTTTCATCTGTACTCTCTCACAGTGGGCCTAGTGTGTAATATTTTACTGTACTGTGGTATTTTTTATAATTTGTAAACTAATATTGATGCATTACAATAATCCGAAGTTCATCGTTTACGTTGGGGAAAATTATTTGTGTTTTATGGTCTGTGTGTCTTGCTAGATGAAGAACGACTGGAATCCTCAATTACTCTGTCACACAACATAGTTTCACGAACTCAAAGGGGCCTGTGATTTACCTTCTCTACATTGAACCCCTGGAAACTACTGAACTTTTTACTCTCTCCATAGTTTTGCCTTTTCTGGAATGTCATATTTGCAATAATAATGTATATTCCATTTTTCTATTGGCTTATTTCACAAGCAACATGCATTTAGGGCTTCATTATGCCACATTGTGCTTGATAGGTCATTTTTTAATCAATGGGTAGTATTTCTTCGGGTGGATATATCTGTTTGTTTAGCCATACACCTATCTATTTTGAGTTTTTATAAATTTCGACATTTACCAAGAAAGATATGCTAAACATCTGTGTGCAGGTTCTGTGTGGAGCTTTGTTTTCTACTACTTTGGGTAAATGCTAAGGAGTGAAATCTTTACACTAGTAGTAAGAGCTCGTTTATCTGGAAGAAGTTGTCAGTGTTCCAGAGTGGCCCCAACTGGCTGTGCTCCTACCCAGGCAGTGAGCTACTCTGCGCCTCTCCAGTTACTGGTGTTGCTCGTGTGCTGGATTTTAGCCATTCGAATAAGTAGGTGTTATCTCATTGATGTCTTAACTTGCAATTCCTTACTGACATCTGATACTTCACATCTCATAATCCATGACATTTGCATATGTTCTTGGTGAAGTGTCTGATCAAATCTGGTTCACATTTTTAAATTGGAATCTTTATTATCATATTTACCTATAAGTCTTCTTCACATCTTTTGAAGATCACTTCATTGTGAGATAAATGCTTTGCAAACATTTTTGTCCTGGGCTATGGCTTGTATCTCATTGTCTTATGGTATTTTTCGTAGATCAGTTTTTGGTCGGTAATTAAGTCCAGCTTATTCACTTTTTTCTTTCATGGAGTGTGCTTTTGCTGTTATATCTTGAAAAAAGTCAAACCCCAAATCACCTACATTTTCTGATACATTACTTCCTAGTTTTTGATGTTGTGTTTTCCATTTAGGCCTATGAATTATTTTTCATAAATATTATAAATCAAAGTCTAGATGTTTTTCTGCATGTAGATTTCGAGCTGTACCAGCAACCCTTTCTGAAAATACTGTCTTTTTTTCCATTGATTTGCTTTGCGTCATTGTCAGAGCCCAGTTAATTGTATTTGCATTATATATTTCTGAAAATACATCTGCTCCCTTGATATATTTCTCTATTATCAAGTATTGTTTTTAGTCAACTTTTCTATTGTTGGAAACAATATGCAGAAACAACTTCAAGTAAGAGGAGCTTAATTTGGCTCACATTTTAAAGGGATCCAGTCCATGGTCAGCTGACTCCAAGGCAAGCATCACGATGGAAGGTTGTGGCAGAACAAAAGTGCTTAGTGTAAGGCAGCCAGGAGGGAGAGGAGGGGAGCAATACCAGAGAGGAAGGGGTGAGGGACCATATACAGTACCACAGGTTGTCCCAACACAACCCGCACCAATACACCCAGAACTGTGCCCCACTCAGCTGCTGAGCAAATCCAGGGCAAGTCATGTTGACCCTCCATGGTAACCACCACTCTCAGCAATATACTTCTGTTTACTGTAATTTATCATAAGCCTTGAATTCAGGCAGGATTAGTCCTCCATCTTTATCCTTTCCCTGAAATACTGTGGTGGTTATTCTGGGCCCATGGTTTTCTGCATGAAATTTAGAATTGGTTTGTCAATAGATATAAAATAACTTGCTGATATTTTCAGTGAGATTTCAGTGACATGAGAGAACTAGTAGTGACGAGTTAACACTTTAACTATAGTGAGTATTTCTACCCATGTCCTAGAATGTCTCTGACTTGGATCTTCTTTGATGTCATATTTCAGATTTTTATTATTTCCCTAATAGATCTAATGAATATTTTATTAGATATATACCTATTTCAGTTTGGTCTATAAAAACAATTTCTACTCCTCTCCAGAATTCTCCACTGGGGAAGTACACCATGGTTTAATGCGAAGGTACAGTCATACTCCGTCTGTGTAAATGTGAGTGCATTTTAAATTTCAAAACTTAAATGTTCATTGATGGTATGTAAAAATAGAATTCACTTTTACATAATATCATTGTATTCTGAAACTGAGTTTTAATCAGGAACTTTTCCACTGAATGCTTTTAAAAATTGAATCTTTTAAGTTTTCTGTATGTTTATTCATGTCATCTGCAAGTAAAAGAGTATATTTTCCTTTCTGTGGACTTTTATTTTCTTCCCTTATTTAGAATTTTCAGTGCAATGTTGAATAAGAAAGGTGGATGTGGTGGTGAACACCAGTAATCCCAGCACTCAGGAGGCTGAGGCAGGAAGATTGCCAAAAGTTTGAGGCCAGTCTGGGCTACATAGCAAGACCTTGACTGAAAAAACAAAATTAATGTTGAGTAATAGTGACAAGTACAAGAATCTGTGCCTCAGACTTACTTTAGTAGGAGAGTATCTAGTATTTCACTCATAATTATGATGTTAATATGGTCTGTTTTTGTAGCTCATCTTAACAGAGCTGAGGAAGTTTGGCTTTGTTCACATTTTGTGGACAGTTTTCCCCAAGAATACTGTTGGCTTTGTTAAATGCTTTTTCTACATCTATTTGTATTATTCTATTTCTTTTTAAATTTAGCCTGATGCAAAAAAATTGCATTGATTTTTTAAAATATTGAAACAGGATTGCACACCTGGATTTAATGTCAATTCATTATGATTTTTGATGTTTTTTGTATTTATGGTATTTAGTTTTCTAACATTCTGTTGGGATATTTACATGAGATGCACTGGATTGTAGTTTCTCTGTCTTGGAATTTATTTATCCAATTTTCTTATTAGAGACAATGTTGACTCAGAATAACTCAGCACATATTACCTTTGCTCAGTTTTCTAGAAAACATTGTAAACTACTGATGTAATATTTTCCAAAAATGTTTACTAGAATTCATCAGGCTAATCTAGACCTGTGTGTGTATGTGAGTGTGTTTGAGTGTGTGAGTGTGTATCTGTCTGTGTTTAAGAGGATAAAGAGAGGAAGGAAGAATGAATGGAAGGATGTTAAAAAGTTTATTTGTGTATGTGTAATGTGCTGCAGATGTGTACTAATAAAATTTTTTTAAATAAAAAGGTTATATAGTGGCACAGTTTGTAATAGCTAAAGCTTAGTAACAGCCCAAGTGTCCATTAACTGGAGATTGGATAAAGAAGATGTGCTTTTTATATATAAAATAGAGTACTACTCAGCCATAAAGAATGACAAACTAGAGACATTTATAGCTAAATTTATAGCACATTTATAGCACATTGAGGCCATACTCTTAAGTGAAATAAATAGGACACACGTGTAAATACCGAACTGTTTCTCTGGTGTGAGACACTAAAAGTGTAAATAAGGATCGAAATGTATAATTGATAATGTGAAATAGGTAGAAAAGGTCTAAAGGGGAAGGGGAAGTGAGAGGAGTAGAGGAAAAGAAAAAAGAGAATGGAAAAAAATGTGAGAAAAGGAAAAAAAAATGGAAACAAAGTCTTTGTAAAGAGGGAGGGCAGGAAATGGGGAAAAATAAGAACCAAGATATATAATGTAAAGATGCAAGATCCTAATGATGAATGTAACTGTATTGTATACCTAAAATGTACCAATAAACTTAATGGAAATAAAAAAAATTTAAAAAAAGTTTACAGCTAATTATGGATTCTATTTCTTTAGTAGATATAATCATGATTGTGCTATGTATTTTGTCTTTGAAGAGTTCTTATATATTATGTCTTTCAAGAATTGGTCCATTTAAAATTTGTAAATGGATTATACAATTTGTGAAGGTTCAATTGTTCTTTCCTTTAGAGTTCATACCCCTCAGTGTTTACATGTAAAAATATGCAAGGAATTACTTTCTCTTTCCTAGCACATGATTTCTCATTTGATCTGATACCAAGTGAAATGCAGCACTCGGGGTAATTGCATGTACCCAACATTCAAAGACTAAATCTTAAAAATAATGAAATTGAATCATTTAGGCTATGGATAAACTGGGTAATATTTTTGAAAATTGTTACACATCTCTTTCTCTTGAAAACTGTGTGGTACTCATGTCTTGCCCTTTCCTACATTATGTCAGCATCGTTGTGTACACTGGAGTTCAATAATTTTCCAAGAAGAAATGATCACCTATCTTCTTCCAAATGTTTGTACTGTGATTGATGAATCATCTGCCTCTTCTCTGAGAGTCTACCTCTTCTTCAGTACTCCCTGATGAGATACTTTACCTCCAGTTATGTACACAATAAGACTTTTGTAATGCCTTTGACTTCCACAAATGCTCATTCATCTTATTGGTGATAATTTGAGGACGATTTGAGGCATTAAAGATGTAATTACTTATTCTGAGAGAACACATATTACAGAGGTTTAAATTCATGGTAGTCTGGATGTTAGTGGTGAGAGAATTTTCACTGAACTTTACAGTAGAATCACAAACAGTGTAAACATTAACAATTTTAAGTGGTTTCTTAATTCTCAGTATCCCTATGAATATTAAATGCATTATAAAATTGATAGTGTTTAATATAATTTATTATAGTTATTATAGTGATGAAATGAGTGAAAATCAATGCATTATTACTTTAAACAGTCTGAAAACATTGTCAGCAATGGTAGCACCGAATCAAACAGGTGCACTAAACATTAAATATTTCTACAGTTCCACATGATTATTTGAAATTGGAGTAACAAAGTTCCATGCTTGCAACTGTATCAATATTCTTATGTCATTATGGAGGAAGTGGTATCAACCTCCAGTAATTTAAACTTTTTTCTCTAATCATTAAAAGTCATAGTAAACCCTTGATAAACTTATATATAACAAACTTAGATAGCTGATATTGTGAACTAAAAATTCCTATTGAGAAACTCTGAAATGGATCTTTGGTAAAGTATTTGATGGTCACGATAATGTGAGGAAATAACAAAATCTTATATAAATCATACAATGTGAATTTTAAATAAGATTTTGATTTATAGATGTAATATATCACACTACTAGTGTTGTTATTTTCAATATAATATTATTTGAAACTGCTATGCAACATGCTTATATAATGATTTAATATTAACAAGAGAAGTCTATGATCTTCCCATAGTAAACAAAATATTTATAGGATTTTTCATTCAATTTTTGTATGTTTGACTTTAATAAAAAATAATAAGAACAAAAACCATACATATTAGGATTACAAGAGATATTGAGAGTAAAAAATGGTTTGACATGACTTTGCCACCTGTTCCCCTTCTAAGAGTTGGACAATATGAATTCATGTCTTGGAAACCCAAGTTTCATTTAAACTCCCTAAAAAATTTGCCATTTGGAAATCAGGAAATGCTAACAAGCACTGAAGTGACAGATAGTGAACAAAAGATGTCCTCTTGGAAGTATGTTCGAGACATTCTGACCTAGCCAGCCCCATAGTCAGGAACTCCCCAAACACTGCTCAAAATTCACATTTAGAACATGATCGATTGGGGCCAGGGATTTAGCTCAGTGGTTTGGCTGCCTGCTGCGCAAGCTCAAGGACCTGAGTTCGATCCCTGGTACCAAAAAAATAAAAATAAAACGTGATCAAAGCCGAGAGCTGTTTTAAGAGACTTAGCTTTGGGGTAGTTTGAAATACAACAAAAGACAAAAAGACGCTCTTCACTCTCATAAACATCATCGATACACCAAATAGCTTCATTAGAAAGACTTCCGCAAAGTAATAGACAAATAATAGGAAGCGGGACACAGAGCTTCCTCAAATGGGGAGGGGATCAAGACGAGGGTAAGGTGGTGAGCAGAGGAATGGGATGTCTTATGCACACGGGCCAACTCACAGAAAGAAAGTAAACATTAGGAACTACACACATGGACTAGTGGAAATGATAAATAAATGCACGATGCACCGAAACTAAGAGTTAAAAATAAAAAAGTCTTTGGCTCAGGTAATCAATGAAAAATACTAAAGTATAAAGGTTACATATCATGATTACTGAACCAATGAGACACACAGCTATAACCTTACATGTGCACTCACCTCAGTGTTATCACGCATCATATTAATCTGGGACTCTATTACTTATACTGACTGGCACTGAGGCTGAAGTTTCTGACCCTTTGTACTTGACTTTCTCTAAGATTAATTTCCTTCATTTATATGTTTGCCTTTTGCAATGACAACTTATAAATCATCATGATTCCAAGTACAAGAAATTATATTCTTTTACATGCAAGAATTTATACCATTGTTCAAATGGTAGCCTTTGTGTCAGTATATATTTGATGTATTGAAACTGTACTTGCCAAAAACGTCACAACAAAAGGTGAAGTGTTCATGATAAAGCAATTTATCACCCCAAATATGTAGAAGGAAACTATAATTTGTGAAACTCTTTCTGGAAAGAATTGCAGGTTTATATTTTATTAACTCTGCTTCAATCTATCCTGGTGATACAAACTTCAAGTGTACTTTTTCAAATAATCAAAATATTTGCGCTAAGTTATATTCCTTTCAAAATGCACAAATTGAATTTCTTCATGAGGACATAGGAAGAAAACTCAAATAGAGAAATATTCTACAAAATAGAAAGCAATATTTAATGTTTCATTTTTACTATACTTAAGACTATATCCAACTCTTCAGGAAGGCCCACAAATATTCAAGAATAAAGGAACATAATACCTCGAGTTTGCTCTAGAAATGCTTCAAAAATATATGTAAAAAAAGCAATAATAATTCATCAATTCCTGAATCTAAATAAGACATATATGGGATATTTTATAGTGTACAAGTTCTTTGTAACTTTGAAGTTATATGAAAATAAAAGACTAAAGACAAATTTTTGACCTGAGTAATAATTTTTATTTCATTATTACACCTACATAGGAAAGCTATGACATTAAAGTAACAAAGGCATCAAATCAAATCTATCTAGAATCATGTCCTGCACTTTGATTTAAGGGTTAAATGTAGTCTTGCATTTGGTAGCATTACAGGAACTGCAGATATTGGCAATTTGAATAGATTACTAACTTTCTATCAATCTAGATGTTGTCTTTCCTTGGTACACAATTTATATATATGAGAGTATGTATTATTAAATCCATGGCTTGAAATTTTTACATCTTTGTATTTATCCACAGAGCAATCAAATTAAAATGCAGAATATTTCTAAAATATATTTCTTTCTTATTTTTGGTCACTTTTTCCCCTATTGGGTCCTCTATCATAGAGCAGTGTTGGCTCCTATTACTGTTCACTGGCACGGTTATTTCCATGGTCAGTTGAAGGGCAAAAATATATTTGCTAAACTAAAGCAGATGTAGGGGTGTGAAAAACATGTAACATAGTAGTAAGGATCTATTTAACATATGTGGACTTAAAAAGGAAGACTTCCTTCTGTTACAAAATATGTGAGGATGTTGGAATGGAATATGTACAAAATACTATGATTCAAAAGAGGGACTGTTAGGAAAGAAGCTGAGAGTTTTGGTGTAATCAGGTTGATATTGGCTGAAGTGTTTCATTTCTTTTAAACTTCACCAAGGAAAAAGTAAAATTATGTTCAGGATAGGACTTTGCAAACTAAAATTCTCTGAAATAAATCTTAATGTTGTTATTGCAATGCTCCTAAATTTCAACTCTTCATTTCTTTTTAGTTTGTGTTCATTTATTTTTCAGTGGGAACTGTGCATGAAGAATAAAATGATATTGCTTTATTGCAAAAGCATTTGAGTTATAGTAACTGCACTGTAAAATTGTCACTAAACTCTAGTGCATTGATTCCTTATGTGAGAGGAAAATGTAAATTTGATATGACATTAGAAAATGGGAAATGGTTTTGCTTCTTCTGAAGACTAAAGATTGGTTTTAATTAGAAACTACCACATGCATTTTACTTGAGTAACAAGCAAATTTGAATGTTTCTTGCTGAAATTTTAAGTAGAATATTTAGATTAAGGTTTGAGAATAAATAAATTGAGATTTGTTCTAATTAAATTTGATTAATAATCCTAACACTCAGGATTCCATTTAAATGTCATAGTCCTTTAAAACCTGTAATTAGGGTATGGTACCTTCAGTTAACTGATGGATACTTAATGAAAGTCTGATTTGAGCAGGCTGACTCACTATCAAGTTGTTTAAGTAAACCAAGGAATAACTCATAATTTTCTATTTAGCTTTGTGTTACTTTCCTTTCTAATAAATATCTTTATTAAAATTCTTCAAAACTAAAATTACAAAATATAATATGCGAGATACAATCAATATACCTATTAGTAAGGTGTTAGTAACTAAAACGGGTTCAAATATTTGGGGTGATCTTGGGCTGCTTTCATCTCTATAAAGAGCATACCATGCCATTGTACTTTTCCCCAGCAGAACTGTAAAGACTGGCATACCCAAGTTCGATCCCCGGTACCAAAATAAAGAAATAAATAAAATGATTGCAAACAAAAGACTAGCATTGATGCTAACCTACAAAAGTGTTAGCAATTACTGCACCAGGCCTGGTCACTGTCAGTGACCAACAATTTCTAATATTTTCCAATTTTGTAGTCAATGAGAGGAGACTAAAAACAAAATTCAATGGTAACATTAGCACTTGTAACACATATTGAACAGAGTGGTCTGGATTTTCAATTCACCATTTTGAAAACATTGCTTGTCATATATTATTTCCTAGATTTCACTTGGACTTGAAAATAACACTTTCATAAATGTTATCCTATATAATTCTGACCTTTCAGAGACCAACAGCATACTCACACTTCAGCTAAAATATGCACTGGTGCAAAATATAAGCCTAATAAAGATTTGGTGTTGTACTAACCTGCTGAAATTTGTCTTCACAGACATTTTCTCAAGTTGTTAGAAAAGCACAGGGTTACTGCATGGATGCTTGATTTTGTGAATTTGTACAACTCCTGTTAATTCTCCTTGAGTCAGATAGCTTTCTCTAATCTTCATGCCAAGGAGGAAAAGACATAAAAACATTTATAGAGCTAATGAAATTTAAATGTCCCATTTATGTATGTTTTCTCGCAATTATCAAGTTTCTTTTTTAATAGAGATCTAGTATTTTAAATGTAACAGCTATATGGACATTAATATTGACAATGTCAGACTTATGATAATTCAAATTATAAATTTCTACTTAATTCCTACAGTGCAAAAGTAATGTGCATTCAGTAGAAACTATACTTTGAATTTGGAGTTTTGACCTTTTCCCAGATCGGGGATATGCAGTATCATAATTTCTTTTTTAATTTTATTTTTATTAGCACTTGTTTACTAAGCATAGTGGAAACATTCATCGTGCTGAGTTGCTATGTATTCATATAGCATCTAAGTCCTGTATTTCTCCGTCCATTACTCTCCTTTCTCTCTACTTCTATTCCGAGATGTCCTCCCCTTTTGCAAGAGATCCTCCTTCATGTTTCCTAGAGTCTACCTTTAAATTTTGCTCATTAAATTATTTATATTTGACCTTATCATATAAGAAACCAGATGATATTTAACCTTCTGTGTCTCATTTATTTCCATTAGCATTATGGTCTCAAGTTGTATTAATTTTGCTACAAATGACTGAAATGTATCCTTCTTTATTTTCTTGTGGCAAATATTTTCTCCTTCAAACTCCAAATCATAATTTTATGTTTGTTTGTTTTTTGAGAGAGGGCCTCATTATGTAGTTCAGGCCACCCTGATGTCACTCTGCAGCCCAGGCCGGGCTCGAACTCTTAGTGGTCTTTCTGCCTCAGCCTCCTGAAGGCTGAGATTACAAGTGTGTGCCACCACACCTGCTGAGCTAATAGACTTGTCCCAGTGAGAAAGTAACAAAACAGTCGGACATGTAATATTTTACAAATATAAGTATCACTTTCAACTTTGTGCTACAGGAAGCCTTAGCATGTGGCATCCATTCCAAATGCGTCCATTCCAATATGAGTAACTGTGAACTCTTAGCAAGTTTCTGAAAATGAAGAGAGGGATTACTAGGAGAGATGGCTAAGGAGACGGAGACATTAGCCCGGGAGGATAAACTGAAAAGCCTTTCAGACGAAAGCCCCACTTGTACAAGCAGGACACAATAGGAAGCGGAACCATAGTACTGAGGTAGAGACACTGGATACCAGGGCATGAGAAGAGTACGTGGAGGGTGGGTGGGTCCTTGCTAGAAATCTTACTTCCTTACTTTTAAGGATTTTCAGCTCTATTCTCAATGGTGTGTGTTAAGAGAGGGTGAACAGTCCATTCTATCTTTACAGTATCACTCAGGCAAGGACGGAAGACCTAAATAAAACAGTCACACTCGTGTGCGTGCACACACACACACTCACACACGCGCGCTCGCACACTTTAATAATGGTTCACATTGTTTGGCACCCAGGCTCTGTCACAGACATTTGTTAAGACCTCCTCTGTAGGTGAGGAACCAGAGCAGAGAAGAGCAGCAAGGGCCCAGGGGAAGGGTACTGGAAGGTGGGGACTTAGACCCTCCGTTGTTTCCTGGTGCTTGATTCCTTTCTCTTTCTCATTTATTGACCTGCTCTCCCAGGGTGATGATTCTTTCCCTTGTCCTCACAGATGTTGCTGTTGTCATTTTTTCTGCACAGGATTCCCTTAAATGTTTTCTGCAGTGATGGCTTGGTGGTCATGCATGTGTTTAGTTTCTCTTTATCCTGGAAAGTCTCTATTCCTCCTCTAATTTTGAAGAAAGCTTTGCAGGGAATAGTAACATGGGTTGACATTTTTTTTTTCTTTTAGGTCTTGAAAGTTTTAACTCCACTCCTTCCTGAAGGTTTGTGTTGAGAAATGTGCGGGATTGCCCTTTTACATGCTTTGGTGCTTCTCTTTAACAACTTAATATTCTCGCTTTGTTCCGAGTTCTGGCATTTAACCATGACATATAAGACAAGAAATACAAAAGAGTCTATACAAAATAAGAGAACCTTGAAGGACTTCAAAACCTGAAGTTGTCACACGTGGAGTGTAGAACAAACATGTTATAAATAAAAATAAAGAAAATAGATGATTGATAATGTGGGAAAAAAGTAAAGACCATAAAATAACTAAGAGAATTTGAAAATGAAACACTGATGAATACAAATCTAATAACAAATAAAAAGTTAGACTGCTCAAATAAATAAATACAAATTTCAGGATAGTGGTTACTTAAGAGGAAAACAAAATGGGATTAAAATATATGAAAATAAAATGTTTTAGCCTGAGGTTGCAATAGTTTTTATTTTTAAAATTAGTGCATATATATATATATATATATATATTATTTGACATTTACTTAGTTGATGATAAAAATAATTTTATAAAGTTATAAGGATTTTGATGCAACTTGGTTGCATTTATGAGAAAGTATCTGGCTCAGTTTGTTATTCAGAAAGATAGTAAATGGAGAAACAGATTTGAAGAAAATATTTTTGAAACAGTGAGGGTCTGAGGGAACTTACAGATGAACATACACATATACTTATACACACATACAAATACACATATGCACATACACATATACATAGACATGTACACATAGACACATAAACATATTTGATGTATACATATACATGTTTGATTATTTCTAGTCAAATACCCAATGACAATTCAGTGAAGATTTGGGTCAAATACAATGACGATGAACATAAAATTATTGAGCTTCATCCTAGGACGTATGCAGAGGGAAAAGACAAATGTATATGCAGCACTCAGAGGTACTATCTAGTACTGTGCTAAGGGTATTAGTTGAGATTTTGAAGAAAGTTTTACTAGATGACTACGGGGCAGACTTTTGCAGTCAGTGGGGAGTTTGGAAGCACCATGAAGACAAGGACAAAACGATGAGAAGTTGTTTCCTGCCCTAGTCCTAAAGGCGAAGGTTGTAGGTGCCCAGGTAATTCTAGGGCCATGGACATGAAGTCCTGGTATTGGTCATGGCCAGTAAAGGGTGGGGTCTCCGACAGAGATGGGATGATGCAGACTCAACCTCAGGGAGTGTGGAGGGCAGGGAATTGTGACTGGCACAGCGGGAAGCAGGCTGACACCTGAGTAAGTTGACAAGAGGACCCTGTAGAACTCAGGCATTCAGAAAATGACAAAGGATTAAAGAATTGGAACCCCTCACCGCTATTCAGTACCAGTCACTACTGAGGTAGGAAACAAACTATACATATAAATTGTTGTTGAAGAAAAAGTAGGATACCTTGAAATAGAAAGGTGTTGGTTGTTATGTCAAATGCTGAGAAGGGCCAAGTTGCAGGAAAATTGAAAGATGCACATGAGGTTGACAACTATGAAATCAATATTTATTTAAATTATTCCCAGAAAAGAATGGTTGGGATAATAGAACTGGAAGAGTAAATGAATGATCAGAAAATGAAAATAATGAATTTTGTCACTTTTTCCAAGAAGTCCAAGACTGAAGGTCAGGATAATACGACAGTGACAGCAATAGTTTAGGATGGAGAGAACAAGCTAGTTTTAGGATAGGAGAAGTATGATTATAGTTATTTGATGATGAGAAAGAAACAGAACATACAATTTAAGCCTGAGTGTGATTGAATGTGAGATTAATAAATCAGTGGATCAAATGCATTGAACCTTAATATTATAGAAAAATAACTTGTGAATACTATAAATTACTAATTCCATTCATTTAGGGGTTTTTTCCCCTCTGATTCCCTTTTTGTTCTCCTCCTCCTCCTCCTCCTCCTCCTCCTCCTCCTCCTCCTCCTCCTCCTTCTTCTTCTCAGTGGTATGTTTATGACACTAATGATTTTGACAGAATAAAAGATGTAGTCTCTGAATGCTATGGCAAAGATTTTATGACCATCAATGGGAATGCTTTGAAATTTTAAAGCAGAGATGGGAAATTATCTGGATAAACTTGAGCAAATTTAAGAAAGAAAGTGGAAAACTAGGCCTTTGTTATAAGACAAAGTTGATTGAAAAAAGTGGAGAAGAACAAAAACCAAAGGAAACATGAAGAGAAGTCAGGTGAAAATGAGATGCCTCAAATGTGTGCATCTGCATGCAGATGACAAGGATGCTCCAGTACCCATGAGCCCATCACTGCCTGTGCTCTTGCTGGGAAAGGCAGTGGTGTCCTCTATTCCCTCTATTCATGATGCTGGGGGCACAGGGTGGACCTGGATTTTTGCATTGTCCACTCCTTCCTTTTGCCCAAAATCATGATGCTACTGTGCCATATCTAAAGGCTGTTTGGGCAATAGCATCACTGTGAGGAGCTCATTGTTCCAAGATAAAGGTAAAAGTCCACACGAGGCTTTCAGTGTTATTTTGTATTAGACATAGCAATGCATGTGATAACATTGCGAAGGAGAAGGACACGTACTTGATCTATAAGAAACTCTGCCTGGCTTCCCAGAATGGCTTGTGGAATCTCTCTGTAGGATGGGATAGTTAGTGCACAAAACATGCCAGGATCCTATTTTTATGGCTTATATTGAGAAGCCCCACCAAAGCCTCATGTGCTCATATGTGGGGCTGTGGGAAGTGGTTGGATCATGAATGTGTGATAATGTATTAATCCATTTATTGGTTTAGCCTAATTCTAGGTGTGGATATTGGACTTACTGAGGAAGGAAAACCCACCTTAAGCATGGGTGGCATCAACCAATAGGCTTGCAACCTGGATGGAATAAAAAGAGAAAGAAGAAAGCTTGCTGCTTCCTGCCTGCCCTTCCATGGACTGCTTCTCCTCTGCCAGCCCCTCTGCCATGCTGTCCTGCTTTGGAGCCACCCAGCTATGGACTGAAACTTCTACAAACTTTGAGTCAAAATAAACCTCTCCTTTAACTTGTGGGTGTCAGGTCTTTTGTGCCAGCGATGAGAAAATAATACACTTTTCTTGCACATAATTACAGAAGAAAGTTTATTTAAAGCATTCTGGTCATCTCATGATGCTTACTTATCTCAATAAATGACAGGACTAAATCCAATTTGTACTTTAGACATGCAAAAATGAAATCAAATGGATAGTAATAGAGAAATGCAGAGAGAATTACAATAGACACCAAGGGTATAAACAAAACAAGATGCTTAGAATAAATTTGAGACAGGTTTCTTGGTTAGAATCCCCAAGACACAATTTGGATATGCTAATATCCAATTGTCACAATTTGGATATGCTAATAAGAGAAAAGGTGATAAGAAAGAGAATATATATATAAAGATTTAGCTTCAGAAATTATTGAAAATAAGAACCATTGAAGAGCATAATGTTTATAAAGGAAAACAATTTTCTCTTTTAACACACATTACACATACCACATTTATTGAATATACAATATATTTATTGCATTTGAAAGGAAACAGAAACTTTAGGTAAAGAATGCAGTAGAGATCAGACTATGACAAAGAGGAAGGACATGGAAACATTATTATATTCAACTTTGTTTGTAAAATACTGGAACCCATTTGAATGAGTTGCATTCACTGCACAGTACTGGGAGAGAAAACAGCAACTCCTGACATTCAGGTGCTAGGCCTGATGATGTCACGGGCCTTATTTTTACAAGGTGGCCCTGCACTGGCAGTGGGGCCTCTCTGTCCTCCTGTGGAGCATAAACCTGCAACACAAAGCATTCGTTGGATGAGACCATTCTATGACACAGTGCATTACAATGAAACAAGACCACTGCATATTCAAATCTTAACCCACTTTATGGTTATTGTCTAAGCCATAAGATGACGAAATGCCCCCTTTCCTGGCTAATATGACTGATAGCCAATTCTTTACCCATCGTAGCATTAGGCTAACTCTAGACCTCACTGCTTTTAGATAAGTCATTTTAGGGTGCCACATCCTAGAATTATACCCCAATCCAAGGAAAGGTAAACTTCCTTCAACCTTTTCCCCAAATTCTTAACACAAGCTCCAATCTTTTAATGATCCTGCTCAGTACTTCAGTGGGGTGTCTAGTGGTGTCTCCCTCCTGGTCTCCCTGCACCCCACAAGCAGTTAGGAAATTGAAGATCACAGTATTCCGGGTCAACAGAGGCCTAGGGAATAGTCACAGTGGGATTTCAGTTTTATCAGTTTAAGATGGAAATGATGAATCTAGATCTTTTAAAAGTTGTTTTGTTTTCCTTCTTTATTTGGTGGTGGTGAAACTTCAGATATTTATCAAATTTATAGCCCTGTGAGGTATTCAGTCAGCATAGATACCAAATCCCTAATAGACATGTATTCAGGGTATTTTGTTTCTGGAAATGTGATTACCTGCAGTATTATAATCAGGTTATCATTATAAATCATTAGAAGCTCTTTCAATTTGCACTCCTTGGCCTAAAGACCTTTGTAATCAGTGGAATACAAGTAGGAAATCTAACGGGTTTATCTTATCAGATGAAAATAGACACTTCGTCCTCCCGCCTGGTCCTGACTGTTCTCTGGACCTCAGCGCCCTCCTTTGCAGGTGGCCCTGCCTCACAGGGAAGGGCAGCTCTGGCTACTGCCTGGCTGCCTGGGGGAGGCTGGGTGGCTCCTCATGGGCCCTGGTTTCCCATTTGCTCACTGAGTGGCTCTAGGGAGGACACAAAGGGCACAGCTACCTGTGGGCTCCTGGGTGACACTGCATCACATGCCTCTCCCAGGCTGAACTTCTTCACAGAGGTTTCTGGCTCCGTGGGGCAGGGGAGGGCTACTTGACCCGGGACCGGTCCATCCCAGCCCCTTAGTCCCTCCCGGGGCCTCAGAGAACTCGCCCTGAGGTCTGTATGGCTCCCTGTGCCCCATTGAGGCAACATGGCTGCAGGCTTGGGCTTGGGGTAAACCCCACTGTTCACACTCACTTGTAGTTTTTGTATCTACCTCTCATTTCCAATAAATGACATCCATTGCTAATTTTGGTCCCTTGTACTTGAATTTTAATTTTCCTAAGCATTTCTCCATCTTTCATAGCAGAAATTCACTTTGATAAATGCATCCTGCTATCATATATGAACACTATGTCAATAGTGATGTTTGACTGCATGGAAAATATTTATTTATATTAATGCAATAAAAATGTAGATGTACCAGTGTTAGAAGTTCATATGTCTCTTAAAATTTTATGAATTTAACTCTTAAGTAAGCTCTATGCATCAAATTTATTATGATTTAAGCCCTTTTTATGAAAATGATTTATTTTACAACTCTTGAATTCATCCCACAGGTATGTTGGGTATTTATATTTGTTGTTTATTTTTGGAATGATTTCCAATGACCACTTAAAGTATTGAAATTATCCAGTTTGTTATATATTTTTCATTAAAGTATTATTTAAAATATAACTTTACATACATCTTTGAAAGCAATTTATAGTTATTTATAGCTATACTTATTTATTTTAAAGTAGCAATCCTGGAAGCTCCCTAGAGCATATTTAGACATAGCTGCCACATAAATAGAAATATATATTGTTTTAAAAGTGAAAAATAAACTTGAATCTCCCAAAAAGCTGAATTTATGTACTACTGTACCCCATATTAAAGATACACAAAATAAATACTGTCATTGCTTTGGCTACCATTACATTTATACATTTTTTTCACTAATGGAAAGTAGTTGGGGAAAATTCAAGGTCATAAATAAAAGTGATATGGTGACACATGTTCCCAATATTATAGAAGCACTTTACAGAACCCAAGGGGAATTTTCTAAATTGCTCTAAAACTTACAGCCATGACAAAACCATCTGGCTTAAAATGATAATATCTGCACTATAAACTAATTTTATTGTTGTTAAAGAAAAGTATTAACACTCAAGAACTATCAATTTCCTTTACATCCCCTCCTTTATGTAAAAACAAAAATCCCCTGTCCATTTAGCTTAAAGTAATTCTTTCTAAACTATTCACTCTTCTTAGAATGCATAAACAAAATAAAGGCTCATAAATAATATATTTTGAGGTGGGATATTTTGTATTAATTCAGCTATTTTTTCAAGGAATTTCAGAAACAAAAAATAGCAAAGTTTAATTGAGCATTGAAATAAGAGCTTACAAATCACTATCTCCTCTCCAAGGTCAGGCATTTCCAGTTTCATTTATAGCTTAATCCAAGTTCAGACAACACAAAAATGTTTTCTTAGTTTTGCAGTTGGCGTATTCAAATAAGAGAAGTAGAAGTTACTGTCATCATTAGAAAACTTGAAGTTTGAGAGAATTGGGTCTTTAGTTGTCCAAAGTACTAAGCATTTTCGTACTAAGACATCTTAACACTAATAAATAAATGACTTCATTCCTTAGTAAATCATATATACTTTCTTTACTTTCATATTTTCTTCATTGCTTCTTTTCTATGTTTTCATGTCACTTCTAGGGCTTAAAGGAATACAGGTAACTATCCAAGCATAAACAGCAGATAGCGAAATAAGTCATCATTTTAAATTTTAAGATCCAAACAATGCCAATACTATTGCAGTATCATGAGATCTTTTAGTGATCCCAGAATTATACAAATGCAGCAGCTCCTGTGAATTGACATGTAAGGGAAATTAATTTTCAATTTATACTGAAACAAATGTCTTTCTCAAGATTTAGCAAATTAGAAGTAATTTGGTGTTTCTATCTGACAAAGATCATTAAAGGCAGTGAAACTACTGGCTAATAGCAAATGCTGCTGAGATTCTTCTAAATGGGGAATATGATAGTACCCCTCAAAAGGTTTCAGACAGAGGGCTGTAAGCAGAATGTCGACTTTGTCTATTTAGTTAGTTTTCTGACAGAGGCAAAACAAAGAGGAGTTTATATTAAATGTTGTTTCATATTTACTCTATTTTCATAGTAGATTGCTTTTGATATATCTTAATTATTTAAAGCAAATCTGTATCCTATATTAGGGAATCATTTCCAAAGAAGAATGCAAATGCTGTTTTTTCTAGTTAATCAGGGTTTGATTTCATATTTTCATTTCATGCTCTCTTCTTTTTCCTACCATATCACTGTCATCTGACAGTCATAATAAATTTTTTGATGTAGAAACTTGAAAATAATTTCACATAGTTTTCTTTTTTTTAAATTATTTTTACCATTAAGTTTATTGGTACATTTTAGGTATAAAATACAGTTACATTCATCATTGGGATCTTGTACCATTACATGAGTCTCTTGGTTCTTATTTTTTACCCTTCCCCTGCCCTCCCTTCACCCCCTCCACCCTTCCCTATTTGCAAAGACTTTGTTTCTATTTTTTCCTTTTCTCATATTTTTTTCTTTTCCCTTTTTTCCTTTCCCCTACCCCTCCCACTTCCCCTGCTCTTTTAGACCTTTTCTTCCTGTTACACAATATCAATTATACATTTTTAAATTACAATATCAAGATCTAGGAGACATCACCACAGATTTTACAGAATTTAAAGAGATATAGAAAGCATATTACAGAAATCTCTTTTGAAATAAATTTGACAACTTCTAAGAAGTGCCTTGGAAGACAAATTAATGAGACTAACTCTGGAGGAAATATAAAATTTGAATAGCACCTATTAAAGAAAGTATATTCCTAGCTTGAAAACCTACCTATATGACAACAGCAGGCTCATATACATTTTAACTGATAAATTATATCAAACAATTAAGGCAGAAAAAAGAAGGAACACTTCTCCCCTCATTTTAGGAACTCAGTATTGTGCTAATCCTAAAACTGGATAAAGATAATAGGAGAAAAAAGTATGAACATAGATAGAAATTTGTTTAACAAAACAAACTATTAGAAGTCAGATCTGACAGTATGGAGAAATGGTTTTGTTATAGGGATGACAGTGTTGGTTCAGCTTTGGAAGATCCACCCCTAAAAGTCATCATTTTAACAGAGGAAAGGAAAAAGCCATATGATCCTGTCACTAGTTGGAGAAAAACTGTTGGACTAAATTCCACAGCTGTTCATGGTGAAAGCTATCAGGAGACTAGAAGTAGAACAGAATCTTCTCAACAGATTAAAGACATGTACTCCATACTTCCAGCAAGAATGCCTTATATGAATGGAGAAGATACAATGCTTTCTCCTTAAGGTGGGGAACAAGGGCAGATATGCTTACTCTTTATCTGTCCATTAAACTTTGAAGCCTAGGCCCCACCGAAATAGTCTGGCAATAAAATGACACAATTAGGATAGGATTGGCAAGGTAGAAGCAAAATCTTTATATGTAGATGAAATGATCATCTACAGAGAAAATACTAAGAAATCTCTAGGAGCCCCTAGAACTTGTATTTGAATTTAGCAGGATTAGAGAAAACAAAGTATATATAAAAATTCAGGTCTGTGTATACTTGCTATAAATGAAGAATTGGATATTGAAATTTAAAAGTTATGTAGGAGTACAAGGGGCCTAGAAAAGTTTAAAAAAATAAACAAAAACAGTGTTGGAAGATGTTTAGTACCTAATTTTAAGACTTCTTCTAAAGCTACAGTAATCAAGGCAGTATTGGTGTAAGGAAAGACATATAGATCATTTGAATAAAAC
The DNA here is from genome assembly GCF_053883595.1 of Heterocephalus glaber. Lineage (NCBI taxonomy): Eukaryota > Metazoa > Chordata > Mammalia > Rodentia > Bathyergidae > Heterocephalus > Heterocephalus glaber. The sequence continues at coordinate 2,495,207 of NW_028258465.1, forward strand.
AGAGAATCTAGAAATAGAACCACACATATATGGTCCACTGAGTTTTGAAAGATTATTTAACATTAGCATTTTATAGAATATAAACTCAATTCAAGAGCCGAGGAAGAGATAGTGTTTTCAGCAAATGGCACTAGAACACCTGGTATCCGTATATAAAAAGTTAACCTCATCCCTTTATTTCCATACATGAAAATAACTTGAAGGGATCTGTGAACCTAAATAAGAAAGTCTTAAAGTATAAAACTTTAAGAAGAAATTATAAGGGAAAATGTTTATGAATTCAGGGTAGGCAAGAACTACCTAGGATACAAAAGACATGATGTATAAAAGAAAAAAATTGATAAATGAGATTCCATCAAAATTTAGAACTTTAAATGACATCATTAAAATGAAAAATAGTCCTTAGACAGACCATATTTACAATGCATATAACCTATGACCAGAATATATAAAGAATTCTTCGAGCTGATTAATAGATAACCCAATTAAAAAGTAGACATAAGAAGATGATAAATAGCCAGTACAGCACAAGGAAAGGTGTGCAACTCTAGAATCAGAAAAATACTAATCAGTACAATAACAAGATTGAATTATACACTCATTATTGAGATGAAGTTCAAAGTTTTAAAAGCCTTGTCATGACTTTTTCTTTTTGTTGGATTCTCCCCCTTTGCATTTAATTTGTCACACCCAATGGTTTCATTCTCCTGGGTTTCCTGGAGTTGTGATCCTAATTGTCTTTTCCTAGGGTATTGTCTAAAATTTTTTAGAGTGCCAGGTTGATATTCATGAAGTTCCTGAGGTGCTCTTTATCATGAAAGTATCTTATTTCTCCATCAATTTTGAAAGATAGTTTTGCAGGGTACATCAATCTGGGTTGGAGGCTGTTTTCCTTTAGGGCTTGAAATACATCACTCCAAGCTCTTCTTGCCTTGAGGGTTTGCATTGAGAAGTCTGCTATGATTCTGATGGGCTTTCCTTTGTATGTGATTTGTTTCTTTTCTCTCACTGCTTGTAGAATTTTGTTCTTTCTGTTAGATTTCTGGAATCCTAACTATTATATGCCTATGTGTAGATTTTTTTTGAACAAGGCTATTTGGAGTCCTATATGCCTCACTTATCTGTATGTCAAATTCTCTTCCCCTCCTTGGGAAGTTTTCTGCCATCACTTCTGTGAACAGTTTTTTATGTCATCTGCACTCTCTCCTCTTTCTTCATGGACTCCAATCAGTCTTATATTATTCTTCTTTGCATTGTCTAGCACCTGCTGGATTGATTTCTCGTGTTGCTTTACAATTTTAAAGCAATTTTTCTTTTCCTGGTCACTAATTGCAATCTTTTCTTCTATATCTGAAATTCTATCCTCACATTGGTTCATTCTGCTGTGCAGACTTTCAGTGGAGTTTTTCATCTCCTGGAAATCTGTTTGCATCTGTTTTATGGATTCCATTTGTTTCCTGTGTTGGGATTCCATCATGTTCCTCAGATCCTCTGATTTTTTATCTTTGTCCTCTCTAGATTTATTAATCATGTCTTGCATCATGAGCACAATCTTTGCTGTTATCTGAGTAATTATTTCTGATTTCATTTTTCCCAGGTCCTCTTTTGTTTCCAGTTCAGAGAGTCCAAGTAGTTGAGTATCAGATTGTTCCATCTCATTTCCCTTTGGGGTTGCTGTAGGTGATCCAGAAGTCTGTTTTGGGGGCTTGTTTACATGTCTTCTCATTTTCACGAGGGGGGACGGTGTGCTTCTGGTGCCTGTGCAGTTCACCTTGTCTGCCCTAGGAGCTTGGAATGGTCGTGGGGGAGCTTCCTTCTGGGTGCTGGGACCGGGTCACCTTCTCAATTTCACATAATTTTCTATCCACCACTAAGACAATTAATTATCCATAATTTTTAAAGTTCTTTAAACTGCTTGAAAGTTTAACTCTTATTTCTATAGTCATCTCTTGTCCTTAATATCCCATTGCATGTCCTCGGTTCCAATATCAGCAGTGAGTGTTGTGACCACTGTCTCTGGGGTTTGTCTGAGCTGCTGATTGTGTATGCTGCCTCTGTTATCTTCTGAACATGACCCCAGAATCCACATGTTGACACATAATGACCAGAGGGGTAGCAGTCAGGGAAGAGCCCCTCAGCAGGATATTGGAACTGAGGGGTGGAGCACAGGACTAGCACCAGGGTGCGATGGAATGAGTCCCTCATCTTTTGCCCTCCTACGTCTGAGAACTGGATGTTCATTCCTTTTCTGTGGGTCCTCCCTTCTGCCAGGGGAGGTGCCCTCAAGAAAGTATGGCAGGGAGGACTGAAGTCTCTCACCAGACACCAAATCTCCCAGGAACTTGATCTTGGACTTCTCAGCCTCTAGAATGGTGAGAAATAAATTTCTAGGACTGATAAGCTATGCAGCCTCAGGCATTTTGTTGTAGTAACATGAAGACCAGCCCTAAGTATACTATTTCTGTGAATGAACACCAATAAGTAAATGAATAAAAACCTTCAAATTTGAGGTAACACATTTCCTTATTGTGCAATTCTTACTTATATCTTTCTTTTTGAAGCATGTCTTATCTCTTATCAGTTTAGGTATGCCTAGTTACCTAAAAACATGATTTTATACTATTTAAAAAACTCAAAATACTCTGGACACTCCTTGCTTATTTTTAAGCTTTAGTATTTTACTCAGTTGGGAATATAACTGTTTACGAACACTCATTGGTACAGTAAGCTACATTTCTCTGATTTTTCATCTTAAAGGTAAAATCCCCTTGCCCTTAGCATGAAGCTCACCAGCATACCCAGAAATATTCTGCTAACTCCAAGCAGTATGTTTAAAGGAGATCAGCTCATGGTTGTGATGTGACAGCACATTTTCAATATTCTTAAAGATTAAGTCACACACTGAATTGTTTTAAAGCTGTATGGTAAAAACTGAACTGTGTAATTCATTATTAGAACATTTTCATTACAGCAACAATAGTTTAACACCCTGCACTGGTAATTCTGAATGGAAAATTAAGTATATATTTGTGTTAGCTTAGATTATTTATGTATTAGATGATACAATCTTCCTACACAGGATATTATTCTTCAGAGAAAGGGATATGCTTTCAAGCAATTAGTTTAAATACACCAAATCAATACAGGATATAATTAAATTAATTCTCTATTTTTCTGTTTAATTGATTGAAGTTTTTTTCAGAGCACTTTCCCCCATGGAATTTTAGTGTAAACTATATCAGCATAAACTATGAAAATAATAATGAGACAATAAGAAGACCCTATCCATTTTAATTTTCCAAGACTTTAGCTGCAAAGGGAAAATTCCTCACTTTGCAATAAAGGATCAATGAGAAGCAGTTATATTAACAATACTAAAAGTGGAACATAGTGTACTCATTTTTATTTGATGTGGAATAAATTAAAAGAATATATCTGCATGCATAACTTATTAATGCACAATTTAATTTAATAGTTAAGAGTTTCAAAAGTTAAACTAATATTTATCTTCTATTACACATACATGGAATAAATGCTAAAATGTATCTGTATAAAATCTGTATCATAATCCTTTGTTAGCTTAAAATTACGATATTAAAATATATTGCAAAGTTTTTTAATCACATGGAGTACATAAACTTGTGATGAGTAATTAGAAAAATATGTATTTCTATATGAATAAAACATAAAAACTTGTACTGGCCATATCTCTTGAACCTATACTTGCTGTCTGTTGATCATAGCCTGATAATATATTTTAAATTGTTAAATTCATAAATTAGGTCCGGGGATTTAGCTCAGTGGTTCCACCATCTGCCTCACAAGTGCAAGGTCCTGAGTTTGATCCCTGGTACAAAAAAAAGTGCATAAATTAAATATATATCTTTCACATATTAGACACTTTATTTTTATTTAATTTTCTTGAATTTTGAGACAAGAAGCTCTTTGTTTTTGAACTAGGGGTAATATAAGTGTTATTTCTTTAAACTAAATCCCTTGTCTTGAAGAAAGAATCATAGTCTTCTTAGAGTTATATTTTTCCTATTTTCTACATTTGATAGGAAATTCATGGTTCAGCCAGCGGATTGGTATGGGAGAACCTAAAATTCTATCATCAAATATCTAAATTCAAGATAGGAAAAGAAGACTTTTTAAAAAATGTTATATGTCATGATGTGAACACAAATAACTTTATACTCTTGCATCATAATATTTTTCTTATAAAAAACAAAACTTTCTTCAGTAAAATCAAGCAACAGGACCTACAATATGGTGCCCTCACTCTTAATTAGGTAAATGAGCCAGGGGTCAGTGAACTGTGCAGTCGGCTGCTAAAGCCAGAAAGTGGGGTCGAAAAGATTGAAAGCATGTCCTTGTAAGGAGCTACTGTGACAAATACTCTGTTAGTGGTTTCACTCTTGGGATGACGAACCGGTGCAGCTCATCCTGGTCCGGTAGTGCTGTGCTTTGCACCCGACTGGTCCTCTGAGACTGTGTGGCAGAGGCTGTGAGTCTCCAGCTTGGTGCTATGAGAACGCAGTAGAGCTCCAGTGGGGAGTTTGGAATCATTAGGGCAAATCTTCCAGGGAGACAATGCGATCCACTCTTTCCTGTTCGTCTCTTTGACCTCCCTGCCAGGAGGGGTCAGTCTTGCTTTACCATCATGCACCCTCCCTAGGATGTGCTGCCTTGTGCCAGGTCAACAAGGATGGGACAGCCAAGTGGACTGCTATCTCCAAAACGGAGAGCCAAATGGGACATGTGTGCTTTACAAGCTGATTGTCACTGGGGTTTGTTAGAGTGAACTAAAGGTGGCTAATGCAGAGAGTAACAGTCCATATGTGTATTTAAATGTAGACAAAGTTTTAAAATTCTGTTGTTCTGTCTGAGTATGTACATTTTAAGACTCAGTATCCTGATGTGACTCTTGACAACATGGCTAATAGAACGTTTTTATTATTGCCTGGATTGGTAGTGAACCACCTTCTTCAGTGAATTAACTATCCACTTAGAGATTATAATAGGAACTGAGTGTAATCAGTCTTAATTAACCCTTTGTAATACCTAATAGGTTTCCCTCAAATCAAATGCATTTTAGCAATGATCTTATTTTACATTTGTATAGTCACTCATTTCTACTTATAATGTCAAATTTTCAAAGCAAAAAATACATACTGTAAAAAAAAACACACTAAAACTTCAAGAGTTGAAGAGTAAAAAGATACAAAATTTTTGTCTCACTTCCCCACTTAGAAGTCTTGATAAAATTTTGCCGCTGATCATTTGAAACTTCCAGTCATCTACGTAGCTTTTACCTATCCAGCCATTTATCATAAATAACTGAAGATGTTCCCATGTAGATCTGTTTGTGGACAAACAAATTTCAGAAGATTTTTGTACTTAGAGAAATGAATTAAATACATCTTAGATCTAATGCTACAATGGTAAAATATTTTTGCATATGCAACTGAAATATCAGAACTGAGTGCCACTGCACTGGATGCTACTTGATTTATAATTATTCATATGTCAAGGGCAAAATTCTCTCCCCTTTGTACAAAATATTCAAATTATTTGGTCAGTAGTTACAGTTATCTATACAAGCAGCAGTGAAACAAGTACAATTTCAAGAATACAAGCTAACATCATACAATTGTTTCATCTACTATTAGAAATTTTGGTTATTGCTACTTTATCCTTAAACAAGAGCAGTGATGAGCTGGGGAGTTATGCTTCAGGCTGATAACAGTTAGCAATGTGTGGTAGAAAATGTGCTCAGAGCATATTGTCATTCAGCAACCAACACCAAGGAAATAAGGAAAAGCAGGTTTTGAGGGGTTGAGAAGAGAAGAAAATAGTCTGCTTCCAGTTTTAAAGTTCCCACATCACTCGTCACTTTTTAATATTTTAATATTCTGTTTCAGATGTAGACAGTCACAGATTATACAAGAAGCTGTTCAAATATCCATATATGAATCTATCCACATAATAAAGAAATTACATCTTTGTATCTCCTTTCTTACATTTCAAAATTCAATCCTTCAGAAGTATAACCTGGGTCTAATTAAATTGTAAATTTGAAATCCCTGATGAATCAAGAATCTTCCTCACCAAGTTACAGGTTTTATGAGTTTCAAAATGAACATATTTTCAATTAGAGTGGGTAATGTGTTATATTTTCTGATTGGCAAATAGCCATAGTGTATGCTTTCTCCATTACCCAGGCATGACTCATAGAGGAGGAAGCAAATATTATGGAATTGATGCTTTTATAATGGCTATACAGGTCCTTCAGAGCACCCCTAATATGTAAGCAAATGGTGAATAAGTGACCCCTTTCTGGTCGATCCAGGATGTCTGATGGTAATAATAATGAAATAGATAAAAAGACAACATCCATCTACAAAACATAAAGGGATGAGAAAATAAAATGTACTGTAGATAGGGTGTGAGAAAACAAGCCTCTTAGATTATTGATAGGAACTCTGGCTGGTACAAATCTTTAGACTAAAGATAGACTAGTAAAATGTCAAAATAAATAGTAGAAATAATCTTTATCCCAGAAATACATCCCTCAATAATATAGCTTAAGATATGCTAACACAAGAATAAAGAGAATTTATTGCAGTATTTTTGTAAGAGTAAAATCCTATAGGCAGTCTTAGAAGTATGAGATGTGCCCCATTTCTCACTACACTTCAGAGAGCTGTGGAACAGACCTTTGGTGAGGCTGCCTCACCAAAGACTCTTAGCGTCAGAGGGATGTTCCTGGGGGCAGCCAGAGGCCTTCATGCTGGAACCTCTGACAAACTGTCTTAGTTATTTTGAGCTGACAGCATACTCGATACTTCAGGTTCAGAAGTCTTTCTATTTAGTGAGAACATAAGGGCATCTTCACTACAGTCAAGCAGATTGGTTTGAATGGACACATTTCTTTAAAATGTAACTGAGTCCATAATAGAAGTAAATAATTACAGACAGGGAAAATTCTTCTTAGGGAGTCTTATCCAGCATTACTGAAATCACTCCAGACAACACTTGTATTTTATTACGAGGTTGCCTCTTCATTGGTACATAGCCTCTAAGTCTATCTGTGATATTGGATTAATTCTGGACAAATAATATACAGTGCAATAAATTTTTATTAGAAGGATCTAGGTATGCTTATGTCCACAGGCATAGAATCTATAGACAAATATTTACCGTTTTATTTAAAATATATTGTCATGATGACATTTTATTTATTCTTAATACATATAATATTTTCACTTTTATGTATTTCTGAAAAACATGTCATGAACTAAGCATCTCGAAGAAAACTTAGAGATTTCCCTAAGAAACTGAGAATATTTCTCTTTTACACATCACTATTGTTCAAGGAAGTCAACCGACTTGATTAGAACCAAATGGTAGTAACTGGCATTAAGATTTTTTTCCCATTTTGCAGCATAGCTCATCTGCCTCCTGTTGGAAATAATGAGCAACACTTTATTTCCTTGGACTCTATGAATATTAGTTACATTTTGTTGCTTGTCAAAGCTTTCTGGTCTTACCACTTCATTCAATCAGTGTTCAATAATGTGACCTCCTTAAGGTATACTGTTAGAAAATACAATTACTTTGTTGAAGCCCAGTGCTGCAGATAACCTAACTAATGAAATGACTAGTTCCCCTTTGGGACATAGACTATAAAGAACTAGTTTTTAACTGCAAATTTCTTTTTCTCCTGTGAGGAAATAATTCGTTTACTTTAATAGGCAACTACATAAGACAGTTATTTTTAAATATGGTCTTTAAAGGTTAACTTGCCCTTAAACTGTTTTCCTAGATGAATGCATCAGCTGAATCTTCAAGATTCAGGACACCTGTCCTTCCTTTACACAACAAGCCCAGCCCCAGAGGGGCTAGTTCCAAGACCTGCTGGCAAGCGGAAACCAGCTGTGGCCACATCCCCACGTTTCCGAGCTTGCTGTGAGAGTCCTCCAGAGTGAAGGGGCGGGTGGTGACAAAGCCACAGCACTGACTCACAGGGGCCTCATGGGAGAGAAGACTCTTTTCAGGACTCACTGTGTTTTAGATAAACATCAACTATTTCAGAATCCAGCGCTTCAAGAACAGAACCAAAATCATTACACAGTAAACTTTGATGTGAAACTTCAACCAGCACATTAAACATTTTTTTCTAGCTCATCTTGTCTTTGGAAGTATAGAAAACCCCAGAGATCAAATGTATTGTAATTTAAGGGCCTGCGCATTTTGTTCATTTCAAAAGCATGTTTCACATTATTTTACAAGTCCCATAATCTCTGGTCTCTAAATGGCTCCAACCAATAATAATCATACTATACAGATGAAAATTTGCCTTGAATATTCAATGGCTGTTTGCAATTTGATATAAATACTAATGATTTAATTATGTTGTATGTTATCATCAGTATGTATTCTATGAAGGGCTATTAATCTTGCCACTGGGTTCAAATTTTGATGAATACATTGTATCCAACACTGTAAATCTAGAAATCATTGTGATTGATTTTTATTCATTATACTTTCTTAGAAGGCCCCTATAAACTCAAAATACTTGCTTTTTCATGACTATTTATTGTCTCAGCATATATTATTTCCTCTTTGCCAATGATTATCTTCAAAATGAAAGTTAAAAGAAGAAAAGCACCATATTCTTAGAGATTCTTTAAAACTTTTATTTGTAAATATATCTTTGTGTTTGTGTGACCATTAAGAGAAATAGAAGAAAGAAGAAGCATCAATATTTTATGAATTACAATCCATATATTCCCTCACCGATGGTTACAAGTTAAGGAAAGTTTTGACATGTCTCATTAAATTTAATATCTATCCTGAACATTATCGTTTTTACATTATTGGGGTTTTTTCTTATGTATGTTTTTTTTTCTCATCAAACCTGTAATGCTACTCAGCTTGCCATGGGAATTTCTAGATTTCATTAGTGCAATCGCTGCTCAGTTTGTTCTCCACGCATTTTGTGGTTCTTTAGTAACCTGGTGATACTTTGTCCATTTAGTCTGAGCTTTACGTCCAGTGGCGTTTCTATATCCATGTATTGTCCTTTTTAAAACCAATATACATAGCTGTTTTAACCTAGAAATCTCCGCTCCATTGCACATACTTACTTCAAATTTAAAGTCAAGTAGACAAGAGTATTTGTACAAATCTTGTTAGAGGGTCACTATGGATATAAAGTTAGATTATTCAGATATTGTTCTAGAGGTCCGACCTGTAGAGGAAAGGCGAAACATTTGGAAAGGAAGAATCATTTTAACAGACTGTGGGATGGAGTTGCCTCTGGAAGAATAAAGACACCAGCTTCTCTCCTTATCAGTTTGTCCACCAGAGGAATTTCTTATGGGATGATTTGGCAACATGCACCTGGCTGCCTGGAATTTCTTATGGATGAAAACAAACTCTGTAATCTATGGGTTTATGGCACCTGGCTTCGGGAACAATGTCACATCGGCTATTAAATGCGCTGAGCATAAAACAGACTTGTGTCAAGATGAGATGGCTCTCTCCTGAACAAGTGAAATGAATTGAATTTATGGTTTGGAGACCTCGTGGAACAATTTTCTATCACTGCTGCAACAAATTACCACACAAAGCTCTTTTCTTAGCGTTCTGAAGGTCGAAATCTTACGAAACTCCCACTGAGCTAAAACCAAGGCGTCAGCAAGGCTGACTTCCTCTCTGAAGGATCCATGAGAGAGAACCTTTCATTGCCCCTTCCAGCTTCCGGGAGCCGCCCTCACTTTTTACACCTGGCCCTTTCTCCATGTTCACGCCTAATCTCCAGGACGTCACATGACATTTTGGCACTCTGTCTCCCTGCTCTTGCTCTCTTAGGACCCTTGTGATTACAGTGGGCCCACCCGATACTCCAGAGTAGACCCATTTTCTTAACACCCACTGGCCAAGAACCTAGCTGAGCTGGCTTTGAGCTGAGCTGCTAGGTATCAGAAGAGCCAAGCAGGAACAAGAGCCCAAGGTGAGGTTAATGCCTGGATTACTTACTGCAGTTCTACTAGGAAGAGTCTAAGGCTAGAGAAAGAGCTGATATCCTTCAGTCCCACTTTTCCCACATGTGAACCAGAACATACAAGGAGGTTGTGCTACTTGAGCCCACAGAATCCCACAAAGTGTGGACTTGAACTAGAGGGCAGAGAGAGGAGGGAGGATTCAAGTAGAAAGCTGCTGGGGACTGAGAATGGGCCAGTGTCCTCCTGGTTTCCTCCTCCTTCTTGTAAGAGGCAGCCGTGGCAGAGGAACAAAGGGAGAATGTGTGCTTGTGGAAACTCTGATAAAGGTCCCTGGGATGGCAACACAGCTGTGCATAAGAAGCATGGTTCATGAAGAGGGATGTCTTGCCTGCTAACTATTTGCAGAGACTGCTTTGGCTTAGCATCAAGTTTGCTGGAAGGGAACCAAGCTTTCTCTGTGAAACTGACATGTAAAAGCCTTTGCAACTGATAATAACTGGTTCTAAAAAATACAAAGCTTTTTCTACTCAGAAGGCAGGGACCTAACAGCTGATTAGAAATCTTTGCTTAGACTACAGCCTTAATTCGACCTTCAGTGTACTCTGTTTTATTGACCAATGCCACGATTTAGTATGTTGATATCTTTGGGAGCCCATTTTTCTGCCTACAAATCTTGACTTATTTGTCTGGATAAGAATGATTTTATGAGATAAGAAAGACTCAGAGAGCTGCTATGAAGTTTCCACATGCATCCCTGCTCAACCTGTTCTCCATGATGACTTGTATGCTGGAAATAATATTTGAAACTATGATACTAGCAAACTTGTCTAATTTACTGGAGTCTGTGGAGTTTGAATCTCATGGTCATCCTATGAAATAACCATAGCCTAATCTAAGATCCAGCTAACTCTTGGATTTTACGTTGCAGGTCAGTGCTTAAATATTTAGATTTTGGAGAGATGTAGATTTTGAATTTTCAGATTATAGATGCCAACTAGCAGCATCAATGTTAATATTATAAAATCTGAAAATCTCCAATATCTGAAACGCTTCTTGGGCCAGGTGTTTTGAATAAAAGGTGCTAAACCCACACTGTTGTGGTCCCTTATGCAGACCTGTACTGATTCCTTTGCTTTTTAATAAAAAAAAAGTCTAATTTAGAAATCTCAAATACAGTAAATCAAACAACTAGCAATTGTGACTGGATAATTTACTTGGTGTATCAGTCACTTTCCCTTTCACTGGGACAAAGTAGACAACTACTCTAGAAAAACAGACAGGAGAGGTTGCTGGGGCTGAGATGCTGGAGAAGAAAGTGGAAAGACTATTGTGTGTGGAACTTCTTTAGAGAGAAGCAAAAATGTTTCAAGGTTGAATGTTGCTCACAGTTCCCCAACTAAGAGAATATACTAAAAGCCATTTAGTTATGCTCTTTAACTGGATGAGCTTTACAGGTTACTCATTATAACTTAATAAAGCTGATATCTATCAGAGCAAAAAGGAGCCACTTAATTGACATGACTTGTGTCCTTCAGACTGAAGCCTTCAGTGTTGATGCAAAGCCCACTCAGGTGTTTTCTTTACATGCTGATCAGCTCATGGTTCAAGAATTCTGCCATAGCACATGTATCAGTTTTCTGCAATTGATGTTGACTGCTCTACTGCTGGAATTGTGAATTAATGTGAGAGGAGACAGGCTGGCCTGCTCTTGGTCTGGGACACATTATTAAGAGACAGGAAACTATGACATGCATTTTAATTAAATGGTAGAGGAGAAGGGCCTTGCTAAACCACAAAAAGACATTTAATGAGCCCCAACACTATAAAAGGAAATACAAGGCTTCTTATTTTATTACTTTTGCTGGCATTTTATTAACCAAAGCAAGTCACATTACAAAGGCCTTGCTCAGCATCAGAAAGCCCTGGTAAACTATCACTCATGCAAAAAGAATGAGGAAAGTGTATCCATTTGCTGTGTTCTCAACAGAGTATGAGACAATATGGCAGAAGACCTCACGTTGCCAGGATCAAAAGCAAGACTAAAGCTGCCTCCGCCGCTGTATCACACAGCATGGAAAACCGTGCTCCGGGTCTCTCCAGCCCCACAGGTTTCCTAACTTTTGGCTGATGATAGTTCCCTGAAATTTATCCTATTCTCTTAAATATAAAACTGCTCCCCCTGGCTACTTTAATTCTCCATAAACTCTCTGTGGGTATTCATTTATTTCAGAAACCTGGGCAGGAACTATTGGAATATATTGAGAATATATTTATATTTCTTTGTCTTCACCAAATCAGTTTCATACAAAATGTTGAAGTCCTAATTCTAAAATGTATTTTACACTAGGCTTCTGTGCACCCTTTCTGTTTTTCTATCTTACTTTTGCAACTGATGGAGGCCTATGGACTGTTCTGTTTTACTTCTTAAATCTATTATGCAGCACATGGCAATAATTACAATAATTAGGCTGTGAATATAAAATAGATTTTCTCTCAAAATTTGTGCAGAAAACAGCTATTGTACCATTAAGTGTTCCATGGTACATCAGGCGATATCAATTAAATAAACCAGAGTTTCACCTTTATGCAAACAAACACTACTATGCATATGTGCTATCTTCCACTTCTTCTTACCTTAAACTGGTGATCCCTTGATCACTCTGGTTCTTTTTTCCCCCTCTATTTTTCTCCAAATGGTCATTCAGACTGAAATATAGTGAGAAATCCATAACTACCCAGCATGGAAATATAATTCAAATTTATACTGTTATATAAAATATATGCATATTTTATTGTTGTTTTATTTTTCCTTTTCTTTCTTCAAGTACTTATTTCCAGTCCATTAAAATGTTCACAGTACAGGTATTAAGGGGTGGAAGCTGTGATAATGGTCAGCAGGCATACGATATGTGTTCAACCACTATGGTACCTCTAGCCACAATGAGAAGTCACAAAGAAAAATTAAACCCCAAGGCAATGGAAAATGTCAATTTAACCAGCCACTTTACATAATTTACTGTCATAGATTCCAAGTAGCAAAATTGTCAGACTTAATTTTCACCTTCTGTTTCTTACCACCTTGGTGGGTAGGTGTTAATTAGCCACAAGAATGGATTGAAGGTGTACACAGAAACAAGACATAGTGAAAGTATTCCCGGGTGTGACTGAGTATTAGTCCCAAATAGCTGATAAGTGAAAGAAATGGTGAATGAAATTGCAGTTCAGAGGATGTCAGTAACATTTGAAGACAAAGGAGGCATCTGAACAAAATAATTTTAGTGACAACATTTTCTGATGAACATTTCTAATGAATGGAATCTATGGTTGTTTTCTCCTAGATCCCATTTCCACACACACTGCAGCCCATGTGTACATATGCACACATAAGTGCACACACAACTATCTGCAGAGGTGGAGAGATTAGTACATTTTCCAACTCACCAGTGTCTCTAATACAATAATGTCCAATAATGCACTATAACACACTAAGCAGTACCCGTATGGAATAGCAAATGTGTCAGCACCATTCACACAGGTGCTAAGTTGTGACTCCTACTAATCAACATCTATCTACCCCAGCTAGAATAATGAACAAAGTATGGGTCTTTCCAGCCTAGAGAATGGGTTCAACCACAGTTCTCTTATGATTAAGTCAGAAGCTCAAACCTTATGAGCTCTTTTCACCAGATTCCATAAAACGTTACCACTACTGTACAGACTCTGCTTAATAGCTTCTTCTTCCAGGAGACCGATGAGAACAACCAGGGTAGAGATCAATTCCAAACACTCACAGATGCATTTGCGCAGCTGTTGTAAAGGCATGAAAATGGAGAGCTGCTCCAATGGAAGTGAAAAAACACAAGTTTTGTTTCCTCCACCATTTTAATTCCTACTTTCTGCATATTCTCTATGCTATGCCAGTGGATTAATTATAGGTCTTATAAATATACACATCACATCTGTGTTTATACATATATGCTTCTATTATGTATATATGTTATGAATATATACAACTCTTTCACACTTTTGTTCATTTCATTTCGAAAAAACAGCTTCCCTCTTTCAAATATGGTGAAATTATTTTAATAAGTTTAATATATCTATACCTATATTTATTATATTATTTATTCTGCTTTCTTAAGAAACTATAATTTCATTTCTCTACCTAACAATACCCTACATGATTCATGAGAATAGAAAATGTATTATTCATCTTATACAGAACTTCTAATATAATGCTTATGATATATAAATAGTAATATATGCCATTTTAAAAAGAGAATTACACAAATACATTTTATAAAGTGTCATTTAAATATTCAATACACAATTGAGTACATCAAATAGAAAAGATGTTGCTTTTGTGATATTTTTCATGAAGTATAAGATATACTTTAGTCATTGATAACTATTTCATGCAAAATTACTGCTTATGAGTAGTTAGTTATTAAAATAAATTTAGTCTTTCATTCTTTATCCACAATATTTTCAAGTTAAATCCAATACAAATTTTAATTTCCTAAATATGTAATCATTCATAGATAGTACTTTTTTTCTTTTTTGAGAGCATGACAAGAAATTTGTGTAGCAATGAGCTGTATCACTAGCCCTCTTTTCTGTCTTTATTATTGTGATAACACTTGATTTGAGATCACCCCTCTTCACAAGTGTTTAAGGCTACAATAGAGTATTGTTAAGCATATGCACAGTTTTTACAACCAAGTCTGGAATTTATTATGTAGCTTTACATGAGGTGTATAGAGTAGTCCACTTCATACAAAATGAGAGTAATATAATGATCATCGGAGTTTGAGTGGGGGGCATGGAGGGTTACTCTTCAATGAGTACAAAATTTCTATTATTTATTATTCTCTTTCAACTCACATGGTTGGAGTATGAAAGAAAAAAATTAAAAATGGATAGACATAAATGATAAAAATGATCTGAGACATATAGAAAACAAAAATTTTAATAGTTGATGTAAGTCTAAGGATTTTAGTATAACATTAAATATGAATGAATTTTAAAACCTAGTTAAAGGTACAGTTTGTCAGAATGAGATTTATAAAACTATCTAATATGTGTTGTCATCCTGAGACATGTATTAGATGGTGAAGATAAAAATAGAGTGAAAGTAAAAATATGAAAACCAAATTCAACAGAGAGGTAGAAACTCTGTAAATTGAGACTACAGAATGTTGTTGAAACAAATATCTACACAGATGAGAGGACATCCATCTTCATGGACCAAAGGGCTTCCATGTTAAGATGGCACTAGTACTCAGATTGATTTACACATTTATACCCTGACTGTCAAGAAATGACAAGCTGATTTTAAATTCATTTGAAAATTCAATAGAAAGCCAAACACTCTTAGAAATGAAACACAAATTTGAAAAATTTAAAATTCTCAAATTCAAAACTTACTGGAAAGCTAGAATATTTGAAACAGTGTGTCACTAGCATTAGAACAGGAATGTGTATCCATAGAACAGACAGCGATATCACATTCAGAAGAAGACACTGGAACAAATCTTCATGAATTAGTCTCAGGTAAAATTTTCTTAGATATGATGTCACAGGGAAAAGTAACAAAAATTATAAATTAGATTTCATCAAATAAAATTGTTTATAAAATAATATCAAGAAGTGGAAAACAGTTTCTGAAGAGAGTGGCTAAGATCCTTTAGCGTTCAACTCCTTACGGGCACACAAAATTGAACATCTCCTCATGCATCAAAATACCTACTCACGAGCTGAGGAAGCCCGGTGGGAGAACATCCTCCCTGGAATAGTGTGATGTAAAGTACAGATGCACTGAAGAAGGCAGGGCTGGAAAAATCGCCCAAATCACCCCTCGCCAACTGTAGGAGCAATGGATAGAAACAGCTCCAAATTTCTGAAGAAAGAAGGAATTAAATCTGGGCCATCAACCAGAAATCTAGTACCAGCCCCGCCACAGTGAAACATGGTGCTGGTTGTAACTCTATGACCCTTAACCCCAGGCCATACCCACAGACTAAGCCACAGCAATAGCATTAGATGCATGGTAAAGAGACTGCCTCGAATTCCTGCCCTCAATCAAGACGGCAGAGTGAGCAGCAGAATGCTACCTGCCAGGGAGAAAGAGGTGAAAGCTAACATAGTACGTTCCTCCTAGCTCAGAGCCAAGCCCATCCTGAGATCCAGTACTGGGCAGTACCCAGAGATTCCTATACCTGGACCCCGCACAGGCAGACAGCATCTGGACCTGCTCTGACACCAACCAGAGACCTGTGCCCTGGTGGAGCAGGCAGAAGTTTTGGGCTATATCATCACCAGCCTTACAGTGGTCCTGGGGCACACCCCCAACACACACTCCCTAGACTGCAGGCTCCTGTTGCTGTGATGCAGAGTTACACAACTTTGTGTCAGCTTTTGCAACTAACAAATTGTCTCCATTCATCTCCAACCTCAGGCAGCACAGCCATCCCGAAACCTGGGCTCACAGCCAGAGCCTCTAGACACATCCCACCAACAAGTAGGGACCTGCATCCCAGGGAGAGACTCGTGCTTTTACCTGCATCTCCCACAGTGACAGTGTGAGCCTGGATGTTCCCTTGAAGTTGTACTGGTCCTAGCAGATCTGAGACTCAGCTGCAAGCAAGCTCAGCACCAGCCTTGGTGGCCAACTCAGGACCTTTAGCAATGATCCCTCAAACTTAGACCTATAGTAGAGCATGGATCAAGACCCCATGCAGTGTGGATGAGAAGAGGCTATAAGAATAGACTTTTGCCTTGGAACTTGGTGAGTGACACCATGCAGAAATTAATGACTCTTCCAGGCCTGACTATAGTTGAAGGCTCTGGACCAACCTCCTTACCATAACGAGACAAGTGACCTGTCTACTAGACTATTATCTTGGTCACAATCACCTGCGACTGCTTACAGTGTTCTTGGGGCACTGGTCCACTTCAGCAGTAGGCAGGTCATGGCCCTTGGGCCTTAGTTCTACACAAGTGCTGTGCTGGTTTTGGCAGGCTGTGGGCTTAGAATGTAGTGTTTAAAACCATAGTCTTGGCATAGGCATATGGGACTGGTTGCTTCACAGTGATTTCCCCTAGATCAGGGGAGAATCCTGAAGTCACTGACTATAGGCAGATGAATGGACTAGGTGTCTGGGCTCTGCTGGTCCCAGAGAGTCATGGCCACTCTCATTCTGAGCAAAACATCAGCTGTGGATTTGGTACAAAATTAGGCTTGGATTGCCATCTAGTGTTGAAACAGTGACAAGACATCAAGAAATAGTGACAGACTCAGGGGCAAATCTGGATTTAGGGAGCTATCTAGTGCTAAAATAGTGGAAGTGAAAATAGACTTGCAGGAACCAAGAGCTCTAGTTAGACTAAAATAAGTACCCAATCCTTCAATGCCCAGATGACATCATAAGCCGAAAACATGTGGAACTTCCACAGAAAATTTCTGGGCAAGATGGCAGAATGGAAGGAACTTCCATGTGACTCCACAGTGAGAGTGCTGTAAACACTGATAATAAACTGAAGTAGGAATCCATCATTTATATAAACTTTGTTCCAAGATTTTCTCTGAGAATGACTTGCCCTGCATAACAAACTAGCTCTGGAGAAGAAATTCAATACATTTCCCAGAGATGTGCCAGAGGACTGGAGCCAGGATCAATTTTATGGGTTCTTTGTTAGGAAAAGATTTGCTCTGCCACAAATTGGGGTTTCTGTGAAATCCCCACCACACTGGAGGTGTAGCGCACAGCCCCAGAGGACTGGAGGGACTGGAAAAGCATCTTGGAGGGATGGCTGAGAGGTATGAGCAGCAGGCAGAGCAACCTATGACAGAAGTTGGAGGACATGGCAGGTGGCAGTCCAGCCATGTGTGCCCAGGACTAACACTTGTCATACGAACACATGAAGCATT
Source organism: Heterocephalus glaber (assembly GCF_053883595.1). Lineage (NCBI taxonomy): Eukaryota > Metazoa > Chordata > Mammalia > Rodentia > Bathyergidae > Heterocephalus > Heterocephalus glaber. Next base: position 2,513,150 of record NW_028258465.1, read on the forward strand.
ACACGGGAGCCATGGCAGAGTCCCAAGACTGAGCAGCAGACCACTTAGCTTCATCCGCCAGCAAGGCCAGCACAGAACTCAGAAATGTGATGCTTCCAGGGTCGAAATGGTGACTTGGAATCCTCCCTGCTCCTGAGCACAGGCTGAAGTCCCATGGCCTGTGGATTGCGGGCGTGCAGCCTGCTGAGCAGGGAGTGGCCCACACCACAGGTGTGCAAGTGACACTGCGTCTGCCATCTGCTGTTCCTTCAGTGCATGCTGAATTCACCTGCGAGCTGAATGTGGGTGTGGCCAGCTTGGAACTACCTACATGTGCAGAAGCTCTGCTCCTGAGGTTGCCTTCTTAGATGCAGGTAGGTGCCACACCAATTGGCACACTGGCCGGGTCCATGGCCTAAATGAAGGTCACTTGCCTGGCATGCCACATGTGGTCCCAAAGCTCTGCTGCAGAGAGGCCCAGCTGTGCCTGCACACACTGAACACCCCTGGGCACACAATGTAAGGTCTACAGGGTGAATGAGCACAGCACACTGATGCGGACCCTTCACTGACTGTGATCGCTGCAGCCCGGACATTTGGCACAGCCCTGGGTACAGACTGCGGACGCTGGAGTGAAGAAATGCACACTGGGAAAAAGGAGCCCAACCTCAAGTCTCCAATTCACTGCTCAGCAGGAAGAATTTCTGGCTGTGTCCTTCCTTCCTTCCTTCTGTCCTTCATTCCATCCTTTTCTCTCACCTTTTCAGCCAGCTAATAGGTTATTTTTACTTTTTAAATATTTTCCTTAATTCATATTTTTATTTTTCCATATTGTACCTCATTAGAATTTTATTCTCTGTCTTCTACTATTTCGTTTTTACCCCTTTTGTGATCAATTTTACCTTTATTAATTTTTAACTTTTTATTTTATTTTACAATATTTTTTATCTCTTCTTTATACTGTTATCATAATTTTGGTCATTTTTAAAGGATTATTACTGAATTCTAAGCTGGTTTGCTTTTATTTTGCAATTGTTACATTGATTTTTCCTTTTCTCATGAACAGGGGTTAGTAAAAAGGCCAGCATGTTGAGCATGATAAGTCAGTGTGTTGCTGATGATCTTTACACACAGTCTCATAGAGAGAAATTGCACCCAACTCCAGTGGAAACCTATCCCTGCTCGAAACTTGACAGATAATTGAACTTGAAGAACAGAGGAGATAGAAGTTCCTGGCTGAGAACACATCTCTAAGTAGACATAAGAAGAGAGGGCCTGAAATCCTACCATTGTGACTTCACTCTCATAGCAATAGCAGAGAGAAATAACACAAACATTTCAGACACTGCACATGCAGATTTTCAGTACAGATTGTTCCAGTACCATGTAAACGGCACATTGTTCACAAATTTGGAGGAGTCACCACAGAGTTAGTGCCTCACATTCTCTGTTGTCTGCAGTTCAAAAGAGACCCAGCTCTGCAATACCTCTAAACACAGTGACTCCCTCAGGTTCCAACACTGTATCAGAACTCCCCAGTGACAGCCAAAGAAATCACAGGGATCCCAAATTATCATTCTGGGTTTATATTTATAATTTGGGTTTATATTTATAATAAATTCCAACATTTTTCAATGAACCAGTAGTCCATAGGACATTATTAGAAGAAGGCAATTTCCTAAGAACACTCACACATGAGTGAAATCATATCAACAGATACACATGAAATGTGAAAAAAAACAAGGCAAAACAAATAATCCATAACTTAATAATTCTGTGGTAATATATTCCAATGATATTGGAGTGGATGAAATGCCAAACAGTTGAGAAGATTATAAAAATTATCAGTACACTCAAAAGCAAGAAAATAACAACTGAATGAAATAAGTAATGCAATACAGATTATGAAGTATGTCAATATAGAGAAAAAATATATATATAAAAAATAAATAAAAAATATAGAGATAGTAATTCTAAAAAAGAAGTAAAACAGACATCTTGGAAATGAAAAGCTAAATAAACCAAATAGAAACTCAGCAGAAGTCTGGACCAATAGGCTAGATAAAGCTCATAGCTTGGAGATAATTAAGGACAATTGTCACTTTCAGATTATATTAAAAAAAAGAATGAATGACTATGCACACAACATGCAAGATTGTAAGACACATTACTGAAAGACAAAATTTAAGAGTGTTTTAAATAAAATAGTTCTCCAAGATACAGAATAAAAGCATAGAAAATCTATTCAGTGAAATAATAGAAGAAAATTTCCCAAATTGTAGGAAAGATATAAACATACAGGTACAGCAAGCATCTAAAAACCCAAACAGACATGACCCAAAAAGAATCTTCCCAAGTCATATTATAGTTAAATTTTCAATAATGCAGAACAAAGATAAATATTGAAAGCTGCAAGAGGAAAACACTCAATTATTTATAAAGGCAAATTCATCCAAATAACAAGAGATATCACAGAAAAAAAAAAAGCTAAGTTACAGAAAATCATCAAATAATGGACTTCAAGTTCTGAAAAAGAAACTGCTAATCTAAATTCCAATATAGAAAAAAAAAGTAACTATCAGTTCCAAAGGGAAAATAAATACCTTCCAAGATATGCAGAAACTAAAGTAATTCCCGACCATTAAGCAAGCATTACAGAAGATAGTTTTAAAAATCTACACACAAAAGTGAATAGAAAATGAAACAAATATTAGGAAAGAATAAAACATCAGGAAAACAATCAGAATGATAGTAATTACTACATACACTTCAATCATGAAGGTAAAAAGATTTAATTTCCCAATTTAAAGACATAACAAATTGGCAGATTGGATTAAAACCAGTACACAAATATATTTTGCCTGAGAGAAACATACCTTATCTACAAAGACATAGATAAACTAAAGAAAAAAAATGAAAAATGATATTCTGTGTCTGGAAATGAAATTTAATGACAAGCTAGGGTAGAAATATTCATATCTAATAAAGTAGACTTACAGTGCAATTAGAAGAGAAAATGAAGGTCACTACATATGGAGAGAAGGAACATAACACAAGGAAGACCTAGTGATTGCAAATATATCATCAAATATTGATGCATGCACAGCACTATCACTAAAAGATGGAATGGACAGGTAGACTCCATTACAATAGAGTGGGTGACTTCAATATCCCACTAACAAGTAGGTCATCCAGACCGAAATAGAAAGAAAACCATCAGAGTTAAAGCTGTACTATAAATCAAATGTACTTAACTATTAACTATAGAGTCTACTAAGAGTAGAATACACATTGTTCTCAGCAGCTCATAGAACTTTATCTGAAATAGATTATATTTTAAGACATAATGCAAAGCTCAGCAAATGCAAGAATATTGACTTTCATACTTTTTTGTCAGATCACAGTGGAATTAAACTAGAAATCAACAGCAAAAAGAAGCACAGAAAGTCTAAAAATTGGATATTGAATCACACTTATGAATGATCTGTACATCACTGATGAGGTGGGGCAGGGGATAAATTTTCCTTGAATTAATGCAAATAGAAAACAGCACACTGAGTTTGTGAGATATGTCAAAGACAGTTCTGAGAAGAAAGCTTATAGGTACAAATGACTGCCTTAAAAAAGTCAGAGAAATCTCAAATAAACAGTCAAATCATGTGTTTCAAGGTCTTAGAAAAGAAGAGCCATACCTAGAAGGAATAAATGTCAGAGATAACATTAATGAAATAAAACTAAAAAACCCAAAAAACATAACAATGATCAATGAAGTTAATTGTTGGTGCTTTGAAGAGATAAAAAATATTGATTAACCCTTAGCCAAACTGAGAAAAAGACCCAATGAAAAACAAAAAAAAGAGACATAAAAGATATTAAAATAGATAGTACAGCAGATACTATTTAAATCCACTTGATCATTAAGGACTATGATGAAAATAATTGCAATAAATTGAAAAATCTAGAAGAAATGCATAGATTTCTAGATCAATACAATCTACCAAAACTGAGTATATAAAAAATACAAGCAGACAATAAAAAGCAATGAAATTGAAGACTTATTAATAAGTCTCCAACAAATAAAGGCCATAGGTTTGGATTAATTTATTGCTGAATTTTACCCAGAATAAAGAATACACCACAAAGCTTCTCAAACTATCCCGTGAAGTAGAAAGAAAATGAATTTATTCTATAAATTAATTCTACAAACCCAGTGTCACACTGATGCCAAAAATGGATTATGACCCAACCAAAGTAATCACAAAGGGGAGGAGGAAGAAAAGAAAGAGAAGGGGAAGAATGATAAACCAATAATACCAATGACCAGGATACAGAAATTTTCAATTCTTACAAACAAAATTCAGCAACATATTAAAAATATCACACACAGTCATCACTTTGATTTCATTCCAGGGATCTTCTAAGTGATCCTATGCTCTTAACAAGGTGCTTTCATTCATGAAGTCAAGATCAAAGAATGTATGTAAATCAACAAACACTATATGCTATGTATGTAAAGAGAATCTAGGATAAGAATTATCATCATCTTAATATATGCAGAAAAATCCTCCAAAAACTTCAATACACCCTTATGTTAAAATCCTAGAAGAAAGTAGATATAGAAGGACCCCTTAATATAACAAAAATTATATAAAGCAATTCCATCAACATCATACTGATTGGTGTAAATTTGAAAGCGTTTCCTCTAAAATCATGAATGAAACAAAGGTATCTTCTCTCACAACTTCTCATTAATATACAATACTTAAATTTTAGCCAGAGAAATTATGAAAGATAAGTAAATAAAATGGATCCCAATAGGAGAAGAAGTCAAATTATCTTTATTTGCAGACATAATCCTTTGCTAGAAGATCCTAAAAACTCCACAAGAAGATATTCATATCTGGTAAATTGAAAAAAGTAGTAGGATAAAAATTAACAGTCAAAAATCAAGAGCTTTTCTATACACCAATGGCAAACCCACTAAGAAAGAAGTAAAGAAGATAATTCCATTCACAATAGATTTAAAAAAAAAACAACTAAAAATGAACATAACAAGGAAAGTGAAATACTTGTACAATTTAAATTACTGAAGAAGCAAATTGAAGGAAATACAAGATGAGAAATTCCCAGTATTCATGGATTATAGAATTAATATTGTTAAAATAATCAAAACAATCTATTGATTAAAATACCAATCTATTCATTAAAATAGCAATGATATTCTTCAAAGAAGTAGAAAAGAACGGCCCTAAAATTCATATGGAAGTACAAATGACTGAGAAGAGTTAATGCAAGCCTCAGGCAGGGAGGACAGAAAAGGCAGAAGAAGCAAAATATCCCAAGCCTTAGTAACAAAAGCAACATGGCATTGGTATAAAAGTACACAAATATACCAGCGTAATAACAGTAGAGGACATATAACTAAACCCATGAATCTGTAGCCATCTGGTTATTTACAAAGGCCCCCAAACTTATTGGAGAACAGAGGGTCTCTTTAAGAAATGGCTTTGAGAAAACTAATATCAATATATAGAAGATTTAAACTAGATCTCTAGCTCACAGTCCATACAAAATATTTCAAAATAGACCAGAAATCTAAGTTTAAGGCCTGAAACTTTGCTAGAAGAAAACAGGAGAAACGCTTCAAATCATACACACAGAGCAATAACTTCCTAAATAGTGCTCTGGTAGCACAGAAGACAATTGCAATAATTAACAAATGGTAGGATTACATCAAATTAAAAAGCTTCTAGATTAAAAAAAAAACCAAATAACAAAATGAAGAGGCAGCCTATAGAAAATGGAGAAAGCTTGCCAGCTGCTCTTCCAATGGAGGGCTAATATGCAGGATACACAAACAACTAAAAAGTCCTAACACAAAATCAATAAGGCAAACAAATTGAGCAGACACTACTCAAAAGGAGTGCAAATGACAGATACACTTATGAAAAAATGATTAACCCCCTTTACCTACCAGGGAAATGCAAATAAAAACTACATTGTTATTCCATTTGACCCATCAGAATATCTATTACGAAGTATATAAATACAAAACAAAACCTCCCAAAAAGTTGCTTGAAAAGAATCCTTATGCAGGGTTGGTGGGAATGCAAAGTAGCATAGCCACTATGGAAATAAATATAGGGTTTCCTTGGAACCCTAGAGAGCTACCATTAATCCAGTTCTATCATTCCTCATGTATCTCACCCCAAAATTAAAAGTTAGCATACTGTGGAAATATATACCCACATCTATTGAGGCACAATTTACAAAATCTAGGCTATAGAAACATCCTAGATGCCCATCAACTGGTGAATGGACAAATAAATGTGGTGTGCATCCACAAGAAATAGAGTTCAGCAACAAAGAATAAAGAAATCATGCCACGTACAGGAAAATGAATGGAACTGGGCATCATCTTATTAAGTGAAATAAGCAGAATGAGAAACAAAACTTTTATATTTTTCCTTTCACATGTGGAAATAGAGACAGAGAGAGACTGAGTGAGAGACAGAAATCATAAAAATAGAAGAAAGACTATTAGAAAAATGGAAGAGATTAAGAAGATGGAGGAGGAAGGATAGAGTTAGCAGTGGAAGTGTGGAAATGATTGGAGTATGTTATATGCATATGGACATTTTTCTGAATAGTTCATACACAGTAATAAATGTTCGTAATTTCAATGCTTTTCTCCACCTCTGATTCATATGCAAATATGCTTTTATTCTCCATATGGAATTTTCTTAGCTATCTTCTCATTAGACACACACATGCATCCTCTTTCACATACGCACCTACAGACAGACACAATTTCTTACCAAGTTCAACAGATGTGTTGCTCTTCATGCTGATCCTTTGTGCTTTTCAGTCCCTTCACAGTTGTCTTAACATTTGTAACTCTGTAAAAATGGTGAAGAAACTGTGCATTAATGACATAGTCCAATAAAGAGTGAATCTATGGCCCATTAGCTGAATGCACTCAGCGCTCCATTTTTATAGAGGTTTTATTGTAACACACACATAGAAAAACTTTCAGAGAAACATGACCTCACCTAACATCACAATAGGATTCCAGAAACTAGTGAGTATGAGAAAACCTTCCAATAATTTAAAACAGATATTTTAAGAAAACTCAATGAATTCTCAAAAACGCACAAAATATTCAGCATTCTAACAGAGAATCATAACAGGTAAATGGAAGCAACTTAAAAAATCAAACAGAGAACATAGAGATAAAAATACACTCAGCAAAATTAAAAACAGGATTGAAAACATCAATAGCATGATAGATTGAATGGGAGTAAGAACTAGTGTGCATTTGTGGGGTGAGGATTTATCTCAGTGGTTTCGCCGCCTGCTGCACAAGCTCAAGGTCCCGAGTTCGATCTCTGGTACTGGAAAAAAAAAATTAGTGTGCACTCAATATATGCTATGTAAAAGAGACAATTGTAGAAAGAAGAATAAAAAAGAATATAGTATTTTTGACATAACATTAAAAGATAAAATATTTGGATTATTGAGATTCGCAGAGGACCTAAGAATTGAAAGGGGGTAGAAAGCTTATCCAAACATTTCATTATTGAAACCTTCCAAAACAAGAGAGAAACACAAATATTCAAGTTCAGAGGTGCAAGGTAGCCAGTTAGATTAATGGGACCAAGTCTATCGCAAGACATTTTATAATGAAGCTTTCAAAGATGAAAGATGAGAGTAAAATTCTAAGGGCTTCAAGAGGAAAGAAACAACCCAGAAAGGTCTCCCAGTTTGCCTGACAATGGACTTCTCAGCAGAAACCTTACTGGCCAGGATTTTCTACACTGGGCTGTGTGAGATGTTAAAAAATGAGACTATTACATGTTTCCATATATTTCACAGAAGAAAACAAATGCATATCAGACCCCTCCCACCGACTGATCATCTAATTAATGATGATTTAAATTAGAATTTGCATACCATTTGCACCAAAACTGCACCATTTATTAGGTATTATAGGAGTGCAAATTAAGAGGCAGAGGTATGTTCTGAAGCCAGATAAACAAGTATTCAAATTCATAATTTCTCATATATCAGAAATCTAAAACATAAATAAATAAAATTAAAACAAAGGAGATAGCGTAGGAAAGAAAACAGATATGAGGAAGGGGATTGGGAGAGACAGCGTAAAAGAACAGAAAATAAAGAATAAATGCTATATATATATACATATATATATGTATATATATATCAGTGGCAAAATGAATGTAACTTTGATATGCTGCAAACACAGCAACAAAACAACTGGAAAAATAACACCAACTTTTAAAGACATTGTGAAGGTGAAACCAAATAACAAAATAAGATCACTAATAAGTATCCCAGTGCAATCCCTTGAATGGTAAAATTCTGAGAAACAGTAAGCTTTATACAGTAATACATTTACATTAATTTAATATAGATTGTCAAATGTGACATTAAATTAGTTACCAAAGTTTCACACTTACTAACAAACTAGTATAGAGCAAATTCAATGAAATGAATATAATTGGTTAACTAGTGGCTTTTTGTCTGCAGACAATACTTTTTTGGACAAGCTAAAATTCCACCTCCTATGTAGTACTTGTGAAACTGATGTAAAATAGAGATGAATCCAAAATGACTACAGACCACCCTTGTGTGAATTTGTCTCACTGGAGCTTCTATTTTCTCTACGTATGTGGCTTCTCAATGATCACACACACTGTGCACAAGCCAATAACTTTCTACACCATGTAGGTCTTTATTCAATTATATCTCACTTCAAGCAATTTTTTTCTGCATTGCATCGATTTTGTTGTTTTTAACCTTTTCTCACTTCTGCCCCTCAGTCGTTTTTAATTCCAAATGGTGCATCAAGATGTCTTTACTTATTGTTTTGTAATAAAATATCTCACAGCCGAGAAGAATAGATCTTTGATTTTATACAAGAAAAATCCAGCAATAAGCTGGGATACCAGAGGATTGATTCTTTAAATGTGTCTGAAGCACTAGTGCTATACTGGAAATCTTGAGATAATTTTTATGTTACATGAAAGATACTTTGATGCTGAGTGAATGAATTTCAGGTCACATATTTTAGTTCTATGAGGCAAGTTCACAGCAGAGAAAGACAAATTATTTAGAAAACATATCTTGTTTTCAAATCTGGCTTCCTCATATACTTCTTTTGTTATTTTAAACAAGTTTTTACCCTCTGAAAGTGCATCATTAAAAGTATCAGATATGATTATCATAAATTATGGCAAATTAAAAAGATTGTTCTTGATACCACTGCCTTATCTAGGAGTCATTTTCAAAAGCTATAAAAATCTGAGGATTAAAATAAGTTTTCAAAAATAAAAATTCCCAGATAAATACTAAATTTGAGAAGATTTTAAATACATATAAGATTCATAGCAATATTTTCATCATTAACTTATTTATAATTTTAATATATTTAAATTAAATATAAGTTACATGCTTCTTTCCCTCCTCTTCTCAAATCTTGAAAACTTAAAAGTGGAGCAAATTATGGCTTATCAGAAAATGTATCTTACTGAGAAGTAGATCACTTTAAAAGAGAGAAAATTTGATGGAATGTGGACAGATTTGTGTAGTGTATCTAGAGTTTAAACAAGTATATTCCTGAAACTCTTGAGGACAGAGTTACTGTCATTATTGTGCACTGCACAAGAAATTTGCAGCGGCATCCCTCGTCATCGTTTGACAAACAGTGATGGTTTGCAGCCAGAAAAGCAGAGATGCTTTCATTTATCAGACGTGAGTTTAATGGTTGGCTCATCCTCCCTTATTGGAAATCCATTGTAATCTATATATAATGGATACGAAATGCATCCAGGAAATGTTTTGTGATTATAAGTCTTATGCAGCTATACTCTAAGGAATTAAATATATTTCAGTGCAAAGTAACTAAGGTTTAATCATTCAAAGGAATAGGATGTTTCCCGAAACAAATCTACCAAGATATCACTGTTGAGATAACAGAACACGCACTAGGGAATGCATACTTTACCATCAATATTAAATCCAGAGTCTATAAAGATAAGTTCTATAAGGAATGGTGTACAATTGTCTCCTCAATTATTTTTACCAGAGCAAACTCCAAATAAAACAAAGTGAAATGCACAGGTATAGATATTCTTTCCAAGGGTACACATGTAAGAAAGGCACCACCGAAACAGTATAACACCAAGATATACGCACTGCTATGATACATCAAGCTGGATATTAAAAGACACTTTTTTATAATTTCAAAAACTACAATGATCAGGCTGTGTCCTTCACATCTGAATATTCATCTGGATTATCTTAAGAATGTATTTTATGTTATGATTAGAAAAGTCCTCCATTACTTAAACCTAAATATTTCCCTTTATTTTATTTTTTAGTTTGCATTCTTCAAATATTTAGAAATATATTGACTCTATAAACTAACGACGTTTTCATTAGCTGGTCCCTCTGTGCACACCTTGGTGCTCTAGTCTAAAGCAGAGCAAGCCGTGGCACTGAAAGAAATTATAGATATTTATTTTATATACCTGAAAACGTATTTTAAAAAATGAAACAGCAAATTCACATCTAGAGAACTGACACCCTGCAAAGAAAAACTTTAAAGCTCTACAGTAATTATCATAACTTATTTAAATTTAACAATTATTATTTTGAAGGATTAGCATAAAATTGAAAAACTAGAGTGATCTTAAGAGTCCTTTATGTTACTACACAAATCACAATGTCTGACTGCAGACTTCTCTCAAATGTAGAGGTAGCTAGCAGAAGTATCGTTTTTAGATTCCAAACTCTTAAGAAGATCCTAACAATGTCATGTCATTAACTTCCTTTGCTATTTAATGTCACCTTTTTGGCTACGTCGTAATTGTCTCAGTCTCACTTCAGCCCCTTGGACCCTCACTTTAGAATTATAATTCTAAGATTCGGAGTTTCCTTTTCAGTTTTGCTTTGTAATTCTATTGTTTTTTTCACTTCAACTCCTTATTTTTGTTCCTTCACTGTATCACAGACATGAAATACAAACAGATCAAGATGCTACTGTTTCTGTTACAGGTTCTTTCCCTGCTCTCAAGGCCTTGAAAAGAGGAGCACACTAGTGCCTTTGAATCTCTGTTGCTGCTCATACTGTTTCTGGGGTCCTGGAGTTCCGGGCGTCCCTTCTACAGATGCTTTCTAGGTTCCTGCCGTCCTGAACAAAGAATTGGTGGAGACACGCAAAAAAAGTAGTAAGATTTTGCATATATTCAAGACAGTAAAAGAAACATGTTGTGCAGAGTGAGTGCAGGCCAGTTTAAAGTAGGAAAAGTATTCTTCTTCGCAGGCTGCGATCCCATGGCCAGGAGGAAAACGGCTGTCATCGTTTTTATTCCCCGCCTTCTGACCTCAGATTGAGGCTGTCCTATCAAAAGGCAGAAGTGAGGACAGTTTTTTCTGATTGGTTATGCGTGCAGAATAGGGCAGCATGTGTACTGGAGCTCCCTGATTGACAGGTCAGGTGCTCTGGCACATCCTATCTCTGGCCTCAGGACCTTGTGTGAGCACTGACCTGACTGCGCTTTCCGCTGTCCTTCACTCCTCAAAGGACAGCTGATGCTTTCTCACCTTGGAAGCCAGTCTCTGGCGTTTGTAAGACACTTGTTTAATATTGGTCAAACTCTTGAAAAGAATGCTTCATAATTTTTTATCATTCTATAGTTTTCTTTCATGCTATTACCCTCAGTTATCAGCTCTTTATTTTCTTTATCCTGTTAGCTATTATCCTATTACTATAGCATTAGTGAATCACTGAAATTTGCTCACATAATTCATTTAGAAATAAAAAGTCACAAATTTAGAGTAAGTGATAAGAATGAACTTGTAAAATAAAGTTACTGAAATTTTTAAAAATATTTAATATATTTTAATGATATGTATGGTATTAGCATAATACTATAAAAACTTTGAATATCTGTTCTAGTGGCTAATCTGTTTCTGTTAAATTTATTGGTGTATGCTTTTCTGATTTCAGCATCCTTTATGTTATATTTTTCTCCTAAAATAATTCCTCTACAGTAGTGAATTTCAACAATAAGATATGCATATATAAGTGTAAATTCAGCTACCTCCTATTATAGTTATCATCAGTAATCAGTTCATGAATCTGTATCAGTGAACTTGCTACTGGGCATGTATGGTGTGATGCCTTGGGGATATTTTCTGAAGATTAATCTGATTCTAAAACTATAAGGTCACATTAGAATAAATTATAGGCATAGAAAATTAAAGTTTCTTTCAGGATGTATCTGTGACATCAAAGATATACTGATGTCAGTTCCACAGTCAATACCGAAGGTAAATGACTGGCAAACCAGTCGCATTGTGTTAGAGGCTGGTGGAGAACACACAACGTAAAGCACAAGTGCAGAATGTGGGCTGAGCTTGAGCAAGTGCAGAAAAAAATATGTCACAGACAAACACTGGAGTGAAATATAGATTTTTACCCACAGGCTTCCATCTAGGAAATGGTGGCAGCAGACACAGCACTGCCATATGGTCACCTGGAATGAGATGCCCCTCAGACACACATGAGAATCAGTCTATGAGGCAAAGAAGCTGCTTCTTAGAGAAAACTATTAGGAAAGGGTCCAGAGGGGTAGGGGAAATGGGAGGGGAAGGGGAAAGGAAAGAAGGGAAAGGAAAAATTATGAGAAAAGACAAAAATAGTAACAAAGTCTATGTAAATAGAGAAGGGTGGAGGGGGTAAGGGTGCACAGGTAATGGGGATAAAATAAGAATCAAAATACTTCATGTACAGTTACAAGGACCCAATGATAAATGTAAACTCATTGCGTACCTAAAATGTACCAATAAAAGAATTTAAGCAAAAAAGAGAAAAAGCTATTAGGTTATGTTTGCAGTACATAATGATTACATTCATTGTGGGGAATTGGTACATGCACATAATACACCTCAGCTCTTTCTTCTTCCCCTCCAAACCCCTTTTAATGTTTTGCCAGCATCAGATTAATTTCCTTAACTTGTATCTTTATAAAGTTAATTATCATATGTATAGTTTAATAACAAGAATAATAATAAAAACATAGAAGATACATAACACAATTGTAGTAAATCAAGATACACTTTTACAAACATTGTCCATGCTGGATTGCAATACTTTATTTTCCTTTCTTTTCTTCCTATTATCTGTCTTTTACTTACCACTGTATTTCATATTGAATTTCTTATATAAGAGAATTCATGTGATATTTAACCTTCTGTACTTGCTTTACTTCGGTTCATATTATGGTTTCAAGGTGTAACCATTTCCCTACAAATGACTCAAGTTTATCCTTTGTAATAGGAAAGTTGTGCTCAATTGTGTACAAGTACTGCACTTTCTTTATCCATTCATCTGTTGATGGACATATAGGCTGTTTCCAAGACTTAGATGTTAAGAATTGTGCTTCTGTAAACATGGATATGCATGTGTCACTTAGTATGATATCTTTAACTATTTGGGGAAGATACCTAGCAATGTGAAATAGCTGAGTTAAATGGAATTTCTATCTTTAGTTTTTTGAGGAATCTCCATACTGATTTCCATAGTGGTTGTACCAATGTTCACTCCCACCAACAATGAAGAATTTGTCCCCCTCATCTCCAGAAGCCTCACCAGCATTTGTTATTGGTTGATTTCTTGAAAATGGCCATTCTTTTTGGAGTAAGATGCAATTTCAGTGTTGTTTTAATTTGCATTTCTTGAATGGCCAGAGATTTTTACACATTTTTTCATGTATTTATTGGTCATTTGTACTTCTTCATCTGAGAACTGTCTATTCATTTCAGATGCCCATTTTTTGACTAGGTCTTTAAATTTTGGTGGCCTGGTATTTTTGTGTTCTCTATATATTCTAGATATTAGTTTTTGGTCTGAGGAGTACCTGGCAAATATTTTTTGCCATCATGTGGGCTCACTTCCCTCTTGGTGGTTTCCTCTGCTGTGAAGAAGCTTTCTAACTTGATATGACCCCCTTTGTCAAATCTTGGTATTCTGCAACCAAGGTTCTGTTCAGAAACTCTTTGCTACACCTACATCTTCAAGTGTTTTCCTATTTTGTCTTCTAGTAGATTTAGTGTTTCTGCTCTAATGTTTAAATATTTGATCTATTTTTATTTTAATTTAGTGCATGGTGAGAGATATAGGTATACGTTCAATCTTTGGCATGTTGAAAGCCAGTTTTTCCAGAACCATTTGTTAAAGAGGCTGTCTTTCCTCCAGCAAAAATATTTGGCCCTTTTTTCAAAGATAATATAGTTGCGTGTATTTAGAGTTGTTTCAGCATCCTGTATTGTTTTCCATTGATCCAATGAGTCTGGATTTTCTTCACAATACCATGCTGTTTTTATCACTGTAGCTTTGTAGTATAACTTAAAGTACAGGATCACAATGACCCAGGCCTTCCTCTTCTGTCCAGAAAGGTTTTTGTTATTCTAGGTCCTTCCTGATTCATTATGAATCTTAGGATTGCTTCTAGTTCTGTGAAAAATGTTATTGGCAATTTGATTGGAATTGTGTTAAATCTGTGTAATGGATTTGTAAGAATGGCCATTTTGACAATATTGAACCTGCAGCTCCAGAAACAGGGGACATCTTTCTAGTTTTTGATGTTCTCTTTAATCTTTTCAGAGCTCTATATTTTTCCTTATACTGTTCTTTCACTTCCTTGATTAGATCAATTCCTATGTACTTCATTTTTCCTGATGCTGTTGTGAAAAGGACTATTTCCCTAATTTCTTTCTTGGTGAGTTTGTTACCATACAAAAATGTTACTGATTTTTGAGCACTGACTTGTGTCCTGCTGTGCTGTTTTTGCTTATTAATTCTAGGAGATTTTTGGTAGAGTTTTATTTTTTTCTCTTGTCTAATTGCTCTGGTTAGTATTTCAAGAACTATATTGAACATAAACAGTGATAGAGGACATTCTATCTTGTTCCTGATTTCAGAAAAAAGGTTTTAGCTTCTCTCCATTTAATATGATGTTGGCTATTGGTGTGGTATACACGGATCTTAACAGATTGAGATAAAGACCTTCTATTCTATTTATTTTAGGGATTTTATCATGAACAGATGTTAGATTTTGTCAAATGCTTTTCTGAGTATTTTGAGATGATCATTGTTCACATTCTCGCTCAAAGAAGCTGTTTCCAAAGTAGCAATTGTTCATGACTTACAGTGGTGGCCATTGTGACTGAGTATGGATTATACATGTCCTCTACTCAGAAGGAATCTCAGGTAACAAATCTATCACTTCAGACTTGCACATCAGTAAGGTGGCACCATTGACAACCCTTGTTGTCAAGGTTTCAAGCAGGTATAAAAGATAGCTTTATGTGAGATTTATACATATTTGTGTTAGCTTCCAAAATTGATAAATGGTCTGTTTTTATCTCATGATCTCCCTCAATGTAGCTTCCACAAAATTCAACTACTGTATATCGCATACCACATTTTCTCCAAAATAATTTCACTTATTGTTATGCATACAAAATAGTGTATGCACATAAAATGAAGTTGACCTTTTCCTTATATGTCAGGTAAGCAAGTTAAGGGAGGTCAAATTAGGAACACTGGAAGCCCCAGTGCCATACTCGTGCTACCTGCAATTATTTGTCTTGTAATCAATTTCAATTTAAAAATGCAATTATGGATTGGTTGCTCATCACATTCATGGATAAAAATTATTCCTCTTACATATTCTTAAATTAAACTCGGATTCAGGACATGGTGCTGTCATGTACTTTGTGAAATTCAGGATGTGTGCAAGCACTTACTATGAAGTTACTACTTCGTGTTAGTATCTTGTGCCCAGTCTGCAGGTCAGGTATGCTGAGGCAATGGAGTAGGTCGCTAAGAGACCAAAGAAACATGCCTGGAGATGGCTTGGGAGAGATGAGATTCATAAGGCAGTAGCAGGAAAGATAGCATTAAATGTGATTTAGCAAAGAGAGAGGATCTAGAAGAAAATATGTGGGTCCAACAGGACCACTTGGCAAAATCCATAAGGGCTGTGTGTGCCTCAGCAATATCCCTTAGCAGGAAGACTGACAGCCACTGAAATGAAGTGCCATCAGCAGGTTAACGCAAGGAAGAGCTTCTACATGTGGAGCTATGTATGAGCCTCATCATTTTCTTTCTTTGCTCTCTCTTGTTCTCTCTTGGATTTCAAGAAACAGCTAGCTCAGTCTACGGGCAGTGCTCACTAAAGAGATGTAATGCAAGATATATAAATACATAATATAATATATAAATATATTATATATAATACATAATATAATATATAATATAAATATATGATATATAATATATAAATATATACTATATAAATATTTGCAAAGGTAAGCTTAGAATGACCATGCACAGTCAGGTGTGGAAGAGTGTTAAAACATCTGTCTTCCTGCTCGAGACATGAAGGACCTAGTCTAAGGCCTGGAGCTCACTGTGCTGTGCTATTCCATGCAAGTCCATATCAGGAGGCTGGAGGGTCAGTGTTGGAGGATAGAGTCTGCACTGGAAGCCAGGAGATGACATCCAGGGTGAAGGTGAAACTGGAGCTCCTCTGAAGAATCAGAAGCAGCCTTCCTTCTTCCCATTAGTGTATTCCATCCAGGCTAAAAGCCCATTGGTCTGTGCCACTCACACCCAGGGAGGGTCTTCTGTCTTCAGTGAATCCCTTCAGCCACACCCAGGCTACCCTGATCCAATTTAGTTGGGCATTTCTCTCTCAACTTGACACAATCAGTTAACTATCACAGGCAGGGAGGCAGTGCCTGCAGACAGCACTGGTTTGCCAATTTTCCAGTGTCCCTCGGGCAGTACTTCCGTGGAGATTCCACTGTTTGTCCACTGACAGTGTTCCCTCGACGTGGCAAAAGTCTTGGGAAAGCCAAAGGGTGTTTCAGAGACCTGGAGATGAATGCAATGTTTTTTCTGAGAGAGAGGCAATAATCATCTCCTGATAAACATAAATATATTAAAGTATTTGCAATCATAAATTTGTAGAATTACCATAAATAGGGAAGCTCTTAGCTTGCAGATTGTTAACCATTAAACACTCAACTGAGATATGAAGCAGAAACTTTACATTTAAATTGCACTAGAGTCAGTCAACTGAGAAACAAAGACAAATATGTCTTTGTAACTATGAAATTTGACATAAAATTTGACTATTATTTTTAATATTTATATATTATTCTATGGGTTCCATTGAAGAAATACAGCCTGTTCCTTATAGAAAGCAGGGAAGAAAAGGTATCTTAAACACTGAATAAAAATATTTTTTAAAGACATACATTGACTGCCTGTAAAATACCAGGTTTAAGATGGTCCCAGTAGTAAATATAGACAAAAACCTAAAAGGAATTAATATTTTACAGTAGCTTACACTCTAGTGGGTGAAGTATTTTATACAAATTACCATATTGTGAGAAACAAAGGAGAAATTCTATTAAAATAAGTTAAGGAAACCATCAATAAATGAATATTTAGGAAAAAATTTTCTTCTGTTGGTAGATCTGAAAGAAATATGATAGAGGGAGTAAAAATTTTGATAATTTTTATGAGAAGTAACATTTCAGGGTCTACTGTACTTTGATTTCAGGAGAAAAACAGTTCTGGGCAAAGAGCTCCTCATGTGTGATTAAAGTGCCAGATCATGAGACATTTAATTTGGACTATATGGTGTTAAACTTTTTATTATTGGTGTATGTGAACAATTGATTTTTTGATTTTAGAATTTCATATTAATTATTAGGCTTAGGAAAATATTTCTGATAACAAAATAATTTTAATAAGAAAAAAATTCGGAAATAACATGCCCAATTAGAATTTTATTATGGGTATTTACTTGACCAATATAAAGTGACAGATATGAATAAGTAGGGGGAAACTATATGTCTTGTCAATGAAAGAACATAGGGAGAAGGGGGAATTCAGTAATTACTTGATATTTTATACTGAATATTACATGAGTTAGGGGGAATAGAATAGAATTTCAGAGAGCATTTAAATACAGATGTGGTCTGTGAAGTGGATGGAAAGGCTGAGTCAAAGCCCAGGCAGGATATGGATTGTTGTTCCTTCCGGAAGGAATTCCCTTCCAATGTTCACAGCCTCACCACCTCCAGGACGCCTTCCTCCCTCTCTGGTGCATCCATCAGAGTCTCTTTTCTCTTCTCCCTCTTCTGAGGAACATCTGGATGCACATTGCCCAAGGATGACAAAAGCTTGCTGTCTGGAGAATGCCTAGAACCTTCCCAACTTGCTCTCGCTCTCTCTGTAGGTTATGCAACTCTACTAGAAACAGTACTGACCTCAGCATCACTTCCTTCTTGCCATCCCTCCTCCACTCAAATCACCCTTAGCTCCACCATAGAAACCTGGTCTGATTCCAAGCTGTTTTGGATGGCAGGTCTTGAGCTCGCCTGCGGTGGCCTTCAACCTCATCCCTCCTGTCCTGACGGAGGTAGAGATCCTATCATCGCTGCTCTGTGATTGATCTCGAAGTCCTTGTTCTTCTCTTAGCAACTGTGTAGCAGTTTTCTCTGGTAAATGCCTTGTGTTTAAAGTAGGTTGAGTGGGTTCTGAAATACTTCCAAAAGGAATGAAACTGCTTTCATCAAGGGTTTTGCCACCTGTAAAAAGAAAGTGCTGTTTAGTCCTTACTGAGAATAAACATAAATTTTATAGACTATTTAGAATCGAAGGAGACTGGACAGTAGATATCCAACCTGCTTATTGCACAAATAAGGAAACTGAAATAATGAGATCTCTTTTCACATATAGGAGAAAACTTTGCCATCTGAGAGAGAGGATATTTTACTTCAGCTGAAACCTGGGACTGCTGAGTTTAAGAGTCCAATAATTGGGCTCATTCCTCAGAAATAGCTTCATGTGTACAGGCTGGGGCCAAGAAGTGCTTGGAATCTAATATTGGCAGAAAGCAATTTTTCCAATAAGTTGCTTTTTGTATACATTACTATGTTAGGAAAAGTTAAGATCTCAACTTTAATATTTCCAAAGGCAATTCGTTACACAAATACAAAATGGATGGCTCAAGCAGCCACAGACTCAAGTGTCCTGCAGAACTTTGTAATTAATGGCTCCAAAAGTTTTAGTGTGTAGAGAATTCATTGAATCTCATTAAACTTACGTTAGAAAATGGCTTGGGTGGAAGTAAAGACCAGTAGGTGCTATTACAGTCATTTTTCCCACAAAATCACATCCTCTGTATAATGGCCAGTTTATTCCGCGGGCGGGTATTGACTTTATAACCAAAAGTTCCATCAGAACCATTAGGGGAAGTTGTAATTTTATATTCAGGTATTCTTTAATAGTGATTATTGACCCATGAGGATGTGTTCATAATAAGCCATAAAGAAGTCTTTATCATCATACTTACAACTTTTTATATGGGGAAAAATACGGCACAAGGATTCAGAAGGCAGAGTATTGACTACAGAAGGAGAAACTAGCAGAGATAGCAGCCTGAGTGAGGTATTTGTCTTCTCTGTCTCCCACCATCATATCTATGGTCTATGCCTGGCTTAGGTCTATGCTGACACAGTCACAAACTTTATATAGACATAAATTTTAAAACTTTATGATATATAAGAATGCATAGAGTATATATATTTAGACATATAGTGTATATTGTTATATATAACTATGCAAATGTTATGCATTTTGGAAGTTGTTTAACGTTAAGAAAAATGAATAGATTTGGTAGGTCTATAGTTAAAAATAAAAAGTTATATGATCTATAATTATATATTCCTAAACAGTAATACCTCGGACTATGAACGCTTCTGTTTGCAAACAATTCAGTTTGCAAACAAAAGCATTTGGCAAAATTTTGCTTCCGTTTGCAAACTCCACAGCAGGTGACAAACGCGACCACGGCCATCCTTCTAATATCAACACAAACGGAGCCACCTTCCCCCAAATCAAAATCAAATTAAGTTCATAAACTGAGATACCACTTACTGTGCTTGAGGTTGTACTGTGGAAGAATTTTGGTCAACTTATTTTTATGTTTTATTTCTTTATTACCATAAGTAAATAAATAGAATTATGAAAAGAAGACAATTGCAAAATGAATGCTATCAAAAATTGACCTCAGATTTATAAGGAGTAGTATATGCAGTTAATCACTGATTTCATCCAAATCTGTCTAATTTGTGGAGTAAAAGCTTTTGAGGGCCTAGAGTTAGGAAGTGAGAATTATGTGTAATTGTATATTTGGTTGCACATTCTTTAATATGATATTTGGGGTTACAACAGAGGTATATAAATCTGTATGCTTCATACGAGTGTACATGATTACTGTGCATTTTGTAATAGCTCGCTACTGACACCTTTAATATCACATATTGTGCTTAGTATAGTTTGCATTTTACATTTCACTCCTTGATTTAAATAACACAAATATTAAAATCTAATAAAGAATTACAATGTATACAATCTTTTTCATATCTGAGCTGCAGATTAATAAAGCATTTCAGTGCATTTCTGCAAAGAACATGGAGAAAATTGTTTGTATTTCCATACAATGAAACTACAGTGTACAGACTTACACAGATATTCAGGTTAAAGTCAGGTCATTTTGTGTTTCTGGATTATATGATCTATGATCTAACAGGATGGCTTAATGAGACTATAGATTGGAAAGCATTCTGAAATGACCAGTATAAAATCCAGAAATTAAGCCATATGCAACATGTGTGTGCTTGGTTCCAAGAATGGGCAATATATTTTTACCTTTATTGCTTTACTTGGTTTCTTTATAAAAAGGAAGGAAGAAAGAAAGAAGGAAAAAGAGAAGGATGGAGGAAAGAGGGAGACCGTAAAGGTAAAGAAAAAAAAAACAGAAAAAGTCATCACACTACAGCTTTTTGTAGAAGTACAATTCGCACTAGCCAAAACATGGAAGCAGCCTATTTGTCCAGCAACAGAAGAATGGAGAGAGAAAATGTGGTGTTCCTATATGATGGAGTACTACTCAACCATTAAGAAGAATACATTTGAGTCTTTTGTAGGAAAATGGCCAGATCTTGAGATAATAATACTAAATGAAATAACGGGATTAAAAAAGGTTAAATATCATATAGTTTCTGTAATATGATAAACACAAAATATAAATTATTTAAAGAAAATAATAGAGCAATGTTAAAACCAGAGGTAGATTCTGTAGAGTTGGGAAGGAGATCTGGGAAAGAAAGGAAGATAGGGAGAGAAGACGGACAAAAATGATCAAGACGCGATGTGTATATACATCAAACTACCAAGTTGAATGGAATTACTATGCATAGCAGATGTACACTAATAAAAGAATAGAAAAGGAAAGGAGAGCAGCTGTGGAAGGACACACCTAATGAAAACTAAATGCTAGGACGATGTTAGCTAATGCATTTTTGATAGTCCCTTTAGTCAAATACAAGGTATATACATTAGAAATATTTAAAGCAGATATTACCTGAGATACTTCATTAAGAGTCTATTATCATGCATTATGATGAGGCTTTACACAAATATTTAAAATTCATATTCAAGCTTATTAAACTATCAATAGGAAGAAGAATTTTCCCAAGAATGAACAAGGCCTGATTTGCATGAGGACCTATCACTGGCATTCAGGCAACATCTTTGGAAAATCGAAAACATTTGGTCAACATGAAATAAACAAGAAATTTATTTACATAACATAACTCTTTCCTGGTGTTCAGCAGTAGACCTGCATTTCCAAAATTGCATAATATTTAAGATGATGTGGTTCAATTTGGCTGTACACACAAACAAAACAATGAATCTAATTTAAAAAGAAATACCCAAAATTGCAGTCTTAGCTGAGCATGTTGCCATGTGCCTGTGACCCCAGCACTAAAACACTAAGGCAGGAGGACAGCAAGTTCCATGCAAGACCAAACCAGCAAACAACTCTGTGATCTGAAATATCATTCCAGTTTACTTCAACAGTTAGGTTATATTCAAAGTACACCTTAATATTAAGACAATTTGGTGAAATAAAAAAGTAAAATGAGCAAACAAAAAAAGGTTGCTCATAGCTAACTAATTAAAACCATATACCATATATATATACACAATATATGTGTGTATGGAGATAAAGATGATATAGATATATTCTTTTTCAATGGACTTGGTATTCTACAAAAGAAAGAAAAGGGGTTGTTCATAAGCAGAAGGTGAGATTTGAGTGCTAATAGATATTCCAAAGTTCCTAATAACAACTTGAAAGTAGTTTATATTTTTATCAATCCTTAATTCTTCAATTAAGAATTATAACACATTTAAAATCTATTAAATTTGTTGAGAATAAAAATAGATCAAAAATACAATAAAAATGTTTTGGTCACACTTCTGGTATAATACACTGAGTCCTAAAACTATAGAATATGACTTTTAAAATTTGCATTTTATTTGGATTCCTTCATATAACAAACAATGTTTTAAATAATACTGACAATTTCTCTTAAAATGGAACTAATACATATGTAAATCCACATATAGAATATATATTTCTTTGGACTATGATAAGCTCATTAATTTATTATTTTTTCCTTATTCATGTAATTAACAAGGTATAGTGAGTTCTTAAGTGTTTGTGCTGTTAGTAATGCAAATGTGATGTGAAATAAGACAGAACTCTGCCATTCTGTCACATGCAGCAGAAGGTAAGGACACTTGGAAAAATGGAAAGCAAGGCAGAAAGAAAAAGGGTGTAGAGAACTTTTAAGAGTGTTCCATGTTTGAGGAAATGAAGACATGAAAACTTATTGAGTTGGATTATTGCAGATCATTGCTAACTGAAGTAGCAATAATCAAGTCTGAATCAATCAACCTGTCCAGCCAGTTTTTGATAAAAGAGATTAATAGACCTACTTTACCTCCTTACCAATACCCAATCTTCTCTCTGTGTGTGGAACCTGAATAATTACAACACCAATGGCATGTATCATGATTTTTTTCTCATAAAATCAACACTTTGCCTTAACATATTCATTTTGATTATCACAAAAATAATAAAAATAAAATTTTCTAAAAATAATTTTAATCATTCAAATTCACCTTTGGATATTGCAGCCTTGGGAGATTTTTTAAAAATAAATTTATTGGTACTTTTAACAAATCAAAATCACCGACATTTATAATAGCTTTAAATTAATAGTTCTGCCCATTTCCAAGTCAAAACTCTGAGAGATTTCCATACCCAGTAATGCAGCTAATGGCTTATTTTACTGTTGATCACCTTCCTACTATCTAGAGTCCAGGTGTAACTCTTCTTTCAAAATTTATGGAGAAAATCAATAGTAAGAATGTAACTATGGTGTGGGAGCAACTTTGTTGAATAGAAAAAAGAGTAATTCCTGATCTTGGGTCCCCTGTTTTCACACCAAGATAGTTATGTCATTTCTGGGGAAAAAGTATTATTTTGACCCAGGGATTATTTTTTTATGAAAAGAGGAGAATAGATTGCAGCAGTTTTTTATATTTCTCTTAAGAATATTTAATTAAATTATCCAAATGTAAATATATTAAATGAAACTGAGTAGAACCACTCCAGATGAAGTGGTAGAGTCGAAAAAGGTAAGATTCATTCTGAATTTGTCTCCTTGAAGTACTTCACTCACTCTACCTCAGTGCCTATACTAACTATTGGGGAATTTTAAGACATTTTCCCTGCAAAATCTACCAATGTGTATATGAAAATTATTGATTTGTGATTTATAAATAACATACACATTGATTAGTGTTTCTACAAGGTCTGTTCTTGAGGCAAAATACATGTATTTTATTGAGTCAATGCCCTTGGAAAATAAATATTGGTTGTCAGATTAGAGATAAAAGTACAAGGTAGAAAAGCTTTCATGTAAGAACAAACACTCCAAGTATAGTTTTAATTTCTGAAGCAACTACAAAAAATTCTTCATATATTTAATGTTTTCTCCAGGATAATATTTTAGACCACAAATCATTATCAGAATAGCATAAGAAACATTTGTATTGATTAAGTCATGTTACGTGTCTTAACATAGCCAATAATTTCACTGTCAAATGAATAACACGTTGCAGTCTCCAGGATGATAGGAGCCTTTTATGCCATTTCCAGTGTGGACCAGTGGCGATTACCCAATCCATCCCACTGCAGTGGCTAAACTGCTCTTTGTTTGAAGTTGATGGGCTGATGAGGTATTCACAAAAACCACCCAAATGCCATCTATTGATTTGCTGTACACAAGCTGTAATTTTAAAATTAGGCCAATTAGAAAATCTTTGTTTCACCTGTAAAATATAGGCTTTCACATTTTAATGTTGGCATGAAAGTTGGGTAGACAAAGACCCCAATAGCATCACTGTCATATTTGTAGTTTATGTGTCATATTTTGTGTTTTCTGTCCTGTATTATATGCTATTCTGTTTTTCAAGCCCTATCTTTGTGTCCACAGAACATTATTGAACTTCAGCTTTCATTACAAGCAAAATAACACTGAAATGGAAGTGTTTACTAATAGCTGCTGCTGGAAGGGCAGTGTAGCGCTAATCCTATGAGAACCAAGAAGTTAGGCGCGGCATCTGCACTCGGTGCTCACCAAGGCGGAGAGCCTGCACCCACGGGCAGCATCTGTCCTGGCAGAAACACGGATGGCACCCTGCCCCTTCTCTTGCAAGACTCATGTGCAAGTATATTGAACTTCAATACTTAGTAGTAGTGGTTATATATTCCATTAAATGTATTTTATTAACTTAGCAGCTTAAACATCAGTTTATGTTTATTCTTTAAATACTCATACCTTATACTGTTTTTGTAGATTATGAAAATCAGGACAAATACTGCCCCTTATGGGTCTCCTGCTACTGACAGAAAAATGTGTTTGTCTAGACTATCTGAGAATGATAAAAATACTCATATGTCCGTGGTACTCTTCCTTTTGAATGTTTGATGAAACAGGACAACTGGCCACAGGACTTAGTGGGCTACAATTGCCAGAGTCGCAGCTAAGCTTCGGGGAATGGACATTCTTCTTCTTTTAGGGGCCCGAACTGCCATTCCTGCTGCCAAGTTTTCCTATCGTTAACCAGGTGGACCTTCTTTCCTTAACTAATGCCAGGTGTTACTCTAGTGTTTAAAAAAGTGTTCAGCCGTAAAGAATGAAATCGTGACATTTGTGGAAAAATGGAAGGATTGCGAGATGATAATATTAAGTGAAATAAGTCAGGTAAAGAACGTTAAATAATATATGGTTTCTCTTATGTGAAGAACACAAAACATTAGCCTGATGCTTTGGAGTTGGGGAAGGGTATCGGGGAAGGGTGTGGTGGGGAAGTAACAGCGACCAGAAATGATGGAGCTATGTTATGTATAAACCAGTTCCCCCTGAGTGAATGCACATGTCATGTAAGGAAAATATAAACAAATAAAATAGTTGAAAATGAGGAAGTAAATAAATGAAGGCATAATAAATAAATGAAACTTAACAACAGGCATAGCTGCTCAAAGATGAAAGGGACTCTAAAAGAGGAGTAACAGTCTCCCTGACCACCAAAATGGAGAGATTTTGGCAACACATGCAATACATTTCTCCCTCCTTCCTCACTGTCGATGTTCTATCATGCTTCTAGAATAGGTCCAATGCTACTTCTCTAAAAGTACTTTGTTCTTGTTCCATACTCATGACATGAATTGACAGGGAAATACTTAATCAGAGACTAATGGAAACACTCAAGAAAAATGCTTAAATTCAAGATGTTTTATAATGTACAGAATTAGAATTTCACAAAATTGATTATGTTCAACATAATTATTATTCCCTTCTGGTTATTTCAATTAGTAATTGGATTTTGTTTCTATTGATAGGCAATCACTACAGAGCCGGTCTTCTTTGTGTGAAGTCCCCTTTTTGAACTGTATCATTTATAGTAGACCCTTGACTTACAAACTCAATTTGTTCCTGAGGGCTGTTTGTAACTCAAATTGGTGAATGGAAGGCTCAGTCTCCTCTACACAGCCCTCAAAGTCTCTCTCCTGTACACAGGCAGATCTCAGTGTCCTTAGAGAGACACTGGCCCGGGATTTCTCAGTTAACCCCACACAGGAAAGGATGCTGTCATGTTCCTTCTGGAACTCTTTAAGGGTTAAATCTGTATCTGAGACCATCTGGAAGCACAAGCAGCCAGCATTTCGGTCATAAATCAAGACTTTGGTCATAAGTTAAAAATAAAATTCCGGTCGTAACCCAAGTTGTTCATAGGTCAGGCTGGTTGTAACTCTAGGGTCCACTCTACTTATTTTTTAAATTTTTATCTTTATCAGTATGTGTTTGCAGTGCATAATGATTGCCTTCATGGTGGAGAGCTGTTGCATGTATATATCTGACTGATCAGATATACCCTGCATTTAAAAGAGACAAACGCAATTTTGAGATTCTCTCACTCAATAATTATTCAATCATATATACTTACCATATCAGAGAATAAAAATTTTCTCTTCAAGGAATCTAATACTCCCACCATAAGAGTGATTCCTAGGTAGTGATTTCGCCCCAACACTTTTTGTATCTGGATCGCTTAATGACTTTTCTCGTTGCTGAGACAAAATACAGAAAACCCAAGTCAAAGGGAAGAAGGTTTATTTAGCTCACAGTTTGTGGAGGTTTTGGTCCACAATTGGCCGTCTCCAAGGCAGGGCGGCCTGGCAGACCAGCATTGCAGAGGAGAAACCGCTCATGGTGGACAGAAGGAAGCAAAAGCAAAAATGGGACCTGAGTAGCCTCTTTCTGCATCTTTCATCTTATCCAGACTACTCAGGGTTGACAGCACTCACACCCATAACTCCAGTGTCCATATCCTAGAATTGCACCATGAATCAATTCCAGTATCACACACTCTAGATCCAGCCACCTCTGAAGAAGCCTCACCCAGGACTGCAAGAGGCTTTGTGAGACATCTAAACACAAGGCACAACACTGGACATTTTATTGTCTATTGCATTTACTATGTGGTCCTCTTATCATATTTTTCCTTGCATCTCTTCCAACTATTCTTTCTAGTCTCTATATTCAGTCTTTCTTTTTTTCCCTTTTGTAATTTAGGGCACTTATTGAGTTTACACTTTTAATCAATATCTTCTCATTTTTTCTCTATATTCATTTTTATTTTTTGGCTGCTATTTTCTAATGATACCAGCTCTGTTGTTCAGTCCTGTGTTCACTCTGTTTTATGAACATTATTTATGACTTGAATCATCACTTATTTCTTAACCCAAATCAAAGCAAAATAACAAATATTTAGGGCTGATCTCCAGTAGTAGCTCAAGTCACCTTCTAAGGCTATGCATTAATACTTATTTCAAATTTTGATCTCATATTTTATTTATTTCTCAATATGCTGTATATTTCTTTCTTACTTTTTCAGACTGAGGTTACACCAGATGACCTTCTAAAATTTCCATCTCAGTTCTGCCCCTAAGTGTAGTGGCAGATAATGATGATTTTGATAATATGCACTCTAAAAATTGGTATGGTATATTCTGTTTAAACTTCTGAGCAGAGACAGAATACCAGCTTGGCTTTGATGATCTGGACTCCTACTTTTCTAGAGGAGAAGACCAGACATCAGTTGCCAGTTCCACATTTCAGATCACACTCACTGACTCTATAATTTAGCACTTTATCCTGCACACACCTTAGCTCTTCCTGGCTCTGCTAATGGTAGCCCCGTGGGCAAAATTACCCAGTCTAGAATACATCAAACTCACCCTCAACTTAGTAATTCTCTTCAGGTAATCTACCTAATCAATTGTCAGTTAATATTTAATTTTCTTCATATTTTGCTAAAGCTCATTTAATTATCTTCATGCTTATAACCACTGCTTTAAGTTAGGCAGTCTTAGTATCTTATACTCTTTCGTGGACTTTTAGAAAGTCATAGTTAAATTGAGTTTTTCACTATTGTGACTTTAATACACATACAAATTCACTGAAACACCTTCACAGTCTATACCCCATTCACGATCTATACCCCATTATGATAGTTTCTCAATTTGAAAATGTCATGAGAGTAGAATTATGCCATATGTTAACTTTAAAACAAGCATCTTTTACTCTGCCGAGTACCTTTGAGATGCATCCATGTTATGTTGTAACAATTTTTGGATCCTAGTTCCTTTCTACCCCTCATCTTGCTTGGTAATAGCCACACTTCATTTTTCTATTTGTGCATTAAAAGGCATCAGCATGCTTGAGGAGTCTTCTCCATTGGCATGTTAGCAGATGTTATGGAGACAGCTCTGGAAATTTTGAACATTGCAAATTCTTCTTGGATATTCAGTGAAGTCTTGGTAGGATCCTGGAAGAAAAATCCCCAAATCCAGCAGTCTGAAGACTCCCATAAATTTTTCTCTCATCTACCAGACCAAAATCCAGCTCAATAATTTGTTAAAACCACCATGTATGTGTTTCTACACATTTATGGTTCCAGTAGCTTGTTTTGTTCTAAGTAAGCCTGAGTGGCTGTATCTCTATAGTTGGGCTCATCTCTGGAAGTTCCACTCATGGTTGGCTCTGAGATTTTTCTTCTCTTAGGGGTAACATAGAGACATCTTCAGAGGCTGTGGATTTTTCTTATTATAAGGAGAGGAATGATGAATTATATGTCTGTTTTTATATGTCTGAACTGAAACTGGGAAACCCTCCTATTGTACATTTTTATTCATGTATTTAACATGTTGCAGGAATTCATGTGCTTATGGGCAAGCATCGCCAATGGGCTCCTCAAAAGTACACTCTACTTATTTATCTTTCTGTCTGCAAATACTTAAAATATCAGATATATGCTTACAGTTCAAACATTCTGTATTACCTGATATTCTAAGGATTAACTTTCAGTTAACAAATCAGTGGAATTTATAGAATATTTTTACAGTGAAATAACCTTTATGGAAATGGTGTTTACCAGTGACTATCCTGGCCATAATATCTACTTTGGGTTGAGTCAAGAGAGTCTCTTGACTAGTACCTGTACAAAAGCAGATGCAGTGGAATTGCAGAAAAAATTATTAATTCTGCAGTTACACTTTAAAATAAAAAATCTAAGCTGGGAGTGATGCACATGCCTGTAAGCCCAGCACAGAGGAGGCTGAGGCAGGAAGATCACCTCAAGTTTGAGGTTAACCTGGCTGAACTGCATGGTGAGACCACATCTCAAAAAAAAAAGGAAAGAAAGATAAAAAACTGTGTTGGTGAATTTATCTATTAATAACTAATGTAGTGTTCTCTATCATAAGTATATAACCTCAAAAAAGATTCCAAATTGGTTGTCAAGAAAATGTAATAAAAAAAATTAAGTAGACAGAATTGGAAGCAGTTCTATAAAGATTGGAGT
This sequence comes from Heterocephalus glaber, assembly GCF_053883595.1. Taxonomy (NCBI): domain Eukaryota; kingdom Metazoa; phylum Chordata; class Mammalia; order Rodentia; family Bathyergidae; genus Heterocephalus; species Heterocephalus glaber. Next base: position 2,542,587 of record NW_028258465.1, read on the forward strand.
GAGTTGATTGAAATGATGTCTGCATATTAAAGATGGACTGTTATTTTTTAGCATTTGGTATAAAATAGAATAGTTTTATAATATAACTATCAACACTAAGACATGGATTAAGTTTTCTTTGTCAGTTTTTCAAATCTGTTTCTTTCACAGACATTTATTGGGCACCAAATATGTAGAAGATTCTGTCACATGAAGAGACTGGGAGGAGATGGAGAAAGGAGAGGAGGAAGAAAAGCTGCAAGCCTATAGGAAGGAAAAGGGAAAAGAAAGGGAAATAAGCAGAGTTCTGATCCATATTTTCAAAATGCACATTTCAATGCATAACATGTTTTCAAACACTTTAAAGTAGATTGATTGTTCATGGCTTTGTATTGGACTGTTAAGGAAGTATTTAGGGAGTTGATCTTTAAATCAAGATTCAGAGGACAAGTAGGATGTTCACAAAAGGAATGGCATTTCAAGACACGTAGATAGGATGAATAGGTCCTCAAAGGACAGTGGTAGCTTCAGACTAGCCTCCCAGGTTGCTGGCAGAAGAAACTACAGTTGAAATACTTAGTATTGGCAGATTACTGAAAATAGTCGTGCCACAGCAGAAGTTTGAGTTTACTTCTTATGCAAGGAAAGAAAAAGCAGTGCAGTGTTTTTTAAAAGGGCAGATGTGATGAATTTGAGCTTATGATAGAGCATTTGAACATTTATATGGTGGGTGTATTGAAGTGAGGAATGCCGGCAGTAGAGAAAGTGATGCTGTTGTGTCAGTCGTCAAAGTGGGACAAGGCGGGCACTAGATTCATTTATTTGGTTCTTGAGCTCTCTTTAGTGATATTCATGGATTCTCATGTAATAAAAAACCTTCAGTAGGTTCATTATTAAGTTTATTCCATTTTAAGAAATCTAAAATAATCATTTAATACCTACTAGTTTTTTTTTATTTCCATGACTTGACATTGTTCCATGACAAAACAATCTGGTAGTACAACACAAAAGCACTTGTTGTTTTGTTTTTCCATGAACTCTTGTTTACTGGGGCAATAGTGTACACACTAAACATGACTTTACTTTAAATTGTATTATCTGAAATGGTTCTTCAATGTTCCCATAAGTACCTTATAATTAAGCAGTTACAAATTTCAAACTCTTTTCAACCAGATGAATTCCTAAAGAGTGCCATGTTGATATTACAAATGTACAGTCAAATTGATAGTCATAATTTAGTTTACCAAGAATGTGAACATTAAAAGATGAGTTTGGTTATTTTATGTTTAAAGATTGTTACATATCTGAGTGGGGCTGATCACACACACACACACACACACACACACGTTCTTTCTGAGAGAATTTTTTGAATGAAAAGTGATTAAGATTTAGTGTCAGCTTAAGGAGATATTTTTATCTTTCAAAAATATAGTGGAATAGTAAAAATAATAAGACAACTAATTTGTTTTCCAAATATTGTATCTGAGAAAAACATACAAGACATTTGTTACAGTTCTCACTGTCTGTCCCTCTCCACACATAGATACACATGAACTTGTATATTTTAATCTATGTGTCAACTTTGTGAAATTATGATCTTGCATTTAATGAACTATTCTTGTACACTTTGCTTTTTTATTTTACTTTATTGTGTATTCCATTTGCCCTTCGCAGGGAAAAATATCTTCCTATTGCAGCATCATTAACTTAAGCTTTTTAATAACCATCAACAAAGAGACTCCAATTAGTTTGGCGAGACTTTAATATGCTTCTTCTTTGATCTCTAAATCCTTTGTAGACTTATGCTAACTTTTCTCTGCCCTTCTAGTCCACATTAAGTAATGTTTCATTCTTCAACAATAAGTCTTTTGAATGTCACTGTAAATCAGATATACACATGCTCTTCAAAGTGCCATCATTAATGAGGATATTACTCATTGACATCTATGAACTTGAATTCATGCAGTGCCCAGGAACAACGTGACAGCGGCAGCGCGAATCATTATGCATACAAGGACTGAGGGACGTAAATCAGTCTTATGAAAATTAGTCAGCAATTTGAGGTCCTTCAGTGGTTACAGACAGCATTCGTAATAAAATCCAAACTCTTCACAGAAGCCCCCGCTTTGTCTGACCCTGGCTGTCTGATTCTTCTCCTTCACGTTCCTCCCCTTTGTTCTGAAATGGAAATCTTCACTACGGCAGTCTGTGTGCCTCGGCTCGGTCGGTCCTTCTGTCTGTCTGAAATGTGCCCCCAACTTTGATTCTGCTTGCCTTCATCTTGGTTTCCCTTCAGGTGTCCTCCTAGAGGTTAGCTATCATAAGATAGTAATAATAGAGTTTCACAGAAGCAACTGTACAGCACCAAGATATGGCCACTCTAACTGCCTTCTGTCCTCAAGTGGATGTCCACTGAGAAATCTTTTTGACTCTTCATTATGTGACTGGCAACCCTTCTGGGGTCCCCCGCACTAAACACTGCATATCTCTGGTTACACTCAATTCCCTCACTGTAATATGTATCTATTTAGAAGAATTACCAAGAAATGGAGTTGTGCTTCTAATAGAACGCCTTCCATCTTACACACCTGAAAAGGCACTGGAAGCAGTAGCTCACATACACATATTCATTGTAAAGATTAATATGCAAATTGAATAAGGCATTATATTTATTAACCAGCACCATGATGAGGAAGTGAAAAATAAGTAAACTTTTATATCTTTTAAAAAGTTACCACATTTATGAGGTGTGATCCCTATTTATGGTAAATGTTTAATTTAAAAATTTTTATTAAAGGATACATTGCTATTAAGCTCCCTCAAAATACTCCCTCTCATTTTAAATGCATATATTCCTTTGTTCTTACCACTTTCGGAAGCAATTATAGAGGTCCTCTTTTATGAGTGTCTTTAGGAAATGTAATAAAACTATGGTAAGCCAGTTGTGGGGGCACACACTTGGGGGAGGAGACAGGAGGACCACCAGGAGTTAGAGGCCAGCTTGGGCTGCATAGTGAGTTCAGGGCAGCCTGAACTAATGGAAAGACCCTGTCTCAAAAAACTATATGGTAGGGCCAGGGATTTAGCTCAGTGGTTTCGCCACCTGCTGCTTAAGCGCAAGGACCCAAGTTCAATCCCCAGTACAAATATATATAGTAAATGCTGCTGCCAAGACATCTGACCAAAAAGCAGGCTCATAAATACATTACAGACCATCATCATCAACCTTATTCACCAGATCTGGAACCACGCGATTCTGGTTCTTCCTGAGAGTCAAAATAACTATGAGGGGAATTGTTTTGAATGGATTCAAGACAACCATACAGGCAAGAGAAGCCAACTGAAGACACTCATGAAATAGAAATTCCAGAACTCCTTCAGACAGAGGAGGAAAGGTGGGATAAACTGTTCAAAGAGAGGTGGAGCATTTAGAGAAGACTAATGGCAATGCATCTCTTACTGTAGTAATTATTTTGGCATTTAAACATTCACTGTAGTTTTCAATCATAGCTCATCTATGCAAATGTTTTTATATTTAACCATTTTAACTATTAAACTGTAAAATTTTCTATACTATAATAGATTTTTGTGACTTTGTCATTCATGATATATTTCTGTACCAAACCAGTTAAGTATTTAATGATATAGAAAAGGTCTTTTTTGATATTATATGTTGTCTTTCTTTCTTTTGAAACATTAATGTTCTTTTTAACCACTTCTTTGCTTGTTTGGCACGGGCCTGCACAATAACTCAAGCACAAGGGACACTGTAACCTTAAGGGACCCTTCACACTGAAGGCTTCGTGATTTCCTCCCAATTCCTGTACTCCTCCTTCTTCCTTAGTCATGAAAAATTGATAAGCAAATGACAGTTCTAAGGGTAATCATTTTGTACCTTCTCTAAGGATGTTTTTCCAGTGGCTTTTTAAAAGCTGAAGTTAATTTAATTTAAGACATAGCATTGCGATGAAAAAGAATGTAAAAATATTCCTCAGAAATTTCATATATACTAATTTTTATGGTCCAGTTGTTTGTGCACCCTCAACACTTATATGTAAATTTATAGAGATTTATGCCATCACCTATGTAAATTTATACGAATTTATACCATCTCTACCTGGCGATATTAGGAGATCAAACACTTGGAAGGCGATGAGAACACAGGAGCAGAGACTCCATGAACGAGCTCACTGCCTTACACCAAAGAGATGCTGGAGAAACACTTGTTTTTTCTGCCCTATGAGGTACAGATGCTGTCTGTGAAGCAGAAAAAGGTCCTCACCACATATTCATTCCACTGACACACTGATCTTAGACTTCTAGCCTCCACAATTCTGAAAAAAATAAATGTCCTTTGGTTGTAAACTGCTCAATTCATGGCATTTTGTTATAGCAGTCAAAGTGCTCTGGGATAATCAGTAAAAACTCAGCTTCCCTGGAGGGATATGATGGTGTGAATCTACTAGGACATGAAATCTCCTTCAGTCTATGGCATCATCCTTTACAGGTGAATCTACTAGGACAGGAAATCTCCTTCAGTCTATGGCATCATCCTTTACAGGTGGAAGAGAGATAAAGTGGATGTGAATGAACAAGAAAACATAAAGCAAAGAACGCAATAAGAAATAAAGAATGCAAAAGAAAGAGGAAAAAATGAAGAAAAGGGTAAATGAAAGGACAAATTATAATTCAGAAAGCAGCCTTTAGAAATATTTCTCTCTAACTTCCAACTCTCTGGCTCTCAGAAGCAAAAAAAAAAGTGACTAAAAAAAGTGAGAACAGGAGAGAGGAGACAAAGGGAGGAGAGGAGAGGAGAGGAAAAGGTAGAAAAGGTCAGAGGAAAAGAATGCAGGAGGGAGGAGGTGGAGTCAAGAGGAATAATTTTCCTCCACCTGAACTTGAGCCATATGGTTAGAAAGAGTGGATGAACTCTAGCACCTCACCTCCCAAATATGTGTTTAAGGAACATGAGAGAACACGACAGTTGGATCCTCCCACTTGCTGCATAGGCATTTTCAGTGAAGTAAGAATGCCACCCGTTCCCACTGTACTTATGCAAGCCGAAGAGGCATCTTGGCCTGAATTCAGAGGGGGTTAATGACAGTGAAGCTGGTGGGCTGAATCTTGAAACAGCTCGCCGAAAGGCTGGCTGCTGAAATGGTAGGCAGAGTGATTCATTTGCTAAAAAGGAAATACAGTGTAAAACATGATTAACAAAAAACAGCCTTTAGAAAATAGATCCTGTCTTAATTTGCAAAACTCTGGTTCTGAGAAGCAAGCTAAACTTTTCAAAGTAGCTTTTAGTCTTGTGGCTATAGTATTTACTAAACTAGGGTAATTAGATTTATCTTTTTCCCTCTATCCTATAAATTGTATTGTATTTTATTTGACCTTTAGCTGACTTTGCTACTAGAGCAGCCACACAGAAAGCAATTACAAAAAAGCAGTTTGGTGATTTACATAAATTGAGGCATATTTTATTGTTCTGTAATGTTTACAGCACACTATAATGTTTACAGCACGTTGCTAGTATATATTTGAAGGTAATTGGACAGTTCCACACTGATGAAATTGCTTATACAAGTGTAACAATGCAGAACGCCAGTGCTAACTGTGCTGTAATCATCCCTAAGTGGATTAGTTGGGTTTATTCAGTTATGGACCAATGTATCATTTTTATATTGTAAGGTAAAATCTTTTCATAAGTACTCAGAATGTGTGAACTAAAAGAAATTAATGTGATATATAGGTAAAGGAAAAAAGAGTAAGTCTCATAATTTATCCTACCTGAAGCTTGAAAGTGATGGTCCATCCACTAAACAATTGCCTAAATTGAATTTCACCTTTTGGGTAGTACTTTCTAATAGAAGGAAGACATCATTAATTGGGTATTAAAATAGTTACAACTCATTAAAATGAAAAAATCTTCAATAAAAGTCTTTTTGGTGTCACTTATATCTTTTACAAAAACTAACAAATTCCCCCTCATGACTATTATGAAGGTCAATCATTTTGTCTAATAAACATAAATTTATTAGTGCTAACTAAACTGTGTAGTATGAATCATATTAAAACTATTAAATGTTTCAAAGGACTTATAGTTCTAATACTGCAAACTTTGACCATTTTCAAACTCTGAATTGATAAATTAAAAGATCTAAATTTCGCACTGCATGAAAATTTCCCTGAGAGAGAACTGATAGAAGTTACTGATCTCAATGGCTTTTGATTAATATTTCTTCTATGAATATAAATACTCACATTGGGAACTTCGAGAAAGAGCTTACTGACCATCGATAAGCAGCAGAGTGGTGACTGAAGTATTTTCCGGAAAGCCCTACTGTTGTAACTTAATCCAGTGAATTGCCAAAGCTACTAACAGAGTGCTGAAACACTGCATGGAATGGTGGGTAAGAAAAGGGTAGGGATATGCCTCCCTAACACAGTGACATGAGAATTATTTTGACCTAAAGGCATATGGCTTCCTGAAATCCTTTATCTGCCTAAAAGGAGAGTTTCCCAAAAGAACATAAAGGAACTCGGCTGTCAAAAGTGTGCTACCCAGGAACTACTTTAATTTCTCAGGGAAGTCTGCACACCATTTAAACAGGCATTGTCACAAGACAATCATCTTTTCCTCCTATTCCCTTACGGCCCATTTATTTATGCAAGAAATCCTTTCCTCTCACACCGCTGCCATCCATACAACCTTTACCTCTAATATCTTATGTACATAGGCTCCACCTTTCAAGCAGTCCTATGAGTTGCTCACCACCCAGGACTCCTAGATATGTGCACACTGAACATGTAAATTAACTTCCATGAGTTCTTCTCTCCAGAATCTCTTTTTTGACATCTAACTTGCAGGCCTCCAGCTGAGAATTCAGAATGGCAAGAGAAAGTGTTTTCTCCCCTAGAGTATCAAGTATTGAAGAACATGAAGAAAGCCCCAACATTTCCAAATATTTTCTACATGCATGATCTCATTCTCATAAACATGGAGAAAGTGCATAACACTTATTATATCATACACATTACACTGTTATAAAACTATGACTTTATATAATTTGTGAGTTTTAAGATTACAAGGAAAGAACAATACAATAAGGGTATTTAACATTTTCATGGAAAATATAGATAGTACTTATTTTTCCAATAACCAATAATTTAATGTAGTAATTTTGTATTACTAATTTTGAATGTGAGAAAATTTATTATTATATTACTATTACATTATTATTTTTCTAAATAACTTCTTGATATCATAAACCTTATTTACATCTCTTCATTGCAAATCTGGTATTTTTTTCTTAATAAGTCAGTATACTCAAAGGCTGTTTCCATAATTTGAAATGTTCAGTTCTTATGATGGAAATACATATTATTGTTTGTGTTCATGCACATTTAATTATAATTTATCTTGACAACTATGGAAATAATTCACTTATGAATAACATAATTTAAAAACAAAGACACATAGGGAGAAAAGGATCTCTTTATAATATTCTTGCTACCTTTATATCTACTATACCAGTTGCTTTTCAAAATAACTATTATAAATAAAATATAACATTCAGATTAATAGGTAAAAATTTGGTGGATTAAAACATTGATATATAATTTGCTTCTATCTGTGTGATACCAGCTTGAAAAATAACAATATCCCACTCCATAATCAACAGATTCTACTACTCTACATATGGACAAAACAATCTCAGGTTTCTCTTCTTGGTCAAAAGAAGAAAATATTGAGAATAGAATGATATGTCAACAATCTACTTACCATTATTTAGTACAAATCATAAATAATTTCATATTTCACATTATTTTCAGAGAGCAGCATAAATTTCATTCATATTGAATTTTAAGGAGAGTAAATGTTTGAGTCTCATTCCGTTTTTTTCCCTAATCAGTACTCTCTCTCTCTGTGTTCAAGGTAGATTGAAAGATAGTTTTCCTTCTGCTCTTCATTTTGACCTTATGCAAGAAATCCTTTCCTCTCACACCGCTGGGTCATTTTGACCCATATAGCACTTGCTCCTAAACTTTTTCCAAATGTATGGCTTTTCAGTTGTGAGTGACTTCTAATTCTTCCATCACCAGAACACATCTTATTATGCTGTGAGTGGTGGCCGATTCTCAAGGAGGACTGCGCATTCTGAAACCCACATCTGTTGGCTCACACTCCTGTTTGATGATTTCTGATCAGGCTGACAGATTTTTTCCATTTTGTCTTTTCGCTTCTTTCATTTCTCAGTTTTCTGTTTCAAATTCCCATCTCACTGGCCACAGTCATACTAGAACAGGCACAGAGTAATACATGGTACCGAATGGGAAGGCAGGGGACAAATATTTTTTATATTTTCATTTTCTGCCAGCACCAGGCATATTTGATGGGGAAACTGATTATGGTTTTATTTGTCATTATCTTAATCTGCTGTGACATGATATACTGCTGTGAATACATTCAAGATAATAATACATCATTGTTATATTTAAATATGAACAAGTTAGGCATAGATTCAAATTTCTGAAGATATTCTTATTGAAAACGCAAGTTAATTTTGTACAGAATCCTTTTTGCCAGATCAAATAATAATGTGTGCTCTATCCTTACTGATCTGTGAACTCCTGATGAACTGGAATACTGATGATTGATTCTTATGTTTTTTGAATGATGTATATATTTCATGCTAATTTTCAACAATTATTTAATGAATTTCTACTATACTCTGTGAAACACAGAAGAGTCACGCCCACATCTAAATTTCAGTAGTTGAGAGTGATTAAAAAGTGAAGTTAAGATGAGGTCCCATTTGTTGGTTATTTATAGTATCTCCCATGCCGTCCGGGTTTGGTTCATGAAGGCTTTGCCTACTCCTACATCCTCAAGAGCTCTCCCTATTCTCTCTTTCAGTAGGTTTAGTGTTCTGTTTTAATATCTAAAGATCTGTTTTAGTATCAAAGATCTTTGATCCATTTTGATTTGAGTTTAGTGCATGGTGAGAGACATGAGTCTAGTTTTACTCTTCAGCATATGGAAAGCCAGTTTTCCCAGCACCACTTACTATCTTCCTTCCAGTAAATGTGTTTGGCCCCCTTTTCAAAGATAAGGTGGCTGAGTGTATTTGGAGTTCTCTCTGCATCTTCCAGTCTGTCCCATTGATCTTCAGGTCTGTGAAATAGGAAAAAATTGTTCAAAATTATACCGAGTGTCAGCTATTTTCTTCATAATTAAAATATTTTATGCAAAAAGGTATAGTATTAGTAGAAGAGTTGAGAGATAGATTAGCAAATGAAAATATATTCTTTTAAGATCATGATTCACAGTGTATTTATCATTACTATTCTCTAATAATTTTAGTTAAGAAAAAATTATTTTTTCATATAATGACTTTTATATTTTCTTTATTAATATCTACTTGTATTACATTGAAATAAAAAAATAAATAACTAAAATCACCCACAAAAAAGAAGCTAATAGAGACAGATATTTTTATGTATTGCAAATATTTTCTGTGAGTAATGGCTTATACTTTTACTCTACTAAAGTTGTCTTTTAACAAATACAAATGGTAATCTTTCCCTTTAAAATGTGAAGTTAAGAAGTACACTGTGTGGCGTTTTAGGCATCAGTTAAAATGTGTAGAACACAATTTGATGAACATGCATCTCTGCCAGGCACTGCAGGAAGCGTTTTCATACTGTGTGCCATTCACGTTCCTGAGCTGGTGATGAAGAAGGTGTTAGGACTCTCTCCACTCTCTGAGGAAGAAACTGAGATGCAAAGATGCCCATGAACTCTGCAAAGTTACAGTCCAAGGAATGGCAATGGTGCATTGGTCTCCTGCTGTGGGTTCCAGAGCCCCTCTGCCTAAGAAAGAGAGAGAACACTGTGTAAACCATAACATAAAGCAGCATAATCCTGCTGTGGAAGGAATCTCTGTAGGGAGTTGTGTTGGGGTGGCCTGGAAAAACGAGGTCAAAGGCAATAGTCACTTAGCTGAGACCCCATTATAACAGAAGTGCACACATTTAAAGAAAACAGGGAGGTAGACATTTTGGAGATGGGAAGGGGAGCTAAGGATGGAGGAGATAGAAGGGAAGAGAAAGGCAAGGGAACTAAAAAGGATTGAGATGTGATATGTGCATGAACCAATCTCTCCAATGAATGTGTTTACTATGTACCACAATCTCACAATAATAAAAGGGAAAAGTAACCATTTCACATTTCTTATGGATTTTGGTTTATTTACATCAACATATGAAAGATTTCCAGGCAAATAATTTGGCTGAATTGGAAAAAAAAAACACTATTGAGATGAAATAAGTGAAATTCATCTCTGAAGAAGTAATGTACATGCCAACAATCTATGTATCATGTTGAATGTAACTTCAAAGTCATTCTAAAATCTTATTTTGTCTCTCATGTAACAATGTCTAAAACTGCATTGTTTTCATACATTTCATAATAGCAGTCTTCATATATCAATAAATTCCTGAGATTTTCTTTAAATTTTAATTTTCAAAAATGACCCTGATATCATGCTTTTATGACTGTGACCTGATGCCAACTCCCTGTCTGAAGAAAATTTGATTTAATATCCAAATGAGTGTTATATTACACAGGGAAATTCCAAATCCAATTCAAATGTTTTGTCTTCAAAGTTCACCAAAAATATAAAATTAATTTTTGCTAATTTTATAAAACAATAATGAACTTTTTCCATTGCTTTAAAATTTTTTATGAGACCTCTAATCCTAGTTTTTTGAGGTATGTCCATACTGAAAGTGTAAATAAGGATCAAAATGTATAATAGATAATGTGAAATAGGAAGAAAGGCCCAAAGGGGAAGGGGCAGTGGGAGGTGAAGGGGAAAGGAAAGAAGGGAATGGAATTAATATGAGAAAAGGAAAAAAACGGAAACAAAGTCTTTGTAAATAGGGAGGAATGGTGGGGTTGAAGGGAGGCCAGGGGAATGGGGAAAAATAAGAACCAAGAGAGTATGTAAAGGTGCAAATTTCCAATGATGAATGTCATTATATTGTATACCTAAAATGTACCAATAAAATTTATGAATAAAAGAATTTTATGAGATTTACTTTAAAAGAATATTAAAATCTTATATGCTTCACATCATTTACAATAAATTCAGAAAAATTCATTATCTTTGGACTAACTATAGTTGTTTGAAGTCTATTAAATGAACTTGAATAAAAGAGCAAAATATTCTATTTTCTGCTTTTATACATTAAATCATTACTAATTGTTAATTCAATTTTGAAATCTTAATCCACATGTATTACTAAGCTCATATATAATGACAGTTTTTTCAGTTCACAAAATAAGTATTTTATTTCTCTTTTAATAATTTACTTCTTGCATTACTTCTTCCACATTAGATTTCTTCTCTACTCATTGTCCGTCCTTGCAAAACAGCCAACAGTTGACTTACATAAGAACCTATGATGATGGTATGACAATAAAATAAGGCTACAGACTGCTTCCCAGCCTTAATTCTATTATTTATTCCAAATTCCACATTTCCTTTATTATGAAGGTCATACACATTCACAATAAAATAGTAAGCAAAATATAATGAGAAACCTTCAAGCGATTCAGCCAGCTGTGATGAGCGCAGTTGGAATTAATTACTGAAGGTTGATACATGTCTGTGTAAGGCACATTTTTCCACAGAACATCTGCATAGTCCTGTGTATATTGCTGGGTAGCATTGTTATGTTGACATATTGCAATATGGTAATATTATTGATAATATTCAAAATTATTATTTTAGTATTTTTATAATATTAAATTATGCAGACATCGACAATTTATATAACCAGTAATACTATTATTTTCATTTTAACACAGTTATAAGATATTTCATGTAGTCAGTAACATTGATGTTTGTTCATTTATTCATCTCCATAAATTTCTCAGGGATTAGTGCACTGTGTGGTGGGCATATATGTTAATTTTCTCAAGAGCTTGAATTTCAAAACTGAATATCTGTATGTGTTTATTTTTTCTCTTTTTATTTTTTTGGTATATTTTAGATATACATAATGATAACATCCAACATAAGGAATTTGTACATGATAACATCTTGCTTCTTTTTTTCCCATTCCCTTCCCCTCCCTTCAACGCCTCTTTATTTACAAAAGCTTTGTTTCCATTTTCCCTTCTATGTTTCTTTCTTGTCCCTTCTTTCCTTTCCCCCTCTCCTCTCCCTTGTTTCCCATCTTATTTGGACATTTTCTTCCTATCTCCCAATATCTATTATATATTTTGGTCCTCATTTACACTTTCAGTTTCTCACACCAGAGAAACTACACCATATTTGAACATGTGTGTCCAATTTATGTCACGTAAGAGTATGTTCTCGAGGTGCATCCACTTAGTTAGAAATGTCTGAAGCTTATCCTTTTCTATGGCAGAATAGCACTCCATTTTATAAAAATCCCACTTCTTCTTTATTCATTCATTGGTTGATGGGCATTTGGGCTGTTTCCAAGATTTAGCTACTACAAACTTTGCCACTATAAATATGAGTGTGCATATATTGCTGTGATATGATGCTCTTAATTCTTTCAGGAAGATACCAAGAAGGGGAATGAATGGGTCAAATGGAATCTCTCGATTTAGTTCTTTAAGGTATCACCACACTGATTTCCACAGTGGTTGCACCAGTCTACATTCCCACCAACAGTGTAGAAGGGTTTCTTTTTCCCTACAGCCCCACCAGCATTTGTTACTGGTTATTTTCTTGATGATAACCATTCTTTCTGGAGTGAGATGGAATCTCAGAATGTTTTCACTTGCATTTCTCAAATGGCCAGTGATGTTGAACGTTTTTTCTTACATTTTTTTGCCATTTATATGTCTGCATCTGAGAAATGTCTGTTCATTTCAGATGCCTGTTTTTGAATTAGGTAGTTGAATTTGGGTGGTCTGATTCTTTTTGAGTTCTTTATATATTCTAGATATTAGTCCTTTGTCTGAGGAACAGCTGACAAAAGATTTTTTCCCACACTGTGGGTTATCTCTTCACTCTTCGGTGGTTTCTCTTGCTGTCCAAAACCTTTTCCATAAGGTGAGATTTCAGTTGTTCATTCTTTGTGATATTTCCTGTGCAATCACCTTTTTTTTCATGAATTCTTTGCCTACATTAATGTCTTCAAGAGTTCTACTTCTTTTATCTTCCAGCAGATTTAGTGTCTTTGTTTTAATATTTAGATCTTTGATCCATTTCAATTTTAGACTAGTACATGGTGAAAGACATGGGTCTAGCTGAAAACATCATGTGGAAAGCCAGTTATTTCAGCAGCATTTATTAAAGAGGACATCTATCTTCCAGTGAAGGTGTTTCGCTCCTTTGTCAAAGATAAGGTGGCTAAGCATGTTTAGAGTTGTTTCTGCATCTTCTAATCTGTTTCATTAATCCTTGGGTCTTTTTTTGTGGTTTTGTTTTGCTTTGCTTTCTTTTGCCAGTACCATGATGTTTTTATCAGAGTAGTTTTGTACTATAATTTCCAGTCAGGGATTGTGATGCCTCCAGCATTGCCTTTTTTTGCCCACAATTGCTTTTGCTACTCTAGGTCTCTTCTGGTTCCAAATGGATGTTAGGATTGTTTTCTCTAATTCCGTGAGATATGCTATTGGTATTTTGATTGGAATTGCATCAAACCCATATAAAAATTTTGAAAGTATGACATTGGCTGTTAGTTCGTCATAGGTGGCTTTATCATATTGAGATACAGAAAATCTATTCCAATTTTCTGTAAGGTTTTTGAATGTTGGACTTTGTCAAATACTTTTTCTGCATCTACTGACATGATCATACAATTTTTGCCCTTGGCTCTATTACTATGGTGTTTTACATTTATTGATTTGCATCTGTTGAACCATTCCTACATCCCTGGGATGAATCCTACTTGGTCATGGTGTATGATCTTTTTGATGATTTGCTGCATTCTTTTTGCCAAAATCTTATTGAAGATTTTTGCCTCTCTGTTCAGTAGGAAGATTGATCTGTAGTTTTCTCTTTTGGTTGGAACCTTCTCTGGTTTTAGTGTCAGGGTGATGCTTGCTTCTAGGAATGAATGTTGGAAGTATTGCTTCTTTTTCAATTTCATTAAAGAGTTTGAGAAGTGTTGGCATAAGGTCTGCCCAAAATGTCTTCTAGAATTCAGCAGTGAATCCATCAGGGCACAGGCTTTTCTTTGTTGGTACGTTCTAATTAAATTTTCAATTTCATTGACTGATATTGGATTATTTAGAATTTTTATATCTTCTTGACTTAACTTTGGTAATTCATATGTATCTAGAAATATGTTTGTTTTTTCTGTGTTTTCCATCTTATTAGAATGCAATTTCTCAAAGGAGGCATTGATGACCTTGAAGATTTCAGGTAGATCTGTTTTGATTTCATTCTTTTCATTGCTAATTGCATAGATTTGAGTCTTTTTGTTTGTTTGTTTTTGATAAGGGTGGCTACAGATTTGTCAGTTTCTTTAGTCTTTCAAAGAACCCACTCTTCGATTCATTGATTCTTTGTATTGTTTTCTTAGTCTCCATTGTACTAATTTCTGCTCTGACCTTTCTAATTTCCTCCCTCATGTGAGCTTTGAGCTTGACTTGCTCTTATTTTTCTAAAAGCATGAGGGTCATCCTCAGGCCATTTATTTGAGCTTGCTCTGTTTTTCTGATATGAGAATTCACTGCTATAAATTTCTCTCACAGAACTGCTTTCATTGCAACTTATCAGTTCTGGTATGTTTTATTGGAATTATTGTTTAGTTGTAGAAATTGTCTAACTTCTTCAATTTCATCTTGACCCATTGGTTGTTCAGGAGGGTGTTATTTAATTTCCATGTGTTTATGAAGTTTATGTGATTTCTTTCCCATTGGTTTCCATTTTCATTGCACTATGGTCTGATAATATGCCTGAGATAATTTCAGTTCTTTTGCATTTACTTCAGCATGTTCTATGAGATAGTATGTGATTTATTTTGGAGAAGGTTCCATGTGGGTCTGAGAAGAATGTGTATTCTGGAATTAACATCTATGAAATCCATTTATTTAAAACTTCAGTTCAGTACTGATATTTCTTTTTTTTTTATAGAAAAGACCACTAAATGCTTAGTTCTTTCCACTCCCTTTTTTCAAAAATTTTATTTTATTGGTACAATTTAAGTATACAATATAATGACATTCATCATTGGAAATTTGCAACTTTGCATAATCTCTCTTGGTTCTTATTTTTCCCCCTTCACCTGCCATCCCTTCAACCCCTCCACCCCTCCCTATTTACAAAGACTTTGATTCCATTTTTTCATTTTCTCATATTAATTCCATTCCCTTCTTTCCTTTCCCTTACACCACCCACTTCCCCTTCCCTTTTGCCCCTTTTCTTCCTATTTCACTTTATCTATTATATCATTTAGTCCTTATTTAAACTTTCAATTTCTCACACTAGAGAAACCATTTGGTATTTACATATGTGTGTCCTATTTATTTCATTTAAGAGTATCACCTCAATGTACATCCATTGAGATATAAATGTCTCTAATTTCTCATTTTTTATGGCTGAGTAGTGCTCCATTTTATTTAAAAAACACATTTCCTTTATCCAGTCTCCAGTCGATGGGCATTTGGGCTGCTTCCAAGTTTTAGTTATTACAAATTGTGGTGCTATGAATATGGGTACACGTATGTCACTGTGGTATGATTCTTTTAATTCTTTTGGGAAGATACCCAGCAAGGGAATAGCTGGGTCAAATTGGACTTCCAGTGCTAGTTCTTTGAGGTATCTCCATACTGATTTCCACAGTGGTTGCACTGGTTTACATTCCCACCAGCAGTGGAGCAGGGTTCCTCTTTCCCCACAGACCCTCCAGCATTTGTTATTGGTTGATTTCTTGATAGCAGCCATTCTTTCTGGGGAGAGGTGGAATCTCAGTGTTGTTTTCATTTGCATCTCTCTAATAACCAGTAATGTTGAACATTTTTTCATCTGTTGATTTGCCATTTCTACTTCTTTGTCTGAGAAATGTCTGTTCATTTCAGATGCCCATTATTGGATTGGGTCTGTAAATTTGGGAGGTCTGATTTTTTTAAGTTCTTTATTGATTCTTGATAGTAGACCTTGGTCTGAAGAATAGCAGGTGAAAAATTTTTCCCACATTGTGGGTTGTCTCTTCACACTGTTGGTGGTTTCTCTTGCTGTGCAGAAGCTTTTTTAATAAGAAGAGATCTCACTTGTTGATTGTTTTTGCTAGTTCATAGGCAATTGAGTTTTTGTTCATAAAATCTTTTCCTACACCAATGTCTTCAAGAGTTCTACCTAACCTCTGTTCCAGGTGATTCAGCATTTCTATTTTAATATTTAGATACTTCATCCATTTTGATTTTAGTTTAGTGCATGGAGAGAGATATAGGTCAAGTTTCAATCTTTGGCAAATTGAAACCCAATTTTTCCAGGACCATTTATTAAAGAGGCTATTTTTCCTCCAGTGAGGGTATTTGACTTCTTTATCGAAGATGAGATGACTGAGTGTGTCTGGAGTTGTTTCGGCATCTTCTAATCTGTTCCACTGGTCTTCAGGTCTGTTTCTTTGCCAGTACCATGCTGTTTTTATCACAGTAGCTTTTTACTATACTTTAAAGTTGGGGATTGTGTTACCCCCTGCCATGTCTCTGTTACCTAGAATTGCTTTTGCTATTCTGGGTCTCTTCTTGTTCCAAATGAATTTTTGGATTGTTTTCTCAAGGTCCATGAAGTATGCTTCTAAGATTTCAATTGGGATTGCATTGAATCTATGTAGCAGTTTTGGAAGTATGGCCATCTTCACTATATTAATCATTCCTACCCAGGAGCAAGGGATGTCTTTCCATTTTCTGATATCATCTTCCGTCTCTCTTTTCAGAGTGCTATAGTTTTGAGAGAAGAGGTCTTTGCTTTCTTTCATTAGGTTGATGCCTAGGTATTTCAGTTTTGGGGGAGCTATTGTGAAAGGAATTGTTTGCCCTATTTCTCTCTCAGTGAGTCTGTTGTTCATGAAGAGGAAAGCTATTGATTTTTGTGTGTTGACCTTGTATCCAGATACTTTACTGAATTTGGTTATTAAGTCTACAAGACGTTTGGTGGAGTTCTTGGGGTCTTCTATATAGAGTATCATGTCTTCTGCAAATAATGACAATTTGATCTCTTTATTTCCAATCTTTATTCCTTTTATTTCTTTCTCTTGTCTAATTGCCATGGCTAATATTTCCAAAACTATATTGAGCAAGAGTGATGATAGTGGACATTCTTGTCTTCTTCCTGATTTTTAGAGTGAAGGATTTCAGTTTTTGACAATTTAGTATGATATTGGCTGTTGATTTTTCATAGATGGCTTTTATCAGTTTGAGGTAGAGACCATCTATTCCAATTTTTTGTAGGATTTTTATCATAAATGCATGTTGGATTTTGTCAAATGCTTTTTCTTCATCTATGGAGATAATCATATGGTTTTTGTCCTTGGCTCTATTGATATAGTGTATTACATTGATTGATTTGCATATGTTAAACCATCCCTGGATCCCTGGGATGAATCCCACTTGATCAGGGTGCATGATCTTCTTGATGATCTGCTGTATTCTATTTGCCAGCATTTTAGTAAGGTGTTTTGCATCTATGTTCATTAGTGAGATTGGACTGTAGTTCTCTTTTTCAGTTGGGTCTTTCTTTGCTTTAGGGAGCAAGGTGATGTTTGCTTCCAGGAATGAATTTGGGAGTATTGCTTCCCTTTCAATTTCATTGAAGAGTTTAAAAAGTAGTGGCAGTAGTTCCTCTCTAAATGTCTTGTAGAATTCAGCAGGGAAGACATTAGGACCTGGGTTTTTGTTAATTGGTCAGTTTTTAATGTCGTTTTCAATTTTATTGATTGACATTGGGTTGTTTAGAATTTTTAGGTCTTCGTTCAACTTTGGTAATTCATATGTATCTAGGAATCTGCCCATTTCTTCTATGTTTTCCATCTTATTGGCGTATAGGTTCTGGAAGTAGGTATTGTATATTATTCAAACAATAGTGTGATGAAATTGGAGATCATTAGCAAAAGAAACTGCAAAAATTTCATAAACACAGGGAAATTGAACAACTACTTCTGGATAACCAATTAGTCACAGAGGAAATTAAGAATTCAGACAGTTCCTTCAATTAAATGACAATGACAATACAACATATCAGAATCTATGGGACACAATGAAAGCAGTCTTATGAGGGAAATTCATAGCAGTGAATACACATATTAGGAAAACAGAGTGAGCCCCATTAAACAACCTGATGCTGAACCTCAAGCTTCTAGAAAAAGAAGAGCAGGACAAACCCAAAGCTCCTACAAGTGAGGAAGTTATAAAGATCAGAGCAGAAATCAATTCAATGGAGACTAAGGGAATGATACAAAAAATTAATGAAGCCAAGAGTTGGTTCTTTGAAAGAATAAACAAAATTAACAAATCCTTAGCCAACCTTATCAGAAAAAGGAAAGAAAAGGCCCAGATCCATGCAATTAGGAATGAAAAGAGTAAAATTACAACAGACCCAGAAGAAATCCAGAGTATCATCAATACCTACTTCCAGTTCAGGTATTTCACTGTAGATTTTTTTTCTTATTTTTGGTTCCAGGGATCGAACTCAGGACCTCGTGCTTGCCAGGCAAGTGCTATGCCACTGAGCTAAATCCCTGGCCCTCGCTGTAGATTTTTGATCTACTTGATTTGTCCATTTGTGACAGTGAGGTATTGAGGTCCCTCTTGGACCTCTTGGAGATCCTCTTCCTCTTGGAGTGTTCCCTTTACAAGGATGTAGTGACACTCTTTTCTCTCTTAATTATTTTTGGCTTGAAATCCACTTTGTCTGCAAATAGAATAGCTGCCCTTCCTTTTTTCTGGGTTCCCATCATATAAAGAATTGTTTTCGACCCTTTGATTTTCAGTCTAGGAATTTCTTTTTAAATTAAATTTGTTTTTTTTTATGCAGCATATTATTGGACCTTGCTTCTTGATCCATTCTGTCAGGCTGTTTCTTTTGATTGATGAATTGAGACCATTAACATTGATGGTCATAAATGACATGTACTGACTTTTCCCTGTTACATTATTTTCCAATTGTTGGTTCTCTTTTTTTCCCCTTTGTTAAATGCTAGCCTTGTCTGGTTGACTCATTCTGTTGGGGTTCTTGGAGACATAGTCATTGTTATTGCTTTCTTGAATGTCCTTCAGAACAATTTGGAATGCTGGTTTGGTGTTAATCAATTTCCTCACATGTTCCTTGTCATGGAAGTATCTTATTTCTCCATCAATTTTGAAAGATAGCTTTGCAGAGTACATCAGTCTCGGTTGGAGTTTTCTTTTAGGGCTTGAAATCTTCACTCCAAGCTATCCTTGATTTGAGAGTTTGTGTTGAGAAGTCTGGTGTGATTCCAATGGGCTTTCCTTTATAGTTGAGGTGTTTCTTTTTTCTAACAGCTTTAAATTTTCTTCACTTGTGTTGAATATCTGTAATCTTGATTATTATATGCCTTGGTGTAGATTTTTTTTTATCATGGCTAATTGGAGTTCTATATCCCTCACTTCTCTGTGTGTCAAATTCTTTTTCTCTGCTTGGGAATTTTCTGCCATTACTTCTCTGAACAGATTTTTTTATGTCGCTTGTGCTATCTCCTCTTTTGTAATTGACTCTGATCAATCTTATGTTATATGTTTCTGATGAATTATCCTCTGACATTATTCTACCTTGAGAAGTGAAGTGGTATCTTTTAAAAAAGTTCTGCTAAAAATTTCAAGCTTGGTGAAAACATATATTTATTTGAAAA
This sequence comes from Heterocephalus glaber, assembly GCF_053883595.1. Classification (NCBI taxonomy): domain Eukaryota; kingdom Metazoa; phylum Chordata; class Mammalia; order Rodentia; family Bathyergidae; genus Heterocephalus; species Heterocephalus glaber. The sequence goes on from NW_028258465.1 coordinate 2,562,429, forward strand.
TAAAATTTGAAATTCAAATGTAGTAATGGTAGAAGTAAAATGGGAATCTCTATGCTTACAACTGCCTGCACTATATTAAGACTTTCTGGTTTATCCAAGAGAACGTGTTAGAGAAATTAGCACATTTGTTTCATCAACATGGAGCAGTAATGACTTCAATTTCTTCAAACAAATAATTATTTGTTCAAGGGAGGGAAAAAACCCTTAAGTTTCTTTGATTTCTCTAGTACCTATGATCAATAGTATTTTTGATGATTAAATTTTTTTTAAAAAACGTGAAATATTTAACACATTTCCATATATTTCTGATCAGCTGGTGCTATGTTTCAACTTATCATTTTCTTTATGGTGTATGAAAACATAAAGTTGGTTAACATCTACCTAGATTTCCACTCCTAAATTAGATTTTAGATTGAGTTACTAACTACATTTACATTTAATTTACTTTTTAAGACTTGTCTTATAGTAATAGTCAAATTTACAGTAACTTTTGTGGAGCCCTGTAGGTGACTATATCACTTGTGTCATTTGCCAACTAGATGGCTTTGAGCATCTCAGAGTACATACACTGTTCTTTATGCTCACGGTTTTGTACAAATTCATATCACTGATGCATTCAATATCTCTTGAAGCTTGTATTTTATGAAGAAAAAGCATATATTTTCTGTTATATTTCTAAAATGTGAAGAAAACACTTGCTTTTTCCTAAGTGTATAGGATCATTAAATAGATGCTTTTGAAGGCATAATGCAATAAAAACTTATTCAACATTTCTTTTCTTTCTTTTTTTTTTTTTTTTTTTTGGTACTGGGGATTGAACTTGGGTCCTTGTGCTTGTGCAGCAGGTGGCAAAACCACTGAGCTAATCCCTGGCCCTATTCAACATTTCTTTATCACAAATTTGAGAAAAATTCATTCCACTCCATAAAACACTCATTCCCATGAAGAAAGGTGAATTAGAGCTGTATTTTCTTCTGCACTTATCAATACTACTGATTCAGATGAAGGAATGTCACTGACTACCCTGAAAATATGATAGATAATGGTACCTCATCCCGTCTTTCAATACATAATCTTTGGGTCACTATTTTCCATTCCCTAATAGCTAACAAAATTGACTGCATCAAAAGAAGGTCACTATACTGTGTGGGTTGATTTATTTCTTATATTTTTATTTTTGAAAAAATGGTGGAAAGAGAATTCTATGAATTAGATAACCAGGAGGTTACTGTAATCTCCTACTTCATTCACATCACTTTGCCATTATCATCATTTATTTAGGGAAATATTGCAAAACCAGAGGAAGGAAGATTCACTTAGGTGTAAGAGAAAGGACTCTCCCTTTGCAGAAAGGATTTGAGAACAGAGGGAGTTGGCTAGATCTATAAGAAGATAGTTTTCTTTTGTGTGCTCAGATGAATGAATATCACCTGCAAGACTCAGCCCTGGAATAAAAAACTAATGGATGGAGTGTGAAAATGACTGGTTCAAATGAACCTATAAAATCTCAGGCATATTCAGGGTCTATTTTGTGTTATTGGCTTTTCAAAACATTTTAAAGTAATGATTGGTTAAAAAATGTGTGATCTATGCATGTTTAATCTGATCACTTGTTTTCAATATCCTATAAACATTGTAATAGCTACAATAGTGTCTTTTATAGGATATATTTAAGTAATATTCACAGTTAAGCTGTAGATAAGTGATTACAGAATATTATTTATAAAGCTTTAAAAATGGCAAGAAATAAATGTTTATTGAGAATCACCTCTATACTACATGTGTGACTTTCATTAATTTAATATGCAAATTAATGTTTTGAGTTCACTAAAGCTTTAGTTAACAGATCCGAATTTTCAACATTTTTGGTATCATGTAAATAATAATCCCTTTTTGAACTTACTAGTTTTCAAAAATGCAGTGATTTTTCTCTATTCTTTTTATGTTGGTACATTTTGCCTTTTTAGTACTTTTTCTTAATGTTTCTAAGATTTTATCAATTTTTTTATCCTTTAAAGCATTTCCCCAGCTCCCACAGGTCTGTTAGAATATTTTCTACATTTTATCAATATTTTTTCTTCATGACTCTGAACGAACAGTTTCTATGCACCTGGATTTCCAGTCCCACTACTTTCTCCTTTTCCTAATCAGTTCTTGACACTCAGTACTTCTTAACTTCAGTGATAATCATTTAAGATTCTAGCATCCTACCATCTCTGCTGCCCTTTTACTATTCGACTCTATTTTTCCCACAGTGCTAGCTTAAACCAACCTCACACTTGCTAGGTGAGTGCTCTATGCTGAGCTCTACCACCAGACCTACTATCCTATGTTTTCAGTCGAGCTTTGCTAGGGTTGCATTTTTTTTCTTAGAAGACAAATCAAACTTCTTTGCATTTTTTAAGTGTTTATCCTAGATTTTGCCATATACATTTGTAATGAACCTAAGCCCATTTTCAAAAACCCACTGGTCACTCAAGTACCACACTTATAATAACACAGTCATCCTGGCCCCCTCCCTACCATTCTTGCTCTACTGCCATCTGTTTCTCTTACTGATAAATGGCAAAGCTCAAATACAGTTCACTTTGTTGTTTTGTGTTTGGGCAACCATATCTGGTAGATAAAAGTCTCTGTCACTACCTCTCTTCCTCTCTCCTTCTCTAAGCAATGTTCCTATAAATAACTTTACACAGGTTAAAAGCCAAGTTGTATTTAACTCCCCTGGGAAAATACATTACCGGAAACCGACTTCCTCCTCGTACAACTTCTCTAGAAAAAGCTGAGGATAAGTCTTTCACATATTTACTTTTTAAAAATACACAACATGACACTTTTTCAGAAAAACCCAGGCAAAATTCTGATTCAATTATTTCCAGAGCTTGTGATTTCCACATGATGAATTTCATATTTCATTCTTGGGCTAGATTTGAATAGACTATCTCCCATTTACTAAGAATCTCTGCATTATGCTTCAGTAATTTTGGTTATTTTCTAACCCTATTTTCTACTATATGAGAAGGATGATGTAATTTTTTTTTTCTGGTACTGGGAACAAACTTAGGACTTTGCGTTTGTGAGGCAGGTGTGGTGCTACTGAGCTAAATCCCTGTATGATGATATAATTCGAGTTGGTTTTTGTTAGCATTCAATTAGATAACAAGTGCCATGTTTTGAATACTGCTTCAGTGTAGTTAGTATACAGTTTGACAAATATTAATAAGAAATCCATTTGTAAGTAGTGCTATAACTAAATTTATTTCTAATTCCAAACAATTTTAGAAGCCCTTATATAACATGAGCATCTACTAGAGTTAACTGGTCAATTCAATTAATTTAAAATAAGTTAGTAAACTTATTTAAAATCAGTTAGCTACCTACAAGTTACAGTTAAACTTTTAATTAATCTAGGGCCGGGGATTTAGCTCAGTGGTTTCGCCACCTACTGCGCAAGCGCAAGGACCCAAGTTTGGTCCCTGGTACAAAAAACAAAACAAAACAAAAAAACTTTTAATTAATCTGAAATAATTTTGCATCTGAGAACATCAGGTGTACTAATATCATGACATGTGTTTTGTGCCCTCTTGTACTATCCTGTGTCAAAAGTAACAAATATGTGAATCTTTGACTGTGCTGTATGCTTTTTGAAGTTTCCAAGCCATGCCAGGCAGAATGAGCTATCTCTGTTTAATTGACAGACACAGTGGTTTACTGGGAGGTCTGCCTGGAGGACTATAACTGCGGAGCTTTCCACTTTAGTGTAAAGAAGCCTTTGCTGCTGCAGGCTTCTAACCTCTTCGCAACAGCAAGGTCACCAAAAATGTCACCTGCCTCCTTGGATGTACAGATTTCTTGTCAGAGAAGGGTTTTGGAATTCTCACAGCTGGTCACAAAGGACAAAGATCTCAGTATGTCGTGTGTCCTGAAACAAAAAGTTGCAGAGATTTTGCTGTAATCTTTTGTTTTGCCACACTGGTGAGTTACAAGTTCATTGTAGCCGGTGTTGTCACATTTACCTCTGTCTACTTTTTTCCTTTGTCTGGGGCACAAGCTTATGTCTCTACCAGCCCACCATTCCTAGTCAGGGAATTATACATGATATTATTTCATCAACATATTTGAACAACATCTCTATACTCTTCACTGTCCTTATATTGGCTCACAGGATATATTACACGTAGGGGAAGCTGTCTGACTTATTAAAAAGATATCAACAGCCAAAAATTCAAAAACAACCTTGGCCCTGGCGGTGTATGAAGATCTGAACACATTTCACCGGCTGTAGACCATGTATTTTGTGGGTTAAGTTTAAGCCATATTGGAGGTCCTCAGTCTTTGGTTTCTGACATCTTCCTTGTTTGTGCCTCTTGTTAGAGTGACTCATATTATCACTTTATACTTTATCTTAAGTTTTCTGTTTTTCACTGTGATAATTTCTCTTTAAAAATGTAACTTTTCCATATACATTAGCATGGAAAGGAGAAAAATAAAATCTTTCTTCTCCTCTGGCACAGTGAAATTTATCGTTGTCTTTACATTCCCATTGCTTCAGTTCCTGAGAGAGGTCCTTCTGCTTGGGAAGAGAACTAGCTTGGGCTGAAGGCTCAGAATATGAAAGAGAAGACAATGAAAATAAGAGATGAGTCTGAGAACTCTTTTCAGCCATCCCAAACCTGGGAATGCATTCAGACTGGGCTGAAGCAGAGAAGGTCGGATATAGCCAAGATGGCACCAGACACTGCCAGTGCTGGCCACCTGCTCAGAACCCTAGGTGCCCGGATTTCCCACAAGTGAACTGATTCACTCTCCTAAAGAACATCTTCATATTGTGGTGATTAAAACAAGTCTCAGAAAGGATAAATAACTTAGGTTCATTCAACTAACAGGTGATGAAGGGAGAATTTCCAAAAGTTTGCTTCCCTTAGAACACAGGCTGTAGTCCCCACATTGTGCCATATTGGAATATGTGGCAAACCACATGTGCTAGGGAGCTGAATGAGAAAGAGATGACTCTACAGGCCCAGCACTGATGCAACTGAAAAATCACTTGACGTGGTGATCATGATGGGTAAGACACAGAAGAGAGGATCACAAATGAGTGTGTGAATAAGAGGCAGGCAGCAATAGATCATCCTAACCTGGACACTTTTGAGGAAGAAAGGCAACCTGTTAATAATTATTCTGAGACAGAAGACTTAATTCTAACCATCACTGGCTATCTCGACAAAGGAGGGCTTGAAGTATAAATGGCTTTTGCAATATCTCAGGTGCAGGAAGTGGGATCAACATAGAGGACTGTTGCATTGATTTCACCCCAGGGAGGAAGCCATCAAATAGCCTGCTTTATACCAATTTTTATGTAAACATTTTGTGCACAGGCTGGCTACCCGTTATACCTATTGCAGGTTTTCAGAAAATAATATTATGCCTTGCAGAATATCCTTCACAGAATTCCACTTGAATGCTGCTGTTGTGATTTGTTTCTGGATATGACAAGAAATCACCCTATAAAATCTCATGCTGCTTCTCTTTCAAGAAGGGTTTGTGACAAGTGAACATTATATCACCGATATTCTTCAAATAGTGTCACACATAAAACATTTCACTTAAAAATCCAAATAAGAATACAAGTTTCCTCTAAAATAAATACATTTAACTTTCTCTAATTTTGGAAGTTATTTAATTCTGTTTTAATGTGGTCTATATGATATGCTATTTATTCTAATTTGCATAGTTATAATCTCACACACTTGATCTTCAGTTTCTACGTATATTTATGATTTTTCCTCTATATTTTCTACTTCAGTTTTCTATTTTATTATAAGTTTTCCATGAACACAGATTTAAATTCTTCATCAAAGCTCATTAAGCAATGTATGTCAAATACTTTTAAGTTATAATAGATCAGTACAGTTTAGCATTCCCTTCATAATTATCATTTTGTAGATAACTATTGAGATTCTTCTTGTTTAAATTTTCTTCATAAGAAAGTATCTAAAATCATGTCCAGTGATTATGTCTTCAGCATGTTTGTGGGTCTTATTTACACACACTCTCTCTTTCAAGTTAAAATAAGGGCAACTTTATTCCAACATCTTGTCTTTCCTTTCTTTGCATGAAGTCCTCTCAGTGGGTAAAGTGGACTTCACCCTGCCCGGAAAATCAGGCTTCAGCCTTTGGCAGCCCTCTCACCGCTTGGCAGCCCTCTCACCCCAAGCCATTCCTACCCAACTCGTCCCCCTTTACCTCTCTAGATGTCATATAGATTACAACATGTCAGACCATAGGCGAAGTAGGTCTTAGAATGTATACACAAGTTCAGTCTATAGGAAAACAGAATACTGTGAGGGGGCAAATGTGAGTGAGCAGACTCGTGTCTGCCTGACCCAGTGTGTTGTGTGTCAAACTCAGTGAACAGAGCTGTCTGTCAGGAGTGCCTGAGTCAAATACAATCACCACTTGGAAAGAGCCTGACACCATGTGTCCCTCCCCAACGTGTCCAATGGCGCTTAAACTTACAAATTTAGTAGGTGGAGATCTTCACCACCTACACCATGCTCAAAGGGGACTGGAAAGAGCACGATGTTACATGGGAAATTGCGAGAGAGCAGTGAAGAAACCGAGGCCGTTCTCAGGTACTGGGTAAGAGAAATAAAAGGCATACTTTCACCTGTCCTCAGTCAGGGACATAGATTTTAATCATTCTCTCCACAAATAACTGATGAGTATATGAGGTAAACCATACATAAAGCAGCCATTCCACATGTGCGTGTCTTTATTATGTGTGCATTAAAACACAAATCATGTATGGATCCTGTAAGTGATTTTGAAACCAATGGGAAAATAATAGTATTGCAGGGTCATAGAGGAAGAGTAATTAAGAAAAGTTCTCTGTGGAAAACATAAACTATGATAATAATGTTTGCTTTGAAGATTCTAATAGCCAGGGTCAATGGACAGACATAAAGAAAAGCAAGATGAGAAATATTTGATACAGATATTATAGCAAAATTATAGGCATATAGGTAAAGCAGCAGGCTATCCAGAGTGAACAAAGAAACTATGATAATCAAGGGAACACGAGATTATTTCAATCTTGCCACATACTTTGAAATATTGTATCAAGATATTTAAAATGATCAAACTTTACAGGAGTTAACTACATACCTTAATTGATAAACCAGTTCTCATTATAAAATGATTCATACATATCTACTATATGGTAAAAATAGCTTATGTATTTTTTCAATTTAATGTGCATATTAATATGCACCCCTAGATGCACATCTACTTTTTTTCTAACTCTAATATTAAATATATAATATACCCAAGATCCAGTAGATAGTCAAATAGCTAAAGAGTTAGAGCATGGTGGGGTTAAATGGATTGCTCCAAAAGATAAATAGAGGTAAGATCCAAACATACTGATTTATGTTGGTCTTTATTTCAATGATTAGAACCATTAAAGAAAATAGGAGTAGTAGGCATGGTGGTTCACACCTGTAATCCCAGCACTCAGGTGGACAGGGCAGGAGGATGCCAGAAGTTTGAGGCCAGAGTGGGCTACATAGTGAGTTCAAGACTAGCCTCAACTATATAGCAAAACCCTGGTCTCAAAACAAACAAAGACAACAGCAAATGAAAAGATGGCAGGGAAATTTAGACACAGAGATAGCAGACACAAGCATGGCTTATGAAGACACGATGGCGAGAACACAGGGTGGAAGGAAGGTCAGGGTGAGAGGGAAGTAGGACATGAAGGTGAACCTCTGCAGGCTACACAATGCTCAGACTTCCACACTCACAGTGAGGAAGAGCCATCAAAGGCTTCGGTACTATTCCAAGAGTGAGCATAGCCCTGTCACCTCTTTGATTTCAGATTTGCAGCTTCCAGGACTGTGAGCAAATATGATGCTGCTGTTTTAAGTCACCCAGATCATGGTATTTGTAGCAGCACCTAGCAAACCAATAAGGACAATAAAAGAGATACATTAAGCTGTAAAGAGAAAGCATTTACCCTTGTCCTGAGATTGACACCCGGGTGAAACAAGGGTCCTGCACTTGCAGTATTGTTTATAGTGATCAATTTTCTTTGCCTCCTTGAGGTTTTCCTGGGGAAAAGTAACTCTGCAATGCCTGCTGATAGACAACATAGGGTAGTGTGATGGCCAGGTTTCCATTACTTCAAAAAATGACAGATAATCACACTAAAAATAGAAGGTTTATCTGGGCTCATAGTTTCAGAGGTTTTTTGTCCACACTTGGTTGGACTCATTGCTCTTAGAGTCTGGATGCCAAGAAAGAGTCTTGTGGTCCCTATATGTTCCTTCAGAGGTAGACGTGCATACCTGCAGTTGGAGATTAGTGGACTTGGGTAGGTTGTATGTACATGTGCAGGGAAACAGACTAGCATTCTTTAGCAGGTTAGTTTTAGGAATGAGAAGACACAAGAATTACTGACCAGACTCATTCCTTTACAGTGATCCTCTGTATCTGTCTACTTGGAAAGACTGTAGGTACACCAGACATGATAGTATTTAACCCAGTCTGAAAACCATTGCTACTGGGTATATACCTTAAAGATTTTTAAAATCCTATAAATTAAACTCCTTTTAATATGATAAAACAGGTAAAATATTCTATAGCAGCTATTTTACTTACTGGCAATCACTAACATTCTCTCCAAATGCTCTATGTGTGTGTATATGTAAAACAAAAGAAAAATAGGTAGGTAGATAGGTAAGTGGGTAGGTAAGTAGGTAGATAGATAGCGTTCTTACATATAATTAGAAAAAGACAGAAAACCCAGGAGAATAAGTTAAATTATGAGCTCATAATTGCATTTCTGTAATTGACTTTGGGATCATAAGTTTTTACTTAATTTCTTCAGTGTCACAACTGTTATGTATCTACATAGACTTGATTCCCAATTCTTAGTAACAGTTGTGCCAGGACCTCTGGTTTTGTTCTTCTTTTTTTTTAACAATTGCTTTTGCTAGATACTAATTGGGGAAAAATGGAAATATATGAAGTTCTACTATTGTGTTATCAGATTAAAAATACTCTGGAAGGAATTTTCATTTTGATGGTCTTTATCTTTAGGAAGCCAGACTTCTCCTTATATAAAAGCACTCCAGAATTTGCTTCATTTCTGGAGTCATTTTTCGAATAAGTTGTACCCTTAGTTGCTTCACACCCTAAACACTGAAACAAATCAAATGACATGTTCTACAGCACCAGTACTTCTTGGTCATACAACCATGTATAGACCAGCATTCAACAACAGCAATGTGTCATGCCTAAGTAATAATTTTAACAAAATTCTACATACATTGGTTATATGCATGTAAGTGCATCTTTTCCTATCCAAATGCATCTCAAAAACATGTGCTAACCGTATCCTAACCAAATTATGAGAATAAAACCATCTCTATAGAGAATAAAAAGATCATCATATTCTTTCTTATCTCCTCACACAAAAATAAGTACATTATGAAATTAAAATCAATGATAGTCCTCAGTAAAGTCAAATTCATGCTAACACACATATCCACATACGCACACACACTCACACACACTTACGGCAACTCTTTTAACTTATAAGCATTTTAAATATATCACATTTAACCATAACACATTTAACCAGGGGTGATTTTCTAATGTGATTCGGTAGAAGATTTTTGTCATCCCATATTTAAATGTTGTATATTTTTCTATGAGAATACTTCAAATCATGGTGCTCCTTCTTGCTGTTATAAAGTGTACAGACAAAATTCTCAAATAATCCTAATTTAATATTGGAAATAATTGTGCAATTAATATCTGGTGAAATTCAATGAGTTTATTAAAGATTTCACTGGACTTTGGAAGTAAATGGCTTTACATGAATATTTAATTTTTTGTAATGAACAATGTAGTGGACAAAAATAGATTGCTTATCCAATAAATTTGTTCCATACATATTTTTCTTCTTTATAATTTTGACTCTTTTAACTATGTGGAAATTTATGACATTCACAAATTCATGTGTGTTTTCCAAAACACATTCGTCTTTAACATATATATCAGTCCTGCTCATTAACTCTCTTTCCTTGTCATTTGATGGTCAGTAAATCCTATTTGCTTATTAATTCATTTTTATAAAGTGGGATTATAATATGATACACAAACTAAATGCATCTATTTACTCTATAAATATAATGAAAATATTTTAGCTGAGATGAAGCGAATGTCAACAATAGAAACTAAATTCTGACAGCCCATGAACAACTATTAGCACTAATCTTACATTCCAGCTATCAAAATGTATGAAGGCAAGATAGTTTTGTCTTTTTCTCTGAAATTGCTGACCTCCCAAGGTGTCTCATGAACAATCATAGAGTTCCTGTTCTCCTCACTGATCATTTGGGAAGGCACTGAACAGATTCTGTCTTCTATCTTGGAGTTACAAAGTTACAATTACATTTATCAAAATGCAGTGAAATACATGTTTTGCATTTGGGGCATGTAACTTGGATCATGTCTTTTCATAAAAATTCTAAGAATTGAAATTTGTGGAGATACTTTTGATGACGACTTAGCAAAACTGTCCTACAATATCTCAACTGGGACATCTATAGAAATCGTGGCCCATACTCACATTTCTCTGGGTTGATTAGCGTATGTCAGTGTGAGAGTGTGCAGTTTTATCACGTTAGGTTCATTTACCCACCATGAGTCCCAATATCTCACAGTTCCATAACCACAAGCAGATCCAGCATTACCCCTTACCTTAACTTTCACCTTCCTACCAAATGGGTCTCTGACCTCTGGCAAGCATTACTTTGTTGTCCAGATTTATTGTAAGATTGTCGGGCCAAGGATCTGATTTTTTTCAGCAGTATATAATCCATTGGAAATTTATCCACATTATAAATACTTTTTTTTTCCTGCTTCGTAAATGAAATATGGCTGCAGAACACTTTCCATATCCATTTACTTGTTGAATGACAGTTTTCCCACTCTTTTGCTACGATGATAACGCTGCTTATGAAAATCAATGTATAGGTTTTTGAGTGAATGTACATTTTCACTTCTCAAAGATAAATGTCCAAGAGTCCAATTCTGGAGTCATTGATATTTCCTTGTTTGTGTCTGTGAGAAACTGCCAAAATCATGTCCACAGTGGCTCCACCATTTTAAATCCACACCAGCAGTGTGTAATAATCAAGTTTGTGTGCAGCATGGCAAGTATTTGGAGTTATCATTACGTTTCCCACTCAGTTGTTCTGATGGTCATTTAATGATACCTTGTGATGCTTTAAATTCATATTTCTGGACTAGCTAATGTTATTAAGGGTCTTCTCATGTGTTTTTTCTTTTTTTGGCATCTATATGTTTTCTTGAGAGAAATATTTGTTCTTGTCTCCTGCTCATTTTGTGATGGGAATGCAATGTTGTTTTGTGATTGACTTTTGAGAGTTTTAAAATATACTGTGGATACTAATCCTTGGTCGAGTGTGTTGTTTGGATATATTTTCTCCAAGTCTGTTTCTTATATTTTCATTCTCTTTATATGGTCCTGATCCAGGGAATAGTTGGTGATTTTGATGAGGTCCAACATGCCATTTTAAAAAAATCTAGGTCATGCTGTTGGTGTAAATTCTAAGAACCATTTGCCTAGCTATTAATGCCAAATATTTCTCCTTAAGTTTTTTTTATTTATAATATGTTGTCTTTTTATATTTTACATTTTAAAATAAACTCCCAATTCATCTTAAATTTGGTGTAAGGTGTAAAGTTTTGATAGAAGTTCACATTTTTGTTTAAGGTTGTCCAGTGATTACAACATCATGTGTTCTTCCTACCCAGGAGGAAGAGATGATGTCTTTCCATTTTCTGATATGCTCTTCAATCTCTTTTTTCAGAGTGCTGTAGTTTTCATAGTAGAGGCCTATAATTTCTTTCATTAGGTTTATTCCTAGGTATTTCATTTTTGGGGGGATGCTATTGTGAAAGGAGTTGTTTCTCCAGTTCCTCTTTCAGCGAGTCTGTTGTTTCTGTACAGGAAGATTATTGATTTTTGTGTGATGACCTTGTATGCTGCTACTCTAATGAATTTAGTTATTAATTCTAGAAGACTGGAGACTTAATGGAGTTCTTGGTGTCTTCTATATAGAGTGTCATGTCATCTGCAAATAATGACAATTTAACTTTTTCATTTCCTATCTTTATTCCTTTTATTTCTTTCTCTTGTCTAATTGCTGTGGCTAATGTTTCCAGAACTATGTTGAACAGGAGTGGTGATAGTGGACAAATAGGAAAAAAGTTTCTTGTCTTGTTCTTGACTTTAGCGTGAAGGATTTCAGTTTTTGACCATTTAGTATGATGTTGGCTGTTGGTTTTTCATAGATGGCTTTTATCAAGTTGGGATAAAGACCATCTATTTCAATTTTCTGTAAGGTTTTTATCATGAATGAATGTTGGATTTTGTTGAACACTTTTTCTGCATCTATTGAGATGATCATATAGTTTTTGTCCTTAGCTCTATTGATATAGTGTATTACATTTATTGATTTGCATACATTGAACCATGCCTGCATCCCTGGGATGAATCCCACTTGATCAGGGTGTATGATCTTCTTGATGATCTTCTGCATTCTGTTTGCCAGTATCTTATTAAGGATTTTTGCATCTATATTCATTAGTGAGACTGGCCTATAATTCTCTTTTTTGGTTGGGTCTTTCTCTACTTTAGGGATCAAGGTGATGCTTGCTTCCAGGAATGAATTTGGGACTACTGTTTCCCTTTCAAGTTCACTGAAGAGTTTAAACAGTAGTGACAGTAGTTCCTCTCTAAATGTCATGTAGAATTCAGCAGTGAAGCCATCAGGACCTGGGCTTTTCTTAGTTGGTAAGTTTTTAATGATGTTTTCAATTTCATTGGTTGATATTGGGTTGTTTAGAATTTTTAGGTCTTTTTTGTTCAACTTCGGTAATTCATACTTATCTAGGAATCTGTCCTTTTGTTCTGTGTTTTCCATCTTTTTGGCATATAGGTTCTGGAAGTAGGTATTGATGATCCTATGGATTTCTGCTGGGTCTGGTGTAATTTCACCCTTTTCATTCCTAATTGCATGGATTGGGATTTTTTGTTTCCTTTTTTGATAAGGTTGGCTAAAGGTTTGTCAATTTTGTTTATTCTTTTGAAGAACCAACTCTTGGATTCTTTGATTTTTTGTATCGTTCTCTTAGTCTCCATTGCATTGATTTCTGCTCTGATGTTTGTAATTTCCTCCCTTGTATGAGCTCTGGGTTTGTTCTGCTCTTATTTTTCTAGAAGCTTGAGGTTCACCGTTCGCTCTGTTTTGCTAACATGGATATTCACTGCTAGGAATTTCCCTCATAAGACTGTTTTCACTGTGTCCTATAAATTCTGATATGTTATATTGGCATTGTTATTTAATTGTAGAAACTATCCTACTTCTTCAATTTCCGCTTTGACCCATTGGTTGTTCAGGAGTTTGTTGTTCAGTTTCCATGTGTTTATGAAATTCTTGTGGTTTCTTTTGGTATTGATCTTCAATTTCATTGCACTATGGTCTGATAATATGCAGGGGATAACTTCAATTCCTTTGCATTTACTTAAACGTGTTCTATGAGCGAGTATGTGGTCTATTTCAGAGAACAACCTGTGTCAGCTGAAAAGAATATGTATTCTGGGTTTTTGGGGTTTAACACTGTAAACATCATTTTTTTGGTGGGAGGGGCTACCGGGTGTTGAACTCATACCTTTTGCTTGGCAGTGCCACTGAGCTAAATCCCTGGCCCCTCATCGTGTGTTGAAATTGCTCTACCTTTATTGAACTTCTTTTGAAATTTTGCCACAATGATTTTGACATATTGTTAAGAGTCTATTTCTGGAATCTTTGTTCTGTTCCATTGCTCTGTGTTTGGAGCCTTTTACCAGTAATATATCGTCTTGATTACATAGCTGTAGAACATACTTTTATATCAGCCATGATGCCTCTCTCTTGTTTCTTGTCAAGATGATGTGTGGCTATTCTGGGGCTTGTGCCTTTTCACATGAATTTTAGAATAGTCTTGTCAATATTTACCCCTAAAATACTCTTAGGTAATTTGAAAGAATTACAATAAGTCTTGAAGTCAATTAAAGGGAAATCGACATCTTGACAATTTTGAGCTTCCAGTGTTTGAACAGGATATTTCTCCACATTTATTTATATCTTTTTTATTGGTTTCATAAATATTTTTTATAGTTTTTCAGCATATACATTCTGTGTATGCTTTATTCAGTGGATAATAAAGTTGTTCACTTTCCTGACAGCAATTGTAGATGATTTTTTTGTGTGTTCAGTTTCTGTTTGCTATCAGTATATTAAAACATGATTGAGGCAGACCTGGGAATCTGAGGTGGGAAGTCCTTTGAGCCCAGGAGTTCAAGGGCAGCCTGGGCAACAAGGTGAGACTTGGTCTCAAAAAAAGAAAACTATACATAACATGATTGATCTTTGCGTGTTGAGGTGGAATCTCAACTCTTGGAGAACTTGATTTTTTTTTCAGTCCTGAGCGTTGAATCCTGGGTCTTTGTATGGACCCACATCCAGCCCTTTTTAATTTTGTATTTTGAGACAGGCCCTCATCAAGTTGCCTTGGCTGAGCTCAAACCTCGTGACCCTCTTGCTTCAGCCTTCTGAACTCACTTTTTAACTTATCAGTTCTAGGAATTTTGTAATTGTTTTGAAATTCTTTGGAAGTTTCAATGTGGAAAACCATGTCTATGGAAAGAGACAATTTTATTTCTGTTTCTCAATTTGCATACTGTTTAGTTCTTTTCCTTATACTGAAATGGTTAAAAGTTCCAGGACTATGCTGAGCAACATCTTTGTGCACTTCCAATCTTAGAAGAGCAACAGTCTTCACCAGGAAGTGCTATGCTATGTGGGGATTTTTGTGGATATTTGTAAGCAAGTTGAAGCAGGTTCCTCCTTTCTCTGTCTTATGAAAGTTTTTATGCTGTTACGTTTTGTCAAATGTTTTTCTGTATCAATTCTAAGGATTAAATAGCATTTTCTTCTTTTTTTTTTTTTTTTTTGGTACTGGGGATCAAACTTGGGTCCTTGCGCTTGCGCAGCAGGTGAAGCATTTTCTTTTTTTGTATGCTCTTATAGTGGATTAAATTGATCTGCAAATGTTGATCCAGTGGAGATTTTGTCAGTCACATATACATATTTTGTATTAGTCCATATTTCCAGTACATAATGATTACATTGATCAAGGGGAGTTGATGCAAGTACATAGCACGTCTTAGGTCTTTCTTCCTGTCCTCTGCTTTCTTCCTCTCCCTTCTCCTTACAACTCTTGTTCCCTGACTTATTTACAAAAACTTTATTTTCTTCAGTTCTTTTGTTCATTTCTTTTCCCTTCTCCCCCCCCCCCATCTCTTACTATCTCAACCCATTTGCAAAAGAAGTCCCT
This sequence comes from Heterocephalus glaber, assembly GCF_053883595.1. NCBI lineage: Eukaryota > Metazoa > Chordata > Mammalia > Rodentia > Bathyergidae > Heterocephalus > Heterocephalus glaber. Next base: position 2,577,906 of record NW_028258465.1, read on the forward strand.
ACTTCTTCGTTATCTAACTTCAAGGGTAAAATGTGTATGGGGGGGGGTTCTCATAGAAGAGTAACCATGTGCTACTTGAGCTTGTGTGTCTACTTATTTTACTTAATATTATGGTCTTGAGGTGCATCCATTTATTTACAAATGCCTCCAGTTTGTTTTATTTATGGTAGAGAAGTATTAATTGTCCGTAAATATTGCATTTTCTTTATCCATTCATCTATTGGTGACCATTCAGTCCATTTAAAAGTCATTACATTACAAGGATTTAGGTATAGATATTTTTATACACTGGTTGATTCCATTTGCTAACATTTGAGATTATTTACAGTTTTCTTGGAATTGGTTCATTTGTTCTAAATTGTTGAATGCATTTGTAAAATCTTTGCATTATTTTCTTATTAGCACTTTGATGACTGCATGATCTGCAGTGAAATCCTCTGTTTCTTCTTGATTAGGACACTTATTGCTATATCCTTTTTCTATCATCTTACATTCAATCTACAGTTTTGTCTGCAGTAATTACTGGTATGTAAAGCCTAACTCTGACATTTTCTCATTTCTGTTCTGTAGGCCCTGTGGCTGATGTTTTTTATTTTCTGTTGTATAGAATAACGGCTACAGATTTGTCCCTGAGGCTCCCGCCTCTATCTGCTGACTCCTCCACATTACTATTGAGCCCCTTTACCAAGTTTTTAAAATCTACTTTCATATTTTTCAGTTATTTACTTTTTACTTCATTTTTTCTATAATTTCTACTTTTGCTAACATTTTCTAATTTTTTTGTTTACAGATGATTTGAGATTACTTAGGGACTTGTTTTCAGTACTGTTGCTCTAAAGTCCTTGTCAGATATTTCCAAAATCTCTCAGTGTTGGCCCCATGGAATGTCTTCACTCCTCTCACTGTGTTTTTTTTATTTTGTTGTTAAAAGTGATCCTTGATCATGTCCTAGACACTTTGGCTATGATATTATAAGATTGTCATTTTTATTAAAATTATCTTTGCAGTATTCAGCCTGTTTAGTCTTCACATCCAGGTCTGGGATTGCACTTGTGAACTGTGATCCTGAAGGCATCTGACTTTCTGAGCCTGTGCAGTGCTATTTCCATCTCCCTGGATTAGCTCTTGTTGACTGAGTCCTCACTGTTTCCTGCTGGTGTAGTTGGAAGAGGTTCTCAGGCCGGGCTTCCTGTTACTGCTAGGTAGCAGAAGTGTCACTATGCCAGAGTGAGCAGGAGCTCTTCCTGGGCCTGCTGCTTGCTGGCCATGATCTGACTCCCTCTGGGAGGTGGAGAATACTTCCTGGATGCCGTACTTTCCATGATTAGATAAAATTTGCTGGTGCTGCCAGCCTGCCCAGTGCCTCTCTGGGAGAGACGGTAGTGTAAGACACTTGGTGACAAAGACTCTTCATGAGCTGGAGGTCTACTTTGACCAGATCTTTCTGTGTAAGAGAAGAGTGCTTCCATAGCAGATGGCTATAGTCACCACAACCCTTTGCTGGTGCTATGGAGCCCTACGTTGTCTCTGAGTATGCAGAGCAGGCTCCATCTCATCAGCAGAGAAATGCTCTTCTGGCTCGTTACTTCTAGCACAGGATTCTACCTGGACTCATAACTGGCTCTCCCAAGCCCAGCCAGTACTGGTCATGGGACTCTCACCATTCTGTGGAGGAATGAGACCACACGGAATAACTTCTCTTATTCCACTGGGGAGGGAGCAGGAGAGCCTCAAGTTAGCTCCTTCTGTTGAGTATGAGCTCATAAGACTTTCTGGTATTACCTTGTTCTTTGAATTTCCTATCATTTCATCCTCCTCTCACCACATCTGAGTATTTTCCTTTACTTCTCTCTTGCATCATTTCCAAGGTTTATAGATGTATTTCAGCTTAATAAGAAGGATCCTGGAGAGATAATTTTATATTATCCTGTATAAACAGAAAATGTTTGGCTGCTATTCATGTTTTCTCTCCATTTCCTTTTTCTAAGCAAGTCAGTTATGATGTGCTTGTATTTTTTCCCATGGTTCTTCTGTCAGGCTTCATTGAAATTCCTATGTCTGTGAAATAAGTTATCATCAAATTTGGACTTAATTCAGATATTAAGATTTCAAATATGCTTTCTACTACCACTTCCCTTGACTTTGTTTACAGCAAAAACAATCAGAATTCAGAGATTAGGCTGCTTGAAAATATAGAAAGCTCACTAATGTTTTTTTCATGTTTGTTTCATTTTCAAAGGTTTTTTGGGGGTTTTTTTTTGGTACTGGGGATCGAACTCGCTTGCATGGCAGGTAGCAGAACCACTGAGCTAAATCCCCAGCCCCAAAATTTAACATTTTCTTCTTCAATGTTTAATTGGTGAATTTCTATAGAATGTATTTTCATCTCAAACATTATAATTCTCTCTGAAATTTGTGTTTGAGTCTTTAAAAAAGATCTGTATTCTGATTTTTCTGTATAAGGCTGTGAAAATAAGTCTGTATAATGGAAATGATTCCAAAGAAATATACTATAATATACTCAGAATTATAATTCCCTACATATTGATTTCATTTTCCTAGCCATCAAGTTTTTGGTGTTCAAATACAGCATGTTATTTGCAGAGTGACACATGGATAATAAAAGAACAAAACCATCAAATGTAAGAAGTATTTACATATAAAACCAAGAAATGAGTTCAAAACCAAAGAATAACTACATCATCACATTTCCTTACAGGGTTAAATCAGGCTGCACCATAGTGCCAGTAATGAAAAATCACTATTTCCCACCTACTTTACAATAACTACAATTTGAATGACTACAGTGTCAAGAAATATAGCATGGACTATGAATTTTGAGTATGAGCAGGTGGTAATGCTTCAACTCAGTGGTGGAAAATTATTCTGAAGTAGTTAATCAAATCAAAGAGAATGCACAAAACATAAATCAATGAATTACTTTCTTTATTGAGAACATCTTGGTGAAAAAATAAAATATCAGGAGCAATATATAGAACACTGCGTGTCATAGTAAAATGAGTTCATTATACAAAACCTAGTTTGTTACAGTTGGAATTATTCTCTTATGCATATGCTAATATCACAGCCTATCATAAAGTTCTATTAAGAACAGTTCTATTACAAATACTTTGATAATAAAAGGCAAGGCAAGAAACTTGTTTGGTTTTAAGTACTTTAATTATAGGAGACAAGACAAAAAATATGTTTGAATTCAAGTATTAATAATGCAGTTTGGGCAGTCAGAACTATTACGTTTTCTGATATTGTTAAGCATTTTGTCTCACATTGATTTTAATGATTTTTTTATGCTTCCATAAAAGACACAAGTAGATTCTTTGAAAAATGAAGCTTCTATCAACTTATGAAATGTTCCACAATTTAGCATATATATGAAATGACAGGAAGCTTGGTACTGATATCTGTGAAAAATTACTATCACTCACTTTATAATTTTGGTATCTCACTTCTTATTTTATTTTACATCAAAAGACCATCCAGCCGTAGTAATTTCATAGATCCAAAATACATTTTAATTTTAAAAATAATTCAATTTAATTACAAATTTACTAGAACATTAATGGAGAAGATTCATTTTGAATAATCTACACAAGGCCTCATTTGCATCATTTTAGTTAAAAGTTAAAATTATCCTATTATGGTAAGTTATGCTTAGCATATTTTTTCATCAATTCATTTTGTTACTTCTTTATTCATTTTATTTCTGTGATTCTTTTTTCTCTGAGTGAAATAAAGAGCATATAATTTTCAAGATAAATATTTCTTGAGAACTGTGTGATCATCACTTGATCTATATAAATTGATTTTGGAAGGAAAATGCAAACTTAACCTTTGAATTGTGAAGCATTACATATGGGAAATCACTACCTTATTCCATTCCTGTTTAGTTGTAAGAGCAAAAAACAATAACTACAGATACACAATTAATACTACATAATAACTATATACATATTCACTAAAATTCACATATATTGTTATGTTTTTTCTCTCATATGCTTGCCTGGACTATATTTAATGCAATACTCTTATGTTTAATGATTCTAATAATAACAATCTGCTTTTGTATTTGATTAGCTCTTAATATATTTATCTTACTAAATAATTCTTTTGTATTTTACAAAATATTTGGTCCATAACATAATGAAAGTTAAAGGACAAAAGCATCCTTTATCACAGAAATTTTGAAAAGAAATACTGTAGTGATTTCTTTAAAGTTATACTTCATAACAGTCATTATATTCTTTGGGCGAGCAGTTTAAGCCTACAGCTTGAAAATTGAGACAGTTGTGCATTTATATTAAAATAAAACTTGAAATTATTCAAATGAGTTCTGGTTCAATTTGTCACATTCAGTTGTCACGCACAGTTTATCTCAGGATGGTTTGCTGACAAATGGAAGAAGGTGAAAAGCAGGTGCAAACCCAACCACTGGAACGATTTTCAACCTCGGCATCAGGGCAGTTTTGTGCTTAACTTTGCCTCATGCTGGAAGAAAAAAGAGGTAAGGCTGTTAACACTCTAAATTTTTAAAAGAAGTATCATTTTTAGCCTCCAGTTTTAAAATCTTCTAATCTGTTACTTGTACTCTCACTGAAAAACAGCAATGTTATTATAAATAATCAATAAAAAATCAATTTAATGCAGAATCCAAACAGAATGATCAGTAAAAGATAAGTGTAGAAAAATCATATAGATTTTAGACTATGCATTAATATTTATTCAAGATAATAAAAAGGGTTGCGGACTTCCAAAAATATGCAGAGCGAAGAAACATTTGAGCACTGAATTTTGAAAGTCATAGCTGAAGTTTGGAACTACTGGGTGTAAACTCTATTTGAAGAGGTAGAATATAAATTTGGGGGACTATGGAATTAGGAAAATATGCTGACTCACATTCATAAAAAGTGAAGGTGCACTGGATTCTCTCAGTTACAGCTTGGAAATGAGAGCTCATGTGTGTCCTCGGACACAGGTGTGTCCATAGTTTGGTGAGTGCAGTTCTCATTGAGTGCACATGGATCAAATATGCAACAAACATGCATGCTGGAATTCATAAACAGACATCTGATGCATCAAATCATGCAAGGTGGAAGTTTTAAGAAGATTTTCTGTAAATAAAGCAGTATGGTAGTTTCATTTGAAATTTTCAAAGATTTTTCTTAAAAATTATAATAAAAGAAAATCCATCTTGCCACCTGCCTCACAAGTGCAAGGTCCCAAGTTTGATTCCAGTACCAAAAAAAAAAAAAAAAAAAAGAAAGAAAGAAAATCCATCTAAAAGGTTGCAGATGCTTGAAATAATTACTCATTTTTCCTGTAACTCTTTTAAGTATCCTTTCTAAAACAATGCCAACTTCATCTATTCCCTATTTCTTCAAAAGTATTACTGTAAAAAACAATGAATGTTTTATTAATCTGTTCCCATGTGTAATATATAAAATGAATTATACAATTATCCTCTCTCCATGTGAGACATTGACGTCCAAGTTCATAGATAAGTACCATTCCAAATGCCACACATTTTGGAAATGGCAGAGCCAGATCCAAACAGGGATTCTGTCTCTTTTTCCTATAAATAATAGTAGAAAATTAAAGTCTTTACATTGTAGCTGCAAAACTCAGGCAATTTCTGGGGGAAATAAAATAATTTGTGAATAATATCAGAATACTAAGTTTAAGTAAAATGATACATTGACATAACCATTTTGTTACAAAAATCTGTTAGTTTATAAAAAGTGATGCATGTATGTTGATCTGCCATATAAAAACAAATTTTCTTCCTAATCTGTTCAAGAATGTTCTGTTTTATCATGAATGGTTTTTCTATTCTGGGACTTTTATGGGAAAGTGAAATTTTTAAAGGGATGTTTGATTTCTTATTTTACAAGTACAATTCACCTCATTGGCTGCTTTGAGACAATACACTATTTTTAATCACTTGGGAGTATAGTGCAATGTTGGTCTGCTTTTAGTTATATGTTTCACCTTTGGTCTCTTGAAATTAGTTACGTACCTGTAGAATAGGTAAGAGTGGTAAAAACTGATCTCACTTTGGTAATATTACTCTAAATCTTCCCAAGGTCTTATAATATACTAATTTTAAGACCTTATCAGAGTTTAAAATAAAGTTTAAAGAATGTCATATTTTGCTTAGTTTCTATTTTTGTTTAGTTTTAAAATCCAATATGAACCAATGTCTTGTTAATTGTTAATAACTGACAATTTTATGAAATCATAATGAATCCTGGAAATGTTAAAACCAAGCTAAAATCATTTAGGATTGGTTGGACTAATCAACATGCTCACTGATGTATGCAAAACATCTGCAAGAAAATAATAAATGCCGGGAGTTTATGGTTCTTACTGTGGCAAGGGAACTGTATATATTAGTGAAATTCTTCATTGAAGGACATTTAGCTAGAAAAATACAGGCAAAAATCACAAAATGTTACTTTAGTTTTATTCATAACCTATTTTACTAGAAAAAAATCACCAAAAACCAATACAGAAAAGTCATTTAAACTTAAAAAAATAGGTCTCTTTCAATACTGAAATCCATAAAAACAAGTGAAAGCATTTCCTTGAATTTTTTAATATAAAACCATAGCATTCTCCATTCACTTGTTCCCAATAAGATACTTTTTCAGAAGTATGTCACTGTTATTTTCTCACAAGCGTAACTTCAAAAAGAATTTCTAGAAAAATCCTCTAGTTTGGTTAAGTTTTGGAGCTGCAGTTTTGAAAACACTGCTTGCTATTCTTGATGAGACTTTGACGATTGTCTAACCATAGCGCTTTTCATTTAGTTAGAGAACAGCAGACCACAGTGATAAAATATGAGGCCCTCCCTGTTTCCTGAATAAACTTTCAAACTGAATTTAATAGCTTATTGTCAGTAAGTCATTTACATGCTTGCAATGTCTCCACCTTTAATATAATGTCACCATTTCTCTGTAATAGTACAAATTATTAAAGTGCCTTTATTAAAAATGTTTTCCAAACCTCTTCCATTTGCCCTTCAGGCTGTGAAACATTTTTATTGTTTAAATGAGAAACAACAGGTTTGTAATACCCTACCATGGCAAGGTAGAAAATTTTTCTTTGCTCCTTCAAGTGATATTTTAGTGTGCTCTGGTATTGTGGTAAGTAATGACAGCATTTGCAATTTCGACTTTACCTAAAAAAACCACAGCTATTTCAAGTTATCAATTCATTCATTCAAATAGTAAAAAATATAATAAAGTAATGACAATAACCTGCCCTTATCTGCAGAGACCCCTGTATATGCTTAAATTTACAAAGAGTATTGAACGCTATACATAGCTTTTTCCTGTGTGTACATAGAGTGCAATTTGTAAAATAGCTACACTAAGATATTAATAGCAATAACTAATAATAAAATATGACAGTTAAGATAATATACCATAATGAAACGAACATGAATGCAGTCTCTGTTTTGTCTTTTCTCTCTAAATGTTTTATTGGATGGTATTCATAGCTCTTAGGATGTGAGAGGATGTCTTAGGATGTGACGGCCTCCTAATGAGATGAAGCCAAGTGAATGACATTGACACTGAGACCTAAAATTAAGCTACTCGGTTAAAGCTACTGGAAAACGAACACAGCAGTATGTGACATTTCTGGGTTAAGAAGACAGCTACCAACTGACCAAGAGCACCCAGTGCACACAGAATGGAGGGACTGGCCAAGGGTGTGATTCACATCCACAGGCAGTGGAGCAGGACCGTGCAAGATCTGAGCACGTTACTCAGAGAAGTACGCAATTTTAGACTTATGGGTTTATCTCTCAAATTTTCACCTTCATATCTTCAGACTGTGTGACCATGGGTAATTGAAACTATGGAGAGCAGAAAGGTGGGAAAGGGGCCCACTGCTGTATCTATACTTGACCATAATAGCGTTATTCTGATTGAAAATTTAAGCCTAAGCTTCCTTGTACTAAACCAATTACAATTTCCACTTAAAGTTCAATGCTTTTTATTCAATTAAATAAAACAAAAAGCAGGTGATTAATGAGAATCAAAATAACAATTGCTAAAATAGATCATATATTTTGTGAAAACCAACTATCAAAAATATAAAAATAACATATCTATTAAAATAACTAATAGCAAGTTTTTCAATTATTTATTGATTCTATCATCACTCTTTTTGAATAATATAAAATAACTCAGACAACTGATGGAGAAAAGTTTAATATCCACACTCTACCAACACAAATGTCTTTTGAAAGTGTGTGTATTTCTGACCTGGACAATATGATGAAGAGAACAAAGTACAACCATTAACCTTGAAATAACAGAAAGCCAACAAAGGTGAACTCTGAAAGGTGACAAGCAGACCACCCAGGCTGGAGGAAGGGTGTGAGAAGGTCTTTGCCTACTGCTACTCAGAAGGACGCCCTGATGTGGCACCCACTCCTTGCCACCCAACAGTCCAACAAAACGCAGCACTTCCCTTGATTCAAACCGGAGCCTGTTTGACAACACAGGGGGCATCTGAGCACTGCTGGGGATTCTGCTGAACCTTGACCCCAGAACAGTTCTCAGGTGCAGCTGGTGACGTCCCTCCGCCTCTGAGGACTATGGAAGCATTTTGTGTAAAAGTGCAAGAATCCCTCTGCTAGAATGCCAGCTCACCTAGTAAGGGTCTTTCAACCTATGGAACTGAAATTTCCCTCAAAGACAGAGATATCCAGGGAGCTCGGAAATACATTTTAATATTTTATGTCTATGTGTAAAAAGATGTAATTTTTGTGTGAGATCTGAGATTTAGATTGAAGTACATGTTTTTTGCTGATTTATGCTCAATTGCCAAAATATCGTTTGGTGGAAAGGCTTTCCTTCCTCCACTGAATTGTTTTTATATCTGTGCCCAATTCAGTTGGTCATATTTTTGTGGGTCTACTTTAAAGTTATCTATCCTGTTCTCTTGATCTATGTGTTTATTCATCCACCAATACCCTCTTTACTGATTGCTATGGCTATATTTTAAGACTTAAGGTCATTATTTGATAATTTCTTCCACTTTTTTCCTTGTCAACTGTAAGTATCATTAACAGATCTCTATTTCAATACATCAAAATGACATCCATTGGGCAGAAGAGAGATGATAGAGGACATGTACCTTTATCTATACAAAAAGACAGAGTATTGGGAATGGTTACCACATGAGTAATTATAATATACTAGACAAGGGGTTATAACATATGTACCACTAAAGAAATTTTAATGACTAAATGTGTTGTGTGGCATTTATAACACATTTAAAACTTAAATGTATGACAATAGAGTAGGAAAGAAATGGAAATATAGTATCATTTTTATACCATCCATTAAATACTTTAATGTCACTTGAAATAGACAATAAGAATTGAAAAAATGTAGACTACAGATGCTAATATAGCCCCTAAAATTTTAAAACCTAGAGTTAGGCCTAATAGTCCAACATAAGAAATAAAATGGTATTATACAATATTACTCATAATACAAAACAAAACTAAGAGAGAAAAAGGGAATAAAGAACCCATGAGACAAATCAAACAAATAACAATATGACAGGCTTAATGAGAGACTTTTAATTAAATCACTATGAACCTCAATTGCATGCTAACTACAATGGCAACCGCCGTAAAATATAAAGGTGGGGAAATACATGTCAGGCCAAGATACTGCAGAGATCTCAAAATGGTCTATATTGCTATCACACAAGTAGATATCACAACAAAGACCCATCCCAGGAATAAACAAGATAACTTTCTAAGGACAAAATAATCAATTTATCAAGAGGGAAAAATTGCAAATATTTATGTCCTAAATAAGAGAATTTCAGATAATATGAAAGAAAACAAATGGAACTAACTACAAAGAAAAATTTTCATATCAATGATTACAACCAATATTTGAAATGCAACTCCCTCAATAATTCATGAAACAAATAGGTAGAAAATTAACAAAGATATAAACCTAGACTATTACTTATATTGACCAATTTGGCCAAAATTTTAGTAGAATTTTAGTAAATTTTAGTAAAATTTAGAAGAATTTTCACTGAAAATTGTACTCCACAACAGCAAAATATAAATTATTGTCAATTCCAAGGTATTTATCAATACAGACCCTGCTCTGGACCATAAGTCATCGCCCATAAGTTCACAATGATTCAATTACTCTCGGCCTTTCTCTGATGCAGGTAGAATTTGTTAGAAACTAATTGCAATAATATTCTCACAAAATCCACAAGTATTTGGAAATTAAATAACACATTTTAAATACCCAGAAATAAAAGGAAAATTTTATAATATTGTGAAATGAATTAAAATACTACCTATCATAATTTATTAAAGTATTACTTAGGAAGATGTATAGAGTACTAAATGCCTGTAAAAGAAAAACTATTGACTGAAATTAACAACCTTGACTTCTACCCTTTAAAAAAGAAGAAATAGGAGAATCAAATGACAAAGGAAGTAACCGAATGAAAGAATAAAACAAAAGACAAAACAGAAGACAATGAATAGGAAAAAAAATAAAGAAATGTAATGAGTATAAAATCTATTTTTTTGAGGAAAAATTAGTAAAACATAAATGCCAATCTGACTAGATATAAAAACAAGGAAAAATGTGTAAGTGACTAATAGCATGAATGAAAGAGGTGACATTACAAAAAATCTACCTGTGGTAAAAGAGTAATAAGAATAAATTATAAACTGTATCTCTAAAAACAAGACAATTTAGATTAAATGGGCAAATATCTCAAACACAAAATAACAAAACTTGCTTAGGAAGCAATAAATAATCTGAATGGGCATATATTAAGTATATTTAAAAAAATTTTTCTAGAAAGATATATTCAGGACCAGATTACTTAGTGGTAAATTCTCCCAAATATTTCAAAGTGAAATAAGAGTATTCCACCAAAGAATTTTTAGGTAATTAAAAACAAATTAATTCTTTCCAGTTCCTTCTAAGGGCATAGTTTTACCTTGACAGTGAAATCATAAAATTTATTGTAAAAATGTATTTATTTGCTATTTCTACTTCTTTGTCTGAGTAATGACTGTTCATTTCAGATGCCCATTTGTGGATTGGGTCTTTAAATTTGGGAGGTCTGATCTTTTTAAGTTCTTTATAGATTCGAGATAGTAGACCTTTGTCTGAGGAAGAGCAGGTGAAGATGTTTTCCCACATTGTGTGTTGTCTCTTCACACTGCTGGTGGTTTCTCTTGCTGTGCAGAAGCTTTTTAATAAAAAGAGATCCCACTTATTGATTGTTTGTGCTAGTTCACAGGCAACTGAGGTTTTTTTCATAAAATCTTTTCCTACACCGATGTCTTCAAGAGTTCTACTTAACCTCTGTTCCAACTGGTTCAGAGTTTCTATTTCAATATTTCTCAGACAAAGCAGTAGAAATAGAAAATAAATACATGAAAAAATGTTCAACATCACTGGTCATTCAAGAGATGCAAATGAAAACAACGCTGAGATTCCACTTCACTCCAGAAAGAATGGCTGCTATCATGAAATCAACCAATAACAAATGCTGGCAGGGCTGTGGGGAAAGAGGAACCCTGCTCCATTCCTGGTGGGAGTGCAGACTGGTGAAAGCACTGTGGAAATCAGTATGGAGATACCTCAAAGAACTAGGACTGGAAGTCCAATTTCACCCTGCTATTCCACTGCTGGGGATCTTCCCCAAAGAATTAAAAGTATCATACCACAGTGATATATGTGCACCCATGTTCATAGCAGCACAGTTTTTGATAACTAAAACTAGGAAACAGCCCAAATGCCCATCAACTGGAGACTGGATAAAGAAAATGTGGGTTTTTTAAATAAAATGGAGTACTACTCAGCCATAAAAAATGAGAAATTAGAGACATTTATAGCTAAGTAGGTGCACATTGAGGTGATACTCTTAAGTGAAATAAATATGACACACATGTATAAATATCAAATAGTTTCTCTGGTGTGAGAAACTGAAAGTGTAAATAAGGACTAAAATGTATAATAGGTAATGTGAAATAGGAAGAAAAGGGGCAAAGGGGAAGGAAGTCGGAGGGCTAGGGGAAAGGATAGAAGGAAATGGGATTAATATGAGAAAATGAAAAAATGGAAACAAAGTCTTTGTAAATAGGAAGGAATGGAGGGGTTGAAGGGAGGGCTGGGCAAGGGTGAAAAATAAGAACCAAGAGAGACTATGTAAAGGTGCAAATTTCCTATGATGAATGTCATTATACTGTATACCTAAAATGTACCAAAGATTAGAATGAATAATCGATAATGCAAAATAGGAAGAAAAGGTCCAAAGGGAAAGGAAAAAATGCTGAGAAATGGAAAAAATGGAAATAAAGTCTTTGTAAATAGGGAAGGGTGGAGGGGGTGAAGGGAGGGCTAGGGATGGGGAAAAAATAAGAACCAAGATGCATTATGTAAAGGTACAATTCCCAATGAGAAATGTAATTGTGTGTATACCTAAAATGTACCAATAAAAGAATTTAACAAAAAAATTAATTGTAAAAAGAAACATAATAGTATTCATTGCTAGCTCAGTTGCAAAATTTATAAAGGGAATCATAATGTAGTTGAATAAGACTTTTATGAAAAGATAAATATTTTAACAAGCACTCATTGAAATGCAGAGATTTAAAAAATTAGCCAGTAGAATTTATGATATTAGCAAAACCCTTAAAATTTTATAAGATCATTTTGATATGTAAAGAAAAATGAATTTGACAGAATCTCATGGCTCTCCCTCACAAAAGTTCTCAGAAAAGTAAAACACCAAGGGGATTTCCCAAGCAAGGTTTAACAGATGAGGTGTAAAGAGAAAAATAAGACAATAAATAAACAACAGCAACAACAACAGGAAAAGACAAATGTTCAGATCCACAGTCTCCACTCCAAGACAAAGATCAAATAAAAATTTGTTCTCCTCATTTCCGTTCAGCATTGCCATGGGTGTCATAGCATGGTGACAGGTTTATCGCTGTTTTTGTTTTTTATGTTTTATGAGTCTGAACATATAAGCCTCTTGAGGGTATTGTCTAATCCCAGCAAGTTATATTCATTATGTGTTCAGTACTAAAAATCTTTTCTGCCCTGTGGAGAGTAGAAAATAAATTCTTGTCAAATGCATGAACCAATGGACACATGAAAAGAGTAAATGAATGAATAAACCAACTAGTGGGTAATTGCACTTCTGGGGATAGGTCACCTACATATCTTGCCAGAAAGCTTGTCCTTGTGCTGTGAATTATAGTCTTCTGTCTGTAAAAAAGTAAAATTATTTTTTAGATATTTTCCTTTCTTGTAATTATCTTTGTGATGTTGATATTGCTCATGATGAATAATTGCTTGGGAAAGTTACAATGACATACAAATTATTATTATGTAGGATGCTACCTTTTAATAAAATTAGTGAAGCCTATCTTATTAGGTGATGATATTTAATTATTATGAAATCACTGTTATCTGAGTCTGAAGTGTAAGGTGAAGTAAAACGGAACATCTACTTCCCTTCCTTTACCCAAGTTGAATGCCTACAAGAAACAAGAAATGCAGGTGGGAATGCACAGACCACATGAATAGGGCCACTCCGGGGACTAGCTGTGAGGCTTCAAAGGCAGGGAGAGACACTTGCCTGGAGATCTTCAATTTAGTGGAACCTTACATTTTAACTCTTTCTTCCCCTGGAGCAAAAGATATAACGGAGTCTTCTGATCATACTCTAAGTGAAGTGAGATAAATAGAAAGCTTTGAATGCCCATTGACTTAGTTATGGCTTATCTATTGTTGCTAGGACTTGAGAAGAAAATTATTCTTATTAGGCCAGATATTTGAAATATCTTAAGTAAAAGAAGTAAAATTGAAAACAAAATAGCTATTTTTGATAATGCTACCATACCATGAAAGTCAAAGGGAAAAGGGTTTTTTGAAGAGGACAGAATTAATTTATGTGATTGAAAATTCTGGTACTAATTTTTTTAATGTTCTGCCTTTTAATATTGAAAACTTCATTTTCCAGTTATTATAAAAATAATCCAAAATGATAGGATAGTCATCCTCACTTATGACTTTACACTTCCTACAAATGGCTCCTCATCCCATGAGTGTAAAAAGAAGTGAGCATGTGTTGAAGCCACAGATTATAAATGAGGAAATGCAGCAGTTCCTATAGTTTTCTCCCAGGAATCTTGACCTCTGGCAGCAATGCTGCAGGGACTCCCTGTCTGAAGGCCTTTTGTTGCTCATTTAAAGTTAATATGACATCCTTGCTGTGCAGCAATTTGCTGGTCCATACTTGTTCTGATGCATAAATAGGAAAGCCGAGAATGAGTGGATGTGTCAATGGGTTGCTCACAGGGAAAGGCATTTCTTTACATTGTTCCTTTTTTACAATAAAAGTATACAGATGTGACATGAAACAGGAATGTCAGATCAGCATATCCTTACAGATGGAGTGAGGTAGGAAGACTCTAAAGTTTTCTCTTTCACTATACATTATTATTTAGTACTTGAAGTCAGTTTTCTCTTAACTTTGATATACTATATTGTTGTTATGTAATTTAGATTATAATGATTTTCAATTATTCCTCAAATTTATAAATGATTATAGTAAACCACAATTATTCTAATTGGAAAAATTTTGCATTAGCCATCATAAGATTAGATGATCATGAAATACACTATATTTTACAGCCTTTGTTGCAGCCTTTGTTTGGAAATTCACAGTGATAATAAATATAATAAAGGTTTTGAGAAGGTCTAAATTTAAAATTCAAATTACTTTCACTAGCTTTACTTAAATTCAACAGCTCTTTTGACATCTATGACATTGGTTGGAAAAGTTAGGAATTGTTTGAATGATTTGGTTACTTAATAAATGCATGCTTACTTAGAGAAATAATTTTTAATATGACAGATGGAAAGATTAGTGAAATTTGATGTACTTTTTGATAAGGATGCTAAATATTATCAAATCACTTCAGGCCATCTACTTTGCAAGACTTACCAATGGGGAATGCTGGAAGGCTGACCGATATTTTTACTTCCTAGAATGTTCTCAAAGGGTATTGTCATTATAGTTCATATTAAACCAGATGGAGGCATAAAGATAAATAAAAATACCTTTTAAAATATCTGAATAGAATGCTCAAGTATAGATCTGGATTCTTAAAATAACCATTTATAACATGGAATTATGTGATATTGTATTCTCAAGATCCAGAGGCAAAAATCTGCACTTTTTCATCTAACAGGAAGGTTGGGGTGCAAACATGCAATTCTAAACAGTTAGAATGTCTCCCGGTGAACTGCACATTCCATCTGTCACCATATCCACATTTTACCAGTGACAAAATTTGTGATGTGATCCAGGAAATAGTTCCCAGCAGGCCCCATCATATTGAATGATGGTGTCTTTTATATGAACAGGTTGTTAAATCAGAAATATTCCCACTTTCAGACTAGAGGTGGAAATCAACACCAAAGTCAGATAAGTGGTACTGATATGTACTTGTAAAGAACTATGCATGTGAATTTGGAAAAGCAGTTAAGGCCACACATTCCATAGAAAAACAAAATAAAAGAGAAGGATTCTTCAGGATCTAGACAAAAATGACTCAAGTGTAGAAAAAATATGCAGCCTATTTTCTATGCACCTTATAACTTTGCTATATAAACAAATATGTACTTATTTATTTATAAGCTTAAGGCCACCCTGAGCTCTAATGAAAATGTTTGCTGCAGGAAATGGAAACACAAGAAGTGCAGTACTTGTTGCTTTGTTTTGTATATCATTTGCTTCTCAATTATGTACACAAAATGTTTTAATATACTAGCTATTTATTTCTATTTCTTTATTTTTGCAGGTGAGTGTTCAGGCTGGACTTCTTTGGCCTCTTCTCCCCCCTGCTTGGGACCTTCAGGGGTCATCCAGTAGATCTCCACTTGCAATCGGTCAACAGAAGGGCCAAGACATCTCCACTCATGCCTGATAGTGTGGTGGGAAGCCTGGAGGGCTATGGCCAGCTAGGTCCTTTTCCATCTCCTTGTAGTATTATTTGTCACCAAATGGTCTCTCCACCTGGATAGTCTGACTTGCAGGATGGTTCCGACTCCAAAATCTATAAAAAGAAGTTCTAGTCCTCCAAAGGGCTAGTTTTAGAACAGATGTGTCCAGCCAGGGTCATCTCTGAATAAGCCTACATATAAGAGGAGGTAAAGTATACCTCAGTTTTAGATAAAGAAAGCATCAAAGAATTCAAGATCTTTTTAACTTACCATAATCTACTATTGTGTCTCTAAATATTTCCATTTTCTACCTTTGAAATATACTCAAACTCTTTGCCATGGGCTATTATTGAAACACTCAACTTCCAATATGATGCCATGTGGAGATGGTGCCCTTGGGGGATAATTAGGATTGGATGAGGTAATGAGGGTTTAGCCCTTGTAATACTGTTAGTGCCCTTATGAGGAAGAGGAAGGGACACCAGATTTCTTTCTGTCCACCCTGGAAAAGGAAAAGGACAGTCAAAAATCAGTCATGGGAAGCACAAGAACAGTGACTCCCTCAAAGTAAACAGGCTGGCACATAGATATCAGATTCCACACTACAGAACTATGAAAATATAAATTTCTGTTGTGTAAGTCATTTAGTCTATGGCATGTTTTCATAGAAGCCTAAACAGATTTTGCTATGAGAAGTGGGGCACTGCTTTAAAAATATAAAAAACATGGAATTAGTTTGATTCTAGATGATAGGGAGAGGCTCAAAGAATTTTTGAAATGTATGCTAAAATTAAGGACATTAAAAATGATAAACCTGAGAATTTACAAATAAAAGAGGAGATTTTTTTGAACAGCTTCTTAAAGAATACATAGATAATCACAAATAGAATGTGAGTAGAAATATAGACGTTAAAGGAAAATCTAGTCAGATTTCAGATGAAAATGAGAAATATTTTTGGAGGCTAGAGGAGAAGGTGAATTTTGGAATAAAATTAGAAAGTGAATTGGCTGGATTGTACTCCAATGTCCTGTGGACATTAGAATTTGTAAGAAATGTAGTTGAATATTGAGCTGAGGAGATGTATAAGCAAAGTGTGGAAGGAGTGGCTTTGTGTTCTTGCTTGCAGTAAAATTTAACAGAGAAATGCAATGAAGAGGAAAATTATTAAGCAAATAGAAAGCAAAACTTGGAAATGATGAACATGTTCTGTCTATTTGTATGACACAAAAAAAGACAGCTTGTTCTAAAGAACACATTAAGGTACTGACTCAGTAACTACCTGATAATAAGATAGTGGGAGATACTCAGGACACAATCAGGTATTTTACCAAAAGCCAGGAGTAGAGCTTTGATACTAGTAGAGATAATAACAATTTGATCTTAATCAGACACAGAAGGAAACAGAATAAAAAAAGGTTGTCTGACTTCTTGAATTGTTCATGTGGACACCCTAGAATGGGGTCCCTTACCCTCAGGCCCCCCAAAATACTAGTCCACAGTCTGTAAGTAATCAGACTGCACAGCAAGAGGTGAGTGACCCGCTAGCCACTGAAGCCTCATCTGTATCATCCACTGTACCCCATAACTCACATTTTACTTAAGCTCTGCCTCCTCTCAGATCAGTGGCCACATTAGATGCTCATAGCAGTGCAAACACTATGGTGAACTACTCATGCAGGGAATCTTGCATGCTCATTATGAAAATCTAATGCTTCATAATCAGAAGCGGAGCTGAGAATGTGATGCTATCACTGGAGAGAGGCTGAAATACAGATAAACATCAACAAAAAGGTTTGAGAGTACAGAGACCACATTAAAAAGACTGATTGCCAATTCATATCAAAACCCCACGAGTGAGTGCCAAGTGAAAATTAGTGACAGGTAATATTTTGGTATATCAATTACTCACCCATTCTTTTATTTTCCACATCCATCTATGCCTCTTTCCTGCATTATATACCTGTCTCAGTCATAGTTTTAGAAATCTCACAAGCTAACCCCAGCCAAAATGAGTAAAACACATCACCAAGGAGCTGCTTTGAAAAGGGGGAAGACACAATGGGACACAAAAAACTTGAAGGCTGCCAACAAAAAGAATGCTGCAGGGCCAGGGATTTAGCTCAGTGGTTCTGCCACTTGTAGGCACAAGGTCTTGAGTTCAATCCCCAGTACAAAAAAAAAAAAAAGAACGCTGCATTCAGAGTAAAATACCAAGGATCTTTCTTAAATTGTAGGTTCATTGCAATAACTGAAACGCCTTCTCCAAATCTGCTTTGTATAATAAGGAAATCACTATCCAATGCAATAAAACGTTCAAAAGTGCTTCACTAAATGGAGAACAGGCACTAAGCATTAAAAGGCAAGTCTTTGGAGTTTTTAAAAGAAAAAAAAATGTGAACACAAGATCAGGAGCATTTTTGAAGGTGACGACTTCATTAATTTGTCTGCATTGAGAGCATGATTCTTAGTGACTGACTACATTGCCAAAGCTAAGAAGCCCTTTATTACAGGTGAAGGTACCTGCTGCTAAGGACATTGTCATGAACATTTAGGAGAGGCTGCAGTTCAAAGACTAGAGCCTGTTTCTTTTACAGCTAACACCATAACTAGATGGACTGATGACATAGCAGAGGATATTTATACTCAACTGTTAGAGCAGACTAATAAGCTACAGTGCTATATAATCCAGGCTAGTGAGTGTACTGATGTTGACAACAAGAAAAAGACAACAATCCTTGATTTTATGCAATATATTTTTCAGGAGATGTGCAAGGGGATACAATATGTGCACTTTTGTTGCCAACCAATACCACAGCTGCAGAGCTATTCAAGTCTTTGAATGATAACCCAGTGGGAAAACTGAGTTAGTTATTTTGTGCCAATATATGCACAGACAGAAGAGTGGCTACCATGGCTGGACAGATTCCTTGTTTCAATATTCTGGTTAGAGAGGAGAATTTTGAATGTAAGGCTATGCACTGTGTCATCTGTAGAGAAATACTGCCTAGCCAAAAACTGTCTCCCTAGTATAACAAGCTTTGGTAGGATATGATTAAAATTATCAACCATATTAAAGCACATGCCTTATCTCAGTCCTGCTTGTGCAGATCTGCAAGGAGATGGACTCAGAGCAAACGTCTTCTCTTACACACAGAAGTTGGGAGGCATTGTAGATTACTGGCTAGAGTTTTTGAGTTAGGAGACCTGCTCCAAAAATTTCTTCTAGAAAAACTGTCATCCCCACCAGCAGCCCAGGTCAACTACACAGAGCATGTCACAGAATTTGCTTGTGTGACATACTCTGCCTGCTCAAGAAGTCATTCTGTAACTTCAACTGTGTTCAAGTCTGAAAATAAAGTGACTGTATTAAGATCCAACAGGAATTATGTGGTCAATGAGTGAACACTGATATTCTTGACATGCTTCAGATATTAACATGTATTTTCCAAGAGGCTGACCCAGGCCTTTCTTTCTTCCAACTGGTGCATCAACACCTACCTGAGATTTCAAAGTAGTGTAAGCATTGTTTCCCAACGATTAAAGAAAATCCTGAACTGGAAAGGAATGTATGCCATTTGTAGATAAGCCTGGTGAATCAAAGTTGCCTGTACCAGAAGAGGATCAATGCTTTCAGGTAGCACATTATGGTGGCCTTAAAATTGGATTTGAAACAGCTGTATATCTAAATACATTCTGGATGAGTCAAGGCAGAGTATCCTGAGCTTGACATCAAATAAAAAATGAAAAACTGCTTCAATTTTCAACATCCTATCTTTGTGAAGGAGGGTTTTCTGCAGTGAGAGCAACTAAAACAAGATTCAGGTGTAGAGAGGACACAAGTAACACATTTCAGATGTTTTTTTCCCATCATCCCCAAACTGCACCATCTAGTTTCAGGAAAACAAACATATGACTCACACTCATTCTGGATTATGTTGCGCTGTATTATTTCTTTATTTAATACAATGTGGTAATAATAGAAAAAAGTGCACAATACATATAATGAGCTTGAATCAACCTGAAAACCTCTCTGCTCCTCCCCTGGTCTATGGAAAAATTGTCTTTAATGAAACTAGTGCAAATAAGGTTGGGGACTGCTACTCTAGAGATTTTCTTCTGTGAATATGTACTCTTTTTCAAGATGGAGAAGAACAGCCTCAAAGGTAATTTGGAAGTCATAAGAGCTGCCTACTGGATTTCAAGGGGTGGGGTTACTGCTGTAAATGACTGAAAAATGAGTGAATCTGAGGGCTAAGTTATACCAATATCAAATGAAAAATAAGTAAATCTGAATGCAAAACCATACTATCAATATTCATGCTTTTATCCAAATTTTAGAAAGCATAAGTGCTACATTACTTTGCTTTCCATCAATCTTCTGATTGCAACTCTTCAAAAAAAAAATTAACTTTACCTTTATCTCTCACATGGGCATTCCTGACTTTATTACTTCAGTCAATTTTTGCAAACTCTTATCTAAAATATAATAAATACATCGAATTTTGTAACCAATTATTCCTTCTCTGAGCTTATAGAAAGTAGTAATGATTTCATTGTTTTTGATACAAGAGTACCCTGGAAGTTCACTTACTTATATTTTACAGCACATATTACTAAGAAAAGAAAAGATAACAATCAGAAAAATTACATTTTCAGAGAAACCAGCATGATATATGTCTTTCTATATACAATATCTAATGTTCATCATCATGTCTGTGTCACATCCCAGAAGGTGAAAAAAATATTTATGAAATATCCTCATTTATTTTATTTATTATCCTTTCGTGTACCCTCCTATGTAAATTTTAAATTTACTTCTGTTCTTTAATGCTAAGTAGATATAAATGCTATTTTAAAATTTATGTTGTATACAATGCAAAGCCTTCTAATTCCTTCTAGATGTTTAATTTGACAGATTAATGCTTTCATTTATGTTGAAATAAGAAAGCACTGGCTGATGTCTACACCAAATATTTTTTTTGCTAACAGTCTCTTCTACATATGTACTTATATTAGTAAAAATCAAGTTAATCACATTTGTACCCAAAATAATTCTTCCAATTTAACATGTTTTAATAACTACATAGTTATAACTATAACTTATAACTATATAGTTATAATTAACATCAACAAAACACATTAAATAAGTGTGAATAATATATATCTTAGAATATTATTAGATATTTTGAAAATACAGCATGTTGAAATCATCTATATAAATTATCGTGTAGCTATTGATAGGTAGATCAACTATAAGAGGTTTGATAGGTATCAATTTATATTTTAAAAGCATCCTAGAACTCTTTGAAAGCAGCCTTAATATGTATTACCAGAATCATTTAAATATTAATATTAGAATGTGTAATCCACACATACAAGATTATTTCATAGGAAAAAACTAGACAGGGAAAACAAAGTAGAACAATGTCAGTCTTTGATGTGTGTTTTAATTACAAAAATTTATACACAAAGTAAAGGTTTTGGTAATACCCTTGAGTTGATCAATAAACACACTATTTTGGTTTTGCTTAAAAACGTCTCCTAAGGTGAGAATGTCAAACACTTGCCTAATTAGCCTACTGGCTTCTGACCCAGATGGTGCCAGACAAGAGTGCTTCCAGCATTGCCAAATTGTCTTTCAGAATTTGAACAGATGTACGTTTCTTGCAGCAGGACACACGCGTGGCTGTTTGCCAGGCTACTGCCAATTCCCAAGGTGGACTTAATTGTGCATTTGTGAATGAAAGATAACTGCATGATTTGATACACATTTTTTATTTCTAAGAAAATCTTAAAATATCTGTCCTAGTTAATGGTAATTCCTTTGAACTGCATATGCCTTTTCTCAACCAATGTTTCTGTAGTTTGATTTTTTTCTATATTTATGAGTTCATTTTATATAAAGCCTTTAAAGTGTTTTAGGTGTGAATAATTTATTTTATTTGGGTGTTGGACTTTTAAAACTTTTATATTGTTTTAGCCTTATAAAGTGTTTATATCAGGTAGTTGAATGAATGTTTTGTCTGTTTTTTGTTTTGAGACAGGGTCTTCCTACATAGTTCAGGCTGAACTTGAACTCACTATGTACCCAGGCTGGTCTCATACTCCCAAATTTCCTCCAGCCTCAGGCTGAGGAGGCCTGGGGTTAGAGGCGAGCACCACCACATCTGAGCCATTTTTTATTCTGGCTTGGTGGTGTCCTACTTTGAAAGGCCTTGCTACAGAAGTTTACTGCTTTCCCTTCTGGTTAGTTTTTTTATGTTAAATATTTGATACTTATTTTTATTGATTCACATTAATGTTTATTTATTGGTACTTATTTTTATTCATATACATTAATGTTTTCCACTGTGCTATGTCCATATATGCACACAGTATCACATATCATATTTGATACTTCTTTAATTTGTTGTATTAAATTTAAATTCTGACTTTGAAAGTTCCTATTTTGAATTTCCATCTTTCTTATACAGTAACAATGAACAATCAGTACATACACAAACATCGACATGTGCACACATACACACACACACACACAAGTGAGTTTTGGACATTTGTGTGGTTCCTGTAACTATTATTTTCTTGTCAGGCTTTATAACATTGTTTAAAACTATAAAATGAGTAGCTTCTCATTGCTTTTTAATTTCATAGCTTTCTTGATATGCTCTCTCAGTCATTACTTAGATATTCTATCAATTTTGTCAAGCCTAGTTTCAGTAAAGTTGACAGCTTTACAATATGTAACTACCTTTCAAAGAATGGTGCTTCTTTATATGCCTTCTCCTGTCTTCTCTAGCATCTCATTTATGGCTGTAATATACATCATTCCTCTACCATGTATTTTGTCTTCTGTTTTGATCAGGTTTATTCTTGGCTATGTAAATTGCTCTTGCTCGGGAATTATTAGAAATAAATTTTACACTTATTCTGGATTTATTTCTTTAAACTTGAACACATTATTTTATTCATCTGAATTTATTCTAACTTTCCAATAGATAATTGTATCATCAGTAAGAATTAAGTAGAAATTCATTTTCTTTCTATTGTTTAGAGTTATGTGTTCTTGAAAATGGGTAACAGCCAACCCCACATTTATATAAAAGTAATGTAACAAAACTGTAGCTATTCTCAACATTTTAAAGAACTTAATAGACATTATCATCAGATTTCCTATTACTTATTTGATTTTGGTTTCTTTACTCAGGCTATAAATTTCTTTGTAATTAGTACATGTTAAATCTTATGATACTGTCTTTGATGATGCAATTTATATCTCATACTTTAATCTTTCAACATATTAATTTGAGGGGTAGTAATTTAGGATATTCTTCAAACTTACATATTCAAATGACTGTCATGCTGATCATTTCAGTCAGTTTAGTTATTTTTTTTCTTTGATGTCGTATATCTCATCCTCTATAATTTCTTTCTGGCTCTGATGTATTACATTCTGCATTTTTCTGGTTGCAATGAATTGTAAGTCATCAATTTATTTGTTCATCTATATGCAACTTATATTTTACTCTCATGTCAAAATTCCCTTGCTTTTGCCTTTTAACTGTTTTACTATGATATGCCCTGATGCAATTTTCTTTTATTTATCTTACTTGGGATTTGCTGATCTTACTAGAGTTGTTAATTTATGTTTCAAAGTTACAGCATTTTCTCCTGTACTTTTATCTATGATTTGTCTACCGTTCTCTCCCATGTATGCCTCCTATCAGGACTCCTATTACACAGGTGGCTGAATGACAGGTATCTTTTGACAGGTGGTCTTAGCATGGGAATTATTTGGAGCCATTCTTTGCTGTTAGAAACCCATAGTAAATTTTTCAGATGTGAACTCTACTTCCTGATATGCTGCATAGTCAATAGCAGCATATCTAAACAGAGAATTTTATTTTTTAAATTGTTACACTTACCATGACATAAAATATGCTCTTTATCTCATTCACTTTTCTATGTTAAACTTTTTCTACTTTTCATTTTCTTTTAAGATTTTCTTCAAAAGGTTTTTAAAGGAATTAGCTATCTAAATAGATACAAGCTTTAGATTTTTCCTTATTCCACTTACATGTTTAAACAAAAGAAAGAAATGATTCCTTTCTACAATGATATAATTTTCTAGATCTGAAACATAAATCATAAATGATCTATCTCCTCCACATTCCCCTAAATTTTCAAAAAAAGAAACATTAAAGCTGGCTAAATTAAATAATATTTTAGTCAACACGCTTTTCCTCCCAGTTTTGTAATTAAAAGTTTTATTGTGTATTCAGAAAGATATCTATATTAATTAAATTTAAATAATGTACATTATGGAAAAGTAACTTTGTATCTTTTCAATTGTTCTTTAAACTCTCTTAGTTAGCTTTCCATCACTGTGATAAATTACCTGAGAACAGAAATGTAATGATGGAAAGATTTCTTTTGGCTCACAGTTTCAGAGGTCTCAGTCCATGGTAAGCTGAGTCCATTGCTCCTAGGCCTGTGAAGTGAAACATGCAGAAACATCCCAGCAGAAAGGCTTTGCAGAGAAAATCTGCTCACTTCATGGCAATCAGGAAGCAGAGAGCAAAGGACAGGGCCAGGGAGGAAGAGGATGAGAAGCAGATTGTCTGTAAGGTCACAACTAGATGATCTACTCCTTCCAACTACGCCTCACCTTCCGCTTCCAACTCCCGCAAAATCAAACTGTGACATCATCATATGATATCATCATCAAACTGTGGCATCATCATGGAAGTTAGAGCCCTAGAAATCCAATCATTTCCTCAAAGTCATACAGCAAACAAGCTTTCAACAGAATGAGCCTTCTGAAGGCTATATTGTATCCAAATCATGACCTTTTATTTAATGATAAATGACATTAACAGAGTGAAAATTTCAATTGAATATGATATCAATGGAAAGAGAAAGTTCAAAGACTCATCCATGTTGTCAGACAATTTCACTACTCCTTAATCTTAGCATTTATTCTAATTTTTTAAGATTTATTTCAGCCATGCATAAATTTCATATGGAACATATATTATGATCTTACATATATATTTAATAAGCCATATATTTCAATATATAATTTCATAATATACATACCTATACAGATGTGTTAAGCTCCTTTTCTCTTTTCTAGGTCTCATATAATCTTCCTTGTAAGATACTTCCACACAATAAACTCTGTATGGATCCCACAAATTAAGATGTAAGAGTTGTGTACATGTAGGTACGTGTTTTATACTTACTGTACTATTTTTACGTTTTCAAATTTTTAAAATGCTATCCAAGTTTTGAGTGTATGCATGTGTATTTTATTTTTGTAGAATTTTATGTTTTAATTTTGTTACACATATTGGTGCCTAGTCTACCAATTAATGGCTTTTGTTGTGACACTTCTCTATATATAATGCATATAGATCAATGCATATTTGATCATACCCACCTTCACTACCACACTCTTACCTCTCTTTTGATTCTTTTGTGCCCCCTCCTTCTCCCATAATTTAACATATTTTCAAATATATTCTGGATTTGGATACATACTAGTTATTTTTAAATGTTTTGACCATACATTATTTGTATAAATATAACAAGATTTAATTAACATTTTCTATACAAATGAACATTTTTCTTGCTTCTGAATTTTTGCTATTACAGAGTGCTGTAATAAATATCATTAGTCATGAGAGCTACATTTTACTGCTAGATTTCAAATAACTGATATAACCAATTTACAGGAGAAATATGCATTTAGGCTCACAGTTTCAGAGATTTTAGTCCATGGCCAACTGTCTCCTTTTCTGTTAGGCCTGTGGAAAGGCAGAAACTTTATAGAAATATCTTAGTGGAATGGCATGACCAAGGAAAGCTGCTCACCTGGTGGCAGCTAGGAAGCAGGGAGAAGAACATGGAAAGGGCTGGCCCAAGATGTGGTCCCCGAGTATGGCGTCAATGATCTACTCCTGTTCCCATACCTCCTAGTTCATCATTTCCTGAATATGCTACTAAATTCCATTTCATTAGTGGATTAATCCATTAATGAAATTAAAGCTCTCATGATCAAAACATCTTCCAAAAACACTAATGCTGAGCATTATTACATTGAAGATCAAATATTTAAAGAATATTTTAGATTCAAACCATGACACATTACTGCTGGTGAATGGTTGGTACCCTGTATCTTACAGGTCAATACAAGGTTTCTAGAGAACTCACTCACTTCAAAAGAAAAATAATGCAATAGATTACAGCTTCTAATAGCCTCAGAAGTATTAGAATATATCATGACTCTACATTAGCTACGAAAAATTATAAAATATTATATATGAAAAATTTTAAATTAAAACAATTGGGTGTACATATACCATAGATCAAATTCTGGATAAAATATATGTATTCAACAATAAACTGATTACAATAAACTTAATTATACAAGAGGAAGAAACTTAAAAATTCTCAGAGATGAAAGAAAGAGGAATAGCATGAAGCAGGTTCACTTTGCATTAGTTATCAACTTCCATGAGTCACTGAGGCAGAACACTCACAAAAAAACAGATTTCACCACATGAGTTTATCACTTACACATAGGTAGCAAGATGCAATATAAGGCTGGGATCCATTAAGACCCAGCCCAGAAGGCTCAGAAAAGCCACCCTGAGTGGATGGGGTCTGGACTGTACATCCTCCCCTTTCACGTCAGCCAAAGGACACTAGAAAGCAGCCCCTGCCCCTGATTTTAGAGCCCAGAGACCCCTCAATCACTGGGATAAAATACTGAAGAGCATCCTCTTTTAAAATACTGAAATAATAAATAAGAAATTAAATATAAATACTAAATAAAATATAAATACTAATACAAAATATCAATATATATAATACTAAATATACATATATAAATATATTTAAATAATGTATACTGCATATTATGTTTATTACATATTACATATTTATAAATATATAAAATGCTAAATAAAATATTAAAGAGCATCCAGGAGGAACTGCAAGAGAGCCTAGGCTTTCTGGCCAGCTTCCACTTGTTTCAGATGTTTCATTCCCAGCACCCTCTACAGTTGTTCTTGAAAACTCCAAGCAAGAAAGCAGGGAAAATGGATTATTCCACAGCCATTGGAGAATGGTCCTCCAGTTCACCGCTTCACCAGTTCACCCTCAGCAGAACTAGACCAGGCTGTGTCCCTGGAGACGGAGATATCTGTATCTGGAGATGGAGATTTGTTCAGGCTGATTAGCAACATGTTAGCTGACACCCTTCAGAGCAATATCATCAAACCGTGCCCAGAATACGAGGAGGAGTAATAGCCATCAACATTATGAGCAGGTCTTCTTGAAGCCGTGACTATCCGAGACACAAGAATCCAGGAGATAAGGCCTAGTAGACCTGAGAAGGACTCTGAGGTGACTCACTGTGGACAGCCTGGGAACTGTTTCCGGGTCTCTAGGCAGTGTTCTTAGATTCTGCCATCCAAGAGAAAGTGACACGAAACAGTAATAACTAGACATCCCCAAAATAAAATCTTTTGTTCTGACAAATGTATGAAAAGAAAATCTATGGACTCATATTTAAAATATGCTAGAAAAAAATTAAAAAGAGGAAATATCTCCACAATAGATCAAAACTATTGATGAAAATATACACGCTGATTTGAATATATGTTTACAAAAGAATAAACAGTTAAGAGGTACAGTCTTATGTATTTGCTTAAACTGAAGAACTGAGATATTAGTAGAATATAAAATACTAATTCATGCAAAAAATAAAAGTATTAATTAAATGTTGACAGAAACAATATGATTATTAAATGCTATATGATTATTAGGTTATTTATATTACTTAAACCAATACAGATAAAATAAGCTGTAAGACGAAAGTATGATGAAAGAAGGATAGCATCATTATGTAATCTTAGAACACTAGTTTATAAAGAAACTGCAGCAATCTGAAAAAATTTCAACCAAAAGGTAGCTTCAAATTACAAGTATATGAGAAACTGATAAATCTACCACACTGATGGGGAATTATCATCTTGATCATTAATAGATAAGGGAAATAAAACAATCACTAAGAGTAAACAAGATCTGAGTGTTAATATTAACAAGGTTAATATTATGAACCTGATAATTACCAACAGAATAGGTCTTACATTTTCTTACCACACACACACAGACACACACACACAGAGGGTATTGAGATGTTAATTACCTCTTTGGGGCAAACATTTTGTAATGTATATATAGATCAAAGCACTGTGGACTATAAACACATAACACTTTTATTTGTCAACTACCTGTCTACTTCAATAAGGCTGAAAAAATCATTATTTTATCTGATGCTAATACCTAATGCATGCCTACATGTATGTATATATTTAAATATGTTTGTGTATCTTGCTACAGACCATAAACAATGGTCTCAGATTTTTTTAAAATAGTCACTGGCTCTGGTCCTCATTAATAACATAGTTATAGGAGCTTGACAGATTTTCTTTACTGAGGAATGTATTTTACTATCATTTCTGAGTGAAAAATAAATTATTTGGGTAGAAAGTTCCAGGTTGTTGCTTTTTGTTAGCACTTTGAAAGTATTAAACTCCCTCTGTTTCTATTATTGTACTGTCCACTGGCAGTAAATTTGCCCTCTGTTGTGGACAGTTTGCCCTTTTGAGCTGACAGCTTTGGAGATGATTTTCCTTGGAAGTTCCTCAGGTTCACAAGAATGAGCACGGCAGTGAGCTTGTGTTACCTATGCTGCATGCATTTATTCTGATTTTAGAATAAGAGAATACAGGTATTTCACTCTAGAAAACTATCAGGCATACTTTATCCAAGCTCTTCTTCTTAATCCCCTTGTCAAAATATGTAGTATCATCTTAGTAACTTTTGAATGTCTTTCCCTCCTTCATTTATGTCTTGACTTTTTAAATTTATTGTGTTCAGTCAAGATTATTTACTCAGAATGCTCTTCTTCCTTATTTTTTACTGTTTTGACTTTATCCAACACACTTTTCAATGCAGGTAATGATAAAATGTACCAAATATTAGTTCTATTCTAATGATGGTTTCATTTTTAAAATATTTACGTTGTTATTTTAAACTCATCTTTTCTTTTTATGCACTATATTCCTATTCCAGTCTTGTTGTTCAGTTCTTTTCTTCATTCCTCTTAGTACTTTACACACCATTATTTTCAATTCTCTGTATATATGTGCAATTAATCACTAACCTTTCTAACAAATTGGCTTGCTGCTACCTTTCCTCATGGGTGTTCAATTCTTTCTCTAGCAGTCGGTCATTCATTGTTTGAATATTGATGACTCTATGTGCAGATGCACTGCACTTCCATGGTGTCTTCTATACCATTTGTACTGAGTTCTTGGCTACATAGGTTGAGTTTCCCTTGTCATGGAGACAGAATAAATTTTGATTTCATACCCAGATTCTAGATCTTGGTTTTAGATTTTTCTTTTGACACAGTGTAGGCAGGCAGCTAGATTTTAGCTCTTTCTCTAAGTTGGTAAAGTTAGTCTAGTCTCCTAGTAGGGGTAGCAGTCTTCTTCTATTTAGCCTTCTTTAGTAGATAGGGTTTTTTACTCAGTGAGCACAGGGTGCATTTGTATAATTGACTTTAGTTACTGAATATCAAGGTACGTTTTCAGCTAATACAGATTAAATGGCTCAGTTCTCTGATGACCTTGATTAAGCACACACTTTTCTTATGTTACTGTTTGTATCTGATAACTGGGGATTTTAATTTCCTTCTTTCCATTTGTAAAGACTAGGAACTAACTTATTTATTCTCCATTAATTTCTTCCTACATTTCTGCCTTTGAAGTAAGGTAAATTTAGTAATCAATATTGATCAAATGCTTTAGATTTTTATTGTATCTTTCTTCTTCATTAAGAAGTGAGTTTCATGAATATTGGGATATTAATTACCTGGTCTTCAAATATATATACCAACCACTTTTATGTAATTAAATGTGTTTTGATGCATATACAATAAAGATTACTAACAATTGTTATATTCAAAGAAAATAAAATTTTCACAATTTTACTACAAATATGTTTCATCCAGATGGATTCTTAGATCCAAATATTCTGAAAATAAGTCATAATGTTGTTAAATTTTGGCTAAGAAGGATGATAAAAGACAGAAGAGAAGAATACATTATATTGAAATGTACCAAATGTGTTCAGGTTAAAATTTTACTTGCTGTCTAAAATAGTGGAAGGAAAACAAAGTCTTACAAGGGATTTGAAAAGAATATTTAAAAGAAAGCATCTGTGAAAAGTTGAAGGAACCATTATTTCTGTTTCAAATGCCAGAAGTGCTTGTGGCTTGGCTTGCTGAATTTAAGTCCCCTGTAAAGAATCTAACTGTGAAGTCATGAATTCCTGAAATGAAAGTGATTGAGGTATATGCTTTAAGTGGTTTGGTTTTAGTCCTAAGAACTACATATATACAACTGTAGGACAGAAAAATCAAAATCAAAATTGTTTCCTATCTATTGCTGTTTTTAGGATGCAACTATCATGATTATTTACCTCAATCTAAATTTCTGAAATCAAGAAAAATGATATATATATATATATATACACACACACACATACATAATAAATATAAATATATATATAATTTACTGAACAAGTAAAGATAATGTGGCAATATGAGTAATTGGGATTTGGGGCTAATCAACGGCTTTTCCAGGGGATCTTTCCTATAAATAACTTACAATATACATCAGGATTAAAATTAAAGTGGTGTTTTATTTCTTGTTATTCTTTTTTTTTTTTTTGGTACCGGGGATTGAACTTGAGTCCTTGCACTTATGCAGCAGGTAGTGAAACCACTCAGCTAAATCCCCGGCCTATTTCTTGTTATTGTAGTCAATTTTTTTACACTTGTTATCTATCATATTTTTATTTAGTGATTTTAAATTGCAAAAAGAAGTGCATAGTAAATGCAATTATTAAAATAAAAATACAAATTGACTCACTAATAAACTGAATTTTAACACTTTCTATATTATTTGCTAATAATAAATATGCTCATAATAGGTACAAAGCAGCTTGGTTTCTCTGACTTAAATTAAAAACCAACAAGAGCAACAGCAAAAATCCAAGAAACAAAACATGAAACCACAACTAACCTGCTTTGGGAAACAGTGGGAGAGTTTATCATTCCCTCTCTGGAACAAATTCTTTTCTGTCATAACTGACAGAGTCCAGGTTAGGGTGCCTGCCGAGTTACATTTAACTATGTGTTGGTGGGCAGATTGGCATATATTCAGCACAAAACAGTGATAAAGATAGTGTTAATATATAAAAGAGCTAATAAATATTAATTTAAAATAAAATCTGTATTTTTGCATCCTTACTTAAACCTTGAGAGTGATATTATGTAATTTGTGCACTCACACTAAAAATGGTCACTAAGGTGGAAATTGAACCATGACAAAAAGCATAAAATAAATCAATATTTCTTCAATGAAAGTGAAGGCATTTTTACTTCAGGTAGAGCACATGGAAGATTGAGGGAACTCTGCCCATATAGTCTTTAGACGATATTTGTGCCTCAGTGATTAAAAGAAGGAAAAAATGAATATTTAATCAATTGTTTTCTCAATAATCCAAGAATAATTGAATTATGCCAATAGTTTTAAGGAAATTTTTCTTATTTGTCACATTTGCTTCTCTATATAATTTATTATAATATTGTGACCTACCCAAAAATGGAATTGTCCACCTTGAACAAGGCTGGACAGATTGCCCCTAATTGTATATGCTGCAATACAGACTCAAGGACCACTTGAAAATGTGCTTCTGAGAAAAACTAAGAATGAGAAGAACTGTGAGACGATATAGATTCTAGATTATATTACAAACACTGCACTTTCTAATGATACTCACTGAATTGAGAATTTTACATAATAAGTACTTGCATCAGTTTCCTTCCATTTTTTTAATATACAGATTTTTTTTGAAGAGTAATTCTAGATAATGTAGAAATATCTAGTGAAAGTTTGTACTTTTTATTCATATTAAGTATATGGCTTCTAAAATCTTTAGACAGTGTATAGTATTTACTCCACAAAGCCCTACACAGGGATAGGACTCCTTAGTTAGAGAAGCTGAATTACTAATTCTGAAATTTCAAAGCATTGCTGAGTTAAAGTAATATTGTTTTGATTCAGAAGTCAGTGTGTGATGCAAGTAAGGAAGAATGAAAGGCTAAGGCTGAAGTCTCAGAATTTGAGTCCATACTAAGAGAACTTGTGATATATGAAAGTTTTGATTAAAAGTTTTGTGTTAAGCACCAAAAGTTGTATTTTTCATGTTATTTTCTTTAGAAAACTTTATCAGACAATCATTTAGTTTTCTGAGACTAAATTAACATCCAGTTGCATTTTTAGATCTATAGTTTAGGTATTCTAATTCAACAAATTTAATTAACTTAAGTCATTTATCTCACTTTGTTGTATCAAAATGTCAAAATATTCTAAACCACACATATAGTGCATTAATACAAATGGATTAATGTTAAAATAAATATCTAATGCTTCTCATAAAGTGTAAACATTTTCAAACTTATATTCACTTTCAGATTATTTTTCTCTAAATATTCATTAGGGTTAGGAATTATGAAAATTACTACATTTCAGTGGAATATAAAAAGTTCTATTGTAGATAATTTACACTGGAATATGCATGACCCAACAGTTTTAAAGCTAGGCAACTCTTTTAGGCACTAGTTCAGTAATTTCCATAAACCCCAGCATTATATAATATTCTTAAAATTTCACATATTCAACTGAAATCAAATTTTCTTTACACTGATGAAACTGAGAAACATAGGAAGTTAGACCTTCTCAATTGCATATCAGCCTGTGAGAAACAGGCATGCTGGTGAGATGGTGGTGGCAATATGACTTCCAGTCTACAGCCTAAGGAGTAGGCTGGTAGCATGTTTTAAAACCAAGTGTCTACATTGCACTGCAAATAGTCTTAGGTCACATGAAGCCTGCACCTAAGGCATCTAAGAATATCTGCATCAGTTAAGAGGATGATCTCTAAGTGCATCCATTTAGCTATAAATGTCTCAAGTTTATACTTTATGGAAAAGAGGTACTCCATAGTATAAAAAAACCTACATCTTCTTTATCCATTCATAGGTTCATGGGCATTTGGGCTGTTTCCAAGGTTTAGCTATTACAAACTGTGGTGCTATGAACATGGGTGTGCATATATCACTGTGGTATGATGCTTTTAATTCTTTCAAGAATATACCCAGAAGGGTATAGCTGGGTCAAATGGAATCTCTAGTCCTAGTTCTTTGAGGTAACTCCATACTGATTTCCACAGTGGTTGTACCAGTCTTCACTCCCACCAGCAGTGGAGAAGGGTTCCTTTTCCCCCACAGCCCGGCCAGCATTTGTTATTGGTCGATTTCTTGATAATAGCCATTCTTTCTGGAGTTAGAAACTAAAAGTGTAAAAAAAAAAAAAAAAAAAAAAACAACAAAATGTATAATAGATTATATGAAATCGGAAGAAAAAGTTTAAATGGGAAGGGACAGTGGAGTTGGAGGAGAAGAAGGGGAAAAGTTCAAGAAAGGGAAAAGAGAAAAAAATGAGAAAAGAAAGATAAAATAGAAACAAGGGTTTTGTAAATAAAAAGCAGAAGAAGGTTTTGAAGGGAGGGGAAGGGAATGGGAAAAAATAAAAATCAAGATATATCATGTACAGGTACAAATCTCATATGATGAATATGATCATTATGCCTATCTAAATTAGGCCAATAAACTTCACTTAAAAAATTCAAACGTGATATGTTCTCTTCCAAAAAAAGAAACAAAAAAAAAAACAAAGAATATCTGCATCTAGAAGTCTGTTGTAGGATTAGAAAGAAAGAATTTCCAGTCTGTCTAGTTGTCCATCACTGAAGGTGCAGATACAACCAAAATACTACATGAGAGCTAGACAGTGCAATCTCATTATCTGAGACAATAAGCAGGCATTAATATTATTTAACCTCATAATTCTGGGTACCTGATTTAGAAATAGAATGAGATCTGTATTGAACTCATTTGGTTATGTGTGGAGAAGTCCACAATCGGGGAGGAAGGAAAAACAGGTATAATATAGAACAAAATATGGGTCTTGAAAGAGCAGAGCCAATACTGAAAAGCTCAGCATACATAAGACTCAGCATTTCTGTTATGAAAGAAAGTCAACTGAATTAAGTCTGTGGCAGAGGTAAAGATGTTACATCCACAGAGAGATGCCAAGCCTTAAAAAAGGATTTCTGTTTGCAAACAATATGGAACAGAATGAATTTGCATTGGTCACATGCTATAAAATTAAACAAAATTCCTGGATTTTAGACATTGCATGTGGGTTTTCATGTGAGTAAGTCCTGAAATGGTGATCGATTACTATTGCCAGATGAGAACAACTGGCTACACAGTGGTCGTGGGGAACTCAGGTGAAAGCAGCCGTGGTGACCCCGAGTCGAGGAGGTGGAGTGGGAGACATGAGGAGGTTCTTGCAGGGGTTTACAGAGCAGACCTCGCGGGAGATGCAGATCTAGAGTGGGTTCACCCTCTAGCATGTGGGCAGCTGGTTTTCTCAGCACCATTTACTGAAAACAATCTTTTCGCCAGCATGTTTTGAGCTCGTTTGTTGAAGATCAGTTGAATAAGAGACATGAGAAGAAAACCAAGTCTATTAGCAGCTCTGAGGCAGGCTCAGGCAGACGTAGTGAGATTAAGTGATTTCAATCTCAACTAAGTGCAGTTAAGCAAAACAACACATGCTTACTGCTGCAGAGCAGTGGATTTGAGGCTTGCATCTTATGCCATATTGAACCAACAGTTGCTTCCTGAAATTGCAGCTAAAATCAACATGTATTAAATTCATGAAAAGTTTGTATTAGATAATATAGAAATAAAATGTGTGCAATGACCTTCAAGGAGCTATCAGTCAAATTACTGATGATGTCAAGCTAATATAATATTTAATTTCAGAGTTGAAATATTGATACGAAAATAACAGAAAATATAATTCTCTTCCTACAAGGCAGCTTAGTGTCTGAAATCATTTGTCTCCATGACTTCAACACTGTTTAACTTTCTGATTTAGCAATCTCACTCTGAATGACCTGATCTTGCACATTACATCTTATTATATTCAAATCTTGAAGGGCAAGGAAAAAATAAACTTTGTATGGCTGAGATCACATATATTATGAAAAATATTATAATTTTTATTAATGGGACTTATTTCTAAGTCTCTAGATGGGCAAGACTTCAGTGTACATTTGGGGAACATCAGTATGGTTTTTTTTTGCATGTGATGGCAACTTTTCATAGTAAACATGAAATTTCATAGTAAACATGAAAGAGCAGATCATACCACAAACCCCGCAGCAAATCTGAAAAAAACCCCACTTCTGTTCTCTTCCAACAGCCCCACTATTCTGCTATATTACCTTTGGCCATCAGCTCTCTGACTCTCTTTTTTGTTGTTGTTTTTCATTAAGTTTATTGTTACATTTTAGGTACACAATATGTGACATTCATCACTGGGAATTTGTACCTGTACATGATGTATCTTGGTTCTTATTTTTTCCCCATTCCCCTGCCCTCCCTTCAACCCCGCCACCCCTCCCTATTTACAAAAATGTTATCTCTGTTTCTTCCTTTTCTCATATTTATTCCTTTCCCTCTTTTCCTTTTCCCTATATCTCCCACTTCTCTTTCCTCTTTGGAACTGTTTTTCCTATTTCACATCATCTATTATACATTTTGATCCTTATTTACACTTTAAGTTTCTCACACCAGAGAAACTATTCGATATTTACACATATCTGTCCTATTTATTTCACTTAAGAGTATGGCCTCAATGTGCACCCATTTAGCTAATGTAATTTTAATATCAGTACCTAAATGAAACTAAAGCAAGTGAAGAGTAGCTATAATCATGCCAGCTGATAATTTTAATCCTATTTGCTCATTTACTTGATGCTTTTCATGTAAACTTTTACTTTTCCAAAGTAATTTTCATAAGACAAATTCTAAAATGAAAGAGAAAAATAAATATAGTAATATATATATATGTCCTACTGAAATGGCAAAAAAATTACCATAATAAAAAGAGTATGTATCATATAATAGAGACTATAT
Source organism: Heterocephalus glaber (assembly GCF_053883595.1). Taxonomy (NCBI): domain Eukaryota; kingdom Metazoa; phylum Chordata; class Mammalia; order Rodentia; family Bathyergidae; genus Heterocephalus; species Heterocephalus glaber. The sequence continues at coordinate 2,614,156 of NW_028258465.1, forward strand.
ACATAAAGGAGTTATTTTATTTTGCTATCTACAGTAAAATATCTTTTGATGAATAAAGATTATGTAGCACTAAGTTTATGTATTTTGAAAAATCATATCATATAAAATCAAAATGTTCTTTCATTTAACAGTTTTTATATTTCTTTTCTGCTTCCCTTGAAATTGGTATACAGTTTTCATTGCCAGTCAATATTTACATAAATAAATACTTGATAATATCTTCTGACTAAAGGAGCAAAATTACTTAGTGATCTAAAATGGGGTATAAAAATAAAAAATTTTCTTCAGTTTTAAGTCAGTTAAAAAACACATTTCATGCTTCATTTTAGATTTATAAATTATATTAAAATATTTAAAATTGTAGCATCATATTTAATCCATTAAGTAATATATTAGCAGTAAAATTTGTGTGAATTTGAACATTACTTCACTTAACAATTGTTTGATTCTTTCAGTTTCCAAATTTTTATGCTTCTGAAAGACAAAATAATCAGCACAGTAATTCCTCAGATTGTTTACACAATTAAAGCCATTCCAAGTTTCTAATGTATTACTCATGTTTATCATTAGTTATCTGTAGTACAAATTTAGTAGCTTTTTATTAGTAATCTTTCCTCATATCCCTAGTCACTACAGTTAAATATTCATAACATTTTCATGTAATTCATAATTATAAATCACTAAATAGTAGCAGTGAAAAAATGCCATTAATTTTTGATATATCAATTAACAATTACAAACAGAATATTCCAAAGAAGAGAATGACAATTTCAAAGTAAGTTCATGTTGAAGATTGAGAAGGAATCCATAGAAAATTTGATTTCTTAAGACTTTAAAAATGATAATAATTAATCTCTCATGCTCTTAAAGGAATAGTTTATTTACCACGTGGATTCTAGATTGACATCTTTATTGATTAATTAGATGCTGTCACAGTACCTATCTCTTTAAACTACAAAAGCTTTTATATTGGTTAATCTGAATTACTAACTGAAAACAGCTGCAAGGTAGAACGTTTAAACTGAAATCAATATCGAATTGCCTGTTGTTGATAAATAATGCCTTGCTGACCTTGAGACTCTGAACGATTTTTTTTTTCTTGATCTTTCTTTGCAAATGCAGCATAATGCCTAACAACATTCTCTGTCACGCACGCCTTGGCCGCCTGTGGTCAATAGAGAAATGAAAGGAGTCGAAGAGATGCCACCAGCTCATGTGCCAGTCGAGCGCCATCCCAGATTTAGGTTACGTTTATGAGACATTTATCTAATAAGCAAGGCCAAGCAGAATGATAAATGTTTTTCACTCTGCCTCGCAGAAATGGGTTTATAAACAAGCACCTGCCATAAATCACAAAAACAGTTTGTCAAAAGCAACTAGAGATGAGATGCATCTTTATAATTACTTGGGACATCTCATGTCTGGCTTTCATATCTTCCCCTCTGCTTTTAGATCAACTATTTTGTCCTTCTTTAACTCTAAATTATTTCTATTTCATGTAAATTTTGGTTTTATGGCCAGAATGTTTCGAGGGTAACCCCTTGCCTCTTGCATGAATGACTATAAATATATTTGAGTAATGGCTTAAATGCCCGATAAAAATCATTACCAATGAATTTACTACTTCTCTCCAATTATCTAGGTCTTCTTTTCCTAACTAAATATCAGTATTTCCTTTAAAACTTTCTGATATTTCCCTAAGTCTACAGTAGGTTAGTGAATTTTAGCTTTGAAAAGAGAATGGTTCAAAGAAATTAATGTTCAAAATAATGACATACAGGTTTTATTTTGATGTTTTAACAATAGTATTAGACAGTATATGGAAGAAAGGAACAAGTTAATGCTTAGGAATAGAAATAAACCAGAAGGGTCAAAATGTTTCTTTTGAAAAATATAATGCTGAAAAAATGATATATCAAATTTTAGCAATTGTTTGGTGTAGAGTGTTGTCAACCATCAAGATATGGTCTAACTTCAAGAAAATATTCCCTTCATAACAGACATCTGCAGCACCAGGGTAGAGGGTGAAAGAATACAAAATTTGGACATAAAAGCAGATCGAGTTTGACTTTCTTAAAAAAATAGTATCCGTGCTTCCCCTTGTGGCTATAATACTTAATTGGTCCACAAGAACTGTAATAGCTTTTCTTCACCTTAGTTTACCAAGGATCTTTGTAATAACTGTAAAATGGAAAATGCAGAAGTACACAATAAATATCTCAACCCTTGGGTCAGCCCATTAATTTCCCTTCCACATCCAGTTGTTCACCCTCTATGCTTATTAAATACAAGCCCTCTGTCTGTATTTGAATGCGTTGTGTCGCTTTGGCACAGTCTACGCATTGCCTTTGCCGTTTCTAATGACAGCCACCTCTGTAGGTGCATAAGCTCGGAATTTAAATTAGGTGTGCTTTTCTACAAAGTTTTCAGTTTCTTAATTACCATATAACTAATTTATAATCATACTATTGCTACTGACTAATCAACTTATTATTTTTATAGTAGTTTGAGGAACAACATACATTGCCAATGGGAATATTGTAAATTAGTCAGGTTACTGAGTTATGTGAGTTGCATGGTAAATTATGAATAACTAGGGATGCATTTGGATTCCTGTATGTTTAACTTTTGGATATTCAGTTGTTGGCTAATAAGTTGATGGAACTGATTTGTATATTATATGCATGAATTCATATATATCTAGCTTATTTTCATATATATCTAGCAATATTTTTTATATTCTAGACTGTTTTAATATTATAGAAATAAATTGCAGTAACAAAAATGTACTAACTTTCAAAATTAATGAATGATAACTTTCACTTTGAAATTTCTAAGGAACATATGTTCTTTTAAACAGTAATCTCAGAATGTTTTAGGAGTAGAAAAACAATGGAAACAGGATTTCAGTGTAATCCGACCATTTGAATGTATATTTCATACAAAAGGGGAAATTCACAAATAAATACTTAAGCTTTGGTTTTTACTAATAACTAATAAATAACTGATGTGACTAACATATACTTGTAATAAATATATTATTTATTTAATATACAATATCAAAATTAATATAATTTTGTATATCATACATGATATTAGAAAATACAGTTAAGAGTCAGCATTCTTAACTTATTGTTAAATAATGAATGCTATTCAATATTCTGTCTCTTGTCACAATATCACTAGCATACAAACTGCTTTATTTATTATCTTCTTCCCATTTAAGTCTTACACTATTAAAAATTATTCTGAGAACTGAAGAGCTAATACAATGGACTCTTAAATGAACAAATACTTAATACAGAGTACTAAGCAAACAAAATAAGTTTCACATATTCATGGCAATATGTTTGAAGCATGCAATATCTAGATTAAAGTATTGAGATTGGTGAAAAACAAAAGGGGTCTAAATATAGTATAAAAATAAATTGTTACATGGAATGGTCCAATAGAAAGTCAACATTCTTGTAGTCTTCTACTTGGAAAAGTCAAATGGTACCTGTTAGGGTTATACTTTGTCAAGTTTACAAGTATCAAAAATTTTACATTTGTGTATGTTTTCTTGTTAAATAAGAGCAACTCCATTTTTTAATATCTAACATTAACATTCACACACCAGGAATCATCAACAGGAAACAGTACTGCATATAAACATGCTCTTAGTTGCTGCACTATACTGGTCCATAAGGGAATAATTAAGCATGTGCCAGACTCACAATGTGAATTATATAAAAGGACACAGGCCTTGTTGAGCATAAAAACACTGAAAGAATAGCAACACTCAAAGAGCAAATACTCAAAGAATAACAAACTAGCTAGTGTCAAAACAAACATGTTTGAGAACTGAATATATCACTGGGAATCCCCGAAATTGTTCTCTTCCTTTGCCTCTGATTTTCAGAATCTGTTATTACCTTTGTAAGAAGCATATGTTTCAATGCAATATGTTTATTGAGGATGAAATAAATTGTTTACATTGATAACTAGAATAATGTATATTATATGTAATTGAAAATCTTCAGAAAGAAGTTGTCAACTTTGAGTTGAAAATTCTAAAAAGAAAACTGCACAGATATATTAAAAACAGTAACTGAAGCTAACATTACTATACTTAGTCTTAGCCAAAAGGCTGAGAAGCAATGCAACCAACATTACCAAATAAATCCATCCCAGAAATACAGAAAACAACAAGCACAGACATCTGGAGTATAATGAAGCACAAAGTCATATATTATAATCAAATTTGTCTTACAAGAAAACATAATAAATCATAAAATATTTCATATTATTGGGCTATTGAGGAATGAAAATCAGACCATCACAAGAATTCACAACCACTAGAACTACTGTGAAATGACAGTGACCACTGTGGGTGTAGTGAACTGAATAAATCACTTCCAAATTCTCCTGTTGAATCCCTAATTCCCAGCACATCATACTGTGACTCTACCTAGAAAGCGTTCTTTGTAATTAAGTTAAAATGAGCCTGTTAAGGTCAACTTTAATTCAATCTGATGAGTATTCCTATCAGAAGGACCATGATAACAGACTGAGACACCAGGACATGCTGGTCATAAGAGATGAGCATTTTAAGAGGGAAAGGTGGCAGCCATCAGCCAGCCAGAAAGGCATTCAATTCCTCTGTCATTTTCATCATTCATTTCCAGCTTCAAAGAGTGAGAAAATAAATTTCTATTGTATAAGCCACCTAGTCAGTAATATATTTTATGGCATTTCTGGCAAACAGATACAGTTGGCAAAATATGGAGAAATTGGAACTATTATACATTTTTGGAGTAAATAAAAATGTTGTAAGCGAACATTCTAGAAGTTCCTCATATTGTTAAATGTAGCATTCGCCATATGACCCACAATTTCACACCTAGGTATACATCCAAGATAAATGGAAGCATAAGTCTGTATGTATACTGCTAACATTCCACTAGTAACACAGAAAAGTAAAAAAAAAAAAAAGTTCATCAATTTATGAATGGGTGAACAAAATGTGGCCCATTTATATTATGAAGTATTACTCAGGAATAATATAAATGAAGTACTGAGCATAAAATAATATGAATGAATCTCAAAAATATTAACTATTGAAAGCCATTCTCAAAATACTACAAGTAATATTATTCTATTTAATATCTAAAATTAAAATAGGTGAATATTTTGGGATGGAAATTAGGTTAGTGATTGTATAGTCTTGGGATGGTGGCTAGGATCAAAGAGTCACTGATAAAAACTACAGGGGTTTGTTTTGGGTGAGGGGTGAAGACACATTCTCTGTATGCTGGAGATGGTTAAGTCTGTGATTATACTGAAAACCTTGAATTGGTTTTAAAGGAAAATATGTTTTATGAATTATGTACCAATAACATTGTTGAAAATTGTAAGAACATTTTAAATAAAAAAAATTTTAAGAGTAACTAGCAATAGAGTCATGTTCACATGTTGACAACATTTCATTTTCTTTGTACAAATCAAAACATGAAGAAATTACATTTGAAAGAAAAAGAAAACCAGGCGAGTTGAGATCATTGGCTTAGAATGAGCAATTGAGCTAAGATTTTAAATAACTCACTGAACTGAAAAAAGAGAAACCTACTTGTCATAGCTTGTAAAAGAAATATTGAATAGTAGATATTCTTGAATTTGGTTGTGAGTACATTGCTACATCAGAGTGGTAAAAATCATTTCAAAGCAAACTGACTTTAGGGACAAAATTCTGGTTCAAGTCATGTCAATCCCTAATAAGGTTACAATGATTTTGGAATATTGATCATCTGTCTATTCACCTGTCAAAAGAAATTTTACATCTGTAAAGACTTCAGAATTCAGAATATTAAACTGTATGATATTGATCTTATACAATTATGTAGGTTAAGGAAAGAAAATGAGATGAAATAATTGTTCAAAGCACAGGGACATACAAAGAAATAATTGAAAGGGGATTGAGATAATGCAGTTATCAAATATGAACTTTGAAATAACCATTTTTATATTTGCTTTTACTAAGTGAAAAGATAATTTCAGCAACAAATTAGACTACAATAAAATAGAAAAAATAATAAAACTGTAGTTTCAGGTGTTAAATGCAGTCTTTAGCAGCATGTTGATCACAGCTTATAAAACAATTATTGCTGTGGATTATAACAAAAATACCCAAAGATAACAAGGTTGGGTAATACAGAAAATAGTACACAAAACTTTTGCAGTAAGATCAAATATTATAATCTACATAGTTTTAGTTTACCATGTGTCTTAGTTACTTTCCTATTGCTAGGACAAAATACCTGACACCCAAAATTTAAAAGAGGAAAGGTTTATTTCAGCTCAGTTTGTAGAGGATTCAGTCCTTAGCCAGCTCCAAGGTAGGGGGACCTTACAGAAGAGAAACAGTCCATGGTGTGGCAGGCAGGAAGCTGCAGCAGCCAGACTCCCTTTCCCTATCCAAGCTAAAAACCTTTTTGGTTGTGCCACCCACACTAGGGTGGGGTTTCCCATTACCCACACCCAGAACTATGATATATCAATTAGTGAATTAATCCATTACCAAGAACCCATAATCTCAGGATCAACTCTTTTCTCACATTCACACACCCTAGATCCAGCCACCTCCAAAATGCTCCATTTATGAACACATGAGGCTTTGGTAAAATGTCTATCTAGATATGAGCCAGAACACCACAGGAAAGTAGTAAAAGCAAAAAGGTGGATATGTTACAAGAAGATAATTGCTGAAATTTATATAATTTATAAATAAACAACTCAAGAAGATAATGGCTGAAATTTATATAAATAAATAAGTCAAATTTATAAAAATAAACAAGTCAAAGGTAAAAGTACTAAGAACTCGAAAGTTCATATGCAACTTCTACAGCAGGAAATAACATGTATAATTATTTCTCAGTTACCTGCAGGGGACTGGTTCCAATACTCCACAGAGATATCAAAATATTTGAAATGTTCATGTCCCTTATATAAAATGATACAGTGCTTTCTGTTTAAAGTATACATATCCTCCCACATGCTTTAAATTCAACTCAATTATTTGTAACATCTAATATAATGTAAACCTTATGAAAATAGTTGTTGAGAAAACAATGACAAAAACTAAGTAGGTACCCTTGCTACCTGTGATAAAGTGTAACCCTGCAATGTCCCCTGAAGGTCTGTGTGTTGAGACTTGGCACAGTGTGCAGCATTGGGAGGTGACAGAGCCTTTGCGAGATGGGTCTAGTGAGAGGTTTTTGCACCTTTGGGACTTTGCCCTGAAAAGGCCTGCAGGATTTGAGTTTCTTCTTCCCATCTTTCTCTTCTTTTCCATGATGTCAGCAGTTGCTTTCTTCCATGTGCTCATATCATGATGTCCACCATAGGCCCAATGCAATGGAGCCAATGGGTCATGTACTAAAACCTCTGAAAATGTGAGACTGAATAAACCTTTTAAGTTGATTCTCTGAGGTATTTTTTAAGCGACAGAAATTTGACTATTTCAATATGTTTGGTATAGATGGATTATTTTTTCAAATATTTTTTATTTTCAGTAGGTTGAATTTGCAGACACAGAATACATAAGCAGTGCCCGACTGCACTTGTTTAATATTCAAATAAATAGCTACAGGGGAACTATCATCAGGAACAATGGAAATCAGATGACAATGGAATGCTGTCTTCAAAATTTTGAGGCAACTGTAATTGTCAACCTAGAACAAAATAATGACTTTCTAGCAAGCAAAGCAATGAATTTCTCATCTTTAGGACAATGTCATAATACTGAAGAATTATTTTGAGGAGAGGTACCACAAGAATGTCATTAATGAAGTAAGCAATATTTATGGAAAGATAAAATTTTAGGAAAATTAAAATCAAATGTTAATTTCATAAACCAATAATAATGAAGCCAAATGTACATGTGTATGCCTATAATCCCAGCTATGTGAGAGGCTGAGGCAAGAGGATCTTAAATTTGAGCCTAACCCAGGCCACTTAGCAAGAATTTATATTAAATTATCTAAAGTATTTAAAAGGAACAAGGGTTATACTTATCGAGGAGACACAAGGTCCAATCCCTAATATACAAAAATGTTTTTAATTTCATAAATGTGAACAGAGGTGAAATAAAATGTGAATATAAGACATGAAACAGATTGTTGTCATTACTAGAATTTATGCCTTCTGAGGTCTTGCTCTACATGAAAGTTGTTTTTTTTTTTTATTTTTAGACCAACCAACACTTTTAATATAAAAACACTTTAATATATAAATGAGTCACAACAGCTTCCATGTAGCAGAGGCAACCAAGATGCAGAGGTGGGGGGGCATACTGAGAGAAGGTTTTTTGGGGTGCCAGATACTTCTCATGCCCAAAACCACTCTATGGCCTCAGAGCGCAGTGGTCTGGGAATGGCAGGTGCCTCCCATGAGCCTGCTTCTCCCCAGGACAGCCATTGTCTTTCAACATCCTAGGCAGTCTTCAAGGGGATGCTGATTGGAAAGACCTAATGTTCCTCCTGGGAGGGCAGATTGTATCTGAGTCTACCTCCTACCCAGATGCCTCACCTGTGACACCAGGAAGCCAGGGTATGCCACTTAGATATTCAGGAAGGGACAGGAATGAGGGCCTTGCCAGGCATCAATCAAAAATGCCTCGAGGCAGAAAGATGTAGGAAAAAATCTGGGTCCATGGTACTCATGGCAGGAGGAACTGATGGTACATGTAGAGGAGAATTGACACATGTCAGTGAGAACAAACAACCCAAGCGCTGCTGCTTAGCAGAACTGAGATGATCTTGGGGGCTGGTCTGGGAGAGATCTGCTCATTCCCTGGGGCCATGTTTGAGAGCCTGAAGCAGTTGGTGGCTCTGAAGTCCTGGAGATGCCCCACACAGCTCTGGGAGGCCCGGGGGCCCCCATTAGATACAGTCCATTGAGTTCTCAGGAAGGAGGCTGGGGATACAACCCTGAGGGACCAGACCCTTGACTGGTGTGTAGCTGAGTGGGAGGCCACAGCCCAGTGTGGGATCCTGATTCTCAAGGGCCTCCAGCCTGTCTTCCTGGTTGTCCCAGTAGATATGGAAGCGGGTCACACGGGGGTTCGAGGCCAAGATGTTCCACTGGAGCTGGGAGAAGTCGCGCGTCAGGGGCTGGTTTTCCCACAACTCTGGGTTTGGGTACTCCTTGTTGACATAGTAGCCCACACGGTTGAACTCGTGTCCACGGTAGGTGCAGGTGATGAGGACCAGGGTCACGCCTACGGCATCTGTCTCCTGGCTGAGGCTTGAGTTGGGTGCGTCGGCCTGAAAGACAAACATATGTCTTCCTGCAGAGACAGGGCCGATCGACACAGAGTCCAGGATCTGATCAAACTCGTCACTCTCGGCGGAGCCCACAGAAATGATCTTCCACTCCAGGTCGTCCGTCAGGGCCTCACTGCACTCGAAGCTGATCTCGAACCGGAAGGGGCTGTGGAAAGGACTCTCGGGTTCTCCAGCACCGCCACGTTCAGCACCGACACCCGGGCCATAGCCTGGCCGGGCGGCGGCTGCAGGTGCAGCTGGGCGCACGTCTGGGTCTGGTGAAGGCAGGGGCGGGGAAGACAGAAGGGTCAGCAAGGTAGTGTCCCTGAGCGGACACTGCTTAGCCTTTCACCGCCGACAGAAGTGCGCACCTTGTCCCCGCGCCGCCTTCAAATACACTACATGAAAGTTTATGAAAGAAATATTCAAATTAGCACAAATGCCTTGTGTAATTACTCAATCCCCTCTAAAAATAGCAAATCTTATAACTAAGGCAACACAAGATAAATGTAGCGAATGGAAGATTAAATAAAATAAAACTACAAAACATAACTAACATCAAGGAAATAGGATTAAAGAAAAATATTTGAGATATACAAAAGCAATGATGCTTAAATTCAAATGGATACAATACAAATAGACTGGATGCTCCAAATAAAAGATAAAGACTATCAGATTAAATTCAAAAGCAATGCTACATTGATTTTTTTAAATTGGGTTGACTATATGGATATAGAGAGACATTAAAGTAGGTTCACATACAAGAAGAAATATTTTATAATTATGAACAGTCAATTATTTTTTAATTTTTAAAAAATTCTTAGTATATTTGCAGTCTATGACAACTATATTCATTATGAGGAGGTGTCACATGTACAAAGTTCATTGTGATTGTTTTCATAAGAAGGATCTTATAGTTTAGATTTGTGTGCATAGAATAATATAGTCTAAAACACATAAAGTTAAACATTAACAAACCAGAAACAATGAAAAAAGAATTATAGGTAAAGATTTTTTTTAATTCAATCAGCAATTACTAGTCCAAGGAGCAAACAGCTACATTTAAAAACTAAAGCATATGCATTATTCCTTCCAATTATGTATAGAACAAATACAAAAGCAAAATAGCAATATTCTGGGTCACAAAACTAGTTCCACCATCAAATTTCATGTGTCTGCAATTATAAAGCACATGTTTTCTGAGCTAAAATTAGTAACATGAAACCTAGAATTCTAGGAATATGTAAGCAGTGGGGAGTATGTTTCCAAATATCTCCAGGGACATCTACAAGGCAATAAAGAATAACTTCAAGAATTTTACACAGGCAAATATTTTATAACAGAGAACAAAATGTACCCAAAACATAAATGTCTTAGAGAACATTTAAGAAATCATATGCAAAATAAACATTAAATACTAATTATAGTTTAGTGAAGTCCTTCAAATTCATAAAGAGAAAATACTAACCCAAGGCCTGGAAGGGAAATTGTCCATAAAATAAGTAGATCAAAATCCAACAGAATAGCATTATTGTATCATGAATTAACATAAGCACATAACACAAAGTTTAACACAAACTTCATGGTGCAGAAATCAGTTCTGAAGAACAAAGATTGATATCTATGCAGCCTTTCTCTCCTTTTGATTATAACGAAGCCTCTGGCCACAGTGAAATGTGCATGTGTGTACACACACACACACACACACACACACACACACACACACTCACAGGGCCTAAATTCTGAAAGTGAGTCCAGTGGGGATTGGAAAGGAACATCAAAATTCCAAGACAGATTGATACAGTGATGGAGGTGAATAGGATATTTCTTTCACTTCTCCTTCCCCTTCTTTTCTTTTATTTCCCAGCTATGATTCAAAAATGGATCAAATTCATAATCGTGTGGAAAGAGAAGTCACCAAAAACTTAAAGTGAAGCTGAAATTTCTGGACAGAGGACCACAAAAAGCACCCCAGGGAGCCAGAGTAGAGAGGGATTCTTATCATTTTTGCTTATTTTCACTCTAATTTCTCTCTCTCCTGCGCTGCCCTGAAGTCTGCTCCAATGCTCGCAGTTTCACTGTGAACACAGCCTCGGTCGTGTGGAACAGGGCCACGGCCACCGTGCTGGGGGCCACAGACTGAGCGTCTCAGAGAAAGCCGACCTTCCGGCCACGGCAACTGGTAAAGCCATTCCTCAAGGGCTGGGTGTGGAGCAAACTTTGAGAGGAGCTTCCCAAGTCAGTCTGCAAACCTCATCTGAGGAGGGAGCCTGGGAGCACCAGAGGCCTGGAGAACCCAGCATAGCGGGACTCTGTGGAGGCCCAGACCAGGCAGTGCGAGGATGGAAAACCTCACAGAAGGTGAAACCGTGGCCGCGGGCAGTGGGGCTGAACTTGCAGGGCAGCCTGAGCAGGATGAGGTGTGCGTGCCCTGCAGGGTCTCCGCGAGATCCGACAGGGCCCAGGTGCTACCGCAGGCAGCCGCGATGACTAGGACAGGTTCGGGTCGGCTCTGAAGGAGCAGCACAGTTCTCCCCACCGTTCCCACGCGTACCTTCTGTGTCTGTTCGCTTTTCTTCTGCTGTTGTTTTCTCTATGGTGGCCCAGACCAGCCCAGAGCAGTTTCTCACCTCGCAGCACAGTGAGGACCGACAGGAAAATCTAACCCCCGAGAAAGGAACCAAAACCCTCCAGAAGCAAAACAAAGCAGGCAAATCCTCAAAGCCTTTTGGCTTGTTTGAAAATGACGCGAAGTTGAGCCCCAAGGGTCACACTGGGGAGAAGGAAAATATAATACTCAAGAGAAAATGGCCCTGTGCTTCAGGGACAGAAAGAACTCGAGGCCAATCCGACAATCACATACGGGAATAGTGTCAGTGTGGACGCAGAGGAGGCAGATTAGCAGGATGTGGCAACTGCTTCTACCTTCTCTGTATGCGTCCTTTTCCGTGTCACGCCCCAGCGTCCCTTCTTAGTACTGACTATAAGTCGTAGAAGTTGTTACTATTGCAATGCTCAAGTCACACCAGATTTGAAGAGCAGTGACCCTGAAATCACCCCCACCTCTCACTCCTTGACTTATTCAGTGGAAGGAGGGACAACCAAGGGACACCCTGCCCTGTCTCCATCACTGCTTGGCGTGAACTGGGGCTGAAAGTCAATTCAGTCGCAGAAAAGAAAGGAATATGGGCACAGGAACCGCAGAGAAAACCGAAATGATCTCTATTTGCAGATTCTTTGCCTTTTAAATTGAAAATAATTGAGTTTACATTTTAGGAACTGCAGAGAAAGTGACAGATTGAAGAGTTTAGAGAGAGGAATGAAATAAAGATGTAGAAGCTGATAAATGGGGAAGCAACAAAAAAAGTCAATAATATACAAGCCACTTGAATGTATGAATGAATGTGAAAAACTCAAAATTGTGCAGCTTGAACTTGCTCTGAGTTTATCATCATGGAAAATTGACCCCTGACCCTCTCTCCCCATCTCCCTCTGTCTGCACAGAAATGTGTTGTCTTTTGCTGGCACTTGCTGTAAATAGGGATATAGCCTGAAACCGGAGAAGTACTCCAAGAGATCACAACAATAAGAGAAATCTCAAGAAAATGAATGAAAGAGTTGGTTAAATCTTTGCCAGAACCAGGCTACCTAAAATCTTCCTGGGAATTTTTATCCAGATGTGTTTGTTTGTCAGCAGCATAAAATGTTGCTAATCTTAAATGTCCTTCTTCAATTGGATAAGTGAGTGCAATTTACCTACAATTGGATAATTTCTAGAGCTCCTATTGTCACTTGTTATATTTGGATAACCTTTCAAACTCCTGTTACATCTCCACAAGAAAGAGCTTTTAGAGAATGATTGGCCAAACAAATTGAACAAAAATAAGAACAACTAAAATAATCCATTGAACAGCTCTATGCCATTGTTTTTCTTTAACTGTATAGAAATAAATGAAAAAGATTTATTGGAAGAGAAAGCTACATCTCTAACCTTACAAAGGACCATCAGAGATAAAAACATCAGAGATAAAAAACATTCATGACAATGAGGAAATTATTGTCTCATCTCTCAAGGGTACAGAAACTTTGATGTCAAAACATAGGTTGGAGACAAAGTGGAAGGGACTTAAATTACAGAAAAATCTCACATAAAAACAAATGCAAACATTTAAACTGAGACATTAGCAAGTCAAAAGATAGAAGTTTTTAAAGAAAGTAAACTGAATAAATATGATTATATCAGAATGTAGAATTACTTTAATATTGATGAAAATGATGATAATAATAGCATATACTGGAAAAGGTGATAAAATTGTACCCTAGTTCATGACTGTAATACAACAATCTACCAATGAAAGAGAATCTCCTTAAAATAATATGTGTCCTCAGCAAAAAGCTCCAGCATGCTTGAAGGTCAACTCTAGCTTTGTCATAGACTTGGTCTACGGAGCTAGTGTTAGTAGGTATAAGAAGCTCCGGTGGAAGGGAAAGATAAAGCGCTCCACTCCTGCAGTCTAGGTCTAGGTGAAGGTTACCCACCAGGACTCCAGGGCATGGGCCCTGCTGGACCAGCTAGGGAGGCGGGGCCTGCTGGGAGGGGTTGTCCCTGGGGCTGGCCTGGGAGGTTGTCTCTCCCCTGGCTCCTCCTTGTTCGTTTGGCTTCCTAGAGGCCATCCTGGGATCAGCTTCTGCTCCTCCTGCCCCTTCCATTGTGTTGCTTGTGCTTTGGAGCTGGTGGATCATGGACTGAAACTTCAGACATTGTGGACGGAAATGAACCTGCCCTTCAGGTTGCCAACCTTGAATATTTTGTCCATCAAGAGGGAAGTGACCAAGACATAAGATGTGTAGATGATACGAGTTCTTACCCAGAAGCTCAAAAATACAGAGAGCACTCATTCAGCACAGTGCAGGAAGGTTCTTGAATACAAGCTAAAATCCCCGTAATAATTCGTGTCCATTCTATTTCTCAGGAAGGAAGACAGTGTTGCACCACACGTGTGGCCCTTTTCTGATTGTTTAGTGGCTTAATGGCAAAGCATCTCATCAATTTTGAGTTGTCTCCAAGTGTAAGCTGTTACCAGCTGACTGGTACCAACTTCCTCGGCTGCCTGGGGTCCCTAATAGGCTATATCCTTAAAGAGAAACATTTGAGTCTCATTCTGGAGTATTTTTCATGGTGTTTCTTCATATGATTGGCTTAAGCATTTTTTTTTTTTCTTTCAGTAATGCAAGTTTGGGAATGCTGAGTGCTTTGCTGTTTCTGTACTTGAAGCCAATAAAACGTTCTCTGTGTTTTTCTTCTTTAAAAAAATACTCAGTAATGGGCATTGCACCAAGGGCTTTCACACTGAGCTACATCCCCTTCCCTTTTTGATATTTTCATTTTGAGTCAGGGTCTTTCTATGTCACTAAATTCCCCAGGCTGGGTGGCGACTTGTGACATCCCTGCCTCAGCCTCCTAGAATGCTGGGATTGCAGCCACGCACCACAAAAGCCTGGCTTTTGTTTACAGTGTGTGACGCTAATACGTTTCCAGGGTTCTCAACTGTGGTAAGAAAATTGTGCATAAAAATGCAGAAACATACAATGAGTGAATATATATTTTACTTACATGTGTTATGTCATAGGGAGAACAACTGCACAGATTCTGTGAGACAAAAATCTACAAAAATTATGCAAAATCTTCCTGAAGAAAATTACAAAACATTAGAAAAAATAAAAGTCTGAGACACAGATGGCTGCATGTTTACAGAGATTGAGATATCTATTGAAAACATGAGACGTTTCTTGTAGAAATCTCTAGATGTATTAATAAATTAACCTAGAAATTAATCTAGAAATTCAAAGAAAATTCTACAGACTCCTTGGATGTGAGCATATTTAGTACTAGAGGGACCTGCCACATGCATTGTGGCAGGATGTGTACTTTCTGATAAGGGCTGACATCCAACAGAGGGAAATTACCATTAGAAGGGAACCAATAGAGACATGCAGATTAGAAACTTTTTTCTAAAATAAATGAGAGTTGAGCTTAAATGTCAAATATTAATAATTTAAAAGAAGTCATTTGTTTATGGATTTTCTTTGCATTTTATAAATATTTTAAGTTTTAAAATATTTAATAATAAAATTGTATAAACTTTTCTGGTTTAGAAACGCTATATCAAGGAAGGTTAGATTTCTATCTGAGATTCAGAACAGGCAATTAGCAGGAAGCCTGAGAGATCTGCAACTGTGACGCTTTTTTAAAATCAAGAAGAAAACAATTACTCTGATCTAAATTTGTGTGGGAACCACAGATAACAAATTGAATGATATAATGATACAGTACATAACAATATAGTAGAAGAAGAGAACAAACTCCGTATTTGAGATTTAAAATAGAGGAAAAGGGGAAACAGCTAGAACCAGATGACTTTAATGAATATAACTTAGTAAATCAAGATTACCCTGACCTAAGATCTTTGGGAACTACAGTAGATACTGATCGTAAAATACCATAGCAAACAAAATCTTCAAGTGAAAATATAACCTCCATTAAAAGGTGCAGAGGTAAAACATTTATGACTGTGGCATACTTCAGCATACATTCTGACCATATAATTTTATTAAAATATAATTGTATTCAATAGGATTTTGATGTTAGAGTTATTTATCACCTTTGTATCTGAGTTTTTATGTTTTGATCATTTAACCAAAGGGTAAAGAATGCAGAATCTTGAGATGTGCATATTTGATAAGTCACGAGAACACCCCCTCTGAAATCACAATGCCCTTTGCAGAGTGGATGGGCCTGGGGTGTAAGGGCCCTTGGAGAACTGCAGGGGTGCACTGAAGTGCTACTCAGCGCCCTGAAAGACGGCCCGTGCATGGACACAAAACGTACTTCACTGGGTCGTTTCACGTTTCTTTTATATAAGTGACACAGAAAATTAATATGAAATAATTATATTACAAATGATGAATATGCCATTTAAATGGGAATGGGGTGACCTTTGCTTTCTCCATATTGCCACCAACAATTGTTTTTATTTACATAAAAACGCATACAAAAAATTAAATTAGTTACACTTATACTTATTATTTTAAAATATGAAAGCCTGATTACTTAGGAGTGTTATGTCCAGAATTATTTCTACTTCAAGTGATCTTTCATAGAATGATGGAGAGATGGAGAGGATTGGGCAGCGTCAGGCCTGACCAGGCGGCTGGCGCAATGGATATCACCGCAGGCTCGCTCGTGTCAGGATGCGTGGAAGGGGCTGCCTTTTGTGGGACCCGTGCATACCTTTTCTACGTTAACATAGCTCCTGTGAACCTGGGCTCACCTGGAATCAAAGGCTAAGACCCTGAGTGTAGCCATCAGGAAATGGTTAGTTTTAGAAAATCAGCTCACCCCTGTAAATGTGGAGCAGGCAAAGACCTGAGTGTCTTGCCTCGAGCTTCTCCCAGCCATTCAGCTCGCCTTCTGCAAATGATCCTGAAACCTCTGCTTTACTTCACTTTCTTTATCTGGGTGACTTTCAGTTCTGTGTCAGCCCTGCTGTTCCTCTTGCATCCTTCCTGTTGGAGACAGAGCAGCCAGGGGGAGCGGAGGGTCTTTTCACAGGGGCCCAGCCCGCCTGATGCAACAGTTGCATGAAATTTTCATCAATAAATTAATTTTTCATATACCTACAGTAAGAATTCTTAACAAAAACATTATTTTACTTCTCACCCAGTATGTCTGTTTTCTCAGTGATAAAATTAGGTTAATTTGAAGAGTATTGTTTTGTTATAGGCTTCCCATTATTATGCTATATACTTTCTGAAAAATTATAGAATTTCTGTTATATAGAAAAGTTTACTATTTAAGTCATTACTCCCTGAGGGGCCATGTTACTTGAATAAGAAATCAAATAGTCTGAAGTATATTTATTTTATAAGAGATTTACATTCTACCTTCTGGTGACAAATGTATTATGACATTGTCGGCATTTGAGGAAAAATACGAAATCTACCAATTATATTTTCTGCTTAATTGGTTATAATTTTTCTTCTGATACAAGATTAAGAAATATTTGTGTCTACATAAAAAGGTGTGTGCTGGTTTATAAAAAGCAACAAGTATATTTGATAGAATCCTGCTTTTGTGTAATGATTAAGGATATACACAACAGAGGATCGTGTGTCTGTTACTGTAAGGCGGCAAATCCTACCTGACATTTCCAAGGCGCATCCTCCAATTAGGGAGGCAGCTGTCACACTGACTGGGTTGGGGATCTGTTCCCTGTCTCCAGAGGACGTTTAAGTCTAGCAGGATGTTAACTCACCAGGGAATGTGCAAGCTTAGAAATTAATGTTTCCCCAGGTTTTGCCATTGACAACAAGAAAACAAATTCATCCCGATTGTCTTTCTGGCTTCTCAGAGTCCGTCTTGTTTTTGTATATCTGAATTATTAATATTGGGCTATGTGAGAAGTCTTAAGAAGCATTATAATGAAAATAAGATTTATTTACTGTGTATCTTCTGTCCTCTGTGCAGACCAAGAAAGACAGGTAAGTCTTAAAGTGACGTTTTCATGTCAATGTACATGTGAAGGCTAGTGAATTTTTAATAGAATCCAAGTGGATTTTGGAAAACACCCCGAAAACCTGACACAATAACAAAGTTTAAAACCCTACTTCTACAGGGTGGGCATGAATCTTTGGCCAAAGGGCTCCACAGCTTCTGAATGTAACAAGAGGTTCTCCACAGGGCCACATGATGGCTTCAGTACTATACATTGTGGCACCACATACACACACACACACACACACACACACACACACACACACACACACGAGGGAGAGAGGGTGGGAAGAAGGGAGGGGAGAGAAAGAAAGAAAGTACGGTGGAACCTCCTCGGTACATGAACTTAATTTTGATTCTGGGGAGATACCTCAGTCGTTTGTTAGCCAATGTGGAGTTCGCAAACAGAAGCAAAATTTTGCTGAACTGAGGTAGAGCTGTATATCAAGTTGCTGGTGTTGCATGATTTATAATACATAAAATACTTCTATTTTACCCTCCCACTTCTTTTTAATTAGCTTCAAAGCTTCATTTCCTCTACAATCATGGGATATCAGGTGAGATTGTAGAAAGAAAAGACAAGGCACATAGAGCTGAATAAAAATGGAAGGAGAAGAGGAAGCAAATAAAAAATGAGAGATAAATGGAAAAGGAAAACCAAAGAATAAGAAATGGAAAATCTGCATGCTTCTCAACCTCTTTGGGTAAAAGTGATTTACAAGGTAGTCCAAGTGCTTTTGAGCAATTTATTTGAAAATATTTCTTGGTATTACTTGACCTTTCAAAATTTTATTTCCTTTTATGTCAGTTTTCATCATATTTCTCCAAAAACTGGATGTGCTCATTTGAGATAGATCTACTTTAAGAAAAAAAATTGTAGTTTTTGAGCAATGTCTGAAATAAAAATGAAAATCAATTAAAAAGCTCATTCTAAAAAGCTCACTTCTACTTCTCATGTAATGTGAAAGTGAAAATTAATGTTCAAGATAAAATTGACACTTTGATATTAAGTAAATTCAGAAGATTACAAACATATATATATACATATATAGGTTTATATATATAATATTTTTAGGGGTTTTTGAGACAGGGTCTTATTGTGTAGCTCAGGTTGGCCGTGAACTCACTGTACAGCCCAAGCTGGCCTGGAACCCATGGTGATCTTCCTGCCTCAGCCTCCCAAGTGCTGGGATTACAGGCATGCGCCACCACACCTGGCAAACTTGAAATATTTTGATAATTTCAATAAGCAGAGCTGGAAGGACACACTGGCTTACAGAGACTTGAAGTTAGACTATTGTGAAAAGTACTGTTGGAATCTAGCACAACTGTCCTTTACAGAGAAATGCACAGGTGGGCAGAGGGAGCCTGACGGGGGACATCAAACAGCATCTACTAATAGACAATTGCAAAAGGAAATGTTATAGGTGGGACAGATTTTTTTTTTCCTTTTTTTTTTCAGACCAAAATGAGTTAGGTTCTGAACAATCTGAATTTAAAAGGTGTGCTTTTGTTCACGTGGCAATATCAAATAGTCCAGTAAATTTGGATTTGGGGGCTAGGTGTGTTCTGCAGTCAGATGTTGGAAAGCCATCACCAGCTTGATGCCCTTCCGAAAAGCATGTGCTTTTGCACATGGTCAGGAGCGTAACGCTACTTAAAAACATTGTTGTGTCTGGGGAGGCAGTTGGATTCTGAGTATTGACAACATCCAAACATTGCCTTCTTTTTGAGGTTTATCAATTTTCCAGTCAAACAAGAATATCATTTATGTTTAAGCTCCATTCTAGTCTGACTTGAATTCATTAGAGTTCCCTAATCAAATAGTTACCAAAATCTCGCATTTTCCTCTCGTGGAAGATTTTAAACACCATACTCTGTGGAGATCTACATGATTCCCTGTAATTTTTTTTTTTTTTTTGGGTACCAGGGATCGAACTCGGGTCCTTGCGCTTGCGAAGCAGGCAGCAAAACCACTGAGCTAAATCCCCGGCCCCTGATTGCCTGTAATTTAAGGAGAGAGTAGAAATGAATTTTTGCTTTCAGACCATATATATATATATATATTTTTTTTTTCTACCTAAAATATTAGATTCTTACCCCAATTAAGTTGAGTCTCCTCCTCTGGCTGCCTTCAAAAGTGAAGTGCTTAATTTTGCTTAATCTCATGAGTCACCAATATCCCTGACCGATGCCATCTTAGTCTTCAATAATACATTCAGGTACCATTTTTTTCACTAAGCCTAAGACAACCATAATTACCTAAGGTTTAAAAGAAAATAATTGCCTGCTACTTTATGTGCACCTTTTGTTTTACACAAATAGTTTATAAATTCACACCTCACTTTGAGTTTATTATGGATTGATTAAAAATTTTGCAAAATACATAAAACATTTTGTAAACGCAGAAATATTCGGATAGTCACATGGATGAGCCCTATCTAAACACTGACCCATACTACTTTCTGCATTCACCAGTGTTGGCAATCATTAATACAGCATTTTTTTTTTCAGAATCTTAACTAAAATAACATTCATTCCATTGACCACTTTACTCCATTATTATCTGCACTTTTTAAACTGAGCTCAATGAATGACAAAATGCAAGTAGAATTTCAAGTGAAAATTCTTTTCAAAATGTTACAGAACCCAATCTCACGAAACTAGAAATCAAAGACCAAAATAAACCTAAGCAAGACGAAGGAAGAAAATGACAGAGACACCACCAGGGATCAAATATATTAAAATTAGGGATACAATAAATAAAAACAATAAGACATTAGCAGGCATAGATTTATAGGGGTTTTCTATAATGTTCATTGTCCTGTTACAGTGGATAATATTGTATTTGTGTTGGTCTTCAAATGATTGAATTTATACATTTTATCTTGTCAAAGTAAATTGCTTGCTTATTTTAAAATTTAATTTAATTATACTATGGTCAAAATGTAGCATAATACCCATCCATTTAACAAAATTATAAGTTCACCACGCATAATTGTTTACTAACTGTACAGTGCTGTACCACAGACTTTCCGAGTTTACTCATTTTGCTTGACAAACATTATGCCCAAGTATTTTTTAATAACCTGCCATTTTCCCTCTCTGTAGCCTCTGGAAACCACCATTATATTTTAGATTTGATGAATTTTGCAATTTCTTATTAAGTAAAGGTGTTATGTGGAGTACTTGTCATTCTGAGTAACTTGCTTAATTAGCATAATATCCATGACTGTCATAATTTTGCTACATATCGGTGTTGTACATGTACAAAGCACATTTTCTTTCTCTAGTCTGCTGGTGAATACTAGATTGTTTCCATATGTTGACTCTTGTGAATAGGGCCACAGTGCATGTATTAGTACTGATATCTTTTGGGGAACCTAATTTGCCGTCATTTGCATAAATACCCATGATACATTGCTGGATCACACGGCAGTTTTGTTTTGAATCTTTCTAGGAAGTTCCGCACTGTTTTCTGCAGCACCTGCTCTGTCTTGTATTCCCACCAGCAGTGCACACAGCTCCGTTCTCCACATGATCATCAGGATAGGTCTCCTGATTTGTTGATAACAGCCATACTGCAGGTGCAGCCAGCATCTTATTGTTGTTTTGATCTGCATTTCTTCTGGGTTTGGAGACATTGACTCTTTTTTCATACGTGTTGGCCATTTGAGTGTCTTCTTTAAGGATATATCTACTTATTTAATCCTTGCTTTTTTTACTACAACTAGAATTTTTAAATGTATGCATATTTATGAAAATTGGACTGCAGTATATCAAGGCAAGAAAAATATTAGATCATTATAAACAGAGTAAGTTAGAGAGCCACTGGGTCAATGATTGAATTATTTATGCATCACATCTCATATTATTTGATTATTATAGAAATATGATAAATTTTGTAAAAGTCACTTATTATAATTGTTCCATGTATTTAAAATAATTTCCCTTTATATACAGGCCAAAATATAAGGCAAATTTATGCACTAATTAACTAAAAACATAACATTTATAAATGTCTGTGTATTGTTATTTAAATTTATATTTATGCCTGAAAAGAATAGCCCAAACTCTTTGTTAGCATCTGGCTTACAATAATTTACTGTTCTATGGTAATATTTTCACATAGAAATAACAGTATAGTATTATGTGAGAGAAAAATGAAAATTGTGCAACTGTGCTTGCAGTTTAGTTTCAGACCTCTGGATAAAAATACTAATTAGTTTTTCTTGGGCCAGGGATTTAGCTCAGTGGTTCTGCTGCCTGCCTCGCAAGCTCAAGGACCTGAGTTCGATCCCTAGTACAAAAAAAAAAAAAAAATTAATTAGTTTTTCTTAATGTTTTCTTAACTGTTTGGAAGTCAAAAGTTTTCAAAGTTGCTAACTCAACAAAATAGCATTTCATTGTAGCATTTGACCCATATGTTAAATATTACAGCATAATACATCTTTTAGCTAAATGTCTAGTGCTTTACTTGACTGAATACATAATTGGTGAAATTAAACAGTTTGCTTTAGTGTTTATTAGAGAGTAGTCTTAATTACATTGATATTATTAACTAAGGCAAATAGACATATTTCTCCAAAGTGTAACTATTTAAAACAAATAACCACTAAAAATTAAATACTTGTGCTAATTTGGTATTCTAAATTACATGCAGTATTTGTTAGTGTTTTTGTACTGTATCTAAGAGTTCGGTGAATGCGTCATAGTAATAGATGAGTTAGAGACAATTAGAATATAAGTTCAAAGGGGGGAAGTTTCCTTTTAGATAAACTCTGAGCATGTGTATCGCAACACCATATATTAGACCTAACAACTATTATACTTACTCTCCCTGTCTCTGAGGAACACACATTAATCATACAGTACTTTTTTTAAAGAATATACTTTATATAGTCTTCAAAATGAAAATAATTCCATACATTCTTCTGGCACTGTCAATATTTTCCATTTTAGGAAAGGAAGAAGGATATCTTGCTTTAGTTCCATGACACATACTTTGCTGACATTTTGAATAACATTTATCTACTCTGATATTAAAATATTTTGAAATTTCATTATGCTTATTTTTTTAAAAGTGCAATGCGAATGATGGCAGATATGCTTAAAGATTTTGCAAAATATCTGCTACGTATTAACTATGGTGGACAAATAAATCACATGATTGGTAAGCAAATATTTTTAATCTCACATATCTCAGTTCTGGCCTACAGCTGTATCTATGGCTACATCTGTCATTTAACATCTTGTGTAGGCTTTGTTATATGTCATTTATATTATATACCCTATATATTATATATTTCCAGTCTATATATTACATTTACATATTTTATATAGTCCTAATAATTTTTCTCTAGTCTATATCTAGAAAAAGACACAGTACGGTGAGTATATCTTAAGTGCAAATCCTTCACACACTCATTCTGAAGAATGATCAGATTTCAGTAGCCACTCATCGCCTGGTGTGTCTGCCATTCTGCCCAGCCTCGTCTCTATTCTGTTTCTGACAGATGTAAAGAATGGAAAAGTACAACAACTCGGAAAGCTCTTGCCTGAAAAACTTCAGTCTTTATTCAATAACTGTCACAAAATTCAACCTTTCTGCAGGTGAGACTGCTGTGCTGGAACTTAGAAAGAAACAAGGACACATTTATCCCTGATCAGCCTCTGGAAGTCAAGGTGGGGTCTTTTTTGTATTCCGAGGAGTTTCATTCTCCCTCAGGTATCAAATTAAACCATTACAAATTTATGCATTATCTTATTAGTCTTAAGTGTTTGGCTTTGGCTATTTCTGCTATTGTTTACTCACTGAGATGAGTGGTTTTAGTTACAGGGTAAAATTTGTTTAAAGTTTCTGAGAAGATAGAACAGAAAACAGTACAACTGAATGCAATAATTTTTAAATGTATTTTGACTATATGTAATATTTACTTAAATGATAAATGGAAAATACAAACAGAAAAGTTGAGCTTACCCTTTTATTAGCCAATTATGTCTGGTTGCAAATCAAATACTCATACTTTTAATAATATCTTTCTGCCGACATTCAGCAAAAGATTGCACTAGTGTCTCACCAGGCTAAATTTCTTTATAGGAATCAAATGTCATAATAAAGTAGGTTAGATACAATGCTAGTGCAAAGCACTAGTTGTGATGTGTATGACCTTAATGTTAGGCCCACCTGCAGTTCTTATGTTGAGACTCTAACACTCAGGGTGGCTGTTTGCAGTAAGGATGTGAAAAGTTTGATCCATGGAGAGAGACATCCCTCTGTCTGCTCAGGCAGAGATGCTGTTATGTCAGTGCAGAGCAAAGTACTGTGGCAAATCCAGAGGAAAGGACTCAGAATGACGCTGGCTTCTGGCACCTTCGTCTTGAAGATCCCATGCTCCAGAAGAGTGAGAGCTGAATGGATGTGGTATGAGCCTCCAAGTCTGTGCAGTTTTATTACCTCAAACTAAGTTGACGCACACTGCCTGTGGGATATTTGCCTCGCTTTGCAAGTATTCCCTTCTAAGAGCTGTGTTTCACTTTGGGCTTTGGACCTGATGATGGGCTCTTGACAGATAAAAGTTTTCAAACTCCGAAGAATATTTTGCCCCCAAAAGTTCCACTCCTAAAGTTATTACACAACACAATACCGGAAGCTCCTTGCCCTCTACTCACAATTCAGCCGATGATTTGTACTTTCGGAGTTGGTGACATTTCCTACACCATAGGGGCTGAGTAACTCCATCCCTCTTGCAAGTTACGCAAATTATATGTTTTTAAAAATTTTATTGTAGCATAATTTATTATTTTAAGATCACAATATCCTAGGAAAAAATATGAAATTACATAAATATGGACAATTTATGTATTGAGATTTCTTCTTCTAACTATGGTGCAAAAAGTCTGTATTCACTTTATTTTTTTTTGTTTTGTTTTGTTTTTTGGTACCAGGGATCAAACTTGGGACCTTGTGCTTGTGAGGCAGATGGCAGAACCACTGAGCTACATCCCCGGCCCCTGTGTATTCACTTTAAATTTTAGCTATCTACTTCAAGAGTCCACAGTCACATGCATTTCCATGCTCTTTGCAATTATCAGGAAATTCCTACACTTTCTAGTGTTATGGCCACCACTGCCTTCGCTTTTGCATGTAATCTGCTCAGTCTTCAGAATCTGGAAAGTCCCTTAATTCAATGTTAACAGCTTTTTCACTTCTACCTTTGATCCTGCCTTTATTTCTGCTATTGCTACACCCCACTAATGCTAATAGAAGTCATGACAAACCAGCATTGATTTGTGCTTAAAATAAAAGCTCTGTTCCTTTTTCTATTTCAGGTGTATTTTCTTGAATGTGAATGTGTTTGACAGTATAATGACAGTTTTGATGCAATGCTTTATGGATTTTCTGAAACAATTCCAATTATACTTATGTTAGATACATTTTTCACTGACTGCATGTTAATCATGCTATATTTCTTAGCATTTTAAAAATATCTCCTTTATTTTCTTGGCTTTTATATGTCATTTTCTATATTCCTTAATGTGTCTATTGTTTCATCTACTGTTACTGAACATTTTTACTTAGTCTTCATTTCTATAGAACTGATCTAGACACAAAAGTAATTCTAGAAGCTAAAAAGTTTCTATGCATTCCATAGATTCAAATTTAAGTAAACAGTTTACTTTAAAAGGTAAGATGTGGGAATGTCCTGATATATTAAAGTGGCCTGAGAGTAGCTATAGAGCGTAGTTTTCCTTTCATCTTCTTTTGCATGAAATTAAGTAAATAATGAAGAATAATGTTGAATGAGTATATAAAAATTATCATAGGAAATAAAAGGAAAATGTGGTTCATAAATTGAGGAAATTGAAGTTTCCCTAAAAATGGATAAAATTATTATTGTCAGTTAATACACAATGGTATCAACAATGTCATAAGGTGGAATTAAAGAAAGGAAGTACTCTATGAAAGATATATTATAATATTATAAAGATATACTGTCTTTATTTAAAGACATATGATCATTGATTATATCCCTAGGTGATGGTTTATCCCAGTGATCTTTGTGTTTTCCAAAATATAAATTCAGTGAGGCTTGAGGAGTGATTCTTAAAGTGATTAGTATCAATTTGTTTTATGATGTAATTTTGCTAAATGTAAATTTTTAGAGAATTTCTAGAATACACACACTAATCAGCTACTATGACGATCAGAAATTGTCTATGACTGGTGTCTGTCTGTTATCTTTTTCATTGCTGAAACAAAATACCTGGCACTCACAGGTTAAAGGAGGACAGGTTTATTTCAGCTCATTTTTTAGTTTTCGGTTCAAGTGGAGTTCCAAAGCAGGGCGGCATGCCAGAGGGGCATCACAGAGGAGAAGCAGGCCATGGCAAAACAGGGTAAGGAGAAGGCAGCAAGCAGCAAGGGCAGCAAGCCTGTTTTCTCTCTCTCCCCTTATAGCCCATCCAGGTGGTAATCTTATTGATTGGTGCCACTCACATCCATGGTGGGACACACTTAATCCCAGTATCCACATTCACACACCCTAATCCAGCCACCTGCTGAACTCCCCACTTATAACCACATGAGGCTTTGGGAGGACATCTAGATATAAGTCATAACAGTATCCTAGGGGCATCCTGAACTTACATTGTCGCCAAAATTTCCAAGTCCCATTTGAATTTAAAACAACATTGCCAGTTGATTGTTTTCTTTACTCTGCTTTAAAAAAAAATCTTAGAGTATACTTTGAGGGAAAAAATAGTATTAATTAAAAGTTTGAACAATTCCCACAAAATGATTGTTACTCAATTAAGATTGTTATGTGTTCATGGCAATGCACTCAACTTGTACCCCTAAAATGGAAAGACACCAGAGGTCAACATCAAACCTATCAGTTCTAATGCACCTCTTTCAGATATAGCTCTCTTCCCTTTAGGGAAGACTGCAAAAACCTATAAAAGGACTGGCATTTCAACACCCCGAAAAGCGAGACAGTGTAGGTGACCCAGGCACACAGCGATGGATGCAGAGCTGTCTTAGCACCTCACCATGAGTTCACCACAGGTTTCATCCCTTTATTCAAGAATAAACCATCTGCAGGTAGCACTATGGAAGGTCGCTGAGATGGAAGCACATTTGTATGAGGTCATTAGGAAACTATTTATGCTCAGTAGTCCATGTGTATTTCTCTACACAGCTGAGACTAAGGGATCATCTACATGGAGGTTCAAACACAGTTCAAACCTTCAGGTCAAAGTAATATATTTTATTATTAATTAATACAGTGGAGCTTTGACTTACAAACTCAACTGGTTCCCGAGGGCTGGTTGCAACTCAAGTTGGTCAGTGAAGGCTCAGGCTTCTCTACACAGCCTTCAGAGTCTCTCTCCTATACACAGGCAGATCTCGGTGTCCTTAGAGAGACAATGGCCCCACACAGGAGAGGATGCTGTCATGTTCCTTCCAGAACTCTTCAAGGGTTAAATCTATCTGAGACCATCTGGAAGCATAAGCAGCCAGCATTCCAGTCATAACTCAAGACTTTGGTCTTAAGTTAAAACTAAAATTCCAGTCTTAACCCAAGTTGTTCATATGTCAGGCTGTTCATAACTCTAGGGTCCACTGAAGTTTGCTTTGTATTCTTTCTCCAACATAACACTTATATGTTATTGGGTAATCTTCTAAGCTACTTTTTCCTAAACTGTAAATTAATAGTGAATATAATGTCTTAGTTGCAGTTTAAGATTAAATTATATGTGAAAGCACAAAGTATATAATTGACAAAGCATAGGTCTTAAATCAGGGTGAATTTCTTCCTTGTTCTGTTTTCAAATAAGCTGTTTTCTATAGCATATCTCGCAAAATCTAGTTATATACTCTACAAAATGGGAATCACAGAAGTAATTATGAGAAATTATGCCCACTCTAAGAGTAAGTAGTGAGGTAAATTTGTTAAATGTTACAATTTAAATGATAAATTAGAAAAATAAAACTTTGTATCTCATTTGTACTTTCATAATTTTTCTTTTAAATATGTTTCATAATGATTTTGCTTTAGTAGAAAACACATATGCTTTAAGTATAAATTCCTTCACAGTGAATATATGTTAGTATTTTATTTTACTGATACAAGATCAATCACCAGTTTAACCAGTACAAACAAATAGAAACATGGATAGTTTTGTGATGTCTTACATAGATTTCTGTAACAGCGTGAAGTGAAATTGTCAAATCCCTTTATGTTAATAGAAAAGAATTTCATAATCAACTGAGCAAACCATTTTTGAAAAGCAAAAACTACATAAACACTTACAAAAAATATACCTGCCCAAATGTGGCTAAACTGCTGTTAATAATATTTGAAGGATGGAAATGCTAATTACCTTCATTTGGTCATTACACATTATATACGTATATGATACTACAATGCTGCATTCTGTAAATATTTAAAAGTGTTATCATTTAAAATGAATAAATAAATATACGAAGGTACAGGGACGATTGCTCAAGGGTAAAAGTGAGAAGTACATTCTGAAGAATAGTGAACCTGTTGGCAAATCGGCACTTTCTCAGTTAAACTATTTGCTGTATAAATTAAATACAGCAAGAAAAATTTTTCACCTACAGGCAAATGTTAGCAATTATCTAGCGCCAATATCACATACATTCCCTCCTCCTCTTATTTTGAATCTAATTTAACACATTATTTTACTTTGGGGAATTTGTCCTTTGAAAACTGGATCAGCAATATTTTTTTTTGCTTTTCAGTGAAAAGTATTGGATAAAAAATAGAATGTACTAAAAAATAAAACAGATGATTTTGTTATCATTATACCTTCTTAGATTTCTCTTTAGAGAAACATGAAGCTAACAATTTTCTTTTTTGTGTCTCTCATAATATATACCAAGTTTCCAAGCCAACTATGTTCCAAAATATTTAAATGAAAGTAAATAAAAATAATACACTTCCTCGGATTTATGAAATTTCAACACCACCATAACATATTACCATAGATAAATAAAGCAGTATATGCAGCCATTTTTGTTTTAGCATGAGCTCTAGCAAAGAAAATAATGTCTTCATTTTTTATTTCTAATATTTAACACTGTTTGAAATTAAAAGCAGCCATGTGTATAATTTCTTCTTAATTTCACAGATTATTTTAGTGCAGATAGAGACTTTTTTTTTTTCCATCAGTTACAGGTGCAGTAACAGAGGCACATGTATGGGACATGAGAAATCTACTGCATCTCATATGGTGCAGTCTTAAATAAAAATTGAGGCTACTGTTTTAATTTCACATGAAATGAGAATATTGCACATTCCATTAATATTACCATTATCTACACTGTCAAAGAATTTCTCTCTAGCTTATTCTGTTAGTGATATAAATGCCAGTAGAGTGCTAAGTAGGCTTACACACACGACACTAGCAACACATGGAATGAGTGTAAAATTGACATCACTGGGGAAAATCCATGCAAGCATGTGCCAGCTCTTCCGTTCTCATCGTTTCAGGGAGAGGTGCTGTGCCCATAGGCACTAACTGTGTACCTCACAGAATGGGCTTCCGAAACGGGCCTTTGTCCCAGAATGATTCCAGTGACTGTTCCATTGAAGGAGACCATGTATTAAATGGAGAAACTTTATGGTTTAAAAATGTTCTAGTTAAAAATAATTTCCCGAACACAGCAAAGTCCCATCCTTCTTTTAAACTGAAGCAATGAAAATGAGGCTATGGGGTTTGGGGTCCCTTAAATAAGGAGGAATATCCTCATATTGCTGCTCTCTGAAGATCTTGAGATGAAGTCATCCTGGAGAGAGGGCAAGGGTCATAAACTCTGAGACCAGTGTCTCTGTAAGAGAAAAGAAGATTTAGACAGACAGACAGATATACACAGAAGAAATTGGTCTGAAGACAGATGCAATGATTGTTGGTGATTCAAATCCACAAGCCCAGAAAGTCCAGTGATTTCCAAAGGCCATGAGAAGCTGGGAGAGAGAAACACCTGATTCTCCTCCATCTCTGCCAAGAGGGACCAACTCTGCAGACAGTTTTGTTCCAGACTTCTGGCCTCCTGAACTGTGAGAGAATAAATTTCTCTTGTTTAAACCACTAGCTGGTCATAATTTGTTACGACAGTGTTCTGAAATTGATATAATTACCTACTTAGTGAGCCATTCCCTTCATGATATCTTTGTTTGATGCCTTGCTTTGCCTTGTAAGCTCTTCAGCAAAACAAATAACTGCTGTTACACCACTTTCATTAGGATTTTCTACTGCCAGATTAATTATTTTGGTCATTGAAATATAAGTACCTAATTTAGAATTACCAATTTCCTGATTAAAAAACATCTATGAATTAAAAGTTCCAAATGTGTTTCATCATACCAATTCATTATTAAAAATATAAAATTTATAAAACATTATTGTTGGGAGCAATGCTACATAATTCTAGGGAAACATCATTTGGTTAGCCTAGTTCTCTTGCCTACACCCCAGCTACAGAATAACTCCAGTTTGGCCTCCAGTCACAACTGAGATTTCAGTGATCCAGTGATGCTGTGATTCTCCAGGACAAGAAACATCCCGGGAGAACAAACATCTGCTCAGTTCCTCGTTGTTCTTGGACTGTTAACATCTTGTTTACCCTAGATGTACTGAACTCTCTGCAAGCCTTTTGTTACACCTTGTTTATCCCGATGTGAACTACTGAACTCTCTGCAAGTCATTTGTTACATTTGTTTCTCCCGATGTACTGAATTCTCTGCAAGTCATTTGTTACGAGGTACTGAATAAAAGGTGTGGTAAGCTGGGGCCTTTTGTCTTTGCCGCCCAGAGCAGCACTGATCAGGCCCAGAGCAGCAGTGATCAGACCCAAAGCTCAGCTTCTTCTCAGTCTTTCTCTACCTTTCCTGTAATTCGTCGTGTGCTGCCGTGGCTCACAGGAGACTGGGACTTACTGCAGAGGTTCTGGTAACGTCCCCTTCCCCTGTTCCCTACACATTATTTATGGGCCGGGAATTTAGCTCGGTGTCACCGCCTGCCTCGCAAGCGCAAGGACCCAAGTTTGATCCCTGGTACAAAAAAAACAAAACATTATTTATTTGGTAGTTATATTTTAAAGTACCTAATATAATCTCATATTAAAAGAGATATAGTATCTATATATGATGAATAAAGTAATAATCCCCATATTTTAACCTCCAGAGATAAACATAACTTAATATCAGATATATATATATGAAAGAGATCATATATATATATGAAAGAGATCATATATATATATATATATATGAAAGAGATGAATAATAGTGTGTTAGTCAGCTTTTTATTGTTGTGAAACAATACCTGAACAAAGTAATTTAAAAGAGAGTTTATTGTGATTTACAGTTTCACAGGGTTCAGTTCATGGTCAGGGGACTCCATTTCTTCTCAGACTGTGGTGAAGCAGACTGTTCTGCTATGTGGCAGGGTGCAGGAGGTGAAGCAAAACACCTCAGTCATGGCAGACAAGAGGCAGAGAGCTAGGAAGGGACTCAGGACAAGATACTCTATATTCCCAAAGTCACAGCCCACAGACACTATTTTCTAAATTTCCATCACTTCCCAGTAGTCTATCAGGTTATGAGCCCATAGGAACACTGCTGCATGGAGGACCAAGACTTCAGTACATGAGCATGTGAAGGACAATTCATACTCAAACCATGATAGACAGATTTGATATAGATAGATTTGATATAAATATATTTGATAAATATATCTATTAAATATATAATAAATATATATGCATAGAGGCACATAGTTAATTTTCCATTCATATTCTTTCAAATATCAAGTCACCTGTGTACATAGTTTTCATACCCCAATTACTTAACCTATATTATATTGAAAATATTTCCCTTCTTAATAAGCTTGGGTCTTATGGATCCAAAATGCTTCATTAACTAACTCAACAAAAATATTATAATTATTTTATTTTGGGGGGTCTAAATACATATTGTAGAAAATATTATTCTCCTCTAATTATTTTCCAAAAGACTACTACCAAGAATTAGAGCTACTTAATCAAATGGTGTAAAAGTTGAGAATATTTTTAAAGTTGTCTGAAAAATACATCGTCAATTATGAATAGGTCAAATACAAAGATATTTTTCCTGGGTTGATCTTGAGTCACAGCAGTAAATCATTCCTAATGGATAGCACAGTTCCATCTAGCTTTTCAGATGATTCATCTTCCTCTCACCATCAACGCCTTGGCATTTTCAGTGACAAGGTGAATGTATGTCTCTTTAGACATCTTTAGTGTCCACATAGGTGCAACATTATTGTATACCCTTTACATACTCACTGGGCACAGCAAGCGTTTCCCTGCCTGTCTTGACTTGAGCTCATTTGAAAACCCTTCTTGGGGCACAGCCTAGCGTTTCTTCTTTCCCCAAACCCTACAGTTCCACAGACTTAGCATCATTCCCTCAGACCCTATCTGTCCCTATCCACATTACTTTATCCACATTGTGTATATTAATGTTACATTGTTGTTTCATGCAATTTTAATAGTTTTCTGTTCTTCAGGGTAAATTTATTATCTGATGCTTTGGCCTCTGGGGACAATTATGCTGTAGACACAGGTCTACCCTTAGCATTGTTCATGGTCATCTGATCAGGTGGGAAATAACCTGGGGAAGATTATCATTCTGGGGACAGCATGGGTTCAGAGATGAGCTGATTAGACTGGAATTTCCAAAGAATCCCATATTTATTACTTTTAAAAACCTATTTGGAAATGTGTGATCTTTTAATCACAAGACCTGAGTATAGAAATATAAAGTGTTAGCTCTGCTACTATTATCTTGAAATCAACAGAAGGAATATTATTTTCTGTTTTTTTTTAAATCCAAAACCTGGTACAATTTTTCTCTATCAGCCCTTGGCTCCCTGATTTACCCAAAATATATCTATGTTTTAAGCATTAGACTATAGAAAACCAATGTAATTTTTACATAATAAAGTAATACTTATTCTTTCTTCACATTTACAATAATTTGTGTACTGTGTTTCATTTTACCATGTAATTTGGATGAAGTTTCGCATGAGGCTGAGCTCACTGATTTTCTATGTAATATAGTAAATCCTAATTGACATGCATTTATTTTAGCCCCTAAACTTTTCTCTTTAGTTTTTATTTCTATTACTTATAATCCTATATATTTTAGATTTAATTTCTATATATAATATCATTTTATCAAACTTACTGAGATAACATATATATACAGTTAAGTGCACTTTTGTAATGCTCAGTAGGATATTATATATATAACCAGGTAAATATTGCACAACAAAATTCAGAATACTTTCTTCATCACCATAAAGTTCCCTCTTGCCTCTTTGCAGTTACTCCCTGCCACTGTAGGCCAAGGCGACAACTGAGATCCTTACTGTCAAGCCTCTCATTCTGAAATGCAATCGTGCTGTAAGTTCTCTGTCTGTCTTTTCTTGCTTGCAGTATTGAACAGACATTTGAGTCCCTTAAAAACCTTTCTTCACCTACATATTTCTTTTCCCTGCTTGATCAGTTTGCACCCCATGATATTTTCTCATGTACTCATTATGGTATTTTATCTGATTCTTGTGTCTATAATTTTTATTTTTTTCTTAGTGCCTCCACCTAAATTTTATTTTGCTGATGCTTCAAGTTCTGTAGCAAATATATATTTCAGAAATGTGTGTTTCTCTTTCAGGACCATGTTTGTGTTTTTTTTACTTTGTGTTGTCATTTTGTTTGTTTTCACTTAGGTCTAATGCCATTCAAAAATGAGACATAGTTGTATTTGACCATTGTTAATAGACTAAATTTATTAAGTCCAGTTAAACACTGGTGAAATCTTTCTTTGTGAATGGTTGTTGGTCATTTGCATTTCCCAGACAAACTTCTCTTGTTACCATGCCTTCTTTTGGAAAATCCAAGGGGAAGTGAGTATGACCACACATATGTCTAGTAGTACCTTTACGTTTGTCTCAATGTGGAGCAACTAAATTTCAGAAGCCATGCCTCCCTTTATTGAATTTTTTTCCATACTCAGTACTCCTGGCTGTCCCTTTGATTAAATTATCTGAAACTAGAAAACACAAACCTGAGTTTCATGATACAATACTTGACTTAACAAAAGAAAGCCATCTGCTGCGGAGGGAGGTAGAAATGACTGCTGCATGTTTTTACAGATAGTAAAAGCACAATGTGGTGTCTCTCACCTGGGAAATCAGACTTACTATATAGAAGTTTCCCTCCAGTTTGCCTCCCTCTGACTTATCAGAGATTTTTCAAAGACAATGTATATCTGTCCTTTTCTTGTGCTAGTGTCATTTAATAATTTTAATAGGCTATCTATAATTATTTGGGAGACTATGGCAGGATTAATATTTAGGTTGTATTTCCAACAGCAGTTCATATATTTTAAAAGCACACATTGAACTATCAGCATTTAGTAGTTTTACAGTTACGATTTTAAAGCATTCGTCTTAACTACTGTATATTCTTCTGCTGGGCCTCAGAAAGTGACGCTCCAAAGTGCGGCCCTGCAGTCAGCTGCACCTTTGAAAGGAAACCTCCAGGCCTGAGAAGATGCCTCAGAACCACGGCTGTGTGGTTTTCCCCTGTCATCCCTGCCTCTGGGCCACGGGAGGACTTGGCCCGAGTTCCCTGAGCTACCTACAGACCAGATGGACCTGAAGGAGCACCACGGCCTTCAGTCTTCTCCGTGATGTTTCATTAACCCATGAGGACTGAGCTCTCAC
This sequence comes from Heterocephalus glaber, assembly GCF_053883595.1. NCBI lineage: Eukaryota > Metazoa > Chordata > Mammalia > Rodentia > Bathyergidae > Heterocephalus > Heterocephalus glaber. Next base: position 2,648,812 of record NW_028258465.1, read on the forward strand.
CCCAGAGGGAGAGACTGAGAATCCAACACCACGTGGCGCTCTCAGAGGGCCTGTGTCCTGGACAACATCGCTTCCTCCCTCCTTCCTTTCCCTCCAATCATGCATGGCCTTGTGATCTGCCCCTCTTGTTCTCCTGTCACAGATTAAGAAGTTATATATAGGCTGCTCAATAAAGTATATATATATATATATAGATATAGATATAGATATAGATATAGATATATATGATATTATATGAACATACGTGTTCCTAAATCTCACTGGATTACTGATTACTTCCCTTCCTTGATAGGCTCATGGATACGAATAAATTTGCATACTGCTTTTCCTGCTCATCTGTGTCCTGTCACTTCCCCAGAGTAGACACAAATTCAGATTTTAAGAGAGGGGAGACATAACTTCCCTCACCCTGTACGACTGTATAGCAGCAGAGATGGGAATATGAAGAACATGACCAGAGACACTGGCTGGGATTGCATACATAAAGAGGAAGATGATGTCATTAAATATTTAAAAAACAGACAGTTAGAGCGAAGTAAAGTCTTTCTTTCAAGGGGGCTTAGGTACACATATTTCTGCACCTGATATTTTTCTTTCCTGAATTTCTCCTTTCCTCAAAAGTTCTTTCATTCTATTTTAACATGCACATGCTTTTATTTCTGCATGAGCATCATTGAACTGTATTAAATTACCAAAAATGTATAACAATACAAAGTAAGAGAGTAAGTACAGAAAAACTCCTTACGTCCATCATTTCTGGGTGAAAGGGGTTATTGAATGTTTTATCAGCTGAATATTTTGTGAAGAATGGATATTTTCTGATCTCGAAGTTGAATTAGGAGTACACTTCACTTCTTCAATTTTCAAACTAGCAAGATCATTGTTTCTCTTATATGAGAAAACCAAAGTATAAAGAAGCAGCAAAAGGAGACAGGCATGAAGAAGTAGATCTTTCTCGAGTGAGCAGAGGAAGAAGAGAAGGAGAGAGGGGAGGGAAGGAAGGAAAGGGGGATTTTTTCAAAAGAGCAGGAAAAAAATGGAAATAGAGCTGTTGCAAATGGGAAGGGTGAGAACCTTGGAAGGAGCCGCGCCAGGGAGAAAAGAAGGGGACACAAGAAAATCGAGGTGCGTTATGCGGTTTCACTCCCCGCAGTGAACATGGTCATTACACGCTACAAATCTGTGCTAATAAAAGTAGCAAATTCAGATTAAATTTTACACTGAACACCATGAAAATATAATATTGAAAAGAAAATACAAAAGGTCTTTTGAAATAATCGGGATCATTGAATGTTCTGATTCAATTTATATTGATATAGACACTTGAAAGGAAATAAGCAACGTGAAGCGCTTATATTTTTGCAAAAATACCATTTGTATACATATATGCCTCGTTTTTATGACAATGCTTTCCTAAGCAGTAAAGTTCAAAGGAATTTCCAATTAACCTTTAGCTACAATAAAGTGAAAGTCAAAAGAAACTTTTATTGCACATTAAGAAAATATAGCTGCTAATTTGAAATTGAAAATGTGCTATAGTGATGAAGAATATTGACACAAAATAAAATTTGAATATGTCTTTTAAAAACTAAGTCTAATAGAACAACAATTTTTCACATTTTTATTTCATAATAACATTTTTTCATGAAGCACTTTTTTTACTCAGTGATAGAAATTTAAAGAGCTAATACATGACATGAAATAGAGAAGTAATAGAAAGCATTGTTGAGTGAGATCTTGGACAATCTTTAAATGTTTTGTTTCACCTTATGAGAAGGAAAATCTTTAAAGGCCAAAAAGAAATTTTTCTGTCTTTAAAATTGGGGCCGGGGATTTAGCTCAGTGGTTTCGCCGCCTGCTGCGCAAGTGCAAAGACCAGAGTTCGATCCCCGGTACCAAAAAAAAACCAGCAACAACAAAAACTTTACAGCAGACGTGATTAGCACATAGGATAGAAGAGCAGTATGAAGTGCGATGCTTTTGTATATTGTCCGGGGAACATGTATGCAAGTGGAACTTCTCACTGAGCTTCTCTCAGCTACCTAAAGGTAGACGGAGGAAACGGCATTTCAGGGAAAAAGCAAATGCAGAGGACCTTGCCAGGAGAGGATTTGCATAAGTACCCCTTATTTTTTCTGAGGCTACAACCTGAGAGATTGTATCAGCGTAGCAGGATGATTCCTCCACACTAGATTGTTCCGGTGACCACACAAGCCCATGACCCTACTGTTCTGAAGCTCAAGGTACTACATATAAAGTTCAGTCCTTCTTCAACTCTCATATTTTGTGAGGTTCTTACACAGAGGGTCAGGTCATTTGTTCCCTCTTCTAATCTGTCTACTGTTAGTTTACTCCAGAGAGTCGAATTAATAACACTGCAGATAGTGGAGAGAAAGTTTAAAAGGCCGCCCTTACATTAGCTATCTTTGTTTTATTCTTCCACAGTAACTTGTGACAGTTAATGCTAATAGGTCAATTCGCCTGGAGGGAGAAACCTCTAGCCTTTCCAGAAATGATTGGTGGTTTCAGGTGTGGACCAGTAAATTCAGGAAGGAAGACACAGGAGAGCCACACTGACTGTGAGTGACATCAAAAAACAGGCTTGGAGCTAGGCTGGAATAAATAAGGGAAAGAAGAGGCAAATGTGCTCCTTTCGAAGAGCTTGTGTTTGCTTACACAGTTTGGGCCTTTGCTGCTCTGGCCTTGGACATTGGTCTCTGGTTTGTACAGCCTCCAATCCAGACTCCAGCGGGCGACTCTCCAGAGAGTTTCTGGCTCTTCCACTGCATCCCTGACCACTTGTTCTGCATCTTCCATCTCCTTGGGCTGAGCAGCTACCGGCTCCTCAGAGGGCAGTCAGTCGTTCAGGACTCACTTATCTCTCATCCTCTACACTTTCCTAAAAACTCCCACTGTATAAATTATTTGTATATTTCTATTGTTTCTCTTCTACAGAACCCTAGCCAATACACAATGCACACATTTACTTCATAATCACATTACTTTTTAAATTATTGTTTGAATGGTTACTGGACTGTAAAGCACGTAAGAACTTTGGTCTACTTTTCATTTACAGTATTCCAGTGAACTTGGTATAAATTTAGTCCCAGTTTCCACGTAGAGACATTGTGCCCATTTTCAAAACATTTCTCCAAGCCACCCTGAAATCTGGAAGGATGAACTTAGATATACATTTAGCACACATATCTGGTGATCATTAAATATTTAGTAACTGAATCAGGGAAATGCTATGTGACAAATAAGGAATTACTATACTATTGGTTCTTAACCTTCTATTTGTGAAACCATCAGAAGTCTCTGAGAAGATGTTATATCCCAGATCAGCATAACCCTCCAGACTTTCATAGAAAGAGGCACATATTTTAAGTCACTTGAAACTTGGATTAATAAGGGCTTCTCAGGAGGTCTTTTTAAGCATGAAGCATCAGAGCCAGGAGTTTGTTGGGGCTCACGATCCCTCATATCGTGGCCCTTTGGCCTGTGGAGCATTTGAAGGTGTGGGAAATTGAGGAAACCGCCAATACAAGGTCACTCTCTGACCTTTTCCCACCCTCCACTCTGAAGACTTTCTCACAAGACAGGCACTTTCTGGCACTGGACCCAGAGGGAAGGCACGCCATACAAGGATGGAAGAGGAATCTAAACATAATCCTTTCTGAGTCCCCCTAGACTATTGCCATTAGCTCATATCAATTTATCCTCCGATCATGCTTCTGAATGGCTCCATACAAAAATAGTTTTTCCTGGGACTTGGTCTCATTTTCTGTAGGCTTCCAAGTAATGCAAAATTTATTTTAAAAATATCACATCTTCTCTTTTTTATCTTGTCTATTGTTACTGATTTGTTAGCCATGAGCCTCATTTGGATGAGGAATGGATACTACTTTTTCTCCCCAATATGTTGAAATCTCTCAAATTAAAGAAAATTGTTTCAAAGATATTGACCAATACTGACCTAAATTTAAGTGCTTCATATTTTTAACTTAGGGTGAAATTGTCCACCCATAAATGTTGAAGATCAATTTCTATAAAAATAACTTGAAAGATCTAGTGCTGATTTCAGAAAAATTTACAGGTAAAATATCATTTGGTAGATTCCAAAACTGTGGAAGTCTATAAGAACCTTTGCGGTCCAAGTTTCAGCACACTTCCTAGCTAAACAGAAGCTGTTCTGAATTTACTCTTCAAGGGAATGTAGAAGGTGAGGAATTCATCTAATCCCACAGAAGATAGCTTGAGGATGCTTTCTACACTCCATGAGGAACTTGAGCGTGGAAAACTGTGTCGGGAGCTATCTATTAGATTATAATCTCCTGGGCTTATTACTTTACGGCCGCACAAGGTGTAATAAAAGTAACACCAAATAAAAAGCATTCCTTGTTAGTCAGCTATTGCTATGCAGTCATTTAGCCCCAAATTTAATGACTGACCTTTCGATTCTATGAGTTTGTGTGTGTCAGTGACTCTCACACGGCATGAATCAGCTGAGTGTTCTGGTCTGAGACCTTTGAAGAAACTCTGTCAGTTGGGGACACTGTCTTGTTGGACAGTACAACTAGGAAGGACCATTTCCACACTGATTCAGATGGCATCTGATCCTAGCCTGCTGTGTTTTGGACATCAGTGTTTTCCCTTCCAGGTCCCACTATAGGGCTACAGATAGTATGCAGTTTCCTAACCTAAAAGTGAAGAACTCAAGAGTCAGAGAATGAAAATCGGCAAAACGGAAGCCATAGTCTTTGGTATGATCTAATTAGAGAATCAAAGCCCCCTAACATCTACCACATGCTCTTTATTTTAAATTAATTATAAGTGAGAATCTAACTCACTCTTGGTAAAGAGACCACACGAAAACACAAATACTAAGAAACCAGAAAGATGAGATCTCGAGGGTCACCTTAGGGTCTGCCCACCACATTCACAAACAACAAAAAGCAAAATCCTGGGCTCCTGTAAGAAGTGAACCTCTTACACGGGCTTTTAGCTTTTCAAGACTTCAGGAGATGATGCTTGGTTCATTCCCGGGTCCAAATGTCTGTGCTTCCTTGAAAAATCTTGCATATTTAAAGAGCGTGGCACATTGCAATCAGAGCATTGTGTCATGACTTTCAGAAAGAAATTATCTCTAAATTACGCAAATTGCCTTAATCAGCTGTATAAATATGAGTGTGAACAAAACTCAGATGGGGTTGTTGAAAATCCATTGATATGCAAGTCATCATACTCATCATTCTTCTTGTTCGTGAATGGCCCATGAGAGCCCCAGAAAAATACAGGTTTCTTGTTTCACTTGCTGTTCTCGTTATTTGTCTGTCTTGTTTTTTCATCATTGTTACTGTCAGTCAGTTTCCAACAACGTGCAGAACTCATGAGGAATTAAGTGGATGTAATGTTGTTTGTTATTTTAACTTTGGTAAAGAACACTTTGATTCTATTCTATCATTTTACAGTTTTACTGACAAGTAGATTCACCTTTTTAATTTTAATTTTAATTTTTATTAGTAGATATTTGCAACACATGATGACATGCATTGTAGGGAGTTAGTACAAATACAGCCAACCACAGGCATATAAACATGACAAAATAGAACAATATAAGAACAACATTTTAGAACAGCAATCTAAACATTTATAAATTTTTAAAATTTTTGCTAAGGGATGTTACTGTTACAGAAAGAATGTCAGGTTATTCTGATGATTCGGCGCACCACTGCTCCTGTTTGGGTCATTTCCGATCCTAGATCCTAGGGCCTCTCTTCCTTTCCTCCTCCCTCTCCCATCTTCTAGAGTCCACCTTTCCATTTCTGGTAGTGAAAATTAGTTTTGAGGTCAAGAAGAAATATATTGACCAAACACAAAAAGATAAAACGTGTATTATTTTAGTTTCATGGCTTGCACAAAACTAATCACTAGAATTGGAAAGTAATCCATGCGTATATTCATTATTGTGTGGGAATCAATAAAATGAAATTTTTAAGACCAAGTCAGCAGAAATGCCACATATGTAACATTTGTCCACCAGTCTTACAGACTATTATCCAAAAGTACTTCTTGAAAGTGAGGGTTGATTCTACCATTAATTTTGAATTGCCCCCCTCTTATGCCTTTAAATATATCTTTAAGAGAAAATGGAAAATCACTCAGTTCTCACTGTGCTGTTATGGAAGCCTCTGAATGCTTGCTTTTTAATTCATTTTTAAGGAATTTATTGTCAGCTACAAACTACTCCTGAGAGATCTGTCTCTGTCTTAGGAGATTTACCTCCTAAATTTCAGTTGTAGATTTCTTTTCCTGATTTTTTTTTTACTTTAAATGTAATGCTTATTTTATTAAAGTGAGCTTTTTGCAAAAGAGAAACAAAATTTTCACAAGTCTGTATTTTCTCACAAAATCTTAAGTCTCCAAATATTTAGCCATTTTTCATGTCCCACGTTAGGGTTAACATGTTTGAAGATCTGTTGGGTTACCCATTACTTAATGAGTGCTCAAGAGATGTTTCACTTATTATTGTTTGAAAACTCTGCATAGGTTCTGATCTTGAAAGAGAACTCTACCTACATTGAGAATTCTGGTGATTGTACTCTCTAATCTTTGGCATACTAGCAGTATTCCTGCATGGTGCATTCACGAAGACATGGGATTTAAAGGATATAGGGCCAAGAAATAGAATTTGAATTAAAGGAGAAGAATGAAGCTAGAGAAGATTTCCTAATTGTTTTAAGGTTGCTATGTGGCTGATTTAAAAACAGTGTTCTTTCTACCAGGGTTGTGCACTTCCATAAAATCATTTCCCCTCTTGGCAGAAAATTTCAAACGTGTTTTTTCCATGGAATAAATATCATATGCCACTATTATAGCTTATGTATTACATAGACGAGCAGTACATTCAGGAATAGGAAGCATATTCAGTGTATTTTGTCCCAGACTTCAGCACTACATAAACCACCTGTGCATTTGAAAAGTATTAGCATTGGGTCTTATTTTGGTGGAGCATATTCTTTAAATAGTTATTGGTAAACTATTTGATCTGGAAATAATTTTTGTAGTCTAAATGTCTAAGGTTTTTATTTAGCATCTCAATTGCTAAAATAATAAAACAAGTAATAAAGTAGATGGAATTTCTAAAATGAAGTTATTTTATATCAATTATGACCAGGCACAGAAATATCTTCTCTCTCTGAGGTTGTATGAGACATAACACAATTGTTTAGAAAGAGAGGAAATAGCAATGTATGGTGTAAAGAGCAGCAAATTTATAAAACTGAATTTATGAAATACTAAATACTTTTAAATGAATCATGGGCACACCATATTCTCCATTATAGATCAATTTGGATTTTGATAATTTAAAATTGAATCTGAAGGTGCATGATGAAAACACTGTTATCAACTTATTTGTTCTGCAGTTGCAATTATCCAGCAGCATTAACCAGAGCTTCCTTCTTATTTTGCTGGGTTCAGCCAAGCAGACTGAGAGAAGAGAATAATCCTAGCCTTTGGAAATAAAGATTCAGTCAAGATTGTTTTTGTCTTAGGACAATTTTCAAATTTACAGCCAGGTCACATGGGACTGTTAGCCACTATGCTGTCTTTCCTAAGACCAACCTGCTCTGGGTTTGTTCATGAGCAATAAAGTCGAACTATGATCTCAAAGGTTTCCACTGTGGTTTCAAGACTCCAGCCCTGGTTTCTTATTTGTTTGTCCCTCTGGGAAAGTGTCACACTTAATTATTGCAGCAAGCTCTCCGTCCATTTCCATGTTTATCTCCAAACATTCAGGCTCTACAGCAGTGACCTATTAGAGTTTTTGCACATGGAGTAGGAGGTAGCAGAAGCTCATCTCCTGCAGCTTTCCAGAGTGAAGCATGTGGTGAGGCCCAGACACTGACACTCATGGCATCCTCTCTCAAGGTGTAGATGGCTGGCCGTGGCGTGGAAGGAGTGGACACTCTCAGCTCAGGTTTTGGGGGGTTTCAACTCCAGTAGCTACTGTGAGGAGCAAAGCAGGGAGCTGAATAGGATCTCAGTGCCATTTGAGAGAGAATGATGTGACAGTAGGCTGTCATTCCCATGTGTCCGAAGGTTTTGTGTCCTTATGGCATGAATGGTAGCCTCCTTTTGGCTTATCACAGTACCAGGGAGAGGTTGCTAGACTGGACCTCAGCACATTTTGACTGATGCATTTACTTATGTGCCTAACTCACTTTAGGCAAGGAACTTCTCAAATCTACTTCTTTAGCCCAATAATACTTTCAAAACTGAAAATTTCTATATTTCTTGTGATTATGCTTCCTTGAAGTTTGCATAGCTCTGTTGTTTTCACACAGTACATGCCTCATTTGAGTTCTGAGTATAGACTGTACCAGAGAGTTGTTAACCTGGGGTATCTTTGGTATTGACTTTATGTCTTAGGTGGATATTTAATTATTAAATGAAATAATGTATGTAAAGTATGCATAACAATATGGCATATAGTAACTGCTCATTACATGCTTGGTCGATCATAAGTGACAATCAAAAGATCATTTTGAGGAATCTCTCTAGTCATATATTCCTGTTAATTTTTTGGTGTGGTACCGTGGATTGAACGCAGGGTCTTTGCACTGAGCTACATCTCTAGCCATTTTTTACTGATTGGTTGATTGATTGATACAGCAACTCACTGTGTTGCTGGGATGGCCTTAAAGTTGGAATCGTTCTGCCTCAGCCTCCCAGAGTGCTGAGATTATATCACTACCCTTAACTTTGATATTAATTTTAATATATGTGTGCTAGAAAACCCCACACATGATACTTAGATCCTTAAAAGTTCTTCCTACCAGTTTACAGAAGTAGTTGCTGGGTTTCGCTATGGAACATTTATAATCTGGTCTACTTTGGAGCCTGCTTGTCTCTGCCCTTGAAAGGGGTGGCACAGGAGAGGGGCACTCTCACTTCTCCAAACTCAGTCAGAGTGTTGCTTAATGGAGAGCCAAGTCTCGCGAGTGTTACGGTCAATGTGTAGATGCCCCCCACATTTTGTCTGATAGGACTTCACTGAGGAGCTGGGATCTATCCTTAAAAGTACATTTATGTGAATAAATACATTCTTATTTATTCCTCTTCCTATGTCATTGACTTTAGGACAAATTCACTTGATCTGCTATTGAAACTTTACTGTGCATATTGTGTTGTACATATGATGTTTGAAAGTTTCTTCCCTAGAACTAAGACATACATGACCTCAGCCCTGGCTGGAAGGAAACTTGTTTGGTAAATTCCTGAGCGTATTAGTTATTTGGGACACATTAGTGCTAAACTTTCCACTGTAAGGAACATGATTCCTAAGGGGTGTAGCTGATATTAATACAGAAAATTAATTTTCCTCTTGAGAATAAGAAAATCTGATGGGCCTACAACTTGAAAAAAGGAAGTTTTATCTGTTTCTCTTCATCTTCTTCCTAAATCTTGCTTCTGTTTATATTTTAAGTCATCCAAATAAAGCTGAGTAGATTCACTTTAGAACATAATTATTAGCCTTAATAATCCAAACCCAAATCTTTTATCTTTATGCTGTTTTAGGAAAATATCATTTTTCAATTAAAGCTAGAGGTCTTATCAAAACTATGGAAACAGGTCCACTTCTACCCTTGGGCTACATTTTGACTGGTGTCAGTCCTCCCAGCCTTGGCGGTTATCATCTTGTTCCTGTCATTCTCAAATAATTGCTTCCACTCATCACTGCCCTTTTGCAACCCCACGTCCATGGCCAACCCCATGCAATGCTATTTTCTCCAGTCGATCCCAGAAGCATAACCAGGGGGGGATTTTCAGTATTTTCATATTTGACTATTCTGTCCTTGAAAATGATTTTTGTCATGCTTATCATTTTCTGCTCATCTCTCTGATAGGTGCCTCAAGCCCATTTCAATCCTAAACGCTGTGCCTTATGTGAGCTTCGGAGACCTGCCTCACTTGCTGTCTATACACATCTGTACATACTGCCAAAGGCCAGTGATTGAATACAGAGCAAAAGGGACCAGGGTGGCTCTCTGGCATAAATTTCATGAGAGGAAAATGCAGGAAGTACTTTAAAGGCAAAACACTTGGGACGGCCAGGGATGCTGCACCATGCTGGTGACAGGTGGTCTGCTGTGCGTATGACCAGCTGTTTCAGGATTATCTCCTTGAGTACGTGATGCTCCTGCTTCTAGTTGGCTTGCTCAGCCCTGTCTGCCCTCTTCTAGAAGTCTGTGCCAGGACCAATGGTCACACCGAGTTATTCTCCATAGTACTTGTAACTATTTGGGTGAGTTCAAATGATATGTCATTTTGAAGTCTACCAAATCTATGCAATTATCCTAATTATTTTCTAAGAAGTTTCGACCAGAAGTTCTAAAAAACCCCATCAGAATGGGTTTTATCAGAGTTAACTAATCTTTTATACCCTTTCTATTGTTTTTGTCTTTGAAGCCATGGTATATAGGTTCCATAGCAGAAAATGTTAACATATATGGGCTGCATCAGCATTCCTTTCACTGGTAAGTAGTACTCCTCTGGACAATACACATGACACTCTGCTCATCCATTCACCAGCTAAATGGAAAAGCAGTCCATTATAAATAAAGCTGCCCGAACATTTCCTGTACAAGTCTTACTGTAGATGTGTACATGTTTTCATTTACTGACTGATCAATCAGTTGACTGAATTTTTGATCAAGATCTAGGATACAGATTGGCGGATCTACTCTATGCAACACTATGTTAAACAATATGTTCAACTTCAATAAAATTAAAAGAAACCATTTTCCAAAGAAGTTTTAGCATTTAACTTTCCTACAAACAATACGTGAGAATGACAATTTCTCTACAGTGCTGCCTATACTTGAAATTACCAGTCTTTTTAATTTTAGGCTTTATAGTTAGTGTATAATGGACTCCCATTGTGATTTTAATTAGAAGTTCTCTGATAACTAGTAATATTGTGCTTGTTTCAGTTGCTCTCTGTGTACATACCATTTTCATGAATTGACATTTTAATATTTTGCCACTTTTATTGGATTATCATTTTGTTATTAATACACAGATATTTAACTTAGTAATTTTCGATCTAAAATTTTAAACAATTATAGGTTGGACTTTAGTTTTAAGTGGAAACCTTCCATAATGCTTTTATTAGCTTTCCTTGACTTCTTACAATGGCTAAGTTTCCAGCACAGTTTTGAGGAGAAACACTTCGTTGTCTTGCTCTTGATCACAGGGAAAGTGTTCTGTCCCAGTGTTACCTTGTTGTGTAAGGCAGGTACTTCACAGGTATTTTTTTCTTAAATTGAGAAAATGTCCCTCTAGCCCTAATTGACTGAGAATTTTCAACTTGAAACAGTGTTGGAGTTGGTCAAATTATCTTTCCATATTAAGTAAGATCAAACCACTTTCGTTCTTTATATGGTAAATCACTTTGATTTTTCAAGTACTAAGCCAGACTTGCATAGCTGAAATAAATCCTACTTTGATTAGTATACAATCCTTCTACATTCTTGGGTATCTTTTGCTAATATTCTGTGAGTATATTTGCATGTATGTTCATAAAAGATATTAATGTGCAAGCTTTCTTTTTATAATATCTAAATCTGGCTGCAATATTAATTGGTACTAATGGGGATTAATGCTGATTTTATGAAACGAATTATGAAGTATTTCCTCTGTTTCTATTTTCTAGAAAAGTCAGTATTGAATTTGATTCATGTAGTCCTTAGATATATGTTCACAGTGACAATACTATACCTGCTATCTACTTCTTTTGTAAATGAAACTTTTATTAGGACACATAGAATGTAATAACATAAAGGGTAAACTGTAAAATATGTAAGATACAAAAGTCACTTATGATATCTAGGGATCACAGAACAAATTCAGTTTAAAAAGAGATTCTACTTGTATCACAATATTGAAATTATCTCATTGAAAGTGGAGGGGTAGTGCTGCCCTAAACACCTTCGAAAATGACCTGAGGCCAATGCCAAAGCCAGGGGGAGCTGCATAGATGCAGTTCATATTAGTTGACTAAATTTTCTATGGGAATTTGGGTTAATAAGTCTAATGCTACTGTAGATGAACACTGGGACTGAATAAATAATTAATTGTGTGATTAATCTGACCCAGATTTCTCACTATTCCAGTGGAAATTTATAGATAAGCATGATAAACTGACAGTAATGATTTGTGGTAATAGATTGGAGTTAGAAACAACTGTAAAATATATCAATTAATACAGACACAGATGATGACATGCACAGTCATAAGATAGATGTCTTGTGTAGTTTGAACATTTGTATCTATTTCTTTTCTGTGCCACCTTTCTGCTGTATTAGCCAGCTTTCCTGTTGCTGGACACTCTACTCCACACCTGTAGCTACAGGAGGAGAGCTTAAATCTGGCTCATGGATCTTGCAGGTTCAGTGAGTAGCTTGCCTTCAAGGCAAGAATATCCTGATAGGAGGACACAGGGAGGGAAAAAGCTCTAAATCCACACCAGTGGGGAAGAGATCAACGGAGCAGTGGCAAAGAGGAAGGGGAGAGGGACAGGCACAGTGCTCAGACCACACCTCCTTGAGGCACCCAGGCCCACCCAGGTGCCTACTTTCCCAGTCTGCTCAGCGCCCCTTAACCTAGTGGCACTCCTGTGTCAGGACTAGTGGTCACAGAGACCCTAAAAATGGTAACACAGTAGCAAGAGCACACCTCGCACCCAGATTTCTGCTTCTAATCCCAGTTGCCTGTGAAAGGAACCAGGCGTTCTGGGAAACACTGCCGTGATGAGAACTGTAGCAGAAGGCTAGCTAGTACAGGGGTACTGTGTAGTAATGGAAAAGAAGGAAGGACAAAAATGTAAAGAAACAAAAACAAAGGAAATTTACTGTTGGGGTATGCAAAAGAGAAGGGAAGGAACAAAAGTAGTTTCCAGTGCCAAAGCTGATATAATCCTATAATCCGAGCAGTGAAATATACTTGTATTAGATTATAACCCAAATTATAAAGCAAGTGTGAAGGAATGCATATTTATGTAAATTGATGATTGAATAAATTAATAAACAAGACAGAAGAGAGCGATCTGCATGTAGAATTCTAAGAACATATGAAGACTTTCTGCTTTAAAGAGTCTGAGTATTACTTCCCGCTTGAGTGTGGGATGCCCATTGGCATTTCTGTCATAGAGCACAGTATGGAAGAGAGAAAACACTAGAGGAACTTTGTATTGGAAATACCCGACAAATATCTCTGGCAAATATTTAAGACCAGCATCAGCAGTCATGAATCATATTAACCGTTTGTTCCCGTGATGATACCCTGTAGTTTTCTTCCCCCAAATCTATAACTCCAGGCTTTCCATAAGAAAAATATCAGTTAAATTCCATACAAAGCAGATCCTACAAGACACCTGAGCAGTACTCCTCAATATTTTCCAAGTCATTATAAAAAAACGAATGTGAGAAACAATGTCAGCCAAGCGGAGCCTAGAAAGATCCTAACTTCTAAATAAGACTCAGTATCCTAAAAAGGATCTTGGGGAAAAAAAGAAAGAAAGCAAGCAAAGAAAAGGAAAAAGGAAAAGAAAAATTTAATGAAGTGATACCTCAGTTCATGAACTTAATTTGTTTCATGATTCTGGGGAACATGGCCACATTCACGTTAGTCACCAAAGTTTTGCCGAGTGCTTGTGTTTAAGACACTAAAATTTTGCAAAACACTTCTTTTCCAAATCTGAATTGTTCATAAACAGAGGCATGTGTGAACAAAATCACTATTGTATTATGAGTAGAATATAGATTTTGTGAATAAGAATTTATCAGTATTGCTTTGTTAAATAACAAATATGTAAATTAATATGATTTTAAAGATAGAGTCTATTTTTAGAAAGGCATATATGAGAATTATCTGTACTACATGATTAATTTTTCAGGTTAATAATTTAAAATTTCAGGGAGAGCTAGGAATATAGCTCAGAAACAGAGCACTTTCCCTGGTACCAAAAGAAAGAAGAAAAGAGAAAAACAGAGCACTTGCTCACCATGAACAAGCACTGAGGATTGATTCTTAGCACTACCAAAAATAAAATAATAAAATAAAAATTTAAAAATATGGAATTCCTATATTCAAGCAAAATCAAAACAGCATGTTTACACATAATATAAAATAGTGAATGTCAAAATAATAAAGGTTAAATGCCACAGGAACTTTTGTCATAACAATGAAATATATGTTTGCATCCCTCTTCTTGATTGATTACCAAGTCCTATTTGCCAATTAATTCTTAAGGTATCAACATGTTCTCTACTTTTGTTTTTTTGTTTTGGTTTGGTTTTTTTGGTGGTACCAGGGATCGAACTCGGGACCTTGCACTTGCAAGGCAGGTGGCGGGACCACTGAGCTAAATCCCTGGTCCTAACGTATTCTGTATTCTCTACTTTCAACATCTAATATCCTTTTCCCCTGCAGCCCACAGCATTTCCGGACCAAACCTTTAATCAGTGCCTGAGGTTAGCTTAACATCCAGAGTTGTTTCTGCAAGGTAATTAAAAAGAAATTAACAATGAAATTTTATTTAACATTTTGTTAGAATTAATTACTACCTGTAATTAAAATATGATTTGCTGAAAGAATTAAAAAATGAGTCTCTAAAAATAGCCTCAAATGAAGCTAAATCCTTGTACATGTCAGGTAAATCCTTTTGTAAAATATATAAATACAGTACAATTTTTTTGTTGTTTTACTTACATATAAACCTACAGAGTGCACATGCCTTCTAAAAATCACCATGAGAACCTGTTAGACTTTACGCCAGATGTCCAGCATAAAGGTGTAAAGGTGTCCAGATGAGAACTCCTTTCAGATGATTATGGGCACTGGACAATCACTCACGAGAGCTAACTTTCTGTGCACAAGATGCACGTATGCAAACAGTAAATACCACGTAAAGCAAAACAAAGCTCAGCGAACAGAATGCATCATTGGGAATACCACAGGTGGAGTAACTTCAACAGAGATATATTTTCTCCATCTTCTGGACAAGACCAACAGCAGCTGTCAGCAGTTGCGGCTTCTCCCCCGCCCTCTGCCCTCCTGGCTACCTTCTTGCAGTCTCCACTAGACATTTCTTCTTTGGAGACATCCTAGGGGTCTCTTAGGAGACACCAACTACAGTGCACTAGGGACTACCTCTAAAAATCATCTCAGGGTAATTCCTTCCTTTGAAGACCCTACCTCCCCGTTAAAGACCACAGTCAGATAAGACTTCATGGGGAGGATACACAATTAAGTCTATAACAGGAACACAAAATGTAGAAGTTGTAAATCAAACAGACATTTAATGATTTGCTCAACCAGGGAATTAGTGATTTCAGTTCCATTTTACTTTCTGTTCACATTTTATATTTTATCTGGCTTCAGGTCTTCATTCACTATAAAACATTCTCACAATTCTATTCTTTCATAGGTAAATCAATATTTCTTTTATTCACTAAGCCTTTTAATTTCTCTACTACCATTGTAAACTTTTCACTTTTTGCCTATTGTTATAAAATATCTATGATCTAAGATATAAAAAAAAGGACATGTTACCAACTTTAAACTTTTTTAAAAAATGAAAGAATGCTACATTTAGAAACAAAATACAGATATGTTAAAGTACTAAAAGAACCCATAGTTCTACATTTCAAACCGAAACAGATTAGGCACTAAACTTTGCATTTCTGAGTACAGAAATCATCAAAGAAAATCATTTATTTGTTTCTTATCCATAAACTTTTGGCTACATATATTTTGAATATTTCTACAAGTCCCAACAATTTTATAATATTACATTCCAATATGAGGCTAGAAAGAAATCCCTCCTCTTTTGTAGGACAATTATTTTATCATTCTTATTCATATTGTAGAAAAGTTTCCTTTAACTTTAAAACTCATTGTAATATTTAGACAATTCTTTAAGACTGCACTATTTTGGAAAAGTTACATTGTGTTTGTTTTTCATACATGGACTCTACTCTTTGTTTCAAATTTTCAAATTTTTCATACAGAAACTTAAATCTTGAGATTGGCAACATTATTTAAACAATTGGTTTCTGATGTTTCACTGCAGGGTAAACAATTATAACTTTATATTTTTCTCGTGGAGTTTAGCATCAAATCAACAAAAAGTGAGTATTCTTCCATGTTTGCATATGATCCAATTTTCCTTATGTTAATGTATCCCTTGCCTTTAAATATATTATTGCTTGTAGTATGATGTAAAAATGACTTTGTTATAACATGCTCTGAAAATCAAACTAACTCCTATTTATGTTATTATTCATTTTATCAATGACTCTGTATTTTCCCACTACATTTATTTGAATTTTCTTTTTAGTATCTTCATGAAAGAAATGCAACAGTGATTCAATGTTGTGACAGTTAATCTTGATTTTGTCACCTTGATGGACTTGGGAGCCACTGGGGCTTGGAGGAACACAATTCTGAGTGTGTTCACAAGGGCCCTGGGAAGTGTACCTTGGCTACCGTATCTTGCATCTGTCACTTTCTTGTCTGGCAGTGTTACCCTGCTCCATTTTCTAGCCACAGCGAACCCAGCTGCTGTGCTTTGCCACACCCTTGTGCCATGAAGTTTCTGTCTTACAGAGAGCAGACCATGGACTGTATCCCCTAAAACCATGAGCCAACTTAAACCTCTCCTCCTTTAAACTGTGGGTATTGAGTCTGGTGTCTCAGTGATGGGAAAGTTGATTAATAAAAATATGCCACTACTCATATAAGTAGAAGTCAGAATCCTTCAAGATATCATTTATTTTATTGAGATATTCCAATTATCTTGCCAAATTGCCCTTAATTGCTTGAACTTAGTCATAAATAAATGTTTTTGAATCTCGTTTAAATTTGAATATCTCTTCCAAGTCTTTAAAATGTCACTGTATGTATATTGTAAGTTTTGGAGAGCTTTATAATGTGCAAACTATATCATTACATTTACCCATTAAAAAATCAACTTCAACTGTGTTTAAAATATACCCTCTATCACTGAGCTGAAAATAACATGTAATTATTTCAAATACCAAAGTAGTCAACAACTCCAGGAGCTATGCATTTTCCTCTACACAGAGGAAGCAATGAGCTGTGTGCTGCACATATCACGCATAATTAAGGTTTTGAAAAGCACATCCGTCTTGTAACACTTTACAAACAGCTTCGCTGCCCCGTGATTGGCACTAAGTGGTGTTCCACACATGTTACAATTATCCGACACTTGGTTCACTTGACTGAATCAGACCAGAGAGGGAATTTTCTTTCCTCATGGTTGTGGTTTCTACTGGGGATTGAACTGCAGGCCTCCCCACTGAGCTACTGAGACAGGTTCTTGCTAAGTCACTAAGTTGCCCAGGCTGGACGCAGCCTTGTAATTCTCCTGCCTCAGCTTCCTCAAGTAGTGGGATGATAAGTGGGTGTCACCATGCTCCGCTGACAGAGAGAGTTTTCGTAATTAAAAATCTGAAAATTTTCTTTAGAGTTTTTTATTAGCATAATGGAGAGAAAGTAGCTGTCAAACAGTCTATATTTTGTGTCTAAGCTGTATATTATTTAATATATTGGTTATTATAAGTCCATTTTCCATTATTTTGATTAATTCTTTGCTGCCTTTGGGATAAATGAGTCAGTATTTTTTTCATTACAACAGTTTTCCAATTGCTCATGAAACAACATGTTAGATGTAACTTTTGTTTAAATTTCTGTTTTAAAATGTACCACTTCTGGAAAAGTCTCTTTTACTTTCAAAACTAAAAAGAGTAATAACTGAAATGGCCTTTCAGGACTTCAAAATAATAATGAGTGGTTTTGTTTTATTTGTAATTGTAGATATTTTTCTTGTGCATTTTATTTGATTAAAATATACATCAAATTAATATCCTTCCATGCTTTTGGGGGTGGGGGCGTTGAGACAGAGTCTCGCTATGTAGCTCAGGCTGCCTTGAACTCACAGTGTAGGCCAGGATGACTTCAAACTCCAGTGATCCTCCTGTCTCAGCTTCCTGAGTGCTGGGATCACAGACCTGTGCCCCCACAACCAGTGCTCCATGCTTTAAAGAGCCTTCATAACCTTTAAATATTTTAAAAACATACCCATACAGTTTGAAAAGTCACCTGATAAATTCTCAGTTTTGACAAAAATGAGTTTAAAATTCGTGACAGTTTGGGAATGTATTTTATGTCACTATGATTATTACTTATAAGTTTGACCAACATCTCTCAATCAGTGCATAATCTGCCTGAAGATGAGATTTTTATCAATAATTTTAGCAGACTGTCTTTCATTAAATATGGATATGAACTATTATGCATCATTACACATTTGAATGAAGTATTAAGTCCAAAGTCAATGAGCTTATCAAAATGAAGCTGTTGCTAATGTTTGTGAATTCTCTATCTTCAAATTATTTTTTAGTTTTACTGTATTACTTCTTTTTATGTACTCATGTATAGTATATTTTTATACATTATTTATTTCTGTTGTCATTTAAATGTGATATATTTGTTGATATTTTTTCTTATTTTTATGATTTTCACACTTCATTGTGTTAAATAAAAACTTACAACATGTTCACAGCCTAAAAAAATACTTACAATGATATATTATACTGCATTTAAAATATTGAAATACTGTCATGTGAAGCAATATAGATTAATCTCGAAAGTGTTATGCTACATGAAAGAATCAGACACAACACATAAGTTAGGGTTCTCCTTAAACAACTTGTAAGAACAGTGGCAATTGTAATATGTTGTTAGAGAAATCAAAGAAATGTACCCCTCTGCCGTGTGGGAAATGGAATAGGAAGGGATGGGGAGAATTCTTTGACATGGATGGAAATCTTCCAAATCTTCACTGAAAATTGGGTTTAGTTGGTGTATTTTCTGGTCAAAACATAGCCATCCAAATTTCAAATCCATATACATACATTAATCACTAAAAACTGAAAAACCACATGCTTCATAGATAAGTGTTTTTTGAAGTTGTTGGAGGTTAGAGGAGAAAATGATTCATTTCATTATAAACTTTGAACTGTATTACTCTTATTTTTAAAATATTTAATACTTTAAAAAGATTAATAAACCTATACAAAGTACAATAGTAAATTAAGCAAGAAAAATAATTTTTGTGGTTTCCTTTCTAATACATTTTTCTAAAGGAGTAATTGATCTTAAAATTTTCATATTTGTATCTCTTCCCATGTTGGAGACGAACCTACCTTTGCCCTGGACCACCATGGGATCCATCTGCTGAGAGAATGATTAAAATGTGTTGCTGGTGGAGTGAAAGGAGAAATGCCTAAGAAATATTATGTCTGATGAAGTAGATTATACATAAATCACATTTGAATACCCAGCTATTATTATCTAGAGAAAGGATTTTCCAAACGGCTTTTTAACCTATACATACCAACAACTGAACTCCAGAGGACTCCATGGATTAAATTTCCTAGGGCGATGGGAGGATGCAGGACTCTCTAATGATCATTAGCTAAATGGAAAGAACAGAGTGACAGAAGCATCATCAGCTGCTCTGCCAGCTTGAAGTTACTGGAGAAAAGAATGACAGCCAAGGAGCTCTCTTCAGTGAGTCCTGATTTCCCACTCTTCAGAAAGGACAGTGATGCATTCCATAAATAAAGAACTTCTCAGGCCAAAGAGAGCTGTCACTGGGCCTCCTTTTCATTTAGAACCCAAAAAGCCGTCCCCTCCTTCATGACCATGACCAGCCAAGGCTATGGAGACAGCAGTTTCACCATACAGAATGATCAGACAAAGAAGACCCTGAAGCCCTGCTCTGTGAGCTGTCTGTGATTTCTTGTTTTTGTTTCTGAGTCCAGAGACTGCAGGTCTAGAGGAGAGAAGACAGGGTAACCAGCAAGGGGCCCTGAGGAGACCATGTCAGGAGGGAAGGAGAAACTTACCAGTGACAAAGGATCTTCATCCCAGAGACTGCTTAAGAAAATGATAAAGGAATGTGTAATCTGAAGTTGTTTATCTCTTTGTTAACCAGAAAAGAAGTGAGGAGAAAGAGGGAAGGCAAGTCCCTCACAGAAGACCCGTGCTGTCCATGACAGTCTTCTGAGCAGCAGCTTTATGGCAGGTAAAGTGTGCACTGAATCTGTCCCACGGCTTCGTCCAATTTTCCAGGACACTCAAGGCTTATTGTATTTTGGTTTTTTGTTTTTATATTCCTCTCAATCTTTATTCCTTTCTGCTCATGCATCCATGTTTACTGCAGCACTATCCACAGTGATCAAGAGAGGACACCAGCCTGGAGCATGGTGAGCATGGGAATGGATGAAGTAGCTATGGTGTCTGTGTACAGAACACACTAGTGAGCCACAGAGAACTGAAGTCCTGACTGCGTGAATAGGTTTCTAATGGGATGAAATCATGTTGAGCAAGATAAGCCAGATATAAAAAGTCAAGGATTGCAGGTTTTCTCTCATATCTGGAAAGTAGAACAACAACAATACAAACAAAAGAACAATGACTTGAAAGCAGAGAAGGGACTATTAGGGTCATAAAGGGGGTCATGGGAAGGGGTAGCGAAGGACAGGGGAGACTGAGACAGGACCCGAAGTTGATATATGCAAATGGCATAGCGAAACACATTAATTTGTACAATTACTGTGTGTTAATAGTTACAATGATAATGACCATCTTGAATGTATCTATGTAGTTGATGGAACAACAAATCATATATGCACTATATATAAATAGTATATAAGTGCATATATGTGCTGATATATCTGTATACGTGTATTTCTACACATATATAAATAAGCACTTTTAGAATGAGACTTGAAATGGTATTTGTCATGTCCTGCTATGGTATCTAGGAAACTTCCTAAGACAGGACCTGATTCTGACCTTTTTCTCATTCAGCTTTTACACACTTACTGTCTCCACTGTGTGTGACATGTAGTCATCTATTCTAGATAGTGTTTATTTGTTGTGCTTGTATGTCTTATCTTTTCATTCAAGAAATAGTCAAAACATAGAAACTTTATGTTCTGCCCAGCATTCAATATAATTTCAAATAATATTTGTTAAAGATTAAAGTACGACCTGGTCAAGCAACAAATCCTACTTAATGTGATAAGAGAGTTGCAAAATTAATATGTGGCTAAATATGGGTCAATAGCATGCACCATGAAGGCTTTTTTCAGGAGCTCTCATTCTTTCTCCAAGGCCAATAACACCTAACATAATTTTCCCAGACACAAGTCATGCTTGTTTTCTTAAGCAGTTACTTTTCTGTATTCAGACACTTTCTAGTAATTACATAAATCTGGCACACACAGAGAAGATTGTTCTGTTCCTAACATAAATATAGATAGATACATATCTTTGCAAGTTTTAAAAACAATTTTACAATTAAATCTTAGTAACATTCACTTTCCTTTTGATTTGGATGAGAATTAGGTTAGATAAAAAAGCAACCTTTGCATCCGTTCTTCATTTTTTTCTAAGTCAAAACCATTTCTAATAGTATAAATACTCAAAACTGCAGTATTGCTACAGGAAAGTAGTAGGTAGATATGCTGAGCTGTCTCAGGACTCTGAAGAATGGAGTTGGGACAGAGGAAGAGAGGAGCAGGAAAGGTTTTCTTTAAGAGAAAGTTCTGGGAGGCAGGAGGGGTCGGGACAGTGGGTTTCCACTGAGGCGCTTGTCCGAGGATCTTTTATGCAGCAGAATCGCATCACAGGTTACTGGGTCAAACTGTACTCAGCCAACGGGATCACAAGTACAGTGGCTGAGCTGATATTGATCCAAGAAGACACAAGATACACAGCAAGGGAGCACAGCATGCAGAAGAAGAAAGGCATTCCCTGCAGGGGCAGGAGAGTGGTCTGGTCCTCTATCTGCACACTTGCTATGTTGTATCTATGCGTTTGTTCCATTGCTTGTGCTCCCTGGACCAGCCAGTGCACAGCTTTGGACTGTTGTTTGTCTCTGGGGAGGGTAGGCTGCAGGTCTAACCATCCAGTGTCCATCCTGGGGCCTTGTTCCTATCAACAACCCAGCCCCCCCGCCCCACACTCCTGTTCTGATCTTATCTTAGACCCTGTCTCTTTTGAGCTGTATACCCAACACAGCTATCTACAATAGTATGACTATTAACACAGCTCTATTAATATATTATAAAAATAGCCTTCCTGCTCCCTAGAGTGAAATCAATAATTTGTTGTTGTGATGTTGATGGTGGCATAATCCAGGTCTGCCCTCTGAGAGGATTATTCTGTAGAGCTGCTCCAAGAGGTGGATGTTGAATACTTGTACATCTGTCTGTAAAGACATAATTTTTAAAATGTGCTCTTATTATCTCTCATTGGAAGTTTCCTTGAATTCTTTAGAATGATTATTTTATATAACATTTCCTTTACTAGTATCAATATAACAGCTCCTTGACAAATATTCATAGTTCTATGGATTATAGAAGTAAATTTAACTCAAAATAATTTACTGCTTATCATTATCACATTTTTATTCTTGATAGTGAGGTGTTGGAGAATAAAGGATTTGCATATAAAAATGAAATTTTGAAATAAATAATATTAACAACTTACTTCAAAGCAAATTTTGATTAACTGGAGTATATTATTTATTTCTCATCAGACTGATGATGTTTACCACAAGAAACTGAGCCCTGTTTTTAAAACTGTATTTTCAGTCTGAGAAAATCAGTGTTAACTCAGACCCACCCCTATGCTTACATAGATAAATGTATGTGAAACTCCGTATACCATGCTCCTCAAAGCAAAGGAGACAGCGTGTAAGGGAGTGGTGACAAACAAATGGAGATGACACCCATTAGTGGTAGCAATGAGTAAAACTAAAATTTGTCAAAAACCAATAACTTGGAAAATCTGAATTATACAAGAAAAATTAAGGTAAATAGGAAAATCAACAAAATGAGGGAAAGAAAAATCCATCACAATTATGAAACCATAAAGAAGTTATAATTCGGATTGAACACTAAAATGGAAATATGGAGTAATATATAAACACAAACAATAAAACAGGTTTAAAGGAAAAAATGAGAGCTCCCTGAGATGTCACTCCTGTCCTTCCCCACCCAGACACCCACTGAAACCAACTGATGTTTCCAAAGTTCTAGTTCTCATTTTTACTATCTGCAGCTCTCTGGGAATGGTTGTATTACAGTTTTTAACCTCATCAAGTCTGTCAAAGCCCAAGAGGATCTGAAGTTTCCCTTGAGCTGACAGAATTTCAAACAGTTCTGTCCTGACCAGAGGTCTTTGATTTCCTTTTTCTTAGAGGATTTACTTTAGAGAGCTTTCAGTGGTAAATTCCTTCTTTGAGATGCAAATCACTCAGCCTCTTTCCAGTTGTACAGACTAGGAATACCCTTCTTGAGGACCTGGGAACCATCCTTTTGAAATGCAATCATCAGAAAAAGTAGCAACTCTACACCTTGTGCTTGCCAAGATGGTGGAAGCCTAACTCTGGTGAGAAACACTTACCAAGCCCCTGTGACCTCTCACACTGAGGAACAACCAGAAATTCCTCTTGCTTTTCCTCAGCTCATTCCCAGTGTTAAAATCCTCTGTGTTCCTCTCTCCCCTACAAGAGTGTTTTTGAATAAACTCCTCCTTGTCTAGCTTTCCCCTGCAGTTATTTATTCAACACCCATACCTCCTATAGAGCACTACGATCAGCCCCTCTAAATACAGATGGAGAATTGTTTGAGGCTATTTTCATCATACACTTCTGTAAACTTAATGCACTATTATAATATATGTGTTCATCAGTACTAAGCAGTGTAACAAAATTTCTCGTTTGATTCAACAATTTTTAAAACATTATCAATATTAGGAATTCACTCAGACTAATACAATGATTAACACAAAAGAAAGGTAGAGATCATCCAGTCCCGTGTGTGAGACTTTATCAGGACAAACGAAAATATCTGTCTCACTCGAAGTCTAAAAATTCCTACAAGGCATTTCCTGAATGCTACATGGTATTCGTGCGCAATCTAGGCTCAGCCTTTCAGGGAGCCAGGTTCTGCGGTGGAGGACGTGGAGCTCTGGGGCACCAGAGGATAAGCTCAAGTTGACAAATGCGAGGCGGCGACTGACTCAGTCTCAGCGGCCTGTGCTGAGCCCTCACAGCTCCTGCAACCCTCTTCTGCGATTTGGCTCCGTAAGCGCCGCCTCTGCTCTGGCACAGCCACAAGTGAACAGATTGCTCTGTCGTCCAATGGGAACCGTAACAAACCTGCTTTCGGGAGGAGATGCTCTCAATAGCTTTTGGATCTGGCTTAAAACACAGTAGTAGATACACGATTCCATAAAGAAAAATGACAAGTCACCACAAAAAGATAGAAGGAAGAGTAGGTTCAGGGGAACCATAGCAATTGTTAACGGTTGTAACTGCATGCCCCAAGAAAGAAAGAAAAGGAGGATTTTCTCAGTGGAACATTTTAATGAAATTGTCAGAAATGGACATCCTTACAGTTTCTAAATGATGGGGACCTCATTGTAGTCTTCATAAGTGTTACAGAAGCCTACACCTTTCCCTTTTCATACCGCATAATGATTATTCAGCTAGTTCTAGTGAGAATTAATTAATGTGATGTCTGGCCAGACCTATATCTCCAGTGACATTTTCAGCCTTGAGCTTGCTTTTGTGAACAAATCTGCATATTTTTAAGCTCAGAATCTGTGAAATGCCATCCCATAGGCCAGCAAGGACTTTTTCTATGTCTGTCTAATTCTACTCAACTCTTCAATTTCTACAGCAGTCTCAACTTAGAAGCACCTCCAAAGCTGCCAGTCTTTTGTCATCTGAGTCCTTGTGATACGGAAAAATTTTAGATAACTTAATAGATTGAATATTAAGGTAATTGTAGAGGCAAAATAAGTAATGTGTTCTTTTAAGATTTGCTTTTCCCATAACCCCTTGTTTAAGGTGATGGTTATCTGACTCTTAAACCAGTAACTTCATTGACCTAACAAAGTTACAATGCCAGGGTGAATTTACAGTGTATATGTGGCTATCTTGTGTCTGTGACTTGTAAATAGGAACTAGAATTGTATTTACACATCAAAGACCACTAGGGATGAGATAATGGCTAAAAAGGATATAAAAAGGGAAATGCTGGACAAAGGGGCGCAGACACTGACCAGACCGGTTTCTGGAGTTCCCACCTGCTCACGAGAAGAAATTTTATTATTTTATCTGAATTCTGTGTCTCCGTATATTTCTTTCTGAGATTTCTGCAACACTTGGCCCCACTTCGGAGATTTTATATAATGCATATTGGATAACAGCTTTATCATTTCTCATAGTGACCACCAGTTTTCAGGTACTTTCTATCTCAGTATTAGAATCTAGTCAAGAAGTTTTTAATCTTCCTACTTTATGACTCTTCCTTTTGATGGCAGTTTCTGAAACATCACAGGTGCTAAGGATCCTTCTTCTTACGGTACCCTTGGGCACGCAGAGTCCCTGCTGACCTTTCAAGGTCTTTGGAATGCAGTGCTTCACCTGTAGCACAGGGAAAAATGCATGGGAAAACGGTGAGCCATGAACAGTTCCTTTGTTAATAACTATCAAGTTCTCTCAACTACAAACAGAAAGCCGAATAACTCTCAATAACACATAACTAAAACCTTCTGCAGATGAGTTCTTATTACTATTATTTGTAAATTATTTTAATTTGGTCTAATTTTCAGACATTTCAGACTTTTTTCAAGATGTCATAGATAATCAGAATTTTTACATATTAAATATCTGCTATGATTAAAAATAAGTTTCTGAGTGTGCATTTGTGACTACAGTTAAAATTATGGGTAGATGCAACTGTACAGTTTTATAATGTAAATGAAAGTCACTGCAAACATACCATGTCATCCTCTCATTAGACCTGTAAGGCTGCTCTTTTTTTTTAGTAATCATTAACCTATTTTATGTAAAAGAATACTGACATGGGTACCAGCTAAATGTCTTTTCCAAAGTTTCTGGTACAATCTGCCACTGTACTATTCCCTTATAATCATGATCCAGGACACACATTCTAATCTTTCTCAAATTAAGAACATCTTCTTTCAGGCTCTGTCTTTTATTTCACAAAACACAATGGGGGAAAACAACAAATTATGACAGTGGTAGCTGCTGGTAGATCTTATTTTTCAACTGCAGGACTTTCTAGCATGGAGATGCTCTGTTGCGGTCAGGTTTGTGTTTGCTACACTTAATGTCAACTTTCCAGCTTTCAAAGCCAGCAAGAGTTTGGGATCAGCAAAGAGAGCATTCCTCTTTCACAGCAAGAGACATTCTTTTAGATAATCCTTAGAACAAGTTGATGCTGGAAAACCTGGTGGCAAGAGGGAAGAGACCCGTGTTGGAGAGGGGAGAGGGATTGTTTACTAAGAGAGGAAATGCCAGGATCAGGTGCGACACTCATCTAACAGTAGGAATGCTTGTTACATTAACAAGATTTACTGACAGCCTCCATCTGCATCTTCTCCTCAAACAAGGTCACGCAGTCGGTACTTGGAACCTAATGAGGGCAACACCGGGTCTCTGGAGTGAGAATGGAGGTTCACTCCGACGGATGCCTCGGGCATTGGCAATATTTTTCAGTCTGAAAAATAAAACACAGTACAGGAAAAGGTCATCATTTTTATCAAGCTGATCCACCTTGAAAAATAGCTGTGTGTGTAAGTGAGTATGTTTGATATTTTTTCCTCTTTCCTGAGATTCAAGGTTACTTTTTTGTTCTTCTTCCAAGTGGTCCTTAAGGGCCTTAATATTTATTGAACATCAAATTTATGTATGTTACTCGGTTAACGAGTCTGTGCCATAGCTTTTGTTTGATATCTAAGGAAGGATAAACGTGGGAAATGCTAACAGGGCTTGCTGAGATTGTGCAAATAATCTATTATTAGCTCTTTCTGTGTAGAAAGACCTCACAAAAGTTTTCTATGGGACTGGATACCTCAGTAGTGTGTTTTTCAAACTTGGGGATTAGATGCTTGGATTTATGTCTTAGTAAATTTTATTAAATAGCTTTTGATTGAGCAAATATCTTATCATTCTAAGCCTCTGTGTCTTTAGAATAGATTTAGAGTAAAAAATAGTAGAGATCCAATCAAATGTTAATATCCTCCAGGCTCATGTGCTATACTGGGACCCTAAGTAGCCTCAGTGAATTTAGCAGCATACTTCTGCAAATACCATTGTGTATAACTGTAGCTGGACACAAAATAACTATGTGATGTTAGAATATGGCCAAGGACGTGTGTTTGTACACACCCCTGCACTTTTCCCACTCATTTCCAGTCATTTGTCATTTATTTTATATTGTCAGAAACATGAGGCATTTAGTTTCAGCTTCCTTTAATAATTCTAAATTTTGTTATGGATAAGATTATTTTCCTAATCTATCAACTACTTCAGTTCATTTTGTTCTGCTCAGATAAGATCTATTAAGAGATGAATAGATAAAGAAATTGTGGTATTTGTATACATGGAGTACTAATCTGCCAAAAGAAAGATAAACTTGAGACATTCTTAGATAGATGGCTGCATCTTGAGACCATAATCCTAAGAGAAATAAACCAAAGATACAAGTTTAAATATCACATTGTTTTTCTTATGTGAGAAACCCAAGTATAAATATTGAGCAAAATAGAGAATAGATATTAAGAAATTAGAAGAACTGGTTCAAATGGAAAGTGGAACAAGGGATGGAAGGAGGAGAGAAGGAGGGGCAAAGAAGGTTTAAAGGAAAAAAGAATTGAAGGAAAAAGAGACAAAGAGCTTTGTAAGTGGGGAGGGGAGGACTAGAGGCAGGGAGGGCAAAGGGATTAAAAACAGACTGAGATCTGCTGTGTGTGTACAAACCCACGGTGAATGTGTTTATCACAGTCTGCAAACCTGTACGAATAAAAAATAAAATCGATCAAAGAGAAACAACTAGTGTAACATTAATATCACAGATTGCTTGCTTTGGTGCACTAGGGTCAAAGAATATGAAAAGCTCCTCCTGGAAACCTACTGGGAAGACAGACTGTGAGAAGGAGCTGTGATTGGGGCTGCTCAGGACTCACTGTGACCTGGGATGGGCCAGGCTTGGAGCCGTGTAGAGGGTGGAGGCCACATGGTAAAGTTGCAATATTTCAGTCAACTTCTAATGAAAAGCTACTATATGTCCAACAGTGTCTCAGAATTAGGAAAGACAATCAGTCTAAGTTAAGACATTTGAACCTGAGATATGCTCAATCTGGAAAACACCTTAGAGTTTGAATGTTGCACGTGGGACTTCCAGAATCATTTTTTTTTTCTTGTTTAGTCCAGGTTCTGACATCATGGATCCCATGATCTTGGCTAAATAGAGGAGGTATGGCTGGGAACAATCAAAAATGAGAATAATGATTGACTATCAAATAGTATGAAGAAGACAAAATGATCAATGATAGAATACACTCAAAACAGGAAAGGGATTTCACACTGGCTTTTCCTGCAGAAGGTGGTCAGAAAGACCTCCCTCCTGGGGTGAGAACAGGACCACACAAGCAGGCTTGTGAGCGGGAGTCAGCCTTGTAACTGGGGGGGTCGCCAAAGACCTGTGTGGGTGTGGAGACATGCCCTGGGGCTTCTAGGTCCGGAGGGAGCCAAGAGGTTTAGGAGGTACACTGATTGAAAAATAACCAGCAATCCACTGATGCAATGTCACAGCTACTGTTCTCAGTGGTTTATCAACTCTTCTGTTCTCACAGCTGGCTGGGCGTGTGGCCCATGCCCATCATCCCAGCACTCTGGGAGCTGACCCAGGACATCATTGCAAGTTGGAGGCCAGCTTGGGGTGCATAGTGACACTCTGTCTCAAAACACCCAATAAACAAACAAACAAAAAACCCCTCAAAACCATCCTATAAATACATTGCTAATAATAGTCCCACCAATACACATAGCATTTTAGGTATAAAACACTAAATAATTTATGTAAGGATACTTAACGAGTAGGTACTGGAAACAAAATCCGACATCAAACTGTGTGATTTTAGTCTGGTATGTTTTTGTAATACCTTATATTAAACAAGAAATATAAGCCCAGAACTTTGATTCTGGGTGTGGAAAAGATTGAATGTATTTCATAGAACTATATATTATCTCTATCCATATTAGTGGGTATAGCTATCTCTGCATCTTAAAATCAGAGAACATTTACAAATATAGTTACAGGAGTTAATGGAGAATTGACTGTAGTGCTAATAGAAGAAATAGACAGAAATGCACTTATTTGCAATAATCTATAAAAATTATATATCAACTTAGAAAAAGCTGGGCAACAGTGTTAAAATGTGGATTGTTCAGATGAGTTTTCTATAATTTTATAATTGCAAATGATTGGACTTAGTAGATTGTTTCTATTCAGTGAAAAATAGAATGTATTCAAACTATTCCCGGGGTTAAGTTTGGTCAAATGAGTGATCAAAAATTTATTTTAAAAAAGATAAGAACAGAAGAGGACAAAGCAATTTGTTGGGTGTCTCCCTGCTGGTTTTGAGATGCACATGGAACAAATCTGGAGTTCAGAGAAAGTGTGCTGTGCAGGCTGTGTGTGTAACTGGAGTGTTTCCCACTTGCAGACAGTGTTCATTCATAGGCGGCTGGCCACCTTGCAACTGTGCAGAGAGGGCAGGGTGAAGAGCGTGCAGAGCCTCTGGGGCCACACTCAGGAGATGAGACAACGGGACAACCCAGAGTTCTGCACTTTCCAGACTGCAGATGAAGGGCGCATGGAGAAAGCTGATTGATTCACAGTAAAGGAAATGTCTGGTGTATTTTATTTTAATTGATAGCTCTAAAGACACATTTACCTGGACATCTTTGAAATAAACCCAAGCCTTCTCTTTCAGTGAAACCCACTATCTAGAGTCCTGTTCTATTTACTTGAGTGAAACACACACAAAAATAATCTCTTTTCATGGAGGAACCAGATGGGCCACAGTTACAAATCTGAGAGAGAGAGAGAGGAGGAGAGAGAGAGAGAGAGAGAGAGAATATATATATAGAGAGAGAATATCTGTGCTTCCTAAAACAATACAGGAAGTATCCAAGCAAGGAGTTGAAAATCCTGACAAGAACCCTCTCAGCCCATTAGCATCTTGAGGATTTAAAAAAAAAAAAAAAGAAACATAATAAATACATTGTTTTGACACAATAAATTTGTTTCTTGAATGTATATAAATATTCCCATGGTAACTCCAGTTTTATTACATAAGAGTTAAACATTATTGTTCTTATGGCCAGTTTTTAAAAATTATTCTTTTGAGATACATCTCAAAAGCCAGTATTTTGGGGATGAACTTCATGGTGTTGCTATTTGTCACTACATGTTGGGTAGAAATTCATCATAGTTCGTGATGTAGTAACACGGTAGCTCATTAGTCTCCACCCACCATGCCACGCTCAGCTCCTTCACATATTTGAAGCTGTTGTCACTCGCAGGGGCAATGACTTCTGGAACGTGCTGTTAAGCTCAAACCTCCGTCAGGGCCTTGCTTTCCACAAGGTGCATCCTTCATTTTATCCTGACTTTTAAATGAAAAAATGAATAAAGATGTGCTGTGTACATGTACCAAGTCCCCACAATGAGTAGACTCATTTTGTACTGTAAGCATGTATGAATAAAAATTTAAAACATTAAAAGCTCTCTGGCAGTTTCCATCCGTCTCAAAATCTCATCCCTGCCACGCAAGGACAATTCATCCTTTTGACTGGTGCATTATCCACAATTCTATTCTTCACAATTTTCTCATAATTGTTTTCCAAGATCCTGTACATAGACAGATGAAATGAGAGGGCAACCAGTGATAAAATATCTCCTCTACTTCCGATTATTTATTACATTGATCTCTTTGTTCTAGAACTTCACCAATAAAAATTGATGAAAGTTTGTTGAATGAATCAATTTATCAAAGAAAAAGTGAAAAAATACAGTGCATATGTCTTATTTCCTGTGTGTGCCTTTCTGATTTCACCATGCTTTCTGAAAATGAAGCGTTCCAACTCTGGATAGCTCAAAAGACATTAAAATTTTATAGGTCTCAAGGTGAAAGGATGTCTGATCCTATGTAGATATTTTTATTATTTCTCTTCAGTCACAAACTATTTCAAATTTAATGAAGGTATTTCTTTTAAAAAATGATCCCTCACTAAGGAAAAATGGTTAATGCATACCACGAAAGCTCTAGCATCCACATAGAATATAAGTATAAAATATTTAGGGATCAGATTTAGAATTTAAAATTCTAAGGTCACTTGTTAACTCTGCTACTATGTTTTCTCAAGTATGTGACTGACAATTCAAATCTGTCTCTCTAACTGCAGAAGCACAAAATTAATTAAGAAAAACTTGGAATAAAATAACAAGGACTAATATGAAACTTAAATATAAATAACTATAACTAGATAGTGTTATAAAGAAGTTGTTGGGGCATATTTGAATTACTGAACATTTTTATATATGAGTCTAAATGACCAAGTTTGCTGGTTCTTGTGAAAATGACAAAGATTTTGAGAAATTATGGTAACCTAGTTCAGCAAATATTTATTTAAAAAGAAGTAGGCTAGAACTGAAAATATTTTCCAGAATCACTTTCTGCAAAGTGGCACATAATGCAGAAGCAGAGATAAATATTTTAGCTTTCTGGTGCTCTTTTTACTGTGGGTTTCCTTTGGCATAATGCTGTAAAAAATCTGCTTACAGAAAACAGTGGATATGAAAAGTTTCATTTGGATTTATTTCTTCTAATATGTAACTCAGAAATCATGTACTTTCATGTCTTAATTCTACATATTCTATAAACATAAGGTTACAAGGCCATAAGTTTATAGCCTAATGTATAGTTAAGAGAGTCTAAAATACCCTATAATGAGTTTGGGACTCTAAATGCATTTGTTAATTTATTAAAAAATTGAAAATTCTTTGACCATCTAGGTTTATGTTACAAATTTTATTTTTATTTTTATTTTTTTACAAATTTTATTTTTAAATAACTCATATGGATATTTAAAGTGTTTTATGAATTCAATTATATTTGTATGAAACTAGTGCCATGGTTTTTCTTTGTCTTCATGAAAAGGTTTTGTACACATTCAGTTTTTAGAATAATGAATTAATGAGACTGGAATTAATCACTAAACAGAAGCCATTCCTGTGACAAATTATTAAACTGAAGTCCATTTTTGCATTTGATAACAAATTTAGGTCTTCTTGCCAATTATCTCCACTTACAAAACATAAAAATGTGTAAGTTTTGTATGAACAAATTATTCTAAGAATATTTTGGCACCAAATTAATATGTTTGTGAATGATATTATATGACTTTCCGTTTTCATGAGAGTTTTAGGGTAGACTTGTAGATTAAACTGGGAAGCCAGTGGCACCCAGTACCCGTCAGAGAGTCTCAAAAAATGAAGGGTACACATTACTATTTCCGTGTAATTCATTCATGTACTTATTTTTAGTAACGTCAGAATACATGAGTAAGGATACATGTGATTATTCGCTTCAATACTTGTAGCTTTTAAAATGGACCAATGTCTATACCAAGGGTGTGTTTGAATGAGAGTAGAAAAGAAGGGAAAAGGGGAGAGAGAGGAAAGAGAGAGAAAATGAATGAGTCAGTCAGTGAAAGTGTAGAGAGGACAAGAATGTTTAATATAAGAAACAAGTATTTTATTGTTAATGTTTTGAGTTATTTGGTGGCCCTTGTATTAGAACTGAAGCAGCAGCCAGGCCTATCTATGCCACACTCCCATGCAGGCGGAGCTAGTGGCCTCGCTCTCCGGACGGCAGCCTGGGCACAGGTCCCAGCTGACAGAAGTCTCCGTGCCGGGGAGCAAGGAGCAGGGGCCCCACGCCTGCTGCAGCCTGGAGTCTGAGCGGGTCTCAGAGCACACAGAGGCAGCCTTCCTCATTTCGCTGCGGAGTCTATTTCTTATTCTTGGTTCCCTTCGACAACTTTCAACAATTTGTGTTTTAATGATAAGCAAAATGGGTTTTAGAAAAACACGAATAATATGTTTGGGAAAGTTCATTTGTCCTTCAGTATAGAAACTCTCTTTTCAAAAATATTGCATTAAAAATTCAATTTAAATCATTTTAATTTTAAAGAAAGTACATTATTGACATTTAAATTTTTACTTTTAAACTACTTTTTATGAAGAGAAAAATTTCAGTCAAATAATGAATTTTCAGTCAATGATGAAATCAGTAAGTCCTTGAATGTCATCTAAACAGGAGTTTACTTGACATCAGTTAAATATATTAGCATAATTCTGGTTTTATTTTGTTGTATAAAAGATAATGGCAAAGAAAAAAGTTTAGATTTTTAAAGTAAACACACAAAAAGATGTTTTCCATAGGAATGAGAAAGAAGACCAGATTAAACTTTTGCTACAAGTGTATTTGGACTTTACAATTATTATCTAAAGTATGGGGCAGAACTTGGAAGACCAAGCATATTCTTATTATAAATTGAAAGCAATAAAGATTATCTATCTATCTATACTATAGAAATTGTCATGCATTGAATGAATCCCCCCAAATTGGATGATAACATGTGTGTAATTGAATTATTCCTGGCATCATTTAATTATGTGGGGTGGACTCAATTTAAGATAATTTTCATATCCAGCACACTCTGAACAAGCACACAAGAAACTTCGAGAGTGCATTTTAGAAAAAGGAAAAACAAGAGAAATAGAAAATGAGACCTCTGAAAAGATTGTATCAGGTTTGTAGGATTTTTGTTTTATAAATCAAATACCAATACCTACAATATATAATTAAAATTTTATTTTGATTCTTATTTCACTCTTATGAAAGATAGTGTTTATTCTACACAGATTATTCTTGATAATGATTATTGATCATTGCTGTGTCCACACAGAATATGAGGAATAAAGTTTTGTTTCCTTTCCTAACAGATGGCTATTCCTCATGCCAATCAATTGTGGAAATTAACTTAGTTAATATCTTGGTGCAACAAGAAAGGTAATGATCTTTTAAAATATTAATCACTAATATTAGTTATCAGACTATCAATATTATAATATTGAGTATGTTTAAATTGACAGTTGTTGAATTTGGGCCAACTCTGAGGCTCAATTCTTTAATTGGCCACAATGAGTTTGGCAGTTTGCCCTACAAGGCCACAATTGGAAAAAAATAATAAACAAAAGCCACTCGCAGAATTAGCTTTTGTCAAATCATTCACACAGCTTTTCATGTTTATAGTCAAAGGTCTCAGTATTTTACTTTTTAATTAAATCATGAATACAATAAAGGTCTAGGCCTGAGTTCATGTCATAATACATGAGGGCAGTTCATTGTCTCTACAGTTAGGCTCCAGTCATTCGTTAAAAACTTTCCCTGTCCAGGGTTCCACCATGGTCGCACTGTATACACCACACCTTTGTCATCATAACCTTAGTCCTGGTGAGGGTCAGCATAACGAACCCCGTGTTCTCTGCCAGTCTCCCAGGGGCACTGTGATTACTGACACAGCAGCTATGCACCGTCATGGCCTGTTGTTCATGGAAGACTGTAATTCAGTCACCAGAAACTGGGAGAACCATCAGGAAAAATTAAGAGTAAACATATTGGATGAAAATTTGACCAAGTAAAAAACATAACATTTTTTTTCTGACTATGGTTGTTATACTTATTTTAAAGATGAGAAATATAAAAGTATAAAAATCAGGAAAAATATGATCACTATGAATATTTTGGTTTTTTTTTCAGGTAATTACCCTATCATTTAGAGATCCTCAATAGTAAAAGATTGTCCACACTAATAAGACCAATAAACATAGCTATCATTTAAGGATAACATTTTTATAGCAGGTATTATTATCACTTTTCTGTACATTTACATCTTTAACCTTAAATAATACTCTACTTAGGTTTATTTACCTTGTTTTACACATAACTTATAAGCAGAGCATTTAAATACATTATCATAGTTCATCAATTTTTAAGTAGTCAAGATTCAAACCAGTATCTCTGGCTCCCAAGCCTAACGTCTTAGTCACTATACTATATTAAAATGATAGAATAATTCATTACAGAAACTTTTTTAAATTATGCAGAAAGAGTAAAGAAAGTGGGAAAGTGGGAGATAGACATGAAAACAAAAACACTGCTGTTGTCTAACAGGGTTTAAGCCTGCTGAGTATCTCATGTAAACCTGGGCTGCTCAGCACACAGACTGGTGACCCCCAAGGGAATGTCCACAGTGAGGAACCACATTTTGTGTAGCAGAAGCTCTTTGGTGGATGTGGACAGGACACTGAAATATCTTATTATACTGTGCCCATTTCAACGGGGATGCCCAGGTGCCTGGCAGGGAGGGTAATACCACCAGCACCCCACTACCACCCCCTATGGGAAGGCTTATGTTCTCAACATTGCTTCCTATAAATGTGTCAGAATACATCTAAAAGGAAAAGTAATATTGCAGATCAAAATAAGAAGGATAGTCAACTGACTTTAAGATGCAGAAATTTTTATGAAATATCCAGGCAGGCCCAACAGAGTCATAATCATTTTTGTATAAGTGAAAGAAGAGAGAGTGTCAGAGTGATGTGATAAGACAAAGACTTCTCTGCCCATTTTTGTTTTAGAAAATAGAAGAAGGCTGCAAAACAAGGAATACCAGCAGCCTCTGGAACCTGGAGAGTTAAAGAATCAAATTGTCCCCTGAGGCCTCTGTTGTGGTTTAGACCTACAATGTTTCCCAAAAGCCTGATGTATTCAGAGGTGGGAGCGCATGGGGCTCCTACTTATGAATAGATTCATCCTCTGAAGAATCCATAGCTAAGCATACTGTTAGGAGACAGGGCCTGGTCCAAAGAGGTGGGTCACTGAGAGAGTGACCTGGAAGAGTGTGTTCCCTCCCAGTCTCTTCTCTGCGCACTTTTTACTTCCAGACTGCTCTGATGGTAGTTTCTTGCCTTCACCAGGCTCTGCCTCTGTGCCGTTTCTGCCTTGGCCCTAGCTGGCCATCCATGGACTGATACCTCTGAAACCGTGAGCCCGAATAAACCACTCCTCCTTTTGGTTGCAGGTGTCCATTATTGTGTCCCAGCAGTGAGTAAAGTGACTAAAACAAGCCCTGAAGCAGCCTTGGCAGCACCTTGATTTTAGACTAGTGAGATCCATTTTAGACTTTTGGCCTCCAAAAGCATAAAATCATACACTTTTATTGTCTTAACACTAAATTGGTGTAGTTTGATACAATTATAATAGGAAGTTAATGCATTTTCCCCTGACGTCTTTCTTTCCGGTCACCTAACATTATTTTCGTCAGCAGTCTAAAGACATTCAAACTGTCGGGCAATAGCCGAGTATAAATTTAACTCCAGACCGCAAGACCTCCATATGAAGGAGATAACTACATATATTACTCAAATCTCTGCCCGGCTACGACGGCTACTTTCGATTGCCCTAGAGAACCATCAGGCTCTTGTTAACTCAAAGCATCATGTGGAGCTAAATCACTCATGAACTAGATGTGATTTGTTTTCCTTTTCTACCAGCATGCCATAAGAAAATTCTCCATCGCTTCATATGCTTGGGCTGAGTAAAAATGTTAGTGTGAGAGAAATAGCAGGTGAGATGAAATGAGAATGACTTGCTCATGTAATTTCCTTGAGTTCTCTCAGGATGCATAGGCCAGTGCTGAAAAAGCCATTTTCATAGCTTGAAATTTTGGCCTGAAGAATTTAAAAATGTCCTGGTCATGGTGGTTAATTCTCGACATGTGGTCAGCTGGTGTCCCACGACTAGGTACTCTCTATTTGGACCAGGAAGCCTGCTGGGAGAGACTTTTTTAATAGTTCCCCACTGTTCAAGGAACTTACCATCAACCCAGTAAGCAAGTATATACAGAATGCTTCCAGCGGCCTGTCCTGAGTGAAGGAGGTAACACACAGTTCAAACTACAGCAAGCCCGCTCCTGTGGGCACCACATTGATCTGCTTTTTGTCACTGTGACCAAATACCTGAGGGGAGATACATAAGGGATGAATGGTTTATTTTAGCTCACAGTTTCATAGGTTTTAGGGCACAGGCAGCTGCAGCCAAGGTGGAAATATCATGACAGAAGGCTCGACAGAAATAACCGGTTCTTCATGCAGCTGGAAGCAGAGAGCAAGGCAGATACCAGGGACCAGAGATTCCCCAGGGAAAGCTTCAGCGATTCCCTTTTTCCACCAGGCCCTGCCACTTTCTACTTATGCCCTCAATTAGGACTCACATTTAATCCAGCGATGAAGATAGAGACCTCAGAATCCAGTCACCTTCCCAAGCCCAAAGGAAGTATGAGATTTTTGGGGGGATATTTTAGATCTAACTGCAACAGGCATCACCCAAAACTGCAAACCTTCGATACCATGAAACAAGTGGGTAAAACTGCATTTATAAAATGATAGGTGCTGTGTTACAAAGTGAGGTATATGGTGTCTCACAGCTCAGGTTCTGTCACCCACTCTGCTCTTACCTTACTTCAGAACAAACATTCTGCCACAACAGAGCTCAATTGATTTGTTAAAACATTCACAGTTTGAAAATCCCCGATTCTTTCTCAGGTTTGTCTCCCAGACTTTGCAGTTCATTTACCTTCCAAGGACATCCTGGAGTGGCCTCGGGTTTGTTTCTGCACACCGGTTTCAATAAGCAGAATGCCATCAGTGCAGTTATCATGAGTCAGTGCAATGGCTGCAGATTTTTACAAAATGTCAAGTCAATCAAGGTCCTCTGGACCACATTGTCATAGGGAGCACAATTAGCATAGCCCTGCGGTAAGCTAGTCCATATGAACTGCTCTCTTTCCTGTGTAGATTCAAGCTGTTTTGATAGCCTTTCCTGAGAGGGGCTGACAGCAAATATTCACCAGATCCACAGTTGCACAGCAAGTTCCTGAGGCTGTTGTGTCCATTTGTTCTACTACAGTCAGGGCATGGGCGCTGCAGCTGTGATTGGAATTACCGCCTGGTTATATTTTCAGAAGTCAACTGTCATTGTATATCACCCATTTAGTTTCTTGGAGGGGTGTATTGGTCAGCTTTCCCACTGCTGGGGCAAATACCTGACACCTGACTTAAAGGAAGATAGGTTTACTGTGGCTCACAGTTTCAGAAGTTTCAATCCGAGTTTGGCCATTTCCAAGGCAGAGACGTCAGTGCAAAATGGAGTGGGGGAGCAAAATTGTTCACTTCATTGTGGCCAGGAAGCGGAGCTCAGGGGTAAGAGCATAAGAAAGGGACAAGATGCCCTCCAAGGGCATGCCCCCAGTGACCAAACCCTTCAACTGGGCCCCACTTCCTACAAGCCCACTGAGCTGTGAATGTCAGCTGACTAATCATGGATGAGTACAGCACTCCCACAATCCAGTTACCTTTGCAGGAATCTGAGTCCAGCCAATCTGAGAGTTAAGGTAAACAAATACCTGTGGTCATAAGACTGAAGTGCAGAGACCGGGATGAGGACCAGAGCTTCCTCTAAGTCACCATTTACATCTGTAATCTTGGCCATTTTGCAATCCTGCTTCTGGTTTAACTTTAATTGGTGGATGGAAGAAGAGCATCATGGTACTTTCAAAAGCTCCTTCTTCTTGGCCTTCCTACTGTGATGTTTTAACTACAGGCCATAGGACAAGGAATTATTCAACATTATTATGTTAATATTACGGTCTTTATATACTAACAACGAAATTGTGATACAAATGGTTTTACCTTGACCATGTTCAGGTAGTTACTCCAAGGCAGGCAGCACATAAACTTGGAAGTCTCCCAGACCTCTACATGAAAGAATTTACGTTATTTGTCCTAAGGATACAAGGGAAGAAAAGGAATTTTATGGTATTGATAGGATAATGAGCAGATCCATAAGAAACAAAGAACAAAAAAAAGAAAATAATATAGATGCCACAGGGCAAAGAAGTATAGATTAAACTTCATAAAAAGAGACATAAAGCCACTTTACTCTGGGGGGTATTATGTAGACCACATAACCCAGGCTCTGGTTTTAAGATTAGGAAACCATGACCCAGGGATTTGACCATATACTCATTCTCAATAGAAAACAGCCCAAGTTTAACCTTTTGAAAAAATGCTGAGCGTTGTTTTGTTTTTGTAGGTTTCTACTTATTTTAATCGGCAGGTAGCCTGTGGCTAACACTCAGCTGGTTTGTGAGACCCACACAGGAATCCTGGATGCTCAAAAGAGAAGTGAAGGAAGCCTAGTGCTCCCCTCGGTGAAACATGCACCAGGTGGGTCCTAGGCTCGTGAGTACAGTGTGGATCCCTCTTTCCCCTGTGGACTCACGCAGGTGACACATTTCCAGAGCTGATGTGTCCACTCGGGACCCACTTCCTGACCATGCATTCTGAAGAACACCTTCTCACCAGGTCTCTCTCATCTTTAGTTCTTGCACCCCCTTAGCAATGGTCATTAATTTAAATCAACTCTTAATTTACTTACATTAATCGTCTCCCAATGAAAAATGATTTTATGAAATCAGTGATTTTTTTTCACTATATTTTATTATTGCACATCAAGTTTCTCCAGATTAGAGCACTCTGGAACATGATACTTACAAAGCACAATATTAAAAATGCACCACTCAGACTCCAAATCCCTGCTTTTCCTGCAGGCTGCAATCTGGTTGCCAGAGGTTATCTAAGAAAAGACAGACAGCTGAAGATAAGAACATCCGCTTTAGCCATGATTAGCTGATTGGAAGATTGGGCTGCTGGTTTGAAGTGGAAGGATTTGCTAACATTCTCTGACTTAGACAGAGGCTTCCACTAAGTTTTAGGAGAAGTTAGGCAAACAGAAAATCACTCTCAGGTATGGGGCTTTAATTTCATGCTAGTGAAGAGAGCAAACGGACTCCTCTCTATTTGCAAACTTAATGTTTTAAAAGTCAACCCAGAAGGGCTGAGCCTTTGTGACCTTTTTTCCCTACAAAATCAATCAGTGAGAACCATTAGTCTTCATCCTGTGTAGAACCTGCATGAAGATAGAGAAGGAAAACACTTCTCAGGAAGGTCTACTTCAGAGCGACTCCTTATGGAAAGCTGAGTCATAGCAATGGAGCCTGGCCCCCTGCCACCTGCCAGGTCCTGCAGTCTGGATTTGGCAAAGCCACATTTCATATTTTGGTAAAAATAAACCGAAATTGAGTAAGTCAAAAAGTGTATACATAGGTAAGCAGAAAAATGAGTGTTCTAATTAGTGTTCTACAGTGACTCAGACTTCAGATAAAATTGGACTAATTTCATTACTAATTACAGTTGAACTCTTTGGGCAGTATGAATCCTGCTTGCTCCTTCTTGGGGTATAATCTCTATTTTCCAACACTAGTTGTTTGTAGTTTTTCCTTCTTCCAGAAAAAGATATCTGACATTCCATTCTTCCCTTATAATCCCTTGCAGCTTCTTGGTCAAATCAAACCTCAGCTCCAGGATAATTCTCTTTATTCGAGCTTTCTGACTGCACCTACCTTAGGTTATGTGACTGCCATGAATGGTTTGCTCTCTCAGAAGGACGGCTGCTCTTAGCTGTGACCTGTGACCTGCAGTGATGCTCCTGTGATAGCACCTCTGCACCCTCATTTGTTTTGTGTGTAGACATCCGCTAAGCAGAGCGGAAGGAGGCCCTGCCTGAGGGAGGACTTTAAGAGCTATTCTATTGTTAGCTTTTACTCTCTCCTTCTGTCCAGTAAAAATAATGCTTCCATTTGGGTGTGTTGTTCTGTTGCTAAATCAAAGGGATGTTCGCTGACCCCACAGCCACTCACCAATAATGTGTGTAAGCAATGTAAGTCTGGTGTTGAGAGCTGCTGAAGTTTTAGGGTTCTTGATTAGAAAAGCTTGCTAATAAGTTATATACGAGAAATTTTTCATGTTATTTAAATTTCAAAACAGGCTATTTGTGGGTATGACAGAAAATATTTTGTACAATTTACCTGTTTTCATTTGTCATTTATGCTTTCAACCTGATTCCTTTGGGTTATGGTTTTAGGGGAAGAAAAAGACATGCATGAATCACCAATTTATTTAATAAAAATAGAGAAATTAATGATTTAAAAGCCTCATTTAGCAGGGCCAGTGGTAATGTATCATTTAGGCATTTTTACTGTCCTCTGAATCTGCTATGGAGTTTATTGAAAACATTATCCAAAGTAAGTTCTTGGTG
Source organism: Heterocephalus glaber (assembly GCF_053883595.1). Classification (NCBI taxonomy): domain Eukaryota; kingdom Metazoa; phylum Chordata; class Mammalia; order Rodentia; family Bathyergidae; genus Heterocephalus; species Heterocephalus glaber. The sequence continues at coordinate 2,690,146 of NW_028258465.1, forward strand.
AAGAGGAGAAAGTAAAGACTTTGTACACTATTACTTTTAATTCTCAGACTTACATCTCCATGCAAGCAAAAGATGCAGTGTTATGTCTTGTGTGTAGATGACCTCCCCCCCACACCAAGCCTCATGCAGGCATGAGGGAGGGCATTTCAGAGGGAGCTGGATCTAGAGTGTGTGATGCTGGGATTGAGGGTGTGTGATTACTAAATTAGTCCGTTGATTGGTTTGGTATATTTCTGGGAGTGGATAATAGGAAAAATCTCCTTGGGTGTGAGTGCTTTAAGGGTATATAGCCTGGAAAATATATAAGGGACAGAGAGAGGGCTGCTGTGGTCACATGCTGCTTGCTGCTTTGCTGCCTTCTATCCGCCATGATCTGTTTCTCCTCTTTGATGTCCTCTGCCATGCCACCCTGCCTGGGACTCAGCTAACTATGGACTGAAACCTCTACAGACTGTGAACCAATTAAAACTTTCTTCCTTTAACTTGGAGTGTTGGGTATTTTGTCTCAGCAATGAGAAAAGTAATGAAGACATGCAAACATCAGTATAAGGAAATGTTTAACATTAGATTTTTCTTTTTCTTGAGCCAAATTCAGCATCAATAAAAGCACATCATTATGAGAAAAAAGAAGGAAGGGAGGGAGTGAGGGAGGGAAGGAGGAAGAGAGAGAGACAGAGAGAGAGAGAGAATCTGTTTTTTTTTTACCTACCTGGTATCTAAAGACTATCCCTAGCTTTTATTTTTGAGAAATCCTAAAAATCTATGTCCCTATAAAGTCTATTGTACAATAAGCTTTGACATAGAATATATAATTTAAAATTTCTGAATATATATATTCCTTCAAGAAAAGAGTAATATCTTATTCTCTCATAGTAATTAGCATTTAACAGATTCTACAAGACAGTGCACAATTAGGAAGTGTGTATAAAATAAATATATGACGTTATTTCTACTATTACTTTCTTTATGAGTATAGTTAATATTTTTTAAAAGTGGGCAAAAATAACTAATATTTTCCACACAATGGAATAAAAGAAAAGTTACTTGAACAAAGTCATGTATTATATACAAAATGCTCCTTAACCAACCAGTGAGATGGATCTAAAATTTCTGGAAATAGGGAATTGAGGATTTTAAAATCATTAAGCATGATTAAAATTTCAGTGGGAACTCAATACAGTATGCAAAGATTTTGCAGATTCTTCAATGAGCAATTGCTATATTGAATCATGAAGACTTCTTTTTCTTAACAGATGTGGATCATGAATAGGTTTTGTTGCTCACAGATTTTCAAACATGAAAGTCACCACTGCAGACAATACATTTGGATAAATAATAATTTATCAGAAATCCTATGGTAAAATGGTACCATTGATGTGAAAATACTAATATAACTGTCTAAGAGAAAAGATGATAGCAGGAAAAAAGAATATTTTGCTTAATAGAAACCAATAAGGATAGACCAGATATTTTTGAAAAGGTAAGAGCTCCCTGTATCTTTTAAACCAAGCTAGAGAAAAGCAAGGAAAGAACAATTCAAACATATTGAGAGCTTTAAAGTTTTTCTCTATATTATATTTCCCCAAACTTTCCCCAATCTTTGTTTAAATCACCAGTGATACTGAGATTATCAGGTACACATCTGAGGTGCTAGAATACTTCTAACAAACTGCAAATTACTTCCCTAGGGGAATGAATATTTTCAGCCTATCTGATATGTTGCTAGCTGACATTTTATTAACTTGCTTGTCCTCAGACTCTGTAATATTTTAAATGCTCAATCAATAGTTTAAATTGCCAGGACCATGGCAAAATATTTGTTTATAACACACTTTACAAACATTACAGTATTTTTTAAGATGTGGGTGGTACCAATAATGTCTGCTTTTTTCAGATGCATTCTAATTTCACTCCACAAATGCATTTACCATTAGATACTGATTAATCTATCTATATCAATAGCAATTTAGTATAATTTTCATGGAATGCAGACTCTTGAATATTACACAGTCTAAGATTAATCCAGTATATTAATATCATTATGATTAGGGAAAATATGACTCAAAAATCTTGAGGTAACCTAAAATAAAGCCAAATGTATTCTGTTGTATCAGTATAGAATATATATATATATATATATATATATATATATATTTGGAAAGTTAGGGTAGATATAGAAATATGTCAACAATAAGTGAAATTTCTATAAATATGAACAATAACCAGCTTTTACTTTTATATTTTTGTAACCATTTCTTTACTTGTGTATTTTATTCTCAAATAAAAATAACTTCCAATGACAAATAGAATTCTTTGTGCAGGCCAATTAGTAGTTACATAGTTTTATACTTGCAAATTTGAATTCAAGTTTAAGGAAACAAAGTTACTTTAATTTCCACAGAGAAATCTTAAAGAGTGAATTTGAATCAGAGGGGAAATAAATAAATGCCCACTATTTATGTATATATATATATGATATAATATAATATATATATTTCCTGGATATTAGCAATACTTGATTTCTACATTGATCACTTTCTAAAAAATTATATTGATGCAATATGGTTAATGTAAGAGATACCATTAAATATTATAAGAAATTAAAATGTACTTATTTACAAACTTTTCTTTCTGTTTTAATCTTTGTATTTCTTTTCAAATAAAATGACTAGAAATAAAAAAAAAACCCTCAGAACAATTCTATATTCTACTTCCTGGTTCTGTTGGCAGGTTGTATAATGGATTTAGAAAAATACAAAGCATATTTTAAGTACATCTTTAAGGCAGTACTTCTGTCACATCCGTGTTGATAGGAGACGTTCACATTGCCGTCTTGCTGTTTTGTAAAGTGAATGCTATTATCTCAGCACTGTAATTTCATCACTTAAACAGGCGTTTAATTTAATATTCTCTCTAATGATCTACCAGGGAGTATCTGAAGCTTTTTATTAAAAATATTTACACTCAAGTATACAGATATATTACTTTTAAAAATAGTTAACATTATGAGTAATGATTTCAAAATTTTAAAACCCACTAAATTTCTTTAATTTGTTTTTTAATGTAAGAGAAAATCATGCATTAATTTAAATTTATCCTGTGAAAGTGAGTAGACCAAATTACTATTTTATTACTTCCCTCAAGTAGTTAATTAAACTAGGCTACTGGCTGGCTCATTATTGTAAACTAATGTTTTATTTAAATATAAATGAGCAGGAATTTTTAGTGTAAAAGCTGAGTTCAGCCTAAGGACTTTGACATACATGTGTTTTGTTTCTTCTAAGAGACTCACAAAAAATGGGCAAGATGAGACCTAGGAGAAAAAAAAAATTAAAATCTTAGAAGATTTAATCTCATCTGCTCCTTGATTCTTCATCTGTGGAAGACAAAGTGAGGGCATCAGGGCTTCTGTGGCTGAGATGCACAGTCTCATCATCCGTGGTGATTTCATGTGACAATGACATGAAAATTCTGCGCCTTGATAGTTTACTCTCTACCATACACAGAGCAAAGTGTGTGTTTTCACTCAAATTGCTCACTTACTTCAAAAGCCGGGGCAGAGGTATAACAGTAAAAATAATCCCTTAGTCTACAGCAGGAAAATAGTGAGAAAGATTATTTATTTAACAAACAGTCTTTCTTATGTATGGATAGCCCTTTGGTCTTGGAGGTGGCATTCTGGGACGAAGGCTACTACTAGTTTCGAGGGAATAAGCCAGTGGAAAAGGAAAGAGAATCAAAAATTGTATTTGAGAGTTTGTCCATGATTGAGACTGGAAATGTGTGCCCCATCTTCAGTCACACTTATTGGGTGTCACTTAGTCATATCTTCCTAAGGAGACTGGGAAATAAGAACAACAAATGACTTCATAATTCACAATCATAACAGATTATACAACAGTTCTCCTAACAAAAGAAATCACGTTGTATTGATCTAGGTCATCATAAAATACAATGAAAAGAGCAAACTTCTGATCATTAGTTACTCAATTATTTCACTAATTCATTTTTATTGAGTGGTACCTTGGTTCACGAACTTAATTCTCTCCACAATTCTGATCACAAACTGAATTGGATCTGAACTGAGTCAGATTTCCCCATAAGGTCAACATTAAGCCTAGCCATTGAATTTGACTCAGTTTGCAACCAATTCAATTTGTGACTGGAATTGTGGAAAGAATTAAATTTATGGACCAAGGTACCACTGTAATTTGCAATACATAATCACTGCATTTTTTGGGAGGGCGGAACTGGAACATGCCCAGATCACTTGATCATTTTGTCTCCCCTTTCACTTCTTGGACCTCACCATTAGCTGCATCCACATCCCATCTCCACAAAGTCTACATCCCTGTTTCCTATCAACTCTCTTTATTTTACTTTAAAAATATTTATATTCTGAATTTTTCACATAAGATAAATCATGTGATACTTAACTTTCTATATCTGATTTATTTTATTTAACATTACAATCTCAAAATGCATTTTTTTTACAAATGGCTCAAATTTATCCTTCTTTATAGTAAAGTCATACTCCCTTGTGTGTATACCCTATTTTCTTTATCCCTTCATCTTTTGATGGGAATCTAGACCACATCTATAATTTAGCTATTGTGATTTTTACACCTATAACCATGGATATGTGTCTGTCTCTGTAATATGATGACTTTAACTCTTTTGGGAAGATACCCAAAGAAGCATAAGGAGCTAAATAGAGTTTCTATTTTTAGTTTTTTGAGGGACCCTATACTGATTTTCATAGTGGTTGTACTTGGTAAAATTCACAGCAACAATGTACAAAAGTTCCTTTTTTTCCCCTCCACAACCTTACCGGTAATTGTTGCTTCTTGAAATCTTTAAGAGCAATCCTTGCTGGAGTAAGATGAAATCTCAAGAGATGTTTTGATTTTCATTTTCCTAATGGCCAAAGATGCTGGAATAGTTTTTTCCGTGTACTTATTGGTTATTTCTACTACTTCAGTGAGAAGTGTCTATTAATTTTAATGGTTCGTCTTTGATTGAGTCTTTTTCCTTTTGGATCTAATTTACTTGAGTTCTTTATATATCCTAGGCATTAGACCTCTATGAGAAGAGTAGTTGAAAACATTTTTCCCATTGTGTAGGTTATTTCTTCACTTTGTTGGTTGGGTCCTTTGCAGTATGGAAGTTCTTTATCTTAATGTAATTCCTTTTGCTGATTCATAGTATTGTTTCTTTAGGGTTCCATTAAGAAAGTTCTTGTTGGGAATTTAGCTCAGTGGTACTGTGTCTGCCTCCCAAGCACAAGGTTCCGAGTTTGAACCCCGGTATCAAAAAAAGAAAGTTCTTGCCAATTTTCAAGGGATTATCTTTCAAATTATTCAACGTGTCTGTTTTAATATCTAAGGATTTGATCAAATTTAATTTGATTTTAGTAAAAGATGAGAGACGTGAACAATTTCATTCTTCTGAGCATGCAAACAATTTTTACTGGTACTATTTTTTAGTGTGTGCTTTTGACTCTTTTGTCAAAATTCAAGTGGCTGAAGCCACATAGAGTTGTTTCTAGCTCTTCTGTTCCTTTGGTAACATATCTACTTCTATGGCAGAAACATGCTGTCTTTATTTCTGTATTTTTGTAGTATAATTTAAAGTCCAAGATTACAATTCCTCCTCCTTTGCTCTTTTTATTTAAGTCTGCTTTCACTGTTTTTGGTCATTTCTGCTTCCATATAAATTTCAGGATTACTTTTATAGTTATATGAAGAAATCTGTTGGCATATTGATTGAGATTGCATTAAAACTATATATCATTTTTAATAATATGACAATTTGGACAATATTGATGCTGCTTATACAAGAGCAGAAGATGCTTTTCCATTTTCTAATGGCCTCTTAAGCCTCATTTTTCAGAGTACTGTAGTTTTTATTTTAGAGGTCTTTCACTTCCCTGGTTAGGTTAATTCTCAGGTGTCTAAATTTTTTTTAACTCACAATGAATGCAATTATTCCCCTCATTTTTTTCTTTCTCAGTGGGTTCACTGTTGATATAGAACAGTGATGGTGAACCTTTTAGATCTTTCAATGATACAAACAGCCTGCAGCAGCAGGTGAGCCATACGTTCACCACCATTGGGGTAGAGGAATGTTATTGATCTTTGTGTGTTGATTTTGTATCCTGCCACTTTGTTGAATTTGTTTATTACCATTAGGAGTTTCCTGGTGGAATATTTTGGGCGTTTAATTTTTTGGATCATTTACTGTGCAGATAAGGATAGTTTGACATCTTTCTTTCCTATCCAAACCCAAAAAGGGTTTATCTCTTTCTCTTTTCTAACTGCTGTGGCTCACATTCCATGCACCATGTTGAACAGGAGTGTGGAGAATGCACCCCCATGTCTTGTTCCTGATTTTACAGTGAAGAATTGAAATGTTCCTCACTTAGAATGATGTTGACAGTGAATATGTCATAAATGCCCTTTTTATCATTGAAGTAAGGTCTTTCTATAACTTTATTGTTTAAGCTTTACCATAAATGGATCTTGGATTTTGTCAAAGGCCTTTTCTGGCTTCCACTGAGATGACTGTGCAATTTTCATCCTTATTTCTCTATGTGCTACATTTATTGGCTTATGTATGCTACACAGTACTTTCATCCCTGGGATGCAGCCCAATTGGCCATTAAATATAATTGTTTTAATGATTCATTGTGTTCTATTCACAAATTGTTGCTGATTTTTGTATCTATGTTCATTAAAGACATTGCCCTATACATTTCTATTTTTTGTTGAGTCCTTGTTCAGTTTAGACATCAGTAATTCTGGCTTCAAGGAATGAGTTTGACAGTGTTTCTTCCCCTTTCATTTCATGAAAGTATTTGAGGAATGCTAACATAATACTTCTCTGATGTTATGGGAAAATTTAGCAGCGAATCCATGGAGTTCTGTTCTTTTCTTAGTGGGTAGAATTTTTACTATTGCCTCAACTTTATTGCCTGTTATTGGTTTATTCAAAGTTTTTATATCCTCTTTGTTCAATTTTAGCAAATCATATGTATTGAGAAATTTATCCATTTCTTCTAGATTCTCTAATTTATTGGAATATAAGTTTTCGAAATAGTTTCTTATAATCCTCTGGATTTTTAAGGTGGCTACTTTGATTTTGTCTTTTTCATGTCTAATGCATTGATATGAGTCATTTCTTTCCTTCTTTTGGAAAGTTTGTCTAATGTTTCATTGGCCCCTTGTTTATCTCTTTTTAGAACCAACTTTGATTCATGAATCCTTTCTTTATTGTCTTAATTTAATTGATTTTCACTCTTTATAATTTCCTTCTACATGTTTTGAACTTGGATTGCTCTTATTTTTTCTAGGAGTTTGAGGGCCATCATTAGGTAATTTATTAAGGATGACTCTCTGTTTAATGTAGCCATTTAGAGCTATGCACCTGTGAGAATTATTTTCCATGTGTCCCATAGATTTTGGTATACTCTGCTGCTATTGTCATTTCCTTTATGAACTTTTGCAGTTTCTTTTCTGATTTCTTCTATGACCCATTGATTATTAAAGAGTATATAATTTAGTATCTATATGCTTGCATTGTTTCTGGTTACTTTTGCTGTTATTTTCTAGTTTTGTTCCACTGTGATATGATAAGATGTAGGAGATTATTTCAATTTATTTGTATTTGTTTAACCATCCTTTATGGCCAAACATATGATCTAGTTTGGAGAAAGCTTTATGTGCTACTGTGAAAAACCTGTATTTTGTTATTGTCGGATGAAAAAGTCTGTAGATAGATAGAACAAATAGATAGAACAAATAGATAGAACAAATCCATTTGTTCAATGGCATGTTGCACCTCATATTTCTTTGTTGATTTTTTTTGTCTGAGTGACCTGTCTACTTTTGATTGTTGGGTACTGAAGTCACCCACTATGATTGTTTGGGTATTTGTTTGTCCTTTTATATTAAGTAGTTTTTGCTTTATGAAATGGCAATGTTTGGGGAATATATATTTACAGTTGCTACCTTTCCCAATTTTTTCCTGTTGAATTGTTCCCTTTACCAGCATGTAGTGATTTGCCTTTTCTCTTGATCAGTTTTGACTTGAAGTCCCCCTTCTCTCAAATATAGATAGGAGTTCGTACTTACTTCCAGGCTCTGGAGGCATGGAGTATCACAAAATCTGTGTGCTGTTCTATGGATGAGGTTTGTCTCTTGCAGGCAACATACAGTTGGTTTTATTTTTTAATCCAATCTTCCAGTGTGTATCTTTTGATAGGGAAGCTGAGTCTATCTAAACTGATAGGTATTCACTGGATAATGGCATTGTATTATATCTTCTTTGGTACTGATTCTTTTAACATATTTTCCTTTCGTTTAACTGTTCTCCTGGTTAAGTGCATTCTTTCATTTGTACTCTTTGGTGATACTGACTGCATTGCTTCTGCTAGGGTTCTCCGGAGTAATTTCTGTGCTGCTGTTTTGGTGGTTATGAATTTCTTTAGATTCTCTTGTTTTGGAAAGTCTTCATTTCTCCATCAAGTTTGAAGGATAATTTTGCAAGATATTATAATCTGGATGGGCAATTGTTTTATTATCAGGCTTAAAAAAAAAAAACATTGCTCCCAGCTCTCCTGGATTTTAAGGTTTGTGTTGAGAAACCTTTTACTCTGGTGTAAGTTACTTGATCTTTTTTTTAAGATGGCTTTTAGTATTTTCTATGTATGTTGGATTTTTGAGGATTTGAAATGATGTGTCATGGAGTTTCTTTGCTGGTCATGACTAGTTAGGGTTCTAAATGCCTCATATATCTGGATACTCACTTTATTCCCTAGATTTGGTAAATTTTCTATAATTTCAGATAATAAGTTTTGTATCCCTTAGTAATGTCTTCTTATCTTCCCTTTTAACTCTTATCATTTGCCTTTTGTTTTGTTTTTAGTTATCCAGCAAGTGTGACATTCTGGTTTGGAGGTGTGTGGTTGTCCTTGGGGTATCACTGAGTGTACGACCTCCCACATCAACCTTGTCTTCAGGGCCTAACAATGTCTCCTCCTCTTCATTGAACCCATTGCCCACATTTTCAATTTGTTTTCATATCCAGGATTCTTCTTGATGCCTGTTTGCACTCTCTAATTCTTTACTAAAGTGCTTTTTCATGTACTGCATTGCCTTAATTCAATAAATGTTCTATGTCTTCTTTAAGTTTGTCAAACACATTTTTATGAATTGAATCCTTTCTCATTTATTTTTATCTGTCTTTAGCTCATTGAATGTCTTCTTCATTTGCTGGATTCTTCCTTGATCTCTTCAAACATATAACCATTTCATTTTGAGTTTTTTACTTGGAACTTCTCTCAATTCGGTATAAGAGAGATCACCTTTTAGAGGCTGAAGAGTATTTGGCAGTAGCTTATTTCCTTATTTTGTCCTTTTACTGTGTTTGTGTGTGTATGTGTTGAGGGTTGGAGGTCATTAAGATTAGAAAATTCTGTTGCTACTGTGGAGATCTCTTTGTTTAATGTATGTCCCCTGATCATGTGCTCTGGGCTTTGGTAATTTTTAATGTCCACAGATCTATTAATCCTACTCAGTCCTGATCACTGGGTTACAAGGAGAGGACAACTGCTGGTTGTATCAGCATCTACAGAAATAACCATATATTAACCATATAAGTTAAAACTTGGTTTAAAATTTTCACAATTTTTTCAAACCTAGGACAATAATAAATCCAGGAAGATAGTAAAATATTACTGTTGACAAATAGGTTGAGATGTACAGTAAAAGCGAAGGAAAATGGATAAAAAAAGAGTTCCGAAAGAAGGAAGGAAGCAAAAGAGACATCAGGAAATGAAGGAAAAAAGAGAAATAGGCTTTGATAACATTATCTTCATGTGTGGAATGGAGGGAGGAGGAGGAAAGGTTTGAGAGATTATTTGCAGGGATGAGAGAGAGGAAGTGAGAGACGGATGTATAACTAGAGATTGATAGAAGATGTAAGAAGGCTGAAACCAATTCCCATTCTGGTAGAAAGCTTGTGTTTTTCATACACAGTTTTTGGAGAGGGTTAACCTGACATGGTCAAGAAACACACTATATGAACTAAAGGAATAATTAACCTCTGTCCTTCATTTCAAGTATACAAATATCTCACATATATATTCTGAGAGAGGAGACAATGAAATAAAAAAGTAAAATAAGATAAAAATAGAAAAAAAATATTTAAAAAGATATTGTGCTGATAGCATTTGCATCATTCAGAACCAGCAGAAACAGGAGGAAGGATTTGAGAGAATGTGATTCAGAACGTAAGTAAGGGGAAGAATGAGTTTTAGGGTTGTGTGAAGGAGAGTGAGGGGAGATTGTGTCTGATTTGTGACAAATCCACAAAGCTAAGTGAGTGCTATGAAACAGCTTGTGATGTAGGAGAAGCTGATGTGACTGGGTGAAGAACTGTAAAGATAGAGGCACTAACTCTTCGTCCTACACCCTGCCTACCAACCAACCTGCCAGCCCCCTAACCCTTATCCAAAACAATACTAGATCAAAGGTAGAAAGAAAAAAGAACAAAAAATGTTTGGTTGATAAGTAGCATTCATGTAATGTAAGAACTAGGAGGAAGGAAGAGTTATGAAAGGGCCTGAGAAGGAAAGTAAGAAGAAACAAAAGGATGAGAGTTTGAACTGAACATTGTAGAGGGTACAGGAAGATTGAGACCAGTTTATGATAGAACTGAATAACTGCTTTAGTTAGCCTTATGAAACATCCCTTGGCATGGAAAACCCAGTGGCACCTTGTAAGAGCAGTAGCTCAGATTCCTGTGTTCTTTCTGTCACACAACACCTCCCCTTCCAGCTCTTTCCAAAAGCAATACCAGATGCAAAGAGAGAAAAATAAATCACACACATACGAAAACACCAAATGTCCTCTGAGTCCTGATCATACTGCAATCAGAATGCGATCAGTGTGTGCTTTCTCCTTAGTTAAAAAAAGCAGAGATTTTGCCTTGTAGACCAGGAAGGCATGGAGTTTCAGTTCTCAGGGACTGAGACAGGTAGTTGAATTTGTCAACAAGTGTTGATTCTTCTTCACCACTTGGTGCCCACCAGTGAGTGAAGGGGCTTGGCTTCCGGGTAGACTACCATGCCTGCTTCTTGTCCCCTCCTCTTGGGCATCCAGAGCTCTGCTAGGTTCCAGTTGCACTCCAGGCAGTGGCTAGGCACAATGCTTGCCCCTGTCTTACAACCAGATACCTAAGATCTTTTTGGAGAGGGAGGGGAGGGGAGGCTCAGTGGACACTCAAGCTCTCAGTACTCCGCTGGTCTCTGGAGGGGCTGCCTTTCCTCTGTGATCACCCCCAGCTGCTGACCTTTGCTCTCCGCACACCTCTCCAAGTGAGCATGCCATGCACCTTCCAGCCCTTCCATGCGTCCCTACTGCTCTGCTTGCACCAAGCTCCCTGCCTGTGCCTCTCAAAGAGCTTCTACCCAGGCCACGAACTGAGTGCTGCTCAGGGCTCAGGAGGAGGCCCCTTCTGCGTGGAGGAGGGGAGTGATCCCATGCAGCTCAGGGCTCGGCAGCCTTTGGAAGGTGAGTGACTGATGGGCTCCACAGGGACAGGCTTGGGGCATCAAGGTGGGAGGTGGGCATGCCTGCGGTGACAAGGCTCTGCTGTCTTCTCCCCCCTCCCCCCTGAGTCACAATGACCATAGCTACTGCACAGCCGTGAGTCTCTCCTTGTCCTAAAGATCCCGGCCCCTGAGCAGGACTGTGCCCTTTGTCCCTCCCTGTCTTCACAACACCTCCAGTCCTCTGAGCGCTTCTCTGGGTTGGACCTCCCTTTGTGCCTGGTCTGAGGAGCCCCTGAAGAATGCTCGCTCCCTGCCCCACGTTCAGTGGGCCGGGAGCTGGCTCAGGTGGGCCCTGGGCAGTGGCTGCTGGGCCCTGCACTTGGCCTCTTCTCTCATGGTTGGATCTTTTCTGTTCTGATGCCCCTCACGTGGTGGGATTGCCCTTCCGGCTGCCTTCCTGTGCTGGGTTTTGGTTGCCCTTTGTTTCCTGGTGGCCATCGAGCTTGATGGGCAACTTCTGAGGTCTCAGGAATACTGCTGCCTCCAGTCTTATGGTCACTAACTCTCAAGGATCTGGAAAAATTAGTGCATACTTCGGACTCTTCATTGACCGATTATACATTCTTTTAATTATTCAGCGTCAAATTGCACTCATTAACTAATTCTGAGTCTCCTGATGACCTTGCTTCTACTGGGAAAATGCATAAATTGCTGACCACGATCAATGATCACTGGCACACAGTGGTCTCGGGTGTTGCCTGGGATTTTGCTGGCTTAATCTCAGTGACAACCCTTTGATGATGAGACTGGGATCAGTGCCTGCATATATAGAAGAGGCATAGAAAAGAGGAGAGAACTTAAGTGAAACCTGTTAAATGAAAAATCCAGAATTTTGAATCAAAGATGTTTTGCTCTAGAGTTTATACTTTAAGAACCTGATTGTGAATTCAAAACTAACAAATTCCTTTTCTTCCTTCCAACTTCCAAAGTTGTAAGTGTGCATGAAATGTGAAGGGTTCTTCCTTTCACAAGTTAGCCTTACAGTCTTTAAAGGAGTACATTATTTTCAAACACAGCTACATGTTAACTATATTGGCACCTAAAAGCTTAAAATTAATTTATAGATTGCTAGTACAATTTCTGCAACGAAGTGTAAATTTTATCTTGATTGTTATTTGATGTCATCACAAGGTATTACTTTAAAGGATGAAGGATTATCCTCACAGCTGGGTGATTCTGGGAAACTTTAGGAGGAAGCAATTTTAGAAGAGCTGGTAGGGCCAGGAAGCAGAGCTGGCAGCAGGGTCTGCAGCCCTGGGAACCCAAGCTTCCCTGTAATCAGGCCCTCAGTGCCATCATTGCTCCTGCTGTCAGGAAAGACTTATCAGAAGACAGGAGATGATCCCCTTTCTTCTTCTCAGAGATCTCAGGGATTCTTGTCCAGCTGTTTGGGTCATAAGAGAAAAGCACCTTGGTTATGTTGTTTTTTATTTTCCTTAAATTCTTTTACTGGTACATTTTAGGTATACAATACATTTACATTTCTCATTGGGAATTGTACCTTTACATGATGCATCTTGGTTCTTATTTTTTCCCCATTCCCTGCCCTCCCTTCACCCCTCCTCTCTTCCCTATTTACAAAGACTTTGTTTCCATTTTTTCCATGTCTCATAATTTTTCCTTTCCCTTCTATCCTTACCCCTACCCCTCCCACTTCCCTTACCCTTTTGGACCTTTTCTTCCTATTTCACATTATCAATTATTCATTTTAATCATTGGTACATTTTAGGTATACAATATAATGACATTCATCATTGGAAATTTGGACCTTTACACAGTCTCTCTTGGTTCTTATTTTTCATGCTTCCCAGCCCTCCCTTCAACCCCTCCACCCCTCCCTATTTACAAAGTCTTTGTTTCCATTTTTTCATTTTCTCATATTAATTCCATTCCCTTCTTTCCTTTCCCCTACCCCTCCTACTTCCCCTTCCCCTTTGCCCCTTTTCTTCCTATTTCACATTATCTATTATACCTTTTAGTCCTTATTTACCCTTTCAGTTTCTCACACTAGAGAAACTATTCGGTATTTACCCATGTGTGTCCTATTTATTTCACTTAAGAGTATCACCTCAATGTGCATTCAGGTAGCTATAATTGTCTCTAATTTCTCATTTTTTATGGCTGAGAAGTACTCCATTTTATTAAAAAAAACCATATTTTCTTTATCCAGTCTCCAGTTGATGGTCATTTGGGCTGCGTCCAAATCTTAGCTATTGCAAATTGTGCTGCTATGAACATGGGTGCATATATATCACTGTGGTATGATTCTTTCAATTCTTTGGGGAAGATCCCCAGCAGTGGAATAGCAGGGTCAAATGGGACTTCCAGTCCTAGTTCTTTGAGGTATCTCCATACTGATTTCCACAGTGGTTGCACCAGTCTACACTCCCACCAGCAGTGGAGCAGGGTTCCTCTTTCCCCACGCCCCACCAGCATTTGTTATTGGTTGATTTCATGAAGTTCTACAAGCAGTGAGAGAAAAGAAACAAATCACACACAAAGGAAAGCCCATCAGAATCACAGCAGACTTCTCAATGCAAACCCTCAAGGCAAGAAGAGCTTGGAGTGACATATTCCAAGCCCCAAAGGAAAACAGCCTCCAACCCAGATTGATGTACCCTGCAAAACTGTCTTTCAAAATTGATGGAAAAATAAGGTACTTTCATAACAGAGAGCACCTTAGGAACTTCATGAATACCAAACCAGCACTCCAAAAAATTTTAGACAATTACCTAGGAAGAGACAATGAGGATCACAACCCCAGGAAGTACAGCAGAATGAACCTATCAGGCACAACAAGAAATTAAATGTAAAGGGGGATAATCCAACAAAAAGAAAAAGTCATGACAATGATAAGCCAATATGTATCAGTTATAACCATCAATGTTAGTGGTCTCAATTCACCAATCAAAATAAATAGACTGGGAGAATGGGTCAAGAAGCAAAATCCAACAACATGCTGTTTTGATTCATTGAGTGAGTATTCTTTTTTTTTTTTTTTTTGGAGGTTAAGAAGAGGAGTTTATTGAGAGACAGAAGGGGGACCAGAAAGTGGGTTGCCCCCATACAGTGAGTATTCTGTGGTTCATGGTGACACATGAATCTTTCTGCTGAGTATTACATGGTATGTATATGCACTCGATCTTTTTCTTCCACTAAGCCAGTGGCAAAGTTAATTATTTGTGAGATTATAAATTTAAGTGGCAGTTAGTCTAAATATGACTTGTCTGAAGATTGTACTGACAGAATAGTTTATTTTAAATATTAGATTGCTGGCATTTCTTTTATAATTTGAGTGTTCTGATTTAATGCCCAGTGGTCTGTGTAAATACAAGATACAATTGGATCACATCCTGTATCTGTTTTGGCAATCTCTCATGAATTACCCTTAATGGTAACTTGGGCAGTGATGTTAAAAATCGTAATGATAATATAATTATCACACTTGTTGAGCTCCTAATATGAGCTATGGAGTGTGCTAAGATACTTATCAACATGGAACCCATAGAGCTTCTCAATGGGCCGCATAATTCTGATGGAAAGCAGACATATCCTTTGTTTATTTCACTTTGGACATAGCTGCTGTAAAATGTTTCCACACAAGTAAAGCTAGACAAGAGATAAATTAGGGCCCAGAAAAGCAGATGGAGTAAACATTTCAAACATGAGGATTATTTTTCTTTTAACTAAATGTATGTAAAGCTTTAGCTTTAAGGTCTTATAAGTTACTCTTTCTCTGTATAGCAGCTGCTTAAAGTAATTGAAAAAAAATTTCCCTGCCAAAAGAGAGTAAACGATTTCCTCTGTCATAATCTATAATTTCAACATTATTGTCCCCTCTTGGATAGCAAAATGCTTAACATTCTTTTAAAAATGAGTTTAGGAAAAATACTTCTATGCATGCTACAGACGTATCTGATTACATGTGCTGCCGGTTATAGTGACCTGCTGTGATCAGTTTGCATACAAACAACTTTTCTCTCATCTTACTTTTTTTTAAATTTCATATAAGCTAAACATGTTTGCTAGAACTGTGTAAGAGTACAGAAGGATATGAATTAGACTCTGCAAAACTTTTCTGTCTATTTTGCCCATGCTGTGTTAGAATGCCTTAGCCTAATTCTGCTATGTAGAGAATCCAGTTTCCTTCATGTTCAGGCATTTAATGCAGACAAATGAACCAACATTCAGCAAGACAAGAACTGATGCTATAATTGTATTATAATAAATGAACAGCCTAATCATACAGCCTCCCTCCCACAACAAGGCCTTTGCACTGAGCTACAGCCTCAGTCCCCTCCTTCATATTTTATTTTATTTTGAAACATGTCTTTTGCTAAATCACTGCATTTTCTGTCTATGAAACTGTTTTATGGCATTGTAAACCAATCAAATACCTTACATTGGAGTGGCACATGGTTAATAATTTTATACCTTTGCATAGATGCTTTGTATTCATTCCATTTGTAATTTCTATTACAGTAAATTAAGTTGCCATAGATCACCTGCTAATTATTTACATCAAAAGTTGAAGCTTGAAGCAACCTCATTGTTAAATCGTAGCTTCTACATGGGCCTCTCGTGTGACTGCACATTTACTGAGTGCTCTCTGAGAGTCTACTCTGGGGATGACTTGAGCAGAAGTCCTGAGAGCAGGATGTAGAACTTGATAGGTCTCAGGTGAAGGGGGGTGTTTTGAATTTATGCTTTATTTATCCTACTCAGCCCTCATGTTCACCGTATCTTTAGACTATTTTCTTTGCAACTCTTTGTCTTCTTCATGTAGATGTATTTTCTATTTATTAATGACAACTTGCAAACTATTTATATTTGACCCTGAAGTCATTCATGGAAAAAACACATTTTGAATTTAAAAATATTGTTTTGTTTAATTATAGGTATTTTAAGTTCATCACTCTCTTGTACCATTAGTCAATATTTTTTTTTGCTTAAATTCTTTTATTGGTACATTAGTCACTATTTTTAAAAAATGTTCTATTTTATTTTTAAAAAACAACATGCAGAGTGAAATAACAAGAGATATCACTCATTACAGTAAGTAAATAAGGAAATGTACAACTGCAGATGCCCTCATGCGGTATGTATATATGTTCCTGGAAATGAGAATTTTTGAGCTGAGAGACTCTATTAGGCTTAAGGAATTGGTCAAAGGAGAGAAAATAGAGTAGCTGTTTATTTTCATGAAAACCTATTTGGATGAAATTCAATCTTGCGTTTTTGTTTTTTAAAATCAAAAATAAGAAGAAAAGACAAACACTGCTTGTATTTTGAAATAAAGCCTATAATACACAAAATATGCGAAGATATTTTATTCAGTGCAGTTCATTGCTTTATCAGACCACACAAACTTACAGAAATAATGAGTGGTAGTTAAGAGTGATGTCTTCTCATGTGCATGATAAATTCAAATCATTTAAGTCTAAACATGAAAGAAGATATTTACATGAGTTAGTGGAAAGGAAAGAGCTCCAGAACTTACTCTAAACAATACAGCCTTCATGAATTTTCAGTATTTAGTCATAATGAGAACATTTCTATGGAAATGAAACTATCACTTAGTAGTTCTGTGCAATTGATTCATTCATAATAGCTTTTGAGATCAATGATATATTGTAATGCAACTTCTCAGGAACTTCCTTTACCATGAGAATGAAAGGCAGTGAGAAAATCTTTTACAGAGATATAATTCACTATGATCTCAAGCCATATTCATATTTTTGGATCACATTAAAAAATTTAAAGATGAAATATTATGTAAGTACTATAAGCATTAATAATAATGGATGCTTCCTGGGCCTCCACATGTTTCTATCATAACTATATAAATGCTAAGCATCACATAGTCAGGGTTTCAAAATCACAGCAATAAAACCACATGGATGCGTATCATCAACTTCATACATCAGTTCAAAGACTCAGAATGAATTGGAAGAGTAGAGATTTTCATATTAACTTTCTTTTTGGTGTTTGTCTGTGTTTAAGAAAATTAGTTTTAATCATGATAAATTGAATTTAAATTTGGCTTTATCACCTCCTTAAAGGAAAATACTAATACTATAAATGTCATTTTATCTTATTAACCTCTGTCTCACATGTAAAATGGGAGTTAATGTTGGGCAATATGTACCCAAAAATGAAATAAGAAGTCAAAAGTGCATGCTTAGTGAATGCCTAGAATGTAATAAATGCTCAATAAATAATTGTTATTATTTTTACCTACTCCTATTTTCCTATAAGGATATTCTTTTTTCCTATTTTCAATGCAGAAAATTGTATTATGAAAATGAGAAAACTGTTAATTCAAATCATCCCTTTTGCTCAATAATGTTTTCATTAAAGAAAAGTATCAAAATCATATAATTCGCCTGCATACCATTATTAAGTAAATAACTTCAGGGAACATGACAGGAAGATTGATTTAGCAAAATCCAGAAAGAGACATTTTACCTTGCAGCACTATAGTCTTGTGCCACATGTCTTTCGTTGTTACATGCCTTTTGGACTCCAAAAGTGGTTCCAAGTGCTGAGACTGCAGCTCACTGCCAGAGCATTTGCCTAGCATGCATAAGGAACTGTGCTTGTACCCAAACAGAAAGAGAATGATCGATTCCAATGGACACATCAGGTCCTCTCTTTCCTTGCAATTGCAATCTCCCACCCTTTCCATTTCTGCATTAACATTAAGTGAAGAATCCAGATTCACTTTGTCCTGTGTCTGTAGACATCTATGCCTTACACTACAGAATTAGAATGGATACAAAGCTATAAAGCTAAATGTGAGGCACTTGGGAGGCCGAGGCAGGAAAGTCACAAGCTCAAGTCCTGCCTGGGCAGCACAGTAAGACCTTGTCTCAAAACAGAATGCAACTTGGGCCGGGGATTTAGCTCAATGGTGCTACTGCCTGCCTTGCAAGTGCAAGGTCCTGAGTTCAATCCCCGGTACCAAAAAAAAGAAAAAGGAATCAAAGTCATTTTTAAAGAAGGGCTGGGAATGTAACTCAGTGCGAAGGCCCTGGTTCAATTCCCAGTTCTACAAATTAAAACAAAATACAATGCAATACAATGCAACTTCCTTGTTTGCAATTGTGTTTATCAATCTCAGCACTACCAACATTTTAACATTTTAGGTCAGGTACTCACTCATCTGTTTAGGATGGGACTGTAAAATACGTAGCCGAGCCTCTGGCTTACACCCCTAGCTGTCCTTTGCAGCTCTCCTTGGTTGTAACAACCAAAAGCTGTGTCACCTATTTATTTTAGTTCCCTGGGGGAAGAGCCACCCCTGGCTGAGAACCACTAGTTTGAGTCAGGATCCAATAAAGACAACAGATAATCGGTGCAATTGTTTGACTGGCAACAATACTCTTTCAATATATTGCTTCTCCTTTCTACTCTTTATTCTATTTGATTCCAATGTATTTTTTAATGAGCACTTTGGTTTATCTCACAGCATATTCCACTCTGAATCTTGGCATATAGCAAGCTGCTCTCACTTCTTTACGTCTTCCTCTTCCTATAAGTGAGTACTGACACCTGCAGAGGCACTGCGAGATTCTGGAGCAATGTTAGTGAGCAAGAGCACTTTGGAGTTGTCATTGGGTACTTGCATCAGGAGGCACACAGTGTCCGGTTCTTACCGCATTGATGAGATTAGCTCATTTCCTAGAACCAGCACTTATTCGCAGTTGCCAAAGTTAGACATTTCAATATTACTTTTTTTTAATAACCGGAATCAAACTCAGGACCTTGTACTTGCCAGGCAGGCACAACGCCACTGAGCTACATCCCGGCCCTCAATGTTACCATTTTTTAAAGTGTGTGACCCTAATTCAAAATTCTACAAGAATACATTTTCTTTCAATCACGGTTTGGTTTCCCAGAGGTACATTTCATACGTCCAGGGGTGGGGTGGGGGTGTGGCGCTGAAGCAGCAGCGTGGCCCTCTGAGGTTTCCCGCCTGTCTCGCCGGGCGCCTCCGCTCACAGAGGCTTCACCTAGGTTCGCCCAAGCCAGGACTGGCAGCCAGGAAACCCCGTTATTTACAAACTTTACCCAGGCTCAATACCGCATTTTATTACAGCAAATGAACCGATGCAGTGGCCAATGATTTTTAAATTTTAAATTATCTTTTTTTAAATCAAAGGTTTAAAATATTTGAGTTTATTTTAACCCACGGTGGTTATTATCTTTAGCGATATTTACGCATTCTGCTCTCGGGCCAGAAGAACCTTCTCCAGGTGTGGACCCGTACCCACTCGACAGGGGCGCAGAAATGCTTCTGAGGGCCTCGCTTTCCATCCCAGCTGCTCTTATACGACAGGTGGAGCAGAGCCTCATGCTGCATGTGAAGCTGGACAATAAGAAAAGCTGTATATTATAAACCTTAGGGACATTGGTGACAGCACTAAAAATTATAAACAATAAACCAATAGTGAGGATGAAATAGGTTCGTTAAAAGAATCTAGAAAGGAGAACTGAGGGAAAAAGGAAAGAATGATGGTAACAAATAGAAAACGTTAATAATATAGATTTTATTCCATTCATAGCAAAATTTTCGTGAATTTGAAAAGTATAGACATTAACTGACCAAATTTACTTTAGATGTGCTAAAAAGGCAAGACCAAATTCTTCACAAGACACCAACTATACACTGACAAAACTACATATCTATCTATCTGTCTATCATCTATCCACATATATACGATGCAGGAGTTACTGTTAAAGATACTAATTTTTTCATTAAGTTTATTGGTACATTTTAGGTATACGTTATGATCACACTCATCATTGAGAATTTCTACCTGTACATGATGTATCTTGGTTCTTATTTTATCCCAATCCCCTTCCCTCCCTTCAACCCCTCCACCCCTCCCTTACATAAACTTTGTTTCTGTGTTTTCCTTATTTTTTCATTTTTTCTTTCCCCCTTTCCTTTCTCCCACCCTTGCCCTCTAGTTCCCCTTCTCCTTTGAATATTTTCTTATTTCATAATATCTGTTATACATTTTGGTCCTCATTTACACTTTCAGTTTCTCACACCAGAGAAAGAATTCAGTCTTCACAAGTGTGTCCTATTTATTTCACTTGAGAGTATGGCTTTAAGGTGCATCCATTTAGCTAGAAATGTCTCTAATTTATCTTTCTTTATGGCTAATACTCCATTTTATAAAAAACAAAAACAAATCTTCTTTATCCACTCATCAGCTGATGGGTATTTGGGCTGTTTCCAAGACCTAGCTATTACAAATTGTGCTGCTGTAACCACTGGTGCACATATGTCACTGTGGTATGATGCTTTTAATTCTTTCTGGAACGTACTCAGAAGGGGAATAGCTGGGTCAAATGGAACTTCTAATCCTAGGTTTTTAAGGAATCTCCACACTGATTTCCATAGTGGTTGCACCAATCCACACTCCCATCAACAGTGGAGAAGGGTTTCTTTTTTCCTCACAACCCTGTCAGGATTTGTTATTTGTTGACTTCTTGATAGCAGCCATTCTTTCTGGGGTGAGATGAAATCGCAGCATTGTTTTCATTTGCAACTCTTGAATGACCAGTGATGGTGAACATTTTGTCATATTTTTATTTGCTGCTTCTACTTCCTCATCCGAGAAATGTCTGTTCATTTCAGATACCCATTTTTGGATTCGGTCTGATTATTTTTAAGTTCTTTATAGATTCTAGCTAGTAGTCCTTTGTCTGAGGGACAGCTGGTAAAATTTTTTTCCCACATTGTGGGTTGTCTCTTCACTCTGTTAGTGGTTTCTCTTGTTGTGCAGAAGCTTTTTAATAAGATGAGATCCCAGTTGTTGATTCTTTGTGCTACTTCCCATGTGACTGAGGTTTTGTTCATAAAGTCTTTTCCTATGCCAATGTCTTCAAGACTTCTACCTAACTTATCTTCCAGCAAGTTTAGTGTTTCTGTTTTAATCTATAGATCTCTGATCCATTTCAATTTCAGTTTAGTGCATGGTGAAAGATAGGGGTTTAGTTTTAATCTTTGGCAAGTTGAAACTCCCAAATTCATTCCTGGAAGCACAGATTACCATGATTCCAAAAACAGACCCAATCAAGAAAGAGAATTACAGACCAATCTCCCTAATGAACATAGATGCAAAAATCCTCAGTAAGATACTGGCAAACAGAATACAGAAGATCATCAAGAAGATCATGCACCCTGACCAAGTGGGATTCATCCCAGGAATGCAGGGATGGTTCAACATACGCAAATCAATAAATATAAGATACTATATTAACAGAGCCAAGGACAAAAACCATATGATCACCTCAACAGATACAAAGAAAGTGTTTGACAAAATTCATCAAACATTCGTGAAAAAAATCCTACAGAAATTTGTAATAGATGGTCTTTATCTCAATCTGATGAAAGTCATCTATGAAAAACAACAGTCAATATCATACTAAATGGTCAAAAACTAAAATATTTGATGCTAAAATCAGCAATAAGACAAGGTTGTCCACTATCACCACTCTTGTTCAATATAATTCTGGAAACATTAGCCAGAGCAGTTAGACAAGAAAAAGAAATACAATGAATAAAGTTAGGAAATGAAGACATTAAACTGTCATTATTTGTGGATGACATAGTACTGTACATAGAAGACCCCAAAAACTCCACCAAAGGACTTCTAGACTTAATAATGAAATTCTTTAGAGTAGCTGGATTCAAGGGCAACACTCAAAAATTAATAGCCTTCCTATGTATGAATTACAGACTCAGAGAGAAATGGAGGAAACAGTTCCTTTCACAATAGCATCCAAAAAATGAAATACTTGGAATCAATTTAATGAAGGAAGTAAAAGACCTCTATGATGAACACTAGGGCACTCTGAAAATAAAGATCAAAGAGGATATAAGAAAATGGAAAGACATCCCTTGCCGTTGGGTAGGAAGAACAATATAGTGAAAATGGCCATACTTCCAAAACTGCTATATAGATTCAATGCAATGCCGACTGAAATTCCAATAGCATACTTCACAGAACTTTAGAAAACAATCCAAAAATTCATTTGGGACAAGAAGAGACCTAGAATAGCAAAAGCAATTCTAGGCAATAAAAACAAGGTAGAGGGTATCACAATCCCCAACTTAAAACTACAAAGCTACTGTGATAAAAACAGCAAGGTGCTGGCAAAGAAACAGACCTGAGGACCACTGGAACAGATTAGAAGATACAGAAACAACTCTAGACACACTCAGCCTCCTCACCTTTGACAAAGGAGCCAAACACCCTCACTGAAAAAGATGCCCTCTTTAAGAAATGGTGCTAAATACACTATTAATAGAATAAGAAGGCACATTTTAAAATGGAGGGGATATCTGCAAATCACATATTTACCAAAGGACTATTCTCAATAATATGTAAATAATTCTTAAAATTCAAACATGAGGGGATTCACAGCCCAAAGAAAATTGGTACAAACTTTATACAGAAACTTTTCCAAATGCTTTACACAGATAGAAAACAAACACTCAAAAATAGCTTTGACATCACTACACATTATTAAACAGCTAATTAAAACCACAGTGAGATATACTAAAAACTTAGAGCAACATAAACATTCTCAAAGGGCAGCATAAGTGCTGACACAGATGCAGAGCACCGGTCGCACTTTTTTATATAATGCCCTTCAATTTCGTGTTTCTATTTCCTACTTTATTTTGGAAAACTAAGACCTATGTTCATACCAAATCTTGCATGTGGATATTGATATTGGCCATGTTTTTAACCTCAAAAACATAGAGGCTACCCAAATAAGTTGAAAATGAATAAAGTGACTCTGTTACAGTACACACTGGAAAGTACTCAACAATAAAGAATAAGAAAGTACTGATACCTATAACTTGTGAATGTGAAATGTAGTGTGAAAGAAGGCAAATACAAAAGACCATGTATTAAGAATAATTCCATTTATACCTCTTTCATACAAAGGAGAATTACAGGCTCAGAAAAGAAATCAGTGGGTGTCAGGGACCAGAGATGGAGGGAGATTAGACCAGAAACAAGCCAGAGGATTTGGAGAGGATTATTTCTTATTGTTTTTCACATGAATGAATATGATTAAATACTTTTTCAAAGCTCACAGAGCTTGACCCTTGAAATGATGTTGCCTATGTAATTTAATATCTTAATTATAAAATGGAGTCAATTAGTTTTCATTATTCTTAAAAAAGATGGACAGATTATCAAAGTAACACAATATTTTATTGCTCAAGAACATTGAGTACAACAAGAACTATCATTTGACCATGTAGCTTGTTACTGGAAATAATGAAATACAAAGGTGATTCATGGTAATTTTAGGCCAGAATTTGCAAAAATTTCTGCATATCTGTATTTTTTTCAACTACCTTTCCCTGAAACTATGCCTTAAAGATAACACTGTTTCATTCTTTTCTCAATTTTACCATTCAAATCCAAGCTTTCTAAATTCCTATACTAACATGGAAATGATCATTATTCTAAAGATAAATAATTTATAGAGACAAAAAGAAAAGAAAGAGGAGACAACGTTTTCCTCCTCTTTATATCTAGATCAGTATGCAGCAGATCAGACCATGCATGACATGCCACTCCATCTGGTCTATTTCCCCAAACCCTGCTGTCATATGAAAGAAGAGAGAAGCAAATACTGGAGAGATAATGCAATCTTCTCCCAAGATCCAGACATCTAGGTATCCCATTATTTGACTGTGTGTGAATGGGAGAGAAAAGTGCAATAGAAAAAAATTGATAAAGATATTGTGGAGAAGAAGAAAGCATTTAAATGATAAGATTGAAATGAGCAACAGGTCCTCATCAGGCTCCTCTTCCTCTGGTGATCTGCTAAGGTACAGATTGAATTAGAAGGAAATTACCAGCATGGAGTTTGGGGGATGCACTCAGGGCTCTAGAGGAAGAAAAATGTGTCCGGGAGAACTTGTGAGTTTAAAGTAACAAAGATGACTAGGGGCCCATAAAGAGGAGATGGAAGATAGGTTTGTGTGTGCAAGTACAAATGTTCATTCCTTTTCATGAAATAATGCGAAGGGAATCTGTAAATGCTGTGTGCATGGGCCCACTTTCTATGTCTTTTGAGTGTAATATTTGTTCCAAAAGACTAACAAGTATGTAAAACATGACTGGATTTGTCTCCTCTCTAATTCTTTCTGCCTCAAAGAAGTTCCAAGCAGAAAGTCAGAAAGAAGACTATGTTAAAAATTCTCCCACAGTCTCCAAATCCCCAAGTGGAAAGTAGATTCTATCTATGTAACACCGCAGTTATTATTACTCAGCCTCTTTTTCACACAGTCCTCTTCCTTGGCTTATAGTAGTTACTTCCTCTTCTTTGCCCACAACTGGAAACATTTCTCCATTAAATTCTTCTCATAATAACAACACTGAATAGATTATTGTAAACAAGACATCAAGTAATTCAGAGATGGAGAACTCCTAAGTAGAAAATCTAGAAGCTAAATAGTAAATACAAACTATAATTCTAAAGGAATACATGAGGTATAATACAAAAATAGAGCTGAAAAACATTCACCATTAAACAAAATAATAGTTTGACATAAAAGGAAACATAAAAATGGAAGAATTAACAATTAACAAAGAACATCATAAAATAAAAATATGCAAATAACTTTTTCAACATGTAATATAATCTCTGTACCAAAATAAAGCAATTAATTGTTGTACCAAATTTCTTTTAAATAGAGAAAAGAGGGGGCTAAATTAATGCTTCAGGGTGATGAGTTGCAGAGCTAAATATAGAAAAAAGGAAAACTGATGAAAGAAAATCTGAAACAAATGGACAAAAGATAAAACTGAACAGGAATTCTTCAACAATTAAGTCAAAACTATATATAAATGAAGTCTACAACATTTCCAAGTGAAAGAAGCTAGACTGAGAGGCTATATATTTTATGATTGCATTTATATGACAATGTGGAAAAGACACAGCTGTAGGAATGGGAAGTGGGTCAGCGGCTCCCAGGGATCTGGAATGAAAGAAGATGGAATAGATAAAGGAAAGACTTTTAAGAGCAGTGAATTGTAACTATGTGCTCCTCTAACTGGGTGTACATAATACTCTGCATTTGTCAAAATCCATAGGACTTCACAGTACAAAGACTGAACTATAATTTAGGAAACTTTAAAAATCATTTAAGTTACCAGGTGATATCAGAGTAGAAGGTAGACTATGGCAAACTAATCTGACTGTACTACAAATGTGATAACCTCACTGAATGTAGTTAAAGGAAAAACTGCTGACCTAACTTACTTTTGAAATTAGAGGAGACAGCAAAACTAACAGGAGAAAAAACTATAAGTGCTGTATTTGAGTTGGTAAAGTTCTCAATCTTAGGGGTGTAGGTAACATCCGGAATGCAGTTTACCTGAATATCCACTTAATTAAGTATGAGGGTATAAATACTTGGAGACAAGTTTCTCAAGGTCATTTATTAGTTACAGAATAGTTGATTATAAAAAAGAGAAAGGAGAAGTCTACAGTGATCCACATAGTGCTACAGCAGAGGTGGAGATAAACATGAAACCATTGTCAGCTTACTATACTTACAGCTGGACACACATGCAAATATGGAGAGAGATGTGCATATACTCAAACTCATCTCGTGACTTGATTGAGAGATCCTAGTATAAGAATCCTGTATAGCAATGAATACTTCATTATAGAAATCATGATTTCTAATCTTTTTCTCCATTTGAAAAAGACAGGAGTCCTCAGAGAAATGTAAATAACTGATTCTAAGGCTTGGACAAGGAATACACAGAATGAGCCTGGAGCATTTTGCGATGCCAGAGAGCAAGGAAATTCTCCAAGCAAAATAAAAATGCAAAGAAAAGTATGGTAACCCTCCCAAGAGACAAGGTGACAAATGATTTCCCAGATGAAAGAGAACAATCTGGGCAATAAAATAAAAAATGTAATAATTGTAAAAATTATAAAATAAATATCCATGAGTCCATACTGCCATAAATAAATGATGGAGTAAAGATGTAAATGAAAAGAAGAGTCAAAACTCATGCTAGTTTGAACTCTAATGCAGCACCATGGGGTCAGTGTAGAGTTAATGCGTAAGCCCAGACCTGTACCAAGGGCAGAGTGCGACTCTCCAACTAACTCTTCAGGGTGAGAGGGGCACAAGAACTTACACTGCAGGGGGAAAAAGAGCCAATGTAGGGTTAAGAAGTTTTACACACACCCACCACCCAGTAGCAGAGCAGCGTGGACAGTGAGAAACCCTTACGATGGCGCACACGAGGGATCTGCGAGAGAGAGAGAAGACCACGCACGTCTGTGATCTTCTTGGCAGTGCCAGTCTGCTCACGAGAAGACTGTGAGCCCCAGAGCATCATTCCACAGAGATTCAGAGCAGCACCTCAGAAATCCTGAGGTCAGAATAAGAGGTGGACCCCGAGAGACTGCCGCAGTGTAAGGAAGGACTTCGAGAAACGAAGCTTAAATGGTGTTCTCGTTGGGATCCTGGAAAAGAAAATAGATGTTAGGTAAAAACAAAGGAAATCTTAGTAAGGCACGGACTTCAGTTAAAAATTAATTTTAATCAACATAACATATTGCTGTAGGATATCAACAATAGCAGTACCTAGGCGTAGGTCCATGGGAACTTACTCTACAGTACGTATATAACGACTCTAAAAGTTGATTAGAAATGTACTATAGCCTAAATGCTATATAAATTGTGTCCCCGGTCCTACTTGCTAGATAAATTTTCCCCAAATTTCTTTAGGAGAATATTGAAGTTGAGATCAAAGGTGAATGGCAAACCCAACAGAAAAGAGACACGGGATGCCCACCAGTGTTCAGAACAAGTTATGGACAAATCTGAGGTCTCCTTTGCTTTCACTACTGTACTGCAATTCATGAGCCTGGGCCCCTGGAAACATCTCTTTTTTAAAACTGAATTTCTGTCTACAACAGCAATAAATATTCAACATGACAAGCCAAACACTCCAAATCAGGTTGTAATAAGGGCAGTAATAGCACTAGAAAGTTATAAATTAATGAAGAAGATAAATATGTCTGAATTATCCATCTTTGATAAGATCATCATAATTTATAAGTAAAATGATAAGTCTTCTATACTTTTATCTTTTAGTTTTGAATGCTTCCATGAAAGCATGAAGTAACTTGTCAGTATTCACAACCATATCAGATGATCTGAATGAATATTGCAATTTGATTACATTTATAAACCAGGTTATCTCCTGTTCACCTCTCTGATATGAATGAAACTATTTATATCATTGAACTGCTATTTTAAATGCTTATATGATTTAGAAGTCTTTTATACTTGAAATATTTTATACTTGCTTACCTTTCTCTACAGGAGACAAATGTAATTAAGGAAAGAACTATGGATGTTTAAAATGTTAATACCCTTTAAAAACATTGCTAAATTTAAATGCATGACTTTGACTTTGACTTTTTAAAAGAAAGTAATCCATTGATTAATGATGTTTGAAATTTCTTTCCTCCTCGTATCATTCTAATTCTCTAAAGTTGTAGTAGGTCAGAAAACATCTCAGCGCTTTGTTCAGAAGCCAATTACTTTTATGAATACATTAAGAAGGGTAAATATTCACTATATCTCAAGAATGTGGTGAAAGGCTGATGTGAGAGTTTCAAATGATTCCTTCTCAAATTATCCCAAGAAAAAGGAGAGTGAATATTATAAATATGTGCATTTATGACATGTTGCTCTGAAGTTTAAATAAATGTTTGACATTTGTGTCCTCAAAGCAATGTTTGTACAGTAAAGTAAGTAAATGGTAATAAACTTGAGTTTGAACTCCACATGAGCTTGAGATCATAAAATGATTTTACATAAGATTACCACTCTTTGTTTTCACCTAAAGAAACAGTCTGCTAACTTAAGAATAGTAATATTATAGTCAAACAACTAATGAACTAATGACTCAAAGAACTGATGAAACTAATACATATGAAAACAGTTCATATTTAAGAATCTTTAAAAGTGTTTTTAAATTGCTACCAATTGATTTAGCCAAGGAATTCAAATGTGGGCATTTGTAATGATGTCCATAAGCAAACGGCACATAACACACATTTACAAAGTCCTCATGTAAAACAGGCAACTGAGGCATGCCCCTCCCTGAGGCTGATTCATTAGCACTTCACCCACACAGCCATTAACTTTCAAATGTACTTTCCTACCTGCTAAAAATAATGCAAACAATTTATTCCTGAAATGATTGTACATGCTGAGTATTCATTTAAAAATCTATAAGACCACATTAGAGATGCAAGCAGATATGAGCCACCACCTCAAACTCTGTTCAGATATATTTAAAGATAAGAATTTTGAATAGAAAAAATGATATGCTAAAAATAGAGGTACTCTTATATGATGGCATTCTTTATAAACAGTGCTGCTAGTAAACCACCCATAAGAAGTTTCCAATAAATACTGTCTTGTCATTTAAGCCATTTGGTAATGGCGATCTCCGACATAACAATTGTGCTCACAACTGCATACACCATTGCTTACTTACCAGGTTAGTTCCCCATAGTAATAGCTTTTTGGCTAACAAACACTACATAAAGTTAAATATCTGAGAAAAACATATGTGAGGAAATTGAACATTTCAATGGGCAAAGTATTGCTATTATCTTAATTTTCATTTGTAGAAAAAAAAAGATAATTATGTGTCAAATTGTTTTACATTGTATAATGTGTTTTAAAAATCTGAGATATATATATTTTTTAAGAAATCAAACAAAATTGTAGCGTGGTTGGGAGGAAGAAGCAAAACATTGGCACAATTGAAGAATGAATATGTAAGACAAGCTCAAGTAGTAAGGAAATGTATGCGGAGTTGTATTAAATCCTTGGGGAGCTGGGTATTGTGCAGGACAACATGAAATGACGTAGTCTTCCTATGTAAACTAATCCAATAGACATCGTTCTTAGCGGCTTGACTTTGAGGTCCCGGCTTTTTGAAATTTTCCTTTCGTTCTCCAGTCTGCCACAGGGAAGCACGGTGGTCCTTTCGAATGCTTTGGATGCCCAGAGTGTGCCAGCAGAAGCATCCGGAGGTTGTGGACGAAGCTGGCTGGAACCTTCTGCCCACCCTTAGTTGGGAAGACAGGCACTTGGCCCTTTTAGGTCCTGCCTTCACCTAAAGACCTTTAAGGTTGAAGCAGTTCTCTGTCTGCAGCTGCAACGAAGGGGCCATCCTTGGAGTCCACAGGTTGGCGATGTTGTAACATAGCGGGACATATCAGTCATGCATAATCGTTACAGCCAGCTACTGGAAAGGCAATGCGGTTGTTACTTGGCATTAAGAAAATCTTTCCATAAAAATTACAGTATCTGGACTATAATAGGTTTTTCCTTAATCTTGTTATTACTGCTTCCACAGTTCTAATATCTTCATTTTCTTAATAGTTTAATATTATGCACCCTTTATTCTACCATTTTTTGTGATTTCCAAAGCATATAATTGACTTGTTAGAGTAGCAAAAATGGCATTCAGGCTTCTCACCACCGGAAAGAGGTCCTATCATAAATCACACTGAGGGCAGGGCTCAAACAAGGGTTAAATAGTAACCTACAATTTATTAGCATTACAAGTATTGGTTTCATATTCTTTTAAAAACCCTGTATGTGAAATACATGACTCAAAGTCATAAATGTGCTGTCTATGCATTCATTATATGTGGTTATTTTCTAATTCTGTTTCCAGGATTTACCCAGCCTTTATGAAAAATTTGGCATTCTCTCACACATGCGAGGTTTATTGATTCTAGGGTCTTTGCATTCTAGGAAATAGTTAACTATAAAAGAAAACGCTGAAATGGCAATCAGACAATGAAAATAAAACCCAGAAAACTCCTCAGAAAACAACCTATGGATACCAAATTGTTAATCCTTATCACGGTCTGTTAGATAATTCATTTTCTTTATTACTAACATCCAGGTCCCTGTGGTAAGCTCTTTATTTTTCCATATCTAGGATATTTAGTTATTTTATCAAATATATCATAATGTCCTCACCTAGCTTTAAAATTTAGAAAAATATATTTTCTAATGTTTAAAACGCTAAGTGGAGGAATCCTCAGAACATGGTGGTATTGATGGAGGCTCAATTTTGGATGATTCTGACTCTAAACCTAAGATTATGTGGGACATCCATGCACAATATATAGGGTGAGGAGCCATTCTACATAATTTTCAGGAAAATCATCTCATAACTAAATTGTAATTAGGGCTGTCAGAGCCCCAGTCTTCTTGCCTGGGGATGGCTGTGAGAAACAACTCAATAACTTCCGTTTGCCTCTGCTCACAGCTGAGGCTTCAGTGCTTCAGTGGTGCTGTGAGGCTCCAGGGCAAGATCACATCAACTGAGGACATCCTGCTTCCTTGAGAACCAAGTAGTAAACAAAAAAAAAAAAGGAGAAAAGATTCACCCGGGGAGGGGCAAATTCCTTGTCAGTTTAACTTGCCCCACCTACTGTTGTAAGAACCTTTGGCTCCTCTCACCATTTTAATCAACATAAACTCCACCTAAGATCCTCATCAATATAAGATCCTCATCCTCATAGGATCTCTGCCACCCTCTGAGTCATCCCATAGTCCTTACAGTTATTGTATGAACCCATAAATAGTGGCAAGCTCGGAATGTCCTTGTCTTTGCCCACTGTGAGGCACTGACCTCCCAGCCCCCCACACACTCTGAAATTACACAAGCCTCTGTTGTCTTTCTTTCCTTCAGTCCTCACCATCCTCCTTTCTAGGCAGTCAGAGGACTGATTGCCCTCTGATAACACAGAATACATTTGATTGCTTTGTAAACTCTCAAAACCTAAAGTGCAAACAAATAAGAATCACTGAGTTACAAGATCTGTCCAGTAAGGACGTCAGGGCAGGAAGGAGTAAAGGAACTAACAGGACAAAGGAAGAATGTGACAACAAGAGAACCTCAGAAGAGACCAGTAATATACCTCAGAGCTGAAACAAAAGCCACGGTTCTTGTCCTTAGATGTATGGGTCATGTCTACTAACATACTTTGAAAGTAAAAGAAAAATCTTTCTTAAGATTGAGGGACATCAAAGCACTTCAGCATATTTCCTGATAGGTATTCAGAGGTGCTGTAGACAAATGGATGTCTGAAAACTGCTTTTCTCAAAGGCGTTGCTATCCAGTAAGCCACTATGCAGCAGTGGATTTTCCATCTGCCCCCCCCGCCCCGCCCATTTACCTGGAAAGTTCTCACAGAGAGAAGGGATTAGGAGTGGGACACTTGGCCCAGATAGAAATCACCACAGTGGCTTTCTGATGGCTTCTCTGTAAAACTTTATCTGCATAATAGGATACCTTGGTTTACTTCACTATTCTCCCCTCTGCTTTGATTAACCTGCTGTCACCTCCCTCCAGGACCTCAAATTTCTTGCTACACAATATATAAGCTTCAGCTATTCAGCTCCCCTTGGAGTCTGATATTGTGTGTGTGACTCCCACATTTCTATGTGCTAACAAATTTGTAGTTTTTTCCTTTGCTAATTTAACATTTTTCCCCACTAATCTAATGTCAGTTTATTTCATAGACAAAAATCATCAGACTTTCAGGGGGAAAAGAGAAAATTAGATTTCTCAGTTTGAAAAGGATACAGTTTTGCTTGTCACTGAGTCCCCTCACAGGAGTCTCTATTACTTAATATGTTCCACTTTCTTGTTTATTCTCAGTAATGCCCCAGCGGACATCCTTCTGGGTAAATCTTTGTCCATATCTCTTATTTAATTCTTAAGAGTTATATTTTAGATCCCATTTCCTGCATCTAAGATCTTCAAAACTTTTAATACATTTTCTTTCAGTAAGTTTAAACCAAGTTATAGCTACTCATGTATCAAATTGCCATACTACCTAGAACAATTAAAAGAATACCCAATGAATATGTGGTGACTTAATGTACAGATAGAAGATGGAGTCAATGGTCTTGTGATGTAGACCAACTCCTCAAGCCTTGTGTGCTCAGATGTAGGGTTCACGGGAGGTGACTGGATGCTGGGGCTTCAGATGACTTGCTGCTAGGAGCTGAGGCCTGGTTAGCAACCCTTGCTGGGGCTGCCCTGGGAGGGCAGACGCCCCACCCTGCCTCTTCCCCACCTCTCTATTTCCTGGAGACCATGATATGAGCATTCCCTCTGTCCAGGACCTTCCTCCCTGCTCCTCCCGTTGTGGACCCAGTGAGCTATGAACTGAGACTTGTAAGAACTATGAGTCCAAATAAACCTTTCTTACTCTCTTCCTTTAATTTGTGGGTGTCAGTCAGGAGAAAGTGACTAAGAGAGATAAATTGATAGGCAGATGAGAGAGAAAAAGAGAGTGAGAGTGAGAGAGAGAGAGAGAGAGAAATTTAGTTTGAGACCAGGGTATCTGAGAGTAATTTCTGCCATAAAATCACAGCACTATTCATCCCCAAGAAAGAATGCCAACACAACTATTTATTTCCTTCTAAATAATTAGCAATGAGAAAATGTATATCTTCACACATATTTTTTGCTTTTCAGTACTTGGGATATTGAAGCTTTGATTATGACGTTACCACATAAACCAAATTATTATTGTTTAATTAAACTTATCTAATTAGGGGCCAAAATTCTGGAATTAATCTTGATATTGTTTTTCACCTCTAAAAACATGTGCATGCCTTAAATATTACTTATGATTGTGCAAATACTAACAGTAGGAGTTTTTGAAACAGGGGTGTTAAAGACATTAGAATGTATAGAATCAGTTTCAAAAATCTTGAGTACATTTGTTAAGAGTAAGGCACCTTCAAGTCAAAATATGTTAGAAATACATTTATAAAAATGAGTATGGTCTTAATACACTTGAGTGAATATCTTTTTTGTTTCTTTAAATAGTTGATTAAGCTACAACAGCATTAACATTTTCCACAGAAGTGATGCAGCAAGCTGCATTGAGTATATTCTATTAATGCTGACAAATAACACAATGTACTCTTTTTTAAAAATTATTGATAGGTAAAAATTCATAATATTTAGCCTTATTTCATGGATTATTTCTCTTTTTTAGCATTTAAAATAATATCTATCAATGTAATTTATAGCGTGGAGTTCTGGTATTTCCAATTTAAATAATACATCCCACTTGACATGATATATATCAAACTAATTTATAAATTTTACTGAGTTTTAGTACTTGTTATATGACAGAATTAAAATATTATTTCTAATGCCTTATATGAAAAATTATCCAATCCATTCCTTTATTCCTTCAGTAGTCAAGGAGCTATAGCTACACATTTTCTTCTAATATTCCATTTTGAATTACGATAGGTTGATTTTTTTCAAAATGAATAATGATAGCTTAGAATCTAGTGTCAAAACTAGGAGATCACAGTATATTAGTTAGATTTCTATTGAATTAAACATTCCTGCTCCCCAGGCCTCCAACTTCTACCTGATTTGTATGAAATAAATGTAAGCCTTCAAGTTAGCAGAAAGCTGAAATTTATTTGCTGGCCAGGTATATTTGGAAACTGTGGATTTAAAGAAGTACATAAATAACTACGGTGCATCAGGTAGCATTCTACATTTTTTAAAAAGGATAAATCTATATTTGTTGCTGATCCCATTCCCCAAATCTAGAAGAAGAAGAAAAAAAGGAATCAAATTGTCCCTCGCAGAGAATTACTGGTGTGAATCTGTGAATTTGAGAGAAAAGAACAAATTCCGACAGTAGATTCAACTAAAAGAATCCAGTTTGTTTGTATAACAATATAATGAAAACCCCAGGTCCCCAGAAAAGCAAGAAATTTGAAGATTGGAAATAAGAGCCAGTTGGACACAGAGCATTCAAATGATTATATTCCCCTCAAATATATAATTCAAAGCACAAATGTTAGTTATGAGAAACACAAGATCATTGAAATAAGTTTTAACATTTTTCACATTGGTTTTATGAATGTTTACTAAAATATCAAGTGTAAAATAGTTTTAATTTATTAGAGTGACTTTCCATTGGATATTACAGGCTATAACTTTTCAAATGTTTTTCTGTTCCCTTTCCTATTTCTTTATTTGACTCCAATTCTGCCGACATAAGAGCTACTGAAGTTGTTCTAAACTTTCGCTGTTTGCTTTTATGTTACTGCTTTGTCTTCAAGTTCCCTAGTCTAGCTCTTCAACACCTAATCTGTCATCAGCCCTGTGAAATTTTCAGCACAGCCATTTAGTTTTCAGCTTCACAAATTTGATCTATGGTTTTCTTTGACTTTGGAATTTCTCTAAAACATATCTAACCCCTTGCCTAGTTTCATGAACTTATGGAAAAGTCTTTTGCTATCTCTTTTTTTAAATTAAGTTTATTGGTACATTTTAGGTATACAATACAGTTACAGTCATCATTGGATCTTGTACCTGTACATGATGTATCTTGGTTCTTGTTTTTTCCCCATTCCCCTGCCCTCCCTTCACCCCCTCCACCCTTCCCTATTTACAAAGACTTTGTTTCCATCTTTTCCTTTTCTCATAGTTTTTAGGGAAAGGAAAGGAGGGAAAAGAAAAACTATGCGACCTCTTTTAACGTCCTTTTCTATTTATGTTCTCTCCCTCAGACCTGTGTTGCTTTGGATTACTTCCTTTTTCTTCTAAATCTCCTGTTCTTTCTTTCTTTCCTTCCTTCCTCCTTTCTTCCTGCCTTTCTTCCTTCCCTCCTTCCTTCTTTCCTGCTGTTCTGCTTTGTAATCTGACTAGATGTCACATATTGTAATTTTTACTTTGGTAGATATTTATGTATCATTGCACATGGGTTACTTTAGCTTTTACATGCTGAATTAAAGTACCATTGCTCTAGCGTTTACTAATTTTAACTACTGGCCAAAAATCTTTCTGAGAATTCTGCCTAAACTCCTATGAATTATGAGTCTTCCAGTTGGACGAATGGGAGCAGGTTCATTCCTGCCCCTAGGTGAACCGCATGTTCTATAGTGTCTGAGTCTCAGGGAGCCTCTTTCCCGCCCTAGTCATTTCTGGCATGCCGCTCCTCCGCCTTGCTCTCTGCTGCCTATTCTCAGGGCCCTGCAGACCCCTGTGTGCTGCTCTCCTGCTCTGTGCTCAGAGCAGAGGCTGGCACTTGTGACCTCTTCTGTCTCAAGTTCTAGAAACTCTTTATGATTAAAACTCCAGCAATTGCACTTTTTCTCTCATGGTTTTCCCACCCTTCAGGTACCAGTGCCCTTCTTGGATAACCAGACTTGAGAACCATTATTTCATATATTTTGTTCAGTTTTTAGATTTTTAGATGTTTTCAACTGAAGACAAATCCTCTCCCCATCCCTACACCTTAACTCTAAATACAGTAATGGGTAACAATTCAAAATGAAAGGAGGAACACTTAAAAGGGTAAACTGAGAACACACATGTCATCCAAGTGTAATTATAACATGTTGTAGACTTTGAAATACACTGCAAAGAACTCACATGTCATAAAGTAACATGCATATTGAGAGAAGTGGATAAATAGAGTACAAGAGTTCCAAAGTCCCTTTATAAGCCGGGATATGTAAACGTGCTGTTCCTATTAGATAGTCACAAGTCAATGCTTCAGGCTCTCATCCAGTCTATAGTAACATTAAAACAATCATGAAACCATACATAAATTCAAACTAACAGAGAAAAAACATGGCACAATAAGAAATGTCTAGCCAATGCAAAAGACGATTGATATGGGAGGAAAAGCATGGGTGACCCAATACAAGCACTAATATTTAGATTTAAAATCTGGTGTCAGTTACCATATATCTACATTAAGTCCTTGCATGAAACAGTAATGTTATTAGACAAGTTTATAACTTTAAAAGAACTCTTACTGACACTATTCATCTAAATAATTGTTCAATAGATAAAAAAGAAAAATTGGAAAAAATACATAACTTGGAAATATTAACAAACGAATGATGATATCACTAATAACAAAGTAAATACCAAGGCAATAAAGCATCATTTTAGACAAAGATGGACATATCTTCATAATACAATTCACCCAGCAGAAAATAATTCAAACTATTTTGCAGTATAATTTACTAACAAGATCTTCAAAAATAAGAACACAACATTTTCAAAATTAATAGAAAATAAAAGTAATAAAAATTATGGAAAAAATTATGCAATGACATTTTACCCCAAATTTCTCAGCAGCTTAAAAGAAAAAACTTATATGAGCATGTAAAATTTGGAAAACAAGATTAACAAATTTGATTTAATGTCAATATTGAGAACTCTCACAAAATATACAATACTGATTCTTTTTAAGTACATCAAATGATTTCAAAGAAAGTTTATATATTCTACCATAAGCATGTTTCATCACATTTCCAAATGTGAGATCCTGTTGAATATGTTAAAAATAAAAAGTAAAAAAGCAAATAACGTGAAAAGTCCCTGTATTGAAATTTGAAATACATTTCTAAATAACACATTGGT
Source organism: Heterocephalus glaber (assembly GCF_053883595.1). NCBI lineage: Eukaryota > Metazoa > Chordata > Mammalia > Rodentia > Bathyergidae > Heterocephalus > Heterocephalus glaber. The sequence continues at coordinate 2,727,304 of NW_028258465.1, forward strand.
TATTTAAAAATGCAGTAGAATTATTAAACATTATGACCCGAATGCTGAAAATATCTTTAGCATAAAAATTTGTGGAATTTAAAACTACAACTCAAAGGCAAAATAAAAAATAAATTTACCAATTAAAAAAATACCAAGCTTTGGGCCAGGGTTGTAGCTCAGAGGCACAGCGCCTGCCTGGCAAGCAAGAGGTCCTGAGTTTGATGCCTGGTACCAAAGCAACCAATAAACAAAAACCAAAAGAAACCCCAAAAAACCCCTAAGTTTTAAGCATAAATGATTATTTTTTAAAATGCAAAATTTAGTACATTCTTTCCATCAATTTAATTGTCACCATCAATATAATTTAATAAAAAATCATTGCCTTCATATAGCATAAAAAGCATGCAATAAAATTGAACTTGTTTTCATAATTTAAAAAAAAGCTAGTATGGGAGAAATCAACGGATATGCACTTACTCGAAGTATATGTACAAAATAAGTTTATGATGTCAAATGGTAAAAATGTGAAAATATCTTGTGTATGAAAAAGGGAAAATAATTGTTCATATTTAACTCGGAAAGAGAATCTGGTTAGTGAGATAGTAGTTCCTTATACATACCTTACCCCTTTGCAAACAAATTTTAAAATTCTGCCCTCAAATGTAATTTATTGAAATACATGTTCACATTTTCATTTTACCCATCTTATGTGATTCTGTGTGTGTGCTCAAATGTCAATAAAAATGGATTATAATGTATGAATTATGAAAACTGTATTAATATAAATCACCAGTTTTTCACGTTTATAAATTCTTAAATTCTGTTTTCCTATTTTAACTTGTACACTACAGTATACCCCTGAGAAGATGCGCTTCAGAGTTCCCGGCCTCAGTCATTAGCGGATTTTCCCTTAGAATCTAACCAAAAAATGTTCTCGAAAACCTCCACAATTTCTCAGAAACTGCAAATATCCTAGGCAGTTGTTTTTTGGTGGGTGGTTTGCAAGTAGCCAATCCAGGAGCGTTATTCAGTTCTGCTTGCTGCTGATTGGCTGCTGCCCTGTAGCGCATCTCCACAGGTGCCCCAGCATTCCCGCATCATAACAGGCTGCTCTACCACATGTAGCTGTCTCTAGCCATCTCGGTTTTGTTCTTCTTAAAGCCCTAAGAGCCCTAAGATGCCGCCAAAATGCCCTGCACCTTCAAAGACCTTATTAATACAATATTTTATTAAATTAATTTACATAACTATGGGAGACAGCATATTTAGGGTTTAAGCTATAAAAATAGACACTTTTCTGATCATAGCTGTAATTTGCAGCTTTTCACAATTCTCAGGGGGTCTAGGAACTCCTGCGAATTTCAGGAGCTCACTGTATTTTATTTATCAAAATAAGTAATTTTTAAGAAAATTTTGTCCTTTAAACTGTTTAGCTATTTTATTTTTAAAATTTTAGTTATAACTCTAAAATGTTATTTGTAGGTTTGAAGCCCTGTTCACTCAAGTTTAAAGTATAAATTAATAACATTTGAAATATTTTATTGTAAACAAAACAATCTGTGAACTGGAATTGTGATTGTCGCCTTGGCCAGATTAAGAAATGCCTTGCAGCTTGGGGTAGCGCACTTCCGGGTGTACCCCTGAGACAGTTGGCACCGGGCGGGCATGCTGATGCTGATGGGGAGACAACCCTGCCTGTGGGGGGCGTCATCCAATAAGCTTGAAGCTGATGGACTGGGGGAAGGAGGAGGAAGTCAGCTGGCTGGGGGACGCCATCGTGGAGGGTCCGCTCTCCTCCCAGAAGCCTAGCTGAAGACCCTTGCCTGTTTTCTGCTGATTTTGTTCCTCTAGAGACCTGTGAGCAATAAACCATAAAATAGAGTTTGTGGGAAATATGATCATTTAAAGTACAGCATGATTTAACACATATACTAAAAAAATATTACCAATGTAAACAACACAAATTAAATTTTAAATATGCCATGAAACCTCTATAAAATATCGACCAAGGACATTTTTCTTTATCCCTATTGAAATTATCTTATTTAAAAACTATTCCATACATTGGAAAAAGACAAAATTTCCCCTTTATGGAAGATTATCAAAATTATTTTAATCATAGAGTAACTGTAGTTACATTTAATATATCTCTGAAAAGATGTGTGCAGCAACTTTAATCAATAAAAAAGGACTTGTGTCGCCATGACACATTGTCTAAAAGAGCATAATGCTTTGATATATAATTAAAATACATTACTAAGCACAACACTCACTTCACAGTGCCAATCACTTTAAAGTCATAAGTGATAAAAGAAAAATTGTACAAAATAACTTACTCTAGGGAAGTACTTTTGAGTAAATATTAATGATCATGATTTGATTTAACTACATGAAAAAATGCTGCCAATAGTAAAAACACTATTTCAGGAGAAATAATCTGTTAATTTTAATGACTTTTCCAATGATCAGCCGTAAATATCAGAATGTCATCTTTTGACATGAGTCCTAAGGGAAAATAAAAAGTGATTGAAGTTGACAATTATGTAATAAGATTGGTTAGAAGTTGTTCTGATGATAATTATTCAATAAGAGATTTTAATCACAGCATCTGGCCATTTTGCTCTGTATTTTTAGAATTTAATCAAATGCATGTGATGATCTGTCTATGCAGTTAGAATATTTAACCAGGAAACACAAAAAGATATTACAAATAAAAAACAAGATATATCACGTACAGGTACAAATTCCCTATGATGAATGTGATCATAATGTATACTTAAAATGTACCAATAAACTTAATGAATAAAAATAAATAAATAAAGAGGAGGGAGATACCCTTTTCATTGTGAAAAGGAAGAAGGAAATGTTGCTTTTAGGGAGTTAACACCTAGTAGTACAGATCATAGGTTTGTATCTCACTGTCACCCAGGAGCCCCATTGCTATACGCTGGCCTAGTGGGGGTGTCTCCCTGCGACCTCCACCCTGGGCTCTCAACTTCTGGCCACCATGAGGTCAGTAGCTTTGCTCTACCAGACCTTTTGCCAAGCCTTCCTGTCTTGCAGCAGTGGAGTGAGGACAAAAGTGTGAGTGAAAATATACTTGCTCTCCTGTAATCTGCGGGTGTTAGGTATTATGACCAAGATATCAAACGACATCATACAATTACAATCTATTACTAACAAAATAATATAACAGATGATATGCAAACCACACATATTCTACATAAATGGATATGATTAGTTATTTCTTATTCAGAAAATAAGAAACAGATTCAAAAACAATTTGAGCTCGTGTGTCTGACTTATTTGACTTAACATTGAGGTCTCAAGGTGCCTTCATTTACCTACAGATGCCTCAATTTTGTCTTTCTTTATGGCAGCATACTACTCCTTTTTTTTATAAATACCACATTTTCCTTATCCGTTCATCTGTTGATGGACATACACACTGTTTCCAAGATTTAGCTATTATTAATTGTGCTGCTATAAACATGAGTATATGTATCACCTTAAAATGATGAGTTTAACACTTTGTTTTATTTTTTCATAAAATAAAAGGCATAATTATCTCTTTCTATAAATCATCCATCTAGGTAGATGCATGGTAGTAACAGAAAAGTAGATTAAAAGTTAAGATTATATCTCCAAATATTGTTCAATAGATTGTCTGGGAATACAAGGAAAGAATGATGGCTTTATGTTCAGTTTTAAAAATTAGTTTCCTTTCATTATCTTCTATTTAATTTATATTTGGGAGCTAATTACACAGTGGTTATTTGTAAGTTTACTACTTCCTACAGCTTTAAAAATCTGCCCAAGCCAACCAATGAGCCATGTTTCCAAGGTAACCACTTGAAAGGAATACAGTACTGAAACACATTGTTAGACCATTTACAAAGACACATGGAGAGTCCTACTTTCTGTTCTCAAAGCTCCATATTTAAAAATCTCCAATTCTGATATGAGTTAAAATATTTTCAGCCTTTACTATAGGTTTTTCAGTCAATGGAGACATCTAAGGGCTATTTTGGATTACATTTTTTAATCTTTATCTTTTTACTCTTGATTATTTTAACTGGTTCTTCTGAAATTTACAGGACTTTTCAAAACTAGCTTCAAGTTCTTACATTTCTACTAATTTAAGCTGAAATATTTATTTCTCTTGAGCTTCTGAAGTCTCCAAGTTCTGCATAGATAATGCTTTAGAAAAAATATTTATTTTCCTTTTCTTTTTATATTTATGCAATTTAATGTTGTGTGTAGTAGAAACTTGAATTTTTGGATTGTATGAGACCTGGTATAAAATGTACTGATACTAAAGAGTATTGCTTGGAATTACATTCTTGTAACTGAACAAAAGAGAAATCAGCAAGAAGGAGTATGTGTACATATCTTTCTGCCTATTTTCCATTAGTGTACAGTCTCTTAACCTTCCTATCCTCCATTCCTCCACTTCATATTTGAAACAATGTTGCAGATTTACACAGGGGTTTTTATATCTTAGTGACACTCTACTTACGTTTCATACTTTTTCTCTGCAAGTGCTATAAGCATCTCTCTTCTTACCATGCTGGAATAAACATTTAGCATAATTACTTTACTATGCTAAGTATCGGTTAAGAAACACAATTTTAAAAAGAGACAGGTGATATGAAAAGAAAGGAAGGGAAAAATGTTTCATATTTGGGGGTGAAAAACCTACAGTGGATAGAACTGAAATTCAGAAGAAAGCTTTCCCTTGTGTTCTAATAAACACTCCACAGTTTCCAAGAAACAGGGAGGGCCTGAGAACAGGGCATTCAGAAGTGAACAGCCACTGCTGCAGATTGTTGGTTCTTCATGACTTTAGAATTGCTAGGCCAATAATAAATCCTAATCCTGTGTTTACAAATTGTTATTTGATTTATGGAAAAGAAGAGACACTGTAATATAGGTTAAATATTTATCAGCATTTTGTGTAAGGATGTGAGACAAGGTACAAAGTACAAAAATTACTGATATTTAACTCTTCAAAGCTAGATGTCAGTGATTTAAAAGAAAAAATTAGGTTAAAAGGGTGAACATAAGCCAGTTCATGTATAGAAAATGATAGGCAAATGTTTCCTTGTTTGTGGTGATGGGGATTTAGAAATGAACAAAACAAAGCCCCAACAGTCCTCAAAGGAATTTAGATCCTGGTAGAATGCATTTAATTCAAGATGAATTAATAAGGATGTTCTTCCATTACAGTGCTGATCTGCTTACTTCTTAAGCTAAAATGATTATACCACTCTATCTAGAAAATGAATGTTCTGTTTTGATGGATTTTCCTCACACACAGCACTTCCAGTGAATATTGTTCCGATAATCGCTTCCATTAAACCAATTTAGAAACCATACAGTTTATGTACGAATAAGAAAAGAAGCAAATTAGATTCAAACATATACTGTGCTAAGTTCTGTGGCCACATGTGGAAATTGAGGAGTGCAGAGGAGAAAGGCCACTTCCTTGGGATGCCATTGTCAGCTGAGTGACTCCTGGAACAAAACACCAGCGGGGAGCTTCTGGCTTTCTGTCCTCCTCAAGGCAGCACAGTGGTCACTCACTGAATGGAGCCCAGGGCACGCCATTGCGCTGTAAATGTTTTCTGAAGACAGGATTCATTTTCTTTTGCTAAAAGGTATTTGTAGCATGTTTTAAAAGTCAATTTACACCATTAGAGAGAAAATAAATTTCAAACTTTGTAATATGACTGAAGTAGGGCAATAAATCCAGGTTTGAAATAACAGGGACATACATAATTCTGGAAAAACTATGTGGAAAGCTGTTAGGCATGGTCAAGTTTCTGCATAGGGTCCTTGCTTTATTTCAAAGCCATTAGAAAGCATTTCTCTTGTAGTATTGAGGACCAAATCCAGGACCTTGCCCATGCTAGGCAAACGCTCTAACGCTGGGCCATAAACACAGCCCTAGGCGGCTTTTAAATCCATGAATAATATGATCAATTTAGCTTTTTAAAAATCACTATTTTTACTATAATAAAGAAGTTCTGAACAAGGTAAGAGCATATGTTGGGGGAAGTGTTATCGGCTAAACTAGTAAAGTAGGGGAGCTGGGAAATGACATATCTAGCAGGGTAGTGAGCAGAGGACTACAGATACAGGCAGCTGGGGTACAGACATGTAGCTTAGAGCTATGGTATTCATTTCCGTGCACAAGGTCCTGGGTTCAATTCCCAGGACTGCTAAAATATAAAGTATGAAAGAGAATAGCAGAATGATGACACTTATGTATTTACGGTGAACCACATAAGAAATGGATATGCATTTACTGTGATCGGGAACATTAAAGGAGGGTCGCAGCTAGAAGATGAGATCATAACTTCAGTTTTGGTTTTGGTTTTTTTGGTTTTTTTGGTGCCAGGGATTGAACTCAGGACCTTGGGGTTGCAAAGCAGGCGGCAGAACTACTGAGCTAAATCCCCAGCCCATAACTTCAGTTTTGAATACATTAAATTGGAGATGTTAATTGCCTTACTTTTTTCTGAAACAGAAAATTTCTTTGCATTTAACAGTTGATGGGCTTCATTGTTTTTTTTTTTTTGTATTTTCATTTCATTCATTTCAATATCTTAAACTTTGGAAAGAAAATCATATATACCCAGCGACTCAATATGCATTCTTTTTCACTGCATTAACTTTCACTTAATTTCATAGACCAAAGAGACATGAATCTAAATGCAGTCCTCACAAATAAGGGTAGAAACAACAAACATAGAAATTCTATGGGGTGTTCAAAGCAATAACTATTGCAGATTAGTGCAAATAAAACTTGCGGAATGATACTTCAGTGCACAGAATGTGTGGAATAATGCCTGCCTGCTAACAACATTTTTAAAAGTAGAATGTTAACAGTTATTGACAAATATTATCTAAAGTAGTTTCATGTAACTTCACAGCAAATTTAATTATAAAAGGCATGGTCTCAGTTCACACAATGTATTAGTATTCCAGAATTCATATATACATCTTAATATACTTGAGATTTACCCTCACAAACAAAATATCTTATTTTTTTAGTTATCTATGTGTTAGATTAGTTTTAGCTATTTGTTGTTTTTCTTTATATACTATCCAAATTTGTAATCCAAATATGGAGAGAATTCATTTTGATTTTCTGCTCCATTTTCTCCACCAGGCAAAAAGCTGTTTACCCAATATAATACTGCAAGTTGCTGCTTTGTTGAGTACACTGGATACTGGTATGTACAAGCCTGAGGGTTTGTTTTGATTTCAACACTTGGTCTCTTGGTTGAAAGTCAAATAAAAATAAAATTTGATTTTTTTGTTACTGTCAAGCTTCCTCAATCTTCTTTATCCCAGGCTCTACACTACCTCGTCTATTTGGTGAATTTGTATTAGTTGAGTGCCAGAAGCTAAATTTAAAAAAGAAATAAAAATTTAATTGCTTTATTGTGTCTGCCTGTTTCAATTATCTTGAATCTCTATGTGTTGCTCGTTGAGGCAAAGAGCTATCACTTTCCCTGTTCTTTTCCTCACCTCTGTACCTCACAAGAGTATTGAGACTGAAATAAACACCAGCTAAAATGAGCAATTAATATAAATGCTGAGACCCGGAGTGCATGATACCTTAGTTGAGAGAATTACTAATGCAGGACATGAGCCCATTGGGATTCTAGCAATGAAAGTGCCGAAAGAAAACAATGCAGTGGAACAAAAAGGCAGGAAAGAAAGAAAATTATGAATGAAGAACACCAGAGCAAAGAAATATGGCACCTGATTAATTTTACTGAGAGTTTCCTGGTAAAATAAAGTGAAGCCAGTTAGAAACCAATAATATGAAGAAAATAATGTCATTCAGAGAATTTACTATAATCTGCATAAGCCAATTTTGATATTTTTCATTTCCAAGTGCAATGCTTTGTATTTTATTGATGACCTGGTTTTGTGAACAAATTTTTTTAAAAAGGTTTCTTTTAACTAAAAATATTTAAAATGTTAAGCATCTGTATTTCCCAGTTATTTCATTGGTTACTAAAACTTTGCTTTTGTTCCCTTTTTCCAGGAAATAAAATACCGGGGAATGCTTCCAGCTTGTTCTCTTTCAAAGAATATAGTAAAATGTATTTAAAATTGAACAAAAATAGAAAGAGTTGTTCAGTAGTCCAGCACACGCTTAGTATATGTGAGGTTCTGTGCTCAATACCCTAGACCAAAAAACTTTTTGACAAAAAAGCATTGTGGGCCTTTGTTAAATGGAGAGTATTGAGGAGGTTGAAAGCTAATGGCTTTATCATGGAAAAATCTGTTTTATTCCACCACACTCCGTGCAGTATCTGACCATGTTAGGGGAAACAGGCTAATGTAATACTATGCAGGTCACACACAAACACATGATATAACCACCAGGAATGGGACAGCCTGTATAATTTTCTGAGTATTTTTTTTCAGCTCTTTTTTCACTGCAGTTGGTTCTAGCTGTTAGATTTATGCCAAAGGTTGTGGAATTACCATGCCTCTATTTGGTTACATTATATGGCAAAGGTACTGGTATTAGTTTCATCTATCCATATTCAGACTATATTACAGATGCTGTTGTCTGGCCTTGGAAAAGCTAATTACAATATTGTAAGCTGCCTAAGGAGAGCATGGCAGGGAAGTAGCTAGAGGAGACTCCGATGGCCTTCATCCAGTAGCCAATCAGAAGGCAGGCTGCCTGTCCCGCAAATACAAGGAGACAGAGTCTGTTAATGGGACAAACTTGAAAGCAAAGGAGAAAATAGTCTGACTGATGCCTTAATTCTGGTTTTGAGATCCAGAGTAGATTTACCTACAATTGTCAAATTGATGGAAGCAAAAAAAGGAATTGTGATCACCAGAGGAAGAAGGGTAGTGAAAATAGGGGTTTGCTAATCAATGATCGCACAAGTTCAGTTGTACAAGATGACTAGGTCTAGATATCTACTTGCAGGTGACAAAACTGTATACTGCTCACATGAAAATCTGTCAAGAATTTGTGTGAAGAATCTGTTCTTCACACACACACACGACTTACCTGAATCCTGTTTAAAATTGTTTCTATGCAAACTGTTAACATATGCATGTTGGAGGATTCTGAGGTTGCAGTAATCCCTTATACAACAATAAAAACAAATTCAGAAGTGCAGAAGACACAAGAAAACTAAGATTTCTTGTAAGTAATCTTAAATTTTAAAAATATATATATGCTGAAGGATTATTTGACTCTTCATTCACATGAAGAAGGATGTGCCCTCCCTTCCATGGGGAATGACATTGATTAATAAATTCTGTTGTTTGTATCTCTCACAAAAATCACATTAAGTTAAATCACATTAGTGAGTTCCTCATATGGCCATTTCACAAGGGTTCTTTTCAGTTGTGGCATCATTTCTTTCTCCAGGACTAATGATGGTAGGGTTCATTTATATAATACTATGATATTTGGCTCAATAATAAATCCAGCTGTAAAGTACAGCATCTTTATTTACAAAGTTTGAGTCCAAAAAGTATGCTTTATTGTTGACACTACTTTGGTTACAAAACCTACATAGAGTATTTCCAGAAGTGGGCACGGTATTTTAAGGATAAAAGTTCATTTTTAAAGATAAATAGAAATTGTGTTTTTAACAAACTCTTTAGAATATCTTTTATGATTTTGACCTACAGTTTTTGGAAGGCTGGATTTAAAAATTCTTTTAGTCTGAACCTTCCTGAGTAGTTTAAGTGGAGACAGTGCCAGGGCAGTTGTGAACGACTCCCTTAGTTTTCATTTATGCTTTTTTGCCACCTCTAACTATTAAGGGAGAAAAACCTATTTCTCTAATTCACAGTGGAAATACGTACCACAACTTTCTACTCATCAAAAAATCATACAGTTATAAAAATTGTGATTTCTCATTGGGAAATGATCCTTGTCCTAGTCACTTTCTTTTTGCTAGGACAAAATACCCGACAGCCACAGCCTGAAGGTGGAGAGGTTTATTTTGGCTTCAGTCTATGTTGTGCTGGTGGAACAGCATGTCAGAGGACTGCTCATAAGGTCAATAGCCAGGAAGCAGAGAGAAAGGAGGAGCCAGTACAAGAACAAGCTCTTCCAGGTCATGACCCCAGTGACCACCTCCACCCAGGCCCCACCTCCATAGATCACAGTTAGCTATGGAACTCATTAGTGGATGGATTCACTGAAGACCACAGGTCCCCGTCATCTGAAGACCTTCAAACACAGCGGGCTTTGAGTGGACCTTTTAGATCTGAAATATAACAGCCTGAGTCAATAGTATTTTCTTTTTAAATTTTTCACTTCTTTTGACACCTGCTGCATTCTTCTACCTGCTGAGAACATGCAAAATTCATCTACTGCCCATAGCAAGCCACAAGCCAATGGGATTAACCTACATATGTGACTCAATGTAATTAATAATTGAGCAATTGATGCAAAAATATAGGTAAATCAAATATTTTTTCCCAGAAAGAAGAGAACAATTTCAATCAAGATTACTTCCATGGATGTGTAGAGCTGTCTGGGCAGGAAACCAAGTAAATCTAGTACCAAATGTACAATAGAGAAGAAGCAAGAAAGAGTCAAGTGAGGGGCCAGAGATTTAGCTCAGTGGTTCTGTCGCCTGCCTTGCAAGCTCAAGGACCTGAGTTCGATCCCTGAAACAAAAAAAGAAAGAAAGAAAGAAAGAAAGAAAGAAAGAAAGAAAGAAAGAAAGAAAGAAAGAAAGAGTCAAGTGGCTCAGCACTCCTACCCAGGAGTTTGTTAGGGTTAAGCTTGCCTAGGCTTCTGGGAGAGAGGAAATTCACCCAGGAAATGAGGGATGAGAAAGCATGGCTCCCTCACCTCCTCCTGTGAGGAGCAGCCATGACGCTTGCTTCATGTTCAAGAGCCCAGCTCAGATGCATCCTGGGAGCTTCCTCCTGTGACACGCTGTGCTGCCATCATCGCGGGGCAATACAGCCTGCCGGAGAGGGGTGCAAAGCCAGAGAACCTGCCTGCTTTTATAACTAAACCACTTCCAAGACAATGACAGTTATGCAAGTCAACTTCAACCTGGGTTTCAGAGGGGCATTCTAACCAATCCTCACCAAAAGGCAGGGAAAGATGGGGACAGGGAGTGAGAAGGAGAGAATAGTCATAAAGACTACACCCTGTGCCCATGGTAAGTAAAGCTCTGTTCACTACAGGTGGGCAGGATGCTGTGTTTGGTACAGCATTGAGAGGTTTGCAAGTGTTGATACAATGGTGTGCACAGGTTGTGAAAATAGATACACGAATAAAGGATCATATAGGGCGATGTTAAACAAAATACTTCAAATTTCTTACATGTGATATTATGCAAGATCAATTTTATTTTATTTTTAGTTCTGGAAGAAATATTTAATTTTAGTATTCATAAACAAAATTCAGCTATTTCAAAATAGTGTGGTGACTGAGATGCTGGAATGGATGAGATGGAGGAGTTCTTCACATCTTCCTGCCAATCTGTTGCTTACAACAGGTAATGGGTAAAAAAATCGCTGGTATACAATTATTTAGTAGCTCTCTCTTGATTCCTGTCATGAATACAACATTTACAAAGAAAGGGCCACAGCTGTAGGATTTCAGCTGTCTTTTTACTGGTCACAAGTTGACCCTAGTGCTGAGGAACATGCTAGGAGCTGCTTTTTCTTTGACAGGATGTCAGGGCCAACATTCCTTTCCCTGCTGCTGAGAAGAGCTATCTGAGGACCTGCATGTCGGCCTGATAAGGCAGAGGGAAGTGTCTCCCATCGGCTATAATTTCTACTAGGATGGACATTTTATTAATATTTTCCTCTTCCATCTTTTGTTTTGTGAAAAGTATAGAAAGACATAAAATAACATCTCAGGGAGAGAAACATGATATTGTTTGGAAAAAATACATGCATAGTAAATGATATAAGTATTATGTATGATAGAGGTAAAATAAAATCTATAGGATGGATATAATAGTATTTTAGGATGACAACCAACTTACAGAGGAAACTGAAACACATTAATACTGGATTATTATCATCATCATTTGGAATATTAGAAAGAAAATCATGAAGTTCCTATAATTTTATAATGAAAGCAAGCACATTATCAATTCTTATTCAAAATAGAATTATTCAGTGAAATAAATAAAATATATGTCACTAGGAAGCACAGAGTGGACAAAGGGAGATGGAAATGATAGATCTGCATTACATTTATATTATATGCACACCATTGTACTCTTCACTTATTTAAATGCATTGTTTATACAATAAATGGTAACTATTATTATTAACACTGCTATATTGTCTCAGACTTAATCTTTTAATCTCACACATACCATGTTTCAGAAGAACATAGCCAATATAATTTGCTGAAATTAATGTTCTAATTAATGTTCTAGGAACAGATTTTATCAGAATAATCATCCAAAAAATGTATATATTTTATAGCATTTTGTTACATAATGAAACCATGGCAGAACTAAGCCATTAGACTTGGTGACTATGGCATTAGAAGATCCAAGAGCACAGATTCAGTTTGTTATCTAAATGTATTTATTTATCCATGCATGATATCCAGAAAGCATCTGAGAAAATGTGGAAAATTTCATTTTGTTGTAACAATTACTAAAGGAATAAATGGAACTGCAAGTTAGCCCTCAAGTGCAGTTCTTACTACATGGAATTCTGCTATTTGTTAATGAGTCACCTTTGTCTACAAAGATATCTGAATAGGGTTAGCATTAGGTGACAGAATAAAGCTTAAAAATGTGTTCAGTGAGCTGTGTAGAGATTAAGCAAAGAAATTAGGAAGATTAGAAAGGCTAAAATATATAATTATAACTCTATACTTTAAAAAGGAAATAGTGACAAGCAATCAAAGAGGTGTGTTTGTGGGTAGAAAGACTGAGGACGTGACAGGAACAACTGCTGGAACTGCTGGGGTAATGGGCTTGGGGGAGAAACTAGGTCTGGCAGAGTGCGGACATGAGATCCCACAGGTTGTCATGCAGATGTGAGGGGAGCAGTTGATTCACTTGTCAGGAGACAATGGTGAAGGCAAACTGGCCTGGAATGTGCTGGTAATACCAATAGGCATTGTCCAAGAAAACATCACTGACATGGAACCGTAGGTGTTGATCTTACTTGTGTGTGTGCATGTGTGTGCAGTGTAGTGTGTGTCTGTGTGTGTTCTGTGAAACAGACCTTCCACACTGCTGCATTAGTACTAGCAATAATTTAAGAAAGAAGTCTCTTTTTTTTGGTACTGGGGATTGAACTCGGGTCCTTGAGCTTGTGCAGCAGGCGGCAAAACCACTGAGCTGAATCCCCAGCCAGAAAGAAGTCGTTAAGAAAGAAGTCTTTTAGTACTAAGTGATTAGATGAAGCCAAAACAGTCCATATGAATAGTAGATTGGTATAATCTCAATTAAATTTCATAAGCCTCATTTTGAAATTATTTTTAGGAAAATGCAAAACCTATTTCTTATTTTGCAATTAGTTATCATAAGTTTCAAGTTTTAGCTGTGTCTTTTATCCTGGCATTCCTTAAAGGAAGTAAAACACTGTATGGAGTTTATAAATCTTTGTAATTTGGACAATAATTAGAAAATCCCTTTCTTAACCCCTAGAGAATCTTTTGTGTAACATCAGTGATCCTAGTAGTATTTATAAAGTGAGGGCTTGCCTTCCTGTGATTTACAGGAAGATTCTGAGCCAGAGGAATTGGTAAGATTAAAGAGAAAAACTTAGGTAAAGTAGGTAGATTATTAGACATCTGAATAGCATTTCAAAATGTATCTGTTACTTTAAGTATCATGCTACAATTTGGTAAACTATTAACCCTAGAGCTAAGTCAGAGTACCCATATTATGAGAAAGAAGAAAACTGTTTGAAACCATAGAACAAAAATTTACCTGAGGTGAATTCTAGTATTCCTTAGAATATGATATAAAATTTAGATAGAATTTGCAAAAGAAATATGAGATTCACATCATAGATTTTAAGGGGTGCAGTCATCTCCACAATATATTTGACATTAAAGTCAGTAATACATGAGATGACTGTAATAGAGGTGTCTAAGCAGTTCCTTTGTAAAGAAGCATGCTGGAAAATGTAATTCCTCCTTGCCTAGGGGACACACAACTTCTTATGAAGGGAGGTTATTTCCTTGAAGAAGGATAGGAAGTGCCGTAACAGGTATCCTCTGGCTTCTGCAGTGTTTTATTCACTGAGTTGAGGTTGCCTTCAGCAATTATTTTAGAATATGGGCTATGGAACAAGAAAATGAGAATCACCTGGAATGGATTTTAAAATTGCACACTCCTTCGCCCATGCCAGGCCTGAGGATGTAAATCCTTAACAATATTTCCATGAAAATTTATGAAATTGGACCATGCTGTGGAGCTCCTCCTCAGAAAGCTCTGGGAAAGCTAGTAAATATCATTTTCATCACAGACTACAAACATTTATAGGGACTGCAGTGCTAAGATTATGGAAAAGAATTGCTATTAGAATGTACCCTTATGTTTAAGGGGTAGAAGGGTAAGAACTACTATTCAGCAGTTACCTCCAGAAAGGATATCAAAGGAAAATTCTGCAGGTTCTTCTCGGATCAGACCTTGGCCTTAAGATGGTGTGGACATGAGAAGCGGTGACAGGGTCCAGGGTAGAGGGACAGTTACAGAACACACACAACCAACCACAGTGACAAACCTTGGAAAACCCTCAGGAAGATAGAGGGTGCAAGATCCCAGCATGTGAGAGGTAGAGGGAGGAAGCCTGGGCACCAGGGATAGAGGACAGTGAGAAAGCAACTTTCTAGCTTGTCCTGTCACCCACAGTGCCCTGCAACCTTATCACGTGGGTGGTTCCCGCTGCACCAATCAAAGATCAGCACTGAGCTCCTGACTCTGAGGGCTTTGAAACACAGAGGAGTGAACTGAATGGCTGGGTTGGGAATATTTCAACGGAAGCTGTCCAGCTTGCTAGACCCTGGTATTTTCAACTTTTACTCCAATAGGGTAGGGTAATTAATAGGAAGAAGTAACCCTGGCCAAGGCTAATGCTGGTATGAAGTACTGAGAGGTTTCCTGAGGTCAAAGAGAACACACATTACAGTGTCAAACTTCATCTGACCCTAAGGACTTCACTGTACTTAATTTGCCAGGTGCATCAAAGTCCTACATCTCAGCATGGTGATTAATAATTTTCACAGCTTATATCCTAACAGGAAATCTCGTAAGCTCTCTGGGGAATGCAAGCTTTATTAAAATTTCACAATAAAATAAACATCTTGAAGCAGAGGATTCAGAAAAACTCAAAATGTGCACCAAAAACAGCCATATGGAAGGAATGAGAGAGCCATATTAGATGCGGAAGCAAAGAAAAACTACTATAAAAAACAATTAAAATTATTGGTATGAAACTATAAATATTGAAACAGAAATTCAATGTTTGAATTGAGAAATAGAAGGGAAAAACAAAAAAGATTAGAAGGTTAAAAGATCAATCATTGTCCTATTTGAAAATCTACCAAAAGCTGATAAAGAAATGGAAAATATAAAAAAAGTGAGCTCCATGGAGAATAAAAGTAGGTTCAATACCTATGTAATTTGGATTCCAAGTGGAGAGAGATAAACTGAATGGCAAGGAAGAGTCTGGGACTAACCATGATTAGTTGTCACCTGGAATCACAGGTATGAAGTATCAGACTGATGGGGTGCAGAATCGAGAAGACATAAATAAGCAAGAAAACAGCACACAAAACCCTGCCATTTGGTAGCAAATACAGAAATATAAGAGAATTAGAGACTAAGAAAACCCCTGAAATACAGAAGAAAACAACAAATCAAACACAAAGTAATCCATGTCAGATTGGTGCAGATTGAACAGATATGCTACATTTTAGAAAGCACTGGAAACATTTTTATAATTTTAAAAAATCTTTAAATGTAAAATATTATCTAAAATAAAATAGCTTTAAAATTTATAACAAAAAGACTTTAATTTCCTTTTTAAACTCTGCTGAGAATATTTTTTCAAAGGAAGATCTAAAAGGAATATGGAAAAAAGTAGATAAATTTTCAAACAAAGTGTATTCTATAACATAAATGTTGGATTGATTTAATGGAGATTCAATTGTATTCTCTGAGTCTTGTCTACCCTCTTCTGTAGGAATGCTTTTCCGAAGTGGATCGTAGAGCTTCATCCAGCCAGCATCCTCCACTCCTTCTCTGCCAGTATCCTAAATTGTTTGAGCCAATGAAGTACTACGGAGCACACCAAGAGCCTGGGTTGCCTTCCAGCTGGTGCCTGCTCTCTGGGAAACCTTACACCAGCCTCCTATTGTGGTTGCCAGCCCACCTCATAAGCTCTGCAGGCAGCGCATCCCCTTCCCACGTGGTGTCTCCCATTCTGTGGAGAAGTCTTGGCGGGATGGTGGGCTATAGCTCCTTCTCAACCTCTGTCCACACGCATCTCATATAGAACATTGGAAATCCCTGGAATAGCAAGGGAACTTAAAGGTCATGCTCCTGCGTAAACCTTCAGATGAGTCTCTTAATTCAAATTGTCAGTCTGTCTGAGATAGATCACCCTGGCTCTCAGCTCAGAACTCCAGCTGGTTCAGAATCTCTCTGTACATCTACCCAATGCATTCTTTATTTGAATCTCTCTGGTGCTCTCGCTCTCTCTCTCTCCCTCTCTCTCTCAATTCTCTATCTCTTTTTCTTTCACTTATCATTTTGACCTAATATAATTTATACAAAAGTTCTTGAGTATTTATAAATAATGCTTGCATGTGAAAGCATTATTGCTGAGGCAACATCAGCCCCCTCAACTATAACTAGGTCACAACTTTAATAACTCTACCAAGGAAGGCAGAATCTTGGGATGGGCTTGGTATGGGGAGAAGCAGAATTCCCTGGGCTCCTACTTGGGGGCAATCCCAGAGGATTAGGTTGAATCACATTGCAGGAAGCTGCTAGGGGCTGTACTTTGGGTATCACTTTTCAAAACACATTAAACAACCACAATGCACTCTCCTGGCCTGTGATTAACATTCATAACTGCCTTTAAAGTAAATAGGGTCGGATTGCTTAAATCACTGTTATTTATACATTTACCAAATCTGCCAGGCTATCCGTAAATTGAAGTTACTGGTAAAGCCAATTTGATATGTTGATAGACATATAGGACAGCTCTGAGAATTTCCACAGGAAAGAGTCATCTTGAGTTAACACAGACTAAAAGTTTTTATGTGGCTCATATTTTTTTTTAAGGCTGAGCTCTTTTCTGATTAAAGCCTGAATTGATTTGTTAGGCCTGAGTGCTGCTTACAGAAAACCTAGTAAGAGTCACCAATATTTGTTTTAAACAAATTTTTCACAGGAACAAATAGTCCATTTTTTATATTACAGGCAGATAGAAGGAAGAGAAGTAGATAAAACAAAGCCTTATCAAATAAAAACATTATTTAATATAAAATCAGAGTTCTAAGTTCAACAGAAACTTACTTGGACATGACAAATAAAAAATATTTATAGATTATTTCCCAAGCTCCACTTTCTCAGGAAAGCTTTTAGTCCTCTTTTGTAATTATTTGTCTCTTAAAACAATTACTTAGATACATTTTAAATTATAAACAGATGAAGATTATAAGAATGTGGGGGTAGACTTAATTTCCATTTGGAACACAGGATAAAAAACTTCAAATTCCTGTCTAGGATACAGTGCATAAATTCTATTAGGCCTTGTTAGGTATAAAACCCTTATAAAATAATTCAACATTTTACTAAACATGTACAATCTTTTTTTTTTTTTGCTACCAGAGATCGAACTTGGGTCCTTGCACTTGTGAGGCAGGCGGCAGAACCACTGAGCTAAATCCCCAGCCCAACATGTACCATCTTAATCCTCTGAATATGGTATTAACTTTCCAAGGGAAAAGTCCTAAATCAATGTTCAAGTCATTGAAAATAGAAGGGAGAAATTATAGCATAAAAATCTTAAATGATAAGATAAAGAGTATGTATGTGTTTACTTTTATATGCATATTTTTCTAGGCCAGTATTCTTTCTAGAAGAGAGTAGTAAATTATGCATACAATGACTAGCAAAGAAAGGTATACAGGTAGTTTATCTTACTTTTTGGAGACACATATATAAGACAAGTATGCATATAATTATCTTTTCATAATCATTTCCTTTACAAACTATATCATAAAAATATATTTCATTAATATTGATTAATAAAACCATTATATCTGAAATATATGAAGTAATGAAGGTGCTTTAATTTAGGAAGAAACATTACATCTCTATTTTTTCTTGAGGATATTCAAAATCAAATTTAAAATATCTTCAATCAATGAATCCAATATTCCTAACTCTGCTTTTTGCTATATGCATACACGCAAATATATGCAGAACATTTTAGTTTTGTTCAAAATCATGTTGGGAATTGTGTACCTGGAAATAGACTGTGTTAATGAAAACACTATATTTTAAAGATAAAAGAGAAGGCATGATCTTCGTAAGAGGAATGATTGTGAAAGCTGACATTCTACGTCACAGTTTTAGGCCATTGATACTACATTTACATGAACTCTATCACACTCCAGAGCACTTCTTTTCAAATGTGCTTATAAACTTTAATGATTATTTACTATAAACTTTACTTGGTATGATGGTTTACAAATGATATTGGAAAGTAAGGATGAAGGAAACAGGCTTTATAATCCTAAGCCTTTGCCAATGAGGAAACATATGGATTCATCATTTAAAATCCTGTACTAACTAGGGCAACAGTAGAAGATTATATTTTTTAGTCCCCTTGACTATAAGACTTGGTCTTCCACACTTTTAGGGAGACATAAATTAAATTTCAGGCTACTGTTTTATTGCAATGGTAAACCAACCAAAGTAGCATTGTTGTTTTAAATCACTAGAATAGTTTTTATTTCTTTAATCAAACTGTGCAGTACAGTTTCATAATAAGAATTAGATTGAAATTCTATCTAATTTAGGTACCCATTCCAGTATATTTTAAGCCCATTTCATATAGAAGTCATATTTTGGGGGCCATATGATCAGGAAATGTAGGAGAGAAAAATTTTCAAAGTCAATTACTTTGAGAATGTTCTACATAAATATTAATGATATTATGAAATATGGTAAAACACTCAGATTTTACTTTGTATTATTTATTAAATAAAAACAAATGTGAAGTTAGTGTCAATGAGCCATAGTCTCATCTGATTACTAATTAAATCATTGAGAAAACAACATCATTCTCCAATAAAAGTTCTCATGCGTGATTAAGTTTTTTAGTTTGTTCTAAGAACAATTAAGCTTTTGTAGTTATTGCACATAAAAGGTAACGTTAAGAGTATACAAGAAAATAAATACACTAAGCCTATTTTAGTGATTAAAACCTTTTAATTTGAATTGTAAATTGCCATATATTTCCACAGTTAAAGTCAATGCATTTTAAAAATGTGTATATGAGATATTAAAATATCTTGAATTTATGGTGAAAATTTATATAAATTTTAATTTGTCCATTAAAATTTTTCAATATATCGGTGTATCTTTATGATTATACCTTCCAAAGAAGTAACTAATGAAAAGCTTAATGCTTCCCTTTGACAAAAGTATTTTATCTTTATAGCTATGCAATTTTTAATTTTCTTTTAAATATATATTTAAGAGAGTTTTTGTTGTGTATCCTTGTATATGTGTGTATGCATAGGTATATGGTATACATATATTTTAGCTATATGAATAAATATTTTTCCTTCTGTTATGATTATATGTATGTATATATTTCAAAATCTCTGAAAATAACTGATTTTTGTTTGGGGACCTTAAGCAATTATGATTCTGATACATCCTAAAGAGCAACATGCTTGTCACTGTTGTTAGGGGGACTCACTGAAGTTACGGAAAATTCACGCTCGAGTCATGAAGGAGTAGTGTGTCTCTTTTGCTCTCCTCAGGGTCTCCACATCTCTGGCCACAGAGTTAGGGAGCCCATTAAGTTTCTCTGCTCTTACCCTCGCTTGACGTCCTATTCTCAACTTACTTTCTATTACAGTTCTTAACATTTTCAAAGTCATCCTTAATACGCCAAGATTCTTTCTCCTTTTCATAAATCTTTGATCTACATACTTTTGTAATTATTCAGTAAACCTTGATACTTGATAAGATCTCCGATCCTTGTGAGTGTGATTATGTTTGGAAGCTTCACTTCTTTTTTTTTTTTTTTTTTTTTTATTTCTTTTGGTACCGGGGATTGAATTCGGTGCTTGAGAGGCAGGCTGCGGAACCACTGAGCTAAATCCCCGGCCCATGGGAAGCTTCATTTCCAACTATTGCAACTTCTTAAAAGTGTCAACCTGAAATTCTGGGTGCTGCCATTCTTAGGTATTTTTATTAAAAATCTCTGTCCGATTGAATATAATAGAAGCAACTTAGTAGATATTATTTAGAAAATTCGGTGTCTTCTTAAAACACAAACCAATTTATAAAAAATTTCTCAAAGCTTTAAATATTTAAAAATCCAATTGATAGCTTGTTTTTATCAAAAAAAAAAAGCTCTTCTACCCAGCTGAAGGAAATGTATGAGCATTCAGCATCAAATTTTTCACCAAAATTACAGTAAAAATCTAATTACTCTGTGTATGTATATAAATATTTGTACATAATTATAGTTTAAATTTACATCCATAGATTTTTACCACTATATAAATGTAGTTATGAATTATGTCTGAACCACAAATAATTCTTGGCATATTTCTGCTCCAAAGAGTCCTTAATTTAAAAGGAAAAATGTTCTCAACATGATAGTCTACTCTATCAAACTCCATAGTTATGTTTTAATAAAATATATATTTTATCTTCTCTCTTTAACATTTTACCGAATTTATACCAACAACTCATTATGTCAGCTGTTTCAATTTTCACAGGATGAATTTCTATAAGATTTGCCTTCTTTAAATTACATGCAAAAGAGAAAGACTATTAAAATTCTCTGATTTTTTGTTTGAATCATCCAATGATACTGCTTGAAAACTTCATCTTTTAACCTTTGGCCAATGATGCAGGAAATTAGTGGATTACGTCTCATGACAAACAGTTCACTCACAAAACAAAACTTGGATTAGAAGGTGAGTTTATTAATTTAGAACCATGATTTGATCTAAATGGAATCCATGATTAATTTCTTGATGCAACAGCATATCTGCTACTGTGTGTGTTAAATAGTTGTCTTTAGGCAGTCTTCTTAAAATAATGATGAAAAGTGATTTTTTCCTTACTAGATTTGTATTTCTTGTTTCTGTTTATTTTAACATGGTAAAACATTTGTAATCTGATTTATTGTGGTAGGATTATAACCATAGCTTCATGTGGCTGTTAAGTGTCTAGAAATGTTTTATTTAATGTACATATTGATCTTCAATTGTCATAAAAAAAGAAAATTAAGAAACAGGCTATTGGTGATTTTGTTGCTATTAGAAGATTTAGTGCAACTGAAAGGCTTTTTCTAACAAGAACATAACTGCATAGTTGAGGGTGCATACCGTAATATGATTGCATTGCAAAACCAAGGTGACAAATTTTCAATAGTTTTCTTTGAGAAATCTACTCCTGATATTCCCATTGTGTGCTCAATGACATTTTCAAATTCTTCATGACTGTTTAATCCATGCTATATACAAGGGGTGATCAAGATGCACAGTGAATGTTTAAATTAGAAAAAAAAATCATTAAAATAAAACACACAATGTCGAAAATCCCTCTCCCCACCCATCATTACACTCATCCCATCATTCTTGCCCCTTTTTGAAGCCGTTCTGGAAGTCTTTCATGAATGACTTTATGAGGGATGAAAAATAAATACAGTGAATGTTGCTGTTGCAGGCCATCCAAACAAAAGGCAGGCTTGTAAAAACATTACATTGTGTTCATTTGCCTTTCTCACAGAGACAGCACCTTGAGGCTTCTGGCTCATCCCCAAAGTCAAAATGATGTGAAAGTCAAACATTTTGAATTGATTCAGGATACTGAGGCAGCCACAACAGCTCAACTAAAGTCACTAATTTAGGAGGGCTTCCAGAGCTGCTTCAGAAAGCGGCAACAATAATGGGAAGTGTTTGAAGGGAGGCAAGTATTTAACATTCATTCTTTGGTCATACCTGATGCCCACACTCTTTGGTGATTGCTTATACACCTTTGACAGTGTTCACTGAGATTCACACAGCATGTGTATGCATATTATATGAGGCATCGGATAGAATGTGACTTCACTGGTGACTGTCTTCCACTTTATACTGCATCTCTAGTAACAAGAGTAGAACTGAATATGGAGTTCACAATGGCACACAGCAAGTAATCTCTAAATACCTGAACACATTCTTATTCCTTGAAGAACATGTAATTTAGTTATGCAGACTGAGATTTTGATGTTTCAGGAACCTTTCTTCTCATCATGGTTGTGATTACCATAAAAATCAGGAGGTGTGAAGAAGTGCAAATTCTTGGATGTTTGAGTATGGCAAAACCAAAACATTGGGAAAACAGACATATGATCTGAAGGCATCATCATACACCAGGATCCCAGGACATGGAAGCAGGGAGCAGAGAGCCAAGAGAACAAGGTGAAGAAATGCTAGTGAGAGGCAACCCGGAATGTGAAGGATTTCAGTTTCTGATGTTGTTGCTGCTATATTATGGGGCGATTTAGAGGAGGAAACTTCCTAGGCTAATGACTAACAGGAACATTAGCACATTAGCTGTTTAATATACCAACCAAGTTTAAGTATATAAAAATATGTAAGTATATAATATAATATAAATAAATGTATGTTTATATATAAATGTAAATAATAAATATAAATATTATATATATATATTTTTGAGACAGGATCTTACTGTGTCCCCAGCCAGGTCTGAAACACTTAGCTCACAACTTTGTATCACAATCCTAGCTAAAATATTACATACAAAACGTAGTGAAGTTTTAAAACATTGTAAAATTCAACCATATGATTTCCTAAATATCTTACTAGATTTAAATTTTCTAATGAACTAAATTTTGCATTCATTTTAGGTACTGCAAGCTTCCGTGTTAGAGGAAAATAAAAGGAACTGTTTCAGATTACTAGTATCAAACAGACAGGGTACAAAGCATTGAAAGAAGAATAAAGCAAACCTAGTTATCTCCTTAGGATACTGTGGGTTAGCAACTGGTTAACACTCCTCTGGAACTCTCAGAGCAGGGTGCTTGGGTAACTGATAGAGAAAGCCACTTTTACTTACTATTGTGTAAGTATATATAAAAATTGTAAAGCTAATTTTTTTTCATAGTTGCATAGACTTCTATATTTGCAGCAAACATTCATATCTTACATTCAGACTAAAATTTAGATAAGATATAAATTTTGTGACAAATCAGGTAAATTACCATTACTTTCAATTGGTTTACTTGCTAGCAGTTTGAAGGAACAAAAACATCCTCTCAATATCAAAAAGTATATGCATTTTGCCATTTTGATTTTCCATTGCTAATTATGCAATCAGTCAAATTGATCACTCTGGCATTAATTCTTTGAATGTATTCCAAAGTGTGCTTTGACAATCCTTATTCATAACATTTTGCAATGTTCTGATGTAACGAAAAATTTCTTCTTAATTGCATTTTACTGCTAAAAAATATTTGTGCATTTTCTAGGCTTTGAAAAAGCAATAGTCCTTTTCTTTATTGATACTCTCAATTTGGGCATTATTTTTCTTAGAACATTACAAGTATTTCTAAAAATAATTAGATGAGAGACTAGGTAATTATTATCTAGCATGCTGAGATGTATATGTGTGATTGAACCTACAAACACAAATGCTTTCAGCAACAAGGAATGAAATAAAAATGACACATTATTAAGAATACATTTTCCTGTAGAATATTGAGACAGAAATCTATTTAAATTAATATATTATATTTGTCGAAGCAAGAAATTTTGTACACTTGATAGAGAATAGATATATCAAGTCTTGCTCTACACACATAAATCCATTAAATGTCTTAATTTTTGTCTTTGTTAAAACAGGAATATTAAATTCATGTATTTTGAAGTTTTTTCTTTTTGATATACTTTAAGTATTTTCTTAAAATGCATTTAAATCAGTAGCTTCAGTTCCAGTAAAATGCTCAGATACACACTTTCTTAGGCAAGAACGATCCTCATTTTCATCTTATTTGTAGTAATTGTCTTTGTTCTTAAATACACTTATAAATTATTGTATCACTACAGTTTTTAAATATACCTGGATTTTTATGAAAATGTCTACACAAATATTTCTAGAAGAAACACACAGAAATGTGGATTTCTTACAGCAACATTTATCCCTTATATGTTTCATAAAGCAGCTTTGAAACTAGAAAATAGAACAATGACTTTGTCAGCTCAAGCTTTATATGCTCTGAATTTTAGTTTAGTTTAGTTTTTGGCTAAAGGGAATTGGGAAGGTCATGTATGTCACTAGGAAAGTGACTCTTTAAATTGGCTCCATCCTATAGCAAACTTGCAGGACTTTTCTGAAATATTTTTTGTTCCAATCAATCCTGGTAACCTTAATGAAAAAAGGCAGCTCATCCTCCATCAGTGGGAAAGCAAGCCTGGCAGCGTGATTAAATCTGAGCACTGATGGAAACTCGGTGATATTTCCAGAACTGTTCTTCCACTACACTCTGCTCCTGTTGCTTCACAAACAGCCTGGTCCCTGATTGACTCTGCTGCTCAGTCTGGAGCCTCCACAACCTACCTGAAGGTCACAGAGTGTGAGGACATAGCTTACTGTGGTTTTAATTTACATTTTCATAATAACTAGTAATGTTGAATTACTACTTTCATAATATAGCTATTAGCCATTTGTATTTGACAAATGTCTATTTAAGTCTATTGCTCACTTTTTAATTGGGTCAGATTTTGGTGTTTGGGTTTTTTTTTTATGGTTTTGTGTTTTCACCATTAAGTTTTTTGCAGTTCTTTATATATTTTGAATACTAGTCCATTGTCAGTTATATAGCTTGAAATGCTCTCTCCCTGTTGTCTCTGTCCTTCTGATTGCTTCCTTTGCTCTGTGGAAGCTTTATGGTTGGATGCTGTCTCGTTTATCTGCAAATCACTTTTGTTGCAGTAATACTGAAATCATATCCAAAAACTCTTCGCCAAGCCAATTTTGAGAGCATTTTACCAATGTTTTCCTCTAGCAGTATAACAGTTTTAGGATATAAGTTTTTAATTCTTCCATTTCTATCTATAAACCCAGAGGTAAGAATGAAATGAAGTAAGAATGTGCAGCAGCTATCCATTCTCCCAGGTTTATTACAGCACTACAACAGCAAAAAGCATGGAATTTAGGAGCTGGTAAGAACCGTAGAATTCCCAGAGGAAATGTGGCCAATCTACAGTGTGCTTTCTAGCTCCCTGGAGCCACGTGTCTACATTGACCCCAGGTCCCTAACATGTCTTACAGGAGGATTTACTCTTTGTTCCTGATAGTAGTTAGATTGTCCCTGAATTTCCTTTAGAATGAAGTTCCTGTAGGAACTTTGAAATTAGTGATTCTTTCCCCACCATTGGAGATATGAATCTGCCATCCAAAACAGTTCACTGGAGGACTCAAGCATCATCACTTTGAAACACATACGTTGGTTCTGATCCCTGGGGGAGGCAATGACCTAAGGTCTATGGGCACCTTGCCCTTCCTTGAACTGGTGACTTTCTCCTGCCATCAGCACCAGTTTAACAAGTGCAGATGGACATTCACATGTTCCATTCTGCCTTTTGTGCACTTCATTGCCTTCCCTTACGCACTTCGGCTTCTAGGAAGCTTCAGTCTCTGTTTAAATGCAGACCAGTTCAGTCTATCAGTCTATGCCTATTTCAATATTCCCTATTGCTGATATATATATATATATATATATATATATATATATATATATATACACACACACACACACACACACACACATACCTTGTCTGTCCTTAGTCATCTTTGCCAAGATATAAAAACACTTCAGGTATATTCTCTGATGTTCCTGAATGGCTTCATGAGAAGTCATCATTCCCTTTTCTTTAATACCCTTATGCAAGAGAACAGAAATACCTTGAGTACCGTGAGATCACCATTAGATGATGTGAGTTAATATTTCTACTCATCATTATGTCATTAAGAGGAAAGAACACTGATGATTTAGTTCATAAATTATTTTTCTAAATTTTTTAAAAAATACATCCCTAAGGAGAGAGCAACTGTACTTTTATGTCAGCCTAAGTCTGGTGTTTTACAAAGGAGTCAGCAGAAGGAGAGCCATCTACCTAGTGAGAAGGAGTTTAGTGTAGTCCTGGATCTTTTGTCCTCAGACTTCACCCTATTCTTTCCTATGTACTCAGAGTAGCTGGTCTCTTGTTTGGATCCTGTGCACTTAATTTCAAGACACTTGGTGCAGCAGAGGTAGCGGCAGGCCTGCAATCTCTGAATCTCACCTGCTGGGGAGGCTGGGTGAGAGCATCCCTGGAGTGCAGTAGTTTGCCGTGACTGTGTCACCAATTTCCTGCACATGTCTGTCTCTTTAACAAACGCTGGAAAGCTGAGTCTGTTTTCCTGATTAAATCCTGAGGGATGCAAACCCCAAAGAAAACTAGTTAATGTTGTGGTCAGGCAAGAGGACAGAGTCAAAGGTTCTTAGACTGTGAGAAGACTCAATTCCTGTCTTGAAGTGGAGCCTTGTGTCTTACAGTTCCCCTACACTTATGTGATAAATACTCACTGTGTGCCATTTTAACAAATGAGGAGTTACCCTTAGAGGAGAGTAAAGTACAGTGACCGCACGTCTCTGGACCATGGCTAAGCTTATGACGAATCCCGTGTAATGAACATAGCAAGGCTAGTAATAAGCACGACAATATGTAGTTATTTGTTCTCCATCTGGAATTTTTCGAAGTTCAAAAACAGCAATGGCAATGATAGAACTATACATAGCCCAAACTGTCATTTTCCTACCTAAATTGGTTTCTAATTTAGCTTCTAATTGAAGCTAATTGTTTTCAATTTTCCCCTCAGTACAAACACATTTATATAATCATTATTCATTCATCAATATGTAGTTACCCAAAGCCGTGTGAAAGAGCTAGTTATCACTAAACAACCATTAAATTAACTTGTAAATTTATAAATTACTGAATGCAAAATCTTTTGTTGTACAGGAATTATTTTCTTTATTTATATTATTTAACAATTAGGCAATCTTGTACAATGTTTTCTTAAAACAAACATTTAAATTATTACATCTTTCATCTTTCCAAATACCACTGCCTATAAGTTATAAAGTAGTCTTTCTTAAAGTATGGCTAGAGAATGACTATGATAAACAGAATTACTTTGTGTGATTGATAAAATTTAAAAATCCTGGTTGTTTACCTGTCTCCAACAAATCAGCATATTGGAAAGCAAGCCTTGGAATGCTCATCTGAGTTTCTTTAGTGAATTTACATTTATAGACTTTAAAACACAGGGATCACTAGTGTAGAGAAAAAGAATCAATATATCCAGCCCAACTTGTATCTCACTTTATAAAATGTAATTTGTAGAAGATATCAATATTCCTGTACAAATATGTTAATTAAATAATAATGAGAAGTGAAGAATTTGTGGATATATCAAACACTTTTTTTATAATATGGATGTCCCTCAGGGTGCATACCCGCTTATAAAAATCAGATCAGAGATGTAAAATATAGAAAATGAAGTGCAAATGTAGGCCACAGACTGACAGAGAAAAGTCTCTCCTCTAAAGGAAGCATGTTATTTGAATGTTCATAAAATAAGCTAAGATGAGCAGCAATCATCGAGAGGATTCTAACCTAAGCAATACATTAGCAGAAGCAGTTGGAAAATTGAGTGCTAGTTTTATTTAGTGCTACATGAGGCCTATATAAAATGAGTTTCAACAGAAATAACTCAGGCTTTATGTCAGCTTGCAATTTTAGAACATTCTTGATGAACAGCCTATTTACATGGTGTTAAAAGTTTAACTGGAAGTCAGGCACAGTGGCATGTGCCTGTAATCACAGCATTCAGGGAGGCTGAGGCAGGAGGATGGAACATTTTGAGTTTTCCCTGCACAATTTAGGAATATCTTGCATCAAAAACAAAAATAAAAAAGTGTGGGATATTTTGATCCTTGGGACCATGGGGAGGGGGAATCCTATGACCATTTGCCTTTGGTCTCTCTTTATGGAAACCACATGAGGCAAAGCAAAACTTCGAATCATTTGTGAGTTAGGCACACTGCAGTATTTATCTATCAGACTCTAAATTAGCCTATTTGTTACTGGTTTTAGAAATGAAGGCTACCTGAAAACAACCTCACTTCTGCTCTGCTCTGTTCTGCTGGCCACACCCAACCTCTTGGGTCCATGGTAAGCTGCAGAGACACGCAGGTGTTGCAGTTACTGAAATGAGGGCCACTCTTTGCACTTTAGGCAATGTTAAAGTGAAATTCTTTTCTCTCCTGCACATAGAATTCTCAGGAATCCTCCCTACTGTGGGATGACCTCTCGAACACATGTCCCACAGGTATCATTATCATGTTATGTCACTGTCCTAGAGAACTAAAATGATCTTCCTCCCTGAAAGAACATTTGAACAACCACTTAGAACACTGTGGTGTAACTTTTCTTTGTTCTTCTTCTGGGTTGAGTATACCACAGATCTCAAGTCTGGTGAACAATTCCAGGCCGACAGTGACACCCAGAGCAATGTTTCATGATGCACAGTGGCATCTTCTACACGGTGTAAGCAAATAACTTGACTTCATGTGTAAAGTTGTATGAGAAATTAGATTCAAGAATTTGGAGAAATAACAATAAGAATCATATCTTAAAATGTGTATATCATGGCAATTCTTAATGACTCCAAGATTTCTTGGTAAAAGTAAAAGTAAAAGTAAAAACTAAAGCTTTAAGTGAATAGATTAGATTTTGAAGATGAGAGATTTATAGCTATCTGTCAGTTTTAAGAAAATACATGGGCTAAATTGAAATGCTTTAACTCACATAGATGATAAAGCGAATTTTATTATGAAAATATATCGAAGGCAAAAAAGGTTAACTTTGGAAAAAGGGGTAAATAAATTATGTATTAGTATTTTAAAATGATAAGCCGATTGAACTGAGTTGGCCAATAAAATACTATTATTTGTGCTCGCCTGAAGCACAGTTGCAACACAAGTATATGAAATTAGACACAAAGTTTAGCATTTATACAAATAACTTGGAACCATCTGTGAGACTTTGTGGCATGTTAATTTTATTCAAAAGTTTCTGGTCTATTTCTCAGCATGAAATGAACTTAAATAATTCATTTCTATCTTAATGCCATTAGGAACTATTTTGATGGTGATATTTAAATGACTCCAGTTTAAGAACAAGAATTTACTGTTAAGTATAAAGGAAAAAATTGAAATACAATGATTTCCCTCTGATTTAGACTCTTTTATAAGAATATATGTATATATTATATATTATATATACTTCTCCATGCTGTTAATTTTTGGTCTAATTTACATAACAATGCATAAAAAAGTTATGACCATTGACTTCACAAAACATCTACTGTATATCCATGAACTATACTTCACTGATTTCAACTGCTCCTGTCAAATATTCCCTTATAATAGCTACTTTTCATTCTCAAGGACAGGACATTCTTAGAGAGTAAATAATTTTTTCACCCCACTTGTACTGATTTCTAAGTAAATAATGTCACTCAGAAATAGTAGCTAAACTAAAAACTGTCAAAATACTTTGGGATCATATAGACAGTTTCGTCCAAGTGCTATTTTAAGTCAGATACTTTTTTCTTTTTCTTCTAGAAAATATGTCAAATATATATTCTATGAAGAATCAGGAAACTTTATGTGTATTAAACAGAATCAAAATCGAGTTTTATCAGTGTGACTTTTAATACTTACTTTGTCCTTTACTAAATGTGAAGCAAAGCAATTTCCTGATCAGTTAGGTATTTTTAATACTATTTTCTGTAAGTTTCTATGAAAACTTGAAGTAGCTAATTCAAGCCATTTCAATAAAAAGAAAATAGGAAAGCATAAATCTTAAGAAAGAAATAAAGAAAAAAAACAAATCCTTACCCAAACCAAGTAAAATTTGTTTTATAATTGTTTATACCTATTGTAAAGATGGGAGGTTTCATTTTGCTGCTCTTCTTCTGTATGTAGAATGTTTTAAAAAGTTTAACAGACATAGTCAATATTTTCATAGTGGTTAACCTATTTTAATTACTACATAATATTATTTTTCACAGAGGCAATGGATTTTTTGTTTTGTTTTACATCTTAAGCTTGGAAATCTCAATAAATATATGGCAAATATATTATCAAGTGGTGTAACAAAAATATAATTTTTTCATTTTTATTCTGTTGGCTTTACGTGACAGGCAACAATTAGGAACTTACTTTCTTTTTTATCTACGATGTGGGTTTTTCTCTGTTTGTGTCACCTTCCTACTGTGAACATAGCAGACTTGCAGAACATAATCAAGGAAATTTTGCATCCCATCTTGGTGCCTGAAGACGAATCTCACTCCACGTCCTGATGTCAATCTGTAACCACCTTCAGGGATGCCCCGCTGCTCTGGCAGCCTAATGGAGCATGCGCAGAACAGTGGGCTGAGCCTCAACCTCCCCTTTCTTACTACTGGCTCCAGAACCCTTTGGCTTTACTCTTCCTATCTTTGTCCCTTCCTCAGACTGAATGAGAATAAAAACCCCACGTCCTTTTACATATTTTATGTTAATAAAGTTTCCTTTTTTGAAAGCCTGCTTCCATACCATGAACAGCATGACACATAGACTTCTCCAGGCTTCGCAGTCAAAGTTCCTATAATGCTGACCCACCGAGCCTCTGGGAGAAGAGTTGTGCTGATCAAAAGTTAATATGACCCTCACTAATAAAACGACGAGTGACCATCAGGCACACTACAGCTAATGTTTTGCCTCCAAGGTGGAGAATTTCACCCTTTTGTGGAATGTTATCCAACCTCAGGCTCTGAGAATGGATACACTGACTTGATTGTGTATCTTAGAAAAGTGAACAGTGGTTGAATTATTCAAACAATGTGTACAGAGTGTTTTTCGGTCAACCCTTAATTACTGCTGACATTTAATCATCCTGTGGTTGGACATGGTAATTGCAGAACTAGGACTGGCATAAAACATTGATCCTTTAAGTCTCTTTAGCAAAGTCCTCGGTATGAAGAAAAGCAACAACATTAGCTTATGTTCTTAGATAATTATAAAACTAAAAGAGAATGCTATATCTAACATTTTTACATTACTTGCATGATATGGCTGCAATCACAGAACTATTATTTGAGGTTTTAGTAATATGTCTACTTTCCAGAAATGAAAACTGAAGTCAAAGTTCCAGCTGCATCTCTCGGAAGAGACGGCTGTGGGCTTGGATGAGTGGATGCTAAGGGCCCATCATTAGAGACGGTCTCCAGGGTGGCATTTTTAAGAGAGGAGGGGCCCTTGAAATGTGGGTGGCTGTCCCAGTTCTTAGGACCCTGGAGACTGACCCCCAAGGAGGACTAGGGGAGCTTGCTCACTTTTCCTCTGCATGCTGGGTCTTGAATTGAGCAGACCGCATTCCCACACATACCCATTATGAAAGGCCCGAGGAATGGGGTCATTTGATCTTGAGCTCAGACTTCTAAAACTGAGCAAAAACAACCCCTTTTTCTTTATCTCCTTTCTTGATTGCTTCCAGTGTTTCATTATAGTGACAGAGAGCTGACCGATACAGTCACAAAGTCAGATTTGAATTCGACCTGTCTGACCTCACATTCTTTATTTACTCTAACTGGCAATACTATGGTGCCTAAGGCTCATACATTGGTAGGTGAAAACAGAAACAATAAAACCACAGATTGGAATTTAAATGAAAGTTATTTTGGGCAGAAAAGTTCTTCCCAGAATAGGCCACATTAATATTACACATGTACTTTGTACATGTCAACTTGAATTATGCCATACACATGAGTACAAATAAGATAAGTCCATAGCCTACTTCAGTAATGAATCAATCAAGAGGCAATAAAAAGTTCAGGACCCTACAGGTTGTATCAAATTATGTATGTGATAACTCAAGGCAAATATACATATGAAAGAAGTTAAAGGCCAATTTTCACACACTGGAGCACATTATTAACACACCCTAAGCCACAGGGCTGTAGTGAGCTTTGTAGACAACGGACTGAATGATTTCATGACCTCAAAGTGCTCTTTGAATTCTATAAATATACAGATTTATTTGCACAAGTACACATAAACTCACACATACGTATGTAAGTACATGTGCTATTTTGGCCAATATTTTACATTACTAGTATAAAAGAAATCTTCACTCCAAATTCTCAACAATCTGATGATTGTTTGGCTGAGAGAATGGTCCTCTCTGAAACATAAATCCTGTTCTCCAGCCACCTCCTCATCCATTTCCACTTCAAAACAGACCCTAAGAGAGGAAAAAACTCAGCTTGTGGAACCAGTAGGTTGCTTCTGCCCTGAATGGTGCCTTCTGTCCAGAGAGCAGAGGCCACCTGCGCTGCCGAGACACACCGACTCCTGGCACTGTAGCCTGTCTCTCTACTTGAGGTTATAAATAGCAATTTCCCGTCCACCATCACTTGTGGTGCTGCCATATGTTGTCACATCAGAGAAGGCCCAAGCAAGCACAGCCTGGCTATTGTTTGTCAACACTCAACTGGCAGAGCTGTGATTGAGCCAGCAGTTCCTGGGCAGCAGCACAATCGATTTCCGGGGCACTCCATTTGTCTGTGCAGCTTTGAGCTACACATGTCATTTATTTTTTAAACTAGTTTCAAGGTTTGAGTAGCCCAGCTGTGCTGTTAGGAGACTATTCAACACCCGCCATCCCTTTCTTTCTTAATTTAAACTACACAATTGTAGCAGTAACTGGCCTTGTGGGACTGGATTTCCAGCTGGTGGTGAACTGTCATCAGTTGTAGGCTACTCCAGCAGTCTCCGCCTCCTCACTGATGATTATTTAGCCACGGCTAGGTGACACCACTCCAATCAGGTGGATGAAAGAGGAAGGCTGCCGGCTGCTGCTGGGAAAGCTTTCACACTGCTAAGAAGGGATATCTCTTTCCCTACGGAGAATACCAGTGTCAGCAAACGACTCCAGCAGCTGTGGCAGGTATGTAGGAGGTGCTGGCCTCAGGTCACCCAGCAAAGTCAGGACAGAGAGATTTTAGAGTCATGACAAGATAGTACAGCCAGGAATCCATGGGTGTGGGCTGCTGGGGTGTCACTCACTGATAGAGCGCATCAGGACCATGTGCCAGGCTCAGAGTTAGAGCTCCAGCACAGAAAAGAAAAAAAAAATAATAATAATCATCTAACTCTGGGCTTGTTCTGGGAAAGACATCATTTTCCATAAACTGTGAGATGGCAGGTAAAGGATTCTCTTTTGTATTTGTTGTTTGTTGTTGGTTCTTCTTCCTTTTTCGTTTATGATCACTTGACTAGTAGATGAAGCAGTTAATCTTGTTACACAGTTGAACTGAAGAATGAAAGCATTTTATGAGGATATGGAAGTAGTATAAATTTTTGAAATATTTGGAACTTCATCCACAACCCACTGACTATGGCAGATATCGCAGTTTTTATAAATGTCCAGTCTTACATGAAATTAGAGTAGAAATAAACATTAATGCCAGTTATGAAAATATCTGCAGCAGCTACATCCTGATACAGTAATCAATGGTCTGAACTTTTTTAGCCCTCTTTGAACAGTGAGAAATCAGACATGACCTCAGACTTACGCACTCGTGCTTCTTGTCCCAGTAAGAGTGGTGATGAGATGCAATGCTATTACCACCCATCCTCAGCCCTGCTTGGTTTCCTCAACAGAATGCACAAATCACTTCATCTGGAAACCTGAGGATGGGTGGAGATCAGAGTCACTTGAGAACTCAACTCCTGCATTAAATCAAGATACCTTCCTTCTACTGCTATTAACATTTGAACAATCCCCTCTGCTCCAGTCCTCACATGTCCACTTCCCCTTCAAAGAAACGGTATCTCTTGGATAGTTCTTTACTAACACAAGTTTAACTTCCTGGTTTTTTTTTTCTTCCTATGTTGTTTCTCAGTCCTAAGCAAATGGGTTCTACTTTAGTTGTTCCGCTTTTGGTATTAATCAGTCTACTGTTTACTGTTTCAATCAAGAACTTGCATTTACCAATCATGCTTTTCATTTACATGTAATTACTCCTTATCTTGAATTGATTTTTCTCTGTAACTGCTCTATTTTTATGGATGTAGCATCTTCTTATATCTTTTAGGGAATATAAAATTGTAATTTTCTATAATTGTATCCTGGAGATATATATATATACATATATATGTATATGTATATATATACAGAGAGAGAGCAAGAAAGAGAAAGTGAGAAATAGAATAAGAGACAGTCCTCTGAAATCCAAGTGTTTACCTTAGAGCTGCAATATTTTTCATATACATAATAGGCCTTGTGCTATTTTGCTGTTAGATCATTTGCAAGTCTCCCTGGAGAGTAAATGAACTGACCCCTGAATGATTTGAAGGAATAAACAATTCCTTCAAAAGGATTTAGTATAGAAATAGCCAGAGAAAATGCAGGAGCCTGAGTAGGGGCAAGCTTGAAGAGACTGAGGAGCTAAAAAACACAGTATGGCTGGAGTGTAGTGACTGAGGAAGAGAATTCGCTCTGCAAAGGGAGCCAGCAGCAGCCTGCAGTTTCCCTCCACAGCGTCAGTGAATTTCTCAGAGGAAGTAAAACTCTCAGGGCAGGAATTACAGAGACCATATCAGAGATGTAAGATACAGGGCTTGGATCAAGTCTAAGACGAATCACTTCTGAGAAGACCAAATGCATGATTTAAATAATTAAAGCTTTCAGAAATTAACATGCAGTCAAAATTAGTAACTTGGCAAATTTGTTCAGAGGAGTCAATAGTTAATTTTTTATCATAATATAAAAAAAAATCTTGAATGTTTGATATTTTTTTCTTCTTAAACATATAAGGGCAAAATTATTAAATAGTTGAATTTGGAAAAGCAGTGTACATTTATGAATATGCATTAACCATGAAATTATAAGAAAGACAGGGACAAATAATTTATTTTGTAATTTTCATTTTATAGTTTGGTTAATTTGTGGAAGATTTTAGTTCTACGTGCCGAAGGCGGGGCTTGAAACTGAGTTCGTATACTCCTTGTTCGCTTAACTTTTTCTTCAACCAGCAATGTGCAAATACCTTCTTGTGATCCCTTAACTCTAAAAGAAATTTTTCATAAAGAATCAGGAAAGGCTTGGTATTTGAAACACAATGTTTCTAATTTAATTTGATATAGTGTTTTCTGATACAACCCGGCTCCCCGTGACCTGTGCCAAGTGTGCGCTCCATGGCCACAGGTTCATCAAGTGCCAGGAACTGCTCTTGCCTTTCCTGTGGTCTTGCCCAGGCCCCTACTGTCTTGAGTGGTGACAAAGTCTCTACCTTGATTTTGAGGCTTAATCTTTTTCTTAGAACATTTTTATTCTGCAGGAGAGCAAAGACAACTTTTTCAAAATCTATCAAAGCCTTTCTTGTAATCATATGAAGCACAGAATTCAGTGCTGGTATTGTGGGTGGCGGTGGCATTTGAATCTTTTCACAAGTTTATGTAATTGTTCAGAATTCCTAGAAACAAGAGTAATAACAAAGGGATAATTATGTGATTACAGAAAATAAATATCAAGCTTACACTGTCTACCTTCGAATGTTTCCTTCATACGCTGGACATTTTCCACTAGAAAGAGCCCCTCTGCAAACTGTCAGGGGCTGGTTTTGTCATCTGGCTGCCTAATTCAGACTGCTTTATCACAAGCTCTATTCCTAAAACTTCCAGCTTCTATTTGTTGATGTTGCCTCTCCCAATAGGGTGAGGGTTTTTATGGGTCTGATAAAAGCTGTGGTCAATATTTAAATTGAGGAAACAGTGACTACAGTAAAAGATGCATCGCCCTTAACCCTGTCCACGCCTTCCCCTCATTTGTGGGAGATTCCTTGCAATGTCTTTTACTAAATTTTAAATTCACACCGTATGTATCTCCATCACTTCAACCCTACCTGGTCCTTATCTGCAGATCTCTCTCCTAGTAGGCAGAGTATAGAAACAGTCTCAGTCCAGCCCTGTACCCTTCAACTGGATGCACAATCAAATGCACACTCTCATGAGTATGACAGAAGAATGAGCTGGATTTCAGAGACCATGTGGTTTAAATTTCACAGAAACTATATCAAGGTTTTGATTCTCATAAATCGTATGCACCAGTACACTAACAACTTTTCTATTTAAAAACAAAAAAGCTAATTTTTTGACATCTTCAGCTTTGGCTGTTTTTCCCCCATTAAAGTGGTAAAATCTGAAAAAATTATTTATTTCTTGGTAAAGCTGTTTAATAGTGTCATTCAAGGCTTCTGTATCCTTATTGATTTTGTGCCGACTTGTTTTATCAATTATTAGGCTAAAACTTTTGAAATTTTGGAATATAATTGGGATTTTGGCTTTTTAGCCTTAAAGTTATAACAGGTTTTACTCTATTTTGAAATTCACTTATTTAAATACAAAAACATACTGAGGATAGTTAATTCCTTCTACCTAAATATCTCCTTTATAAATAAGAAACGAGCTGCTTTTTTCTGGTAGTATTCTTTGACCTAATGGTCTCTATCTCTTAGTACTATCCCCCAGTTAACTGTAGTTTAAACTTTTATTTATTTTTAACTGCTACATAAAACATGACATTGTACATATTAACGGAGTAGCTCAATATATTTATACATTATACAATGTATAAATCAAGTTAGAAATATGTATCTCCTCAGACATTTACTATTTATTTATGGTAGAAACTTTCAAAATCTTTTCTTTATCTCTTTGCAACTTTGTAAACTTTAGTTTTGTAGAAAAGTTGTGAAGACAATAATACACAGCATTCTATAACTTCAGTTTTCCCTAATGCTGAGAATTACACTGCCATGGTACATTTTTCACAACTAAGAGATCAACTTTGGTTTGTTACTGTTAATTGAACTCCAAACCTCTCCAGGATCACCAGTCCCATAGGTCCTGACATTTCTGTATTTCAGGGTCCAGCCCAGGACGTACACTGGAGTTCATCATCTACCATCTTAGCCTCATGTAGTGTGGGATAGCCTGTCTTGTTTCTCATGGTCTTTGCTGTTTTGAAGACAGTGTAAACCATTATCTTGTAAACTTTCTTTCAATCTGAGTTTCTCTGATGATTTTTTTTTAGACAATGTTTTTTGCAAGAAAATTGCAGAGGGGAGCTGCCCTGTCAGAGCGAGCCTGGGATGGAGAAACCTGGGCTTACATCTCCACTGAGATGACCATCGTGGGTAGAGAAGGAAGCGCTGCATCTACTGGTGCTTGGATGCTAACACTCCTGTTTTCCCCACTGAGTTCTCCCTTCTTAGGAACTGTATCACCTCACTCAGTCTACACTCAAAGTGAGGGTGAGGATAGCAATGGGAAGAGGCTGTGATTCATCCTATTTATGGAAGGGGAGAGTATCTGTGTTTCTGTTTTGTTTCTAATGATCTAAATAAAGCTTGTTTCTTTCCTTTATTTGTTTAATTAATGAGTTATATCAAAATGGACTCATTTTCTTTTATACTTTATGTATACTTTATGACAATCAAGATTGTCATTCTGTTCTTTTTCTTGTTTATGTGCTAATATTATAGTTATCTTTTTGATCTACTTAAGCAATGCTCTAGTTGTATTTCATAAAATATGATATAACTGTATCATATTTTTCTTTTTTGTGAAAATTAATATATTAGTTTAGAAAGTCTTATATGCAGTAAATAACCGAAAAGTGTTAGTTACTATCACTATTCCTGAAAATAATATAAATCAAATCACACAGTCCTTATACAGTGAGACAATATCATAAAATATCACAGGGGAGGGCTGGGGATGTAGCTCAGCAATAGTGTCAGCTTAGTAAAATGGGAAGCTTTTTCTTTTTTTTTTCTCTGGTACTGGGGATCAAACTTAGGACCTTGTACTTGGAAGGCAGGTGCAGTGCCACTGAGCTAAATCCCTGGCCAACTTTATCATAATTGACCTAATTGTATCTGCAAATTCTCTTCTGAATTCTTTTTTCATTTAATAATGCAACTTTCAAATTTCAATATTGGGGGAATTTTCCAGATAACTCTTCATTATTAATTTATACTTTAATCACATTGTGATCAAAAAGAATAATCCATATGTTTTCAAGCTCTGAAATGTACCGAGGTTATTTTGTGGCCCTGAATATAGCTTATCTTAGTCACAGCTCCATGCAGAGAATGTCAAATAGGACATGGCATGAGTATCTTAAATGTCAAGTAAGTCAAGTAAGGTTTTACTCTCAAATATTTTACAGCATAAAGTTTTGTGTGCTTATTCTGTCAGTCACTGTATGGAAGTATTACTACTCTGTTAGTAAATGTTAAATTAGAAATAATAAATTAAATTTAAAATGTTATTATTAATATTAAATTAATATAAAAGAGAGATTGAAATATACTTGTAGATTGAGATTATTTTTTAACCTCTGTCAAATTTTGCTTCATATATTTTAACTGTTTTGTTTCATTTATTTATTTGTTTTTGCATTAGGTATTGTAATACCCACACATAACTTTCAAATGTATAAATACAACTTCATACATAATGTTAGAAATATAGCAAGAAACTTAACATTGTCCCTGTATTAGTTTTCTATTACTAGGACAAAATGCCTGATATACACAGTTTAAAGGAGAAAAGGGGTTTTTTTTGGCTCACGGTTCCAGGTGTTTCAGTCCATGGTTGGCTGCTTGCAGGGCAAAAACATCATGTTGCAAAGTGTAGCAGAGGAAAGCTGCTCAACTCATGGCATCCAAGAAGGAGAGATGGGGGAGAAGCCCACATGGAAGGGCCAGGAGCCTGGTACAGTCCCCGAGAACTGTTGCCATGACCACCTTTGTCCCTGGGGCCTGACTCCAAATAGCTCAACTGCCAGTCAGTAACCTCACAGTGAGCAGCTCCAGGAATCTCTTCATCCAAACAAGTTGGCCACCAGCACCACTCAGCACAGTGCAGTTTAGGCACTTTATGAAAGTTTTTGTTCTTTTTCATTTCACATATATGTTATAAACTCTACATTTCATTACTTCCTCAATTATCTTTAAAAGAGATTTAAAATAAAATATACTTATTTTATTTACCTGCATTTTTACCAGTTTTGTACTCTTCACTTTTTCTCCCTCTGGCTACTTTTACTTTTTAAAAAATCAGTTTTTATTTGCTTTTCAGCAATTGGTTTATGACACTGCTTCATGTGGTTTTCTTTACATTTCCTGTTTGAATTTAATTTGATTTGCTTATATATCTATGCTAGAGATACAAACATATTTGGAAAAGTATGGCCATTAGTTTTTAATTTTACTCTTTCCACATCTCTTTTTTTCCTTCTCATATTCCCCTTACACGTATGCTTTACTTCTTGACATCCTATCAATGACGCAGGTTGTGTTCATTTGACTTGAGTTCATTTGATCTTGTTATCATCATGCTTTATTTTATCTAAATTCTATAGCTATGTCTCAGAGTTCACTGGTATTTTTCTGAAGTATTTAATTTTCTCATAATATCATATAAAATATTTTTAATTTTAGTCTTTTTCCACCTACTTGCATTTCAGTATCTTCTACCTTTCTCTGCATACTGTATATAATTTTCTTTTATCTTTGAATATGTTATAAGAATTTTAATAGCTATTTTAAGGTCCTGTTGAAACATTCCAGCATTTTCACCATTTCTGGCTTATTTCTAATGGTTGCTATTATTTTTTCTCTTGAAAAATAAACCAACAGATTTACACTGTCAGCTGCAGGGTTTTGTTGTCGGTCTCTGATGGGTGCTGGGTCTTATTCTGTGTACCCATTTTCCTTCTTTGCAGATGGATTTCATCTCACCAGGGCCTGTGTTTGAGTACTGTTTTGTATGTTTGCCTTTCATTCTTCATGGTGGCCACAGAGAGGCCTGTGTTTCGTGTCCAGCCTGGGGCTGAAGGAGGTAGCACAGGACAGGTCTGCGTCCTGCAGGTCATTCCCAGCCTGCTGACCCTGGGACCCGTGCCCCATGCCTGCTGCTTCCTGGGGATCTCTGATCAGTGATGAGGGCCCCACTCACCTGCACACAGTAGGAGCTGCCAACACCCTCAGCAGCCCCTGGGGAGGACTCCAGAAACTCTGTCGTGTGCTGTTCTTTTGCTATCTTTGCCTGAAAATTCTGCCTACCTGGACCCTTACCTCTCCCACCATAGCTCACATGAGCCTGCTGGGCTGTGCTCAGCTGTCCCAACCTGTGTTTTGGCCTGGAATCCACCCCCAGACACAAGCTGGGCAGTGGTCACGTCTGGTTTCCTCACTCCCTCTCCCAGGTGTCACACTCTTTTGTCTACAGTTGGAAAGTCACTGTGTCATATACTTTCTCCAACTCATCAGTGAGTTACATAGAGGAGCTCATTCTAGCAATTAGCCATTCATGCAAGGAAGCCAAAGTTATATCCAGTCATCTTCTAGTAAGTGCATTATTTAGAAATAAAGAATAAAAATTTCATTATAAATTCATCTTGCAAGCCAAATCAGAAAGACAACACAAAATTAAACTCTGTAAAATATTTGAATAAAGTTAAATATTGTGTCATATTGTACCAAAGAGTGTTTCATCACTTTTATTTCTATTAAGTAAATATTTTTAATCAACACCTTTTCACAATGATTTGCTTAAAGCACACTAACCATAATAAATGAATAGCAGCCCATTTAGACAGCTTTATTAGTGCTTCAGTTAGTTTACTTATGTTCCCTTGGTTATTTTTGCATACAGAAACATAAGGGAAATTGTAAATGTATGTATTTCTAGAAAGTTCCTCGGTCTTTTACTATTTTTATTAAGGTCTAGATGGCATGCAACAAAATATTTTAGAGATGAAACTTTTTTAAAATTAGTAGCATCAATGAATATTAAAATTTTTATCTGTGGATTGCTTATATATATGTGATTTTTGTCTAGACATATGTGACACTATGTCTAAGGTGATAATAAGGAGTCGTCTTTTTCCACAACTAGAGAATTAGTTAACTGCTAAGAAAATAACTAAAAACTAACCACTTTTTAAAAAAACCAAAAAGTAAATTTTCATTTTCAGTTCATTAATAACTTTTACATTTTTTAAGAAATTAAAAATAGACAATGTTATGAAGTATGTTGCAACATGTAATGTGCTTTATCACGACCTAGCAGATATCCAAGGCAGTTTACAAGAGGAAATTCAGGAGTGTCATACTGTCCACCATGGTGCTGTTCAACATTTCTCTAAATAGTTTTGGAAAACTATATCGTAAGAAATGATTTTCTTAAAATTCATCCTGCAGAGCAATACAGTTACACCAGAGTAAGAGAGCAAAGTAAGCTTGGGGATTTGAAATTATTCTTTCATTTTCCTAACCCCTGAGAGCAAGGGTAAAGAGGAAGGGTCCAGTGGGAGCCTGCCCAGAGTGTGGACTGAAAGCAGAGTTGAGGGCTCTACTTCCTGCCCACATGGTGTGATGCAGGAAGGTTCCTTGCTCTGCTTCTTATGCAGGAGTGATATTCCACCACATTTCCCAAATATCGTTTCCCTGTGTGTTAACTCCCTCAACTCTGACTCTTTACAGTGAAGATGCAGTGTATTATACGACAGTGGTACTTTCCAGATAATTTTCTTTGTTGGGATCCTGGAATAAATGAACTGTATCATATCACATTTTGTCCTGGTAGCAGGCTACAGAAATTCATCCACAAGGCCACATGATGTAGAATAATAAATTTCTCAATTAGTTTAAAAGTGATTCCCATAATTTTGGGGGAAAAACATATGTACATTAAAGCTAGAGTTTATGAAGAAAAAAATCATATACAAAAGATATCTCAGTCAAATCTTCTTACAATGCATTTTGGATGTCTCTACAGTGAATGGAATAACAGACAAACACACTTCCCCTAGTGGTGCTTCAGCAGGCGAAGCTAAAGCCAAAGACTCAGAATATTCCT
Source organism: Heterocephalus glaber (assembly GCF_053883595.1). Taxonomy (NCBI): domain Eukaryota; kingdom Metazoa; phylum Chordata; class Mammalia; order Rodentia; family Bathyergidae; genus Heterocephalus; species Heterocephalus glaber. The sequence continues at coordinate 2,769,598 of NW_028258465.1, forward strand.
TTTTGGATTTGTCAGATATAGGACAAAATGTTGAATTTTCAGAAATTTATAGAAATATTTCTATATCAAAGCCTGATTAATATTACAAGAACAATAAAGGATAGTAATTTAACTTTTAACCAAGAATTTTGATCACTAGTACCACATCTCAGATGTTTAAGATTCAGAGTATCAGCCACTCCATGGACGCAGGTTTGGAAGGACACCCAAGAAAGAGGATGCCCCGCAATGTCATCACTCTGTTCCTATGAAGTGCATCTCTATCAGCTCTGCACTAAAACCATGGCCCTGGTGAGGTGAACCAAGCAGTGACCCTACAGGTGCTGTGTTTGCTAAAACAAACCCTAGGTTGCCAAGGACAAAACTGAACAGTGAAGACTCTAATTCCTTTTCTCTCAAGGCCAAAACATAAAAGCAGTATGAATTTTCCCATGGTACAGACAAGGGGAAATTGAAGAAATGAAATGACAGAGTTACAATTCTGCAATATGGAGCACAGGATGTGGCATCATTAATTTATTTGCTTTTTAGGCTCTTGCTCATTCAAAATAGATGTTCCTATGAAAAAAGAAAACCCTGCAAAGTCGGTTGATGATCATGAATTACTGTATTTCACAGATGTTTTCACTTTAAAATGGAATATTATGATGGAGCTAAAACTTTGTACCACCATTACTGTAATTTGCATACCATTACCGGCTATGTTTATGTTTTGAAAAGTTGAAATGTTTTTCAGCTCATCATAACCTGGCACTAATGATTCTTAGTACATCTGTGGAAAACCAACATGTAGGCAGTTTCTCCAGCTCAATCATCTTGGATGAGTTTGCACTGTCTTCCAAAATATTCAGCTAGGCTTTGCTCTGCTCGGTACTTAGAAACTGTGCTTCACGTCTATGCGATCTGAAACTTAATGAGCTGGTAACAAATCAAAACTGTGTGACAGCGTGTGAGTGAAGTCTCACTCTGGCAGCTGTTTAGTGGAAGACTTTCAGTGGATTTATACCATATTCCAGGAAAGCCAGGTCGTTTTCACTCTGGATTCACAGAGAGTTAATGTTTGCCTGCAAACAATGAAGTGAATTCTACTTAATTCAGCATCTGAAGTTTAGAAAAACCTCAAATGCTGCAGGTGCCAATGAAGAAGGCTTTAATGGAAATAATTTTAAATGTAAAATATTTCAGGAAAGAAACCGTCAGTAAAGTTGATGTAGAAATTAAAGAGTGAAATCCAGTGGTAACAAACCATTAACAGATGTGAGCATTTAAAAAAAATAAAATAACCATAAGGTAGAAACCAGAGCTATCAGTGCATGGTTTCATTATCCATTATCTTCAACATAAGAATGATTTTCAAATACTTCTAAATTGTTCCGAGCACAGCCACATTTTTTAGTTGCCTGTTTTCTACATAAAGGTGAGAATATCGTACCATTAACTACATGCATAATAGTAATGCTAAAATTACCCAAGGACTGTCTTGCATTATGCAGCATTTCCTGCATGAAATAGGTTTTAATAGCACCAACCTCCTACTGGAGTGCAGCATAACTGTGTGCATTATTAGCTACAAGCAAAAAAGAATATCTTGAGCCTTAGGAAGCTAAATATTAAGCATTTCTGATATAAAAGAAATTCAGAGGAAGCCAGTACAAAGCAGGTATGGCTCCCTCACAATGATAAGAGAGACCTAACTTCACGTTTATTTGCTCTCCCCCCAGAATATTGTTTAAGTTGTCTCCTTTAATTACTATCACAAATTTTATTTTATTGTGAATAAAACACTGAGCAGTGGATTAAGCTGCCTAAGCAACATTTGAGTATACAATATAGCATTGTTGCCTACTGGTGCAAAACTAAACAGGACTCTAGAGCTTATTCTTCTTGCTTGACTGGAACTTTAAACCTATTAATTAAAAGTCCCAATTTCCCCCTCTCAATACCTGTGGGCAGCCATCAGTTTGCTGTTTGATTATTAACTTTGGTATTTTAGGAACACCCTAGATGTGGAATCAGGCAACACTTGTCTTTCTGTGACTGTCACTTTGTAGAAGTTACTCAGCATTCATCCACGTAATCACATAACCTTTTTAAGGTTGTGTAGTATTACATTATATGTGGAATAATACATGATACAGATATAGCATGTTATCTATCCATTCATCTGTAAGTAATGTTAATTGTGAATAGTGCTGGAGTGAACCTAGGAATGCTAATATCCCTTGCAGATCCTAATTTCTACCCTTTTGTATAAATTTCCAGAAGCAGAATTAGGGAATCACATAGTAGTTCTACTTTTAACTTTTAGAGAATCCCTTATACTGTTTTTCATAGCTACTGTGCCAGTCTGGAACTCCATCAAAGTTGTATAAGGATTTCATTTTCATTTCTTCACATCCTTTTTAACAATTAATTCTTTTTTTAAATATTGCCATTTTAACAGTATGAGATGATCTCTCACTTTGTTTTAGATATAAGTTTTTCTGATGGAATGCTGTAGTGGCTCTTTACTGATCTACGTTCAATTTCTAAGTGAGAGCTTTAGCTTGAAGAATGTTAATTTCAAGTGTGAGTGTGTGTATCAGATGGAAACATATGTGAAAATGAAACAAAAATGGGTAAACCAAGAGAAAGTTTATTACTCACAGGTCACAGAATGTTTAAGGCCAGAAGAGCTGATATAAAGTCTGAGAAAAAGGGTACAGGGACCCCAACCAGCAGGAGAGAGAGAGAGAGAGAGAGAGAGAGAGAGAGAGAGAAAATTGTGTGACTAAGTTGCCATTAAAGTCCCTAAGCAATGTCAGAAGTGGCTTAACCAGGTTAAATAACACTTGTGCATAAGTGGAGAACTTATTTATCTTCTTTGAAATGGATAGTTAGGTCTTGTAGCAGCTGTAGGTCAGCAGAACTAGGAAAAGGGGGATATATCACAGTCACACTGAGGGGCTGGCTTTGACTAGGCCAAAAGTAACTAATGGACTTCAAGAACTCAGTCAGGGCTGGAAAAAGGTGGTGTGCTGGTGGGATGAAAACTTGTTTGCCTAGGACATATCCTAAAAAGTAAGTTATCTTTGAAACGTTTCTTTTTGAACCACCTATTAAGCATCTCATACCATGCCTATAGTGGAATTAAAGGACGTAATAGCAATAGAAAGCACATTATTTCCAATCCAAAACAGAGCTAGATACTGTGTTCATTAGAAGTCTACATATACTTCTCTTCTAGGTGATGGCAACTGCCAAGTAAAGCTTGCTTCAGCATCTGATGCCTGTACCATAGAATCCTACCATCCTTCTGTGGATGCTCCACATGCACACACAAAACCTACCCCTTGACTACATCCTGCTCATAATAATGACATTGGGTTTCTCTGAGGAACAGAAGAGAAATGTTATCCTGTGCCTGCCTTGACATTTCAGAAAATGCAATCTGCTATGTCAACCAATCTGCTCTATAATAAAATAATAATCAAATACCTTTTCATATTAAGAAAAATAACTTCTGTCAGGCTTGCAAATGGATGCTGAGCCAGAAACTTCATGAAACAAATCCATGACTATCTTTTGGTGTTTTAACATCATCTTTCAAAAGTAACACAGTGGTAATTTGAGTGATGGAGACACTGACTGAAAGGGAAACAGCACTTGACCAACAAAGCACTTTAGTAAGGCATTTATTCTGAAGATAGACATGAAACAAAATTATTATTTGGAAATTATTAGTTTTCAGTCTTCCCAGGCACGGGATAAAAGTCTCACAAAAATACCTGGAATCTCTATTGTGTTTGGTATCTGTTGAAAAATTTTGTTGACATTATTAAAGGCCTTTATATCTTGAGCCTTTTTATGTAGATGAAATGAACTTGTATTTAACCTGAGTTGTTAACAAGACCTGCTCTGTATAGTGTAGACGCTGCTCTCTTTCACCAGTAAATAACCCTAAGCTGACTGAATACTGTTCTCATTTGGTCTAGGAAGTCTGTGATAGCTAAGCTTATTGTCAACTTGATTGTCAGCTGTCCAGGGAGTCAGTGAAGGGCATTTCTTGTGAGTCTGGAGAGGTCATGGAAGTCTCACCTTGGGTACTATCCCTGGTCCCTTTTCTCTGGTGCTGATCACCTCCTCCACTTTCTAACCACCATGTAACAAGCAGTTTTGCTCTGTCAGGCCCTTCCACCATGATGTCTCTGCCTTGGAGCCAGCTGACCATGGACTGAACACCTGCAACCATAAGCCAAGTGTACCCTTCCTCTTTGTAATCCTGGGTGTTGTGGACTTTGTCCCAGCAATGAATAAGCTGACTAGTACAGAGTCTAAACATTGCATGTATCTTAATGTTTCATAAATGTTGTATACTGGTTGGCAGAGAGTATCTGAAAGTTGTTGTTTGGTTTCTTGGTTTTTGCCTTTTTGGACCAACCTAGTAATTTCTAGGCTCAGGCCTGCAAATCCAGCGGTGGCTAGGATGGGAACAATGGCTCATTTGGGCCTGTGGTTTGGATTGGTGAGGTGCCAGGTAGGTTTAGGTACCGGGAAATGCAAAGGACATGGACATAGAATATTTATCATATGATCTGTGGAAATAACAATATTTCTAGGAGGCACAAAATGTACATAAGAATCCCCCTTGCCATATAGTAAAATCTTATGGTCTTATCATTGATTTTATAATATGTGTTTGGATCAGACCTAATATAAAGGTCTCCAAAGTTACTACTCAGCCACGCTGTGTTTAGGCAGAATAATGTGTTACTTATATAAGTAGGGATCATATAGGCGTATTTGCACATGTAACCTATATTGCAAGTGTGATATGCATAACAGCAAGGGTAGATGAGGACAAGTTCCGTGTTTACGGAAGAGTGCCTCAGTGCCTAGGTAGGATATATATGAAGGCTGAACATGCCGAGGGTCCTTTAGCCATGACACTGGTCTAAAAACATGCTGTGCTTTCTGTATGGATATGCAGATATTATGGTGGGAGCAATCCCAGGGAGTGCAGATGTATTTGGAGCATGGGTATCAGTGCCCAAGATATGTTGTCTGCCATACAGAGTGAGTGTGGGCAGGAAGACCACAACCACTGGTTGTGGGTAGTATGCAGGGAACACAGGTATCACAGTGGCTGCCAGTAGTATGTTTCTCTGTCTTCCTTAGTGGATTCCTAGAAGTACAACATAGAAAGCTCTTTTCTGCTCCTAACTTGGATAAACCTGTGGTCATCAACCAAATTTGATGAGTGTTTTGGCCAAAATTGGACCAAATTCGATGAGTAGTATGCTGACTGCAGGGCTCTAGTGTGGCGTTTTTGACTGTGGTGACAAGTTTGAGTCTGTGATAGAATGGCTGGGATATTTGATCGGAAGATGCTTATCCCAGAGGAGGCTTTGATTACATTGCTTGGGTCATTGATGCAGAAGCACTTCACTTCAGTTGTGTATTGGTTTGGAATCACCCATGTTCTAAACCATCTGACAGTTAATGTAAAGATTCGATACATTTTTCCTCTACCCAGGCCTGGTGCAAGCCAGTCTCAGATAATTTAGGACAAATGCCCACCTTCCTTTTTCCTGACATCCTGTGTGTAATTGCAAGCTATTGCTGGAATGCTCTCCAGCCCATAATTGTAGCCCTCATGGATAATTAAGCAGCCTCACTCTCTGAATAGCAAATACAAATACTAATAAGCATAGCCACAGTGAGCACTCGCATTTCAGTAATTTGCGTGACTTGCCCTTTGGATCCAGTGCTGGTGTAATCACCGGAGGCCTGGCCAGCTGAGTGCCATGCCCTGGATACACTGTGCCTTCTCTTGTTACAGTTTATACCTGGAGACTTCCATTCAGGGTATTGTGCCTTATACCCACAAAGCATGTTGCTCACTTTCAAATGCCACCAGCGTCCAGCAGGTGCAGTTTATTTTCACCTTTAACAGCAGCCCATATGTCCCATGGCTGGGCCCTTCTGCAGTGCTTTATGGCTCCTGTAAGAGTTCAGACTCACCAGTAAACACAGTCAGGGCTTCCTGTCAGGGCCATCTTATGCAGGTAGTGAGCTGGTGGGATTTTGGATCTGTCAACAATTTTAAGGAGATCACCGTTCATTATCCTCGTCTTGCAGCCACTGAGTAGTGGTGAGAGGTAGATAAGATTACAATTGAGAATTTATAAACATGAGGACTTTTTATGAATATTAATATGTATTATCCTCTACTTTAAATGAAACCGTGTCTGCGAGACCATCATTAGAGGCATCCAAAGATTTGGCACAATTGTTGTCCCTTGTTTGGAATCGGGAAGGTGGAGAATTCAGTGGTCTGAAAGCCTGGAGTTTGACACTGGCCCCCTTAGGAACCTTTAATTATGGATGTGCTCCTTCACCAGGTGAACAGGTTCTCCCTGATAATTTAAATAATTGGTGTTTTTAATAGGTCGTTTGTCAGCTGAAGGACACAGGGTGTGTGGAAGTTCCACTGTGGGCTTTGGTAGGAAGCCCAATTCTGGACTGCCTGGGCTATGCAAAGGTCTTCTCTTCAGAATCAGTAATTTGGGGAACTCAAAAAGAACACATGGAGATGTCATCAGACCAGCAATGATGGGCACAGCTGTTGCAAGGCCTCTGCGGAAATCAAAGCCAGTGTGAGTCCTGTGAAGTCAGTCACACCTGGCTGTACTTGGTAGCTCCAGTGGCCATGGAAGGAGACCTAGGAGAGCAGACAATCTCCTCAAGACCCTCTTCCAGCCAAGGAATGTCCATGTTTGTTCTGGAACAAAGTCTAGAGTTATTGGAAACCATATTACTGCAGGAAGAAATCAGGAAAATTCCCTTTCAGTGGGGGGCTGGGTGGATGATAGCAAATGGGGAGATAGATGGATTGCAATCAGGAAGGGGGCCAGGAGATGGAGGGAGAGGTGAGGAAGAGGAGGGGAAAGGGATGTAAACAGGGTTAAGATTGTTATGAGTGTGCACCAAATTCCCATGGTGAAGGAAATCATCAGGCGCTGCAAATGTGGGCTCATGAAAGGAAGTTGTTCCTTGTACAGTGTGTACAGTGCATGTTTTGAAACACCATATGATTCCCCATAGATGTGTTCAACTTTCATCTGTCAATCAAATAAACAGCAGAACTTTAAAAACTAAAATTGTATGGCATATCAAGGTTTGGTTTTGTTCTGTTTCTCTGTTCCATAGTGTACCCCCCTGATTGGCAAATACATCTGGACTCCTGTCAAAGCGGGTCTCGGGAGTGTCACGTGTGGAGGAGGCCCAGACATGAGACATGGAAACAGGAAGCGTGGCTGTGTCCTGTGCCTGCCAGATGGGCATCCATATCATGGTTTATTTTGGTATTTGAAAGGTATCTGTTTCCACTCTCCAACGCACACAGCTACCCATGAGTGGCTGCCCAGCGATCAGTGGACACGCTTACTTCCTGAGGCACCATGTTAGGGCACCGTGAGAGTGAGGGTGCTCCTCCTCTGCACTCTTCCACCAGTGCAGTGTGTGAGCCAGGACCGGCCCAGGCTGTCCAGCGGAAAGCACTGAGTGGAATCCCGCTGTGGTCAGCGTGGGCACTGACTGGCTTTCCATGCCAGACAGCTGATCCCTTGTGGGCTTCCCATGGAACAGGGGCTGAAAACAAGGGACCACCGTGTGCTCCTCCAGAGAGGGCGGCAGGAAGCCGAGCAAGAGGGAGCCACATCGCTTTGTAGTATGGAAAGGCCCATTGATCAGGTTTATCCCTTTCCTGAAGGTACCATTCCCTTTTTATGTTTCATTTTGTTTTTGTGTTCTTTTTTTGAGATGGGGCCTCACTACATAGCCTAGACTGAGCTGGAACTCACAGTGATCCTCCTGCCTCAGCCTCCCAAGTGCTGGGACTACAAGCACTCTTTGCATTTTTAAAGAGAAGCATCCCTAGCCTTGCTGAGCCTTTCTAAGAAAGATCTTTCACCAAAGGCATTGCGGAACTTGGACTCCTAGAGTCCCCAACTTCTGTGAGCGGGACACTGTCTCTAATAAAGCCCAACAGGCTGCCCAGCCCTGGCTCCTAGAGTAGTGTGTTTTGTGGTTTGTGGCAATCACCTGGTTCAGAATCTCATGGGCAACAAACAGTTACTGGCTGTGTCCAAGGAGGCATAGCCTAATGAACTCTGATGAAGTCAGACCCCCAGGGCAGTAAAGGCAATGCCCCTTGTCCTACTCATTGGCACAATTTTAATGTCATGTCTTGGGGCTTTTACCAATGGAATGACCTGTGACACACAGGTGTCACAGTGCAATCAGTTTGAATAGTTACATGACATGTGGAATGTGATGCTGACAAAGGAATTAAAGCCCCAGCAGGCAGGTGTTATGCTTGAGTACCTGTGGTGATCAGATTGGGAGGAAATGCCCTTTGCCAATAGGGTGAGTTTTGCAACCCTTAGCCTACCATATGAAGCCCATGCACTTGGGCAAAGTGATCGAACGTTGTGTGCAACAATAGTCTGGTAACTGTTAAGTTAGAGTACTTAAATCTTGTGCTGTCTCTGTAGAGGTCCTCTTTAATAGTGCATCATGTATATAACGTGAGACCAGGCAATCTTTGAATTTGCTGAAGAGCTCATTGACTAAGTGACACACAGTGACTATGCTGCCCAGGTATCCTGTGGGGAGGTGAGTGAATATACACTGGGCTCCCTCAAAGAAGAAGAAAAATTGGCTTTGGAAACCTATCAAAGGCAGAGTCAGATAAAATATTGGCCAGGTCTAGTTCTGCAAAATGAGAACCAGGTGCCTCTTGGATATTTTTGATTAATTTAACAGTGTTAGTTAGGAACCAGTGACACATGGCAACTCAATTGTGGACTCTATTTTTAATCTCTGTCATGTAGAATGGTTAAATATAGGCCATATAGTTGAAGGGTGAAACAGTGGATACTGTTCTTGTAAAGGATTATTAATTTCTGACCATGAGCCTCCTCTGTTGTTTTATTCTATATTGTGATATTTACCTCCTTGATTAGGGTCAGTGACTATAAGGGGTCCCATTCTGCTTTTGCCACCAGCAATGCCATGGCTTTAGTTTGGTTTTGGTGGCTGGCCAAATCCTCCATCCTGTAGAGGAAAAAGGGAGCCAGCAAAGCCAATACCAAAGATAGAAATCCTTTCCCATGGTTACAACAAATCAAGACAATGTTTTCTTTGAACAATCTTTCAGGCTAGGTCCTGTAGATTGTATGGGGCATCTTTAAAATATAAACTTAGATTTCCTGAGGTAATGGGGACCCAGGCTCCAGTGTTCAACATGGTTATGAACCTTCCTGACAATGCGTCACTGAGTGGCAGTACAAGGTCAATGGGACTGTCACATCCCTTGGCAGAGGGCTTGGTAGCCAACACTCCCAATGGTCAGGGGAAGAGTTAGTTGCCATCACTCTTTGAGAAGACTGTCCCCAGGGATTCTTGGATGGCCACTTGCAGAGGGTACACCAAGACTGTGGGTGTGTAAGTTCATTGTTTACTCTTTGAGGTCTAAAGTCAAGATGGCCTGTGATCAACTCACCTGGAATGCACATGCCACTAGATGACTAATATTATGTCCACTAAGGGCATCTCTCTGGGGACATTGCTCCAGGAGGAGGCTTTGGAGTCAAGGGTCATTCATATTATCCAATGTAATGGGAGAGGGTTCTTCTCTAGTTTTGCAGAATTTGAGAAGAAGGCTGAGTGCCCTCCCCTCCCCTTTGACATGACACTTCATCCACACCCTATAATGCTTCCTGTGTGGTCTGAATAGTTTCCAGCAAATTTAGCAATGTAGCCTTATAGTTGGGAAAAACAATAAAAAGGAAGGTCTTTGAAAATATATGCTATAGCAGCAGCTTTATGTATGAAATATTTTGTAATTATGTAGATTGATAATACATAGTTTCAGATATGAATGAATTAGAAATATATTGTCAATGATAAACATCTAAATACAAAAATAAATCACAGTGTATGAACCAAGTAATAAATGTTAAGAAATACTGTAGAAAATAATTGATTCTATCACGGAAGGCAAAAAATGTTGATTAACATTTCATATGTTAGTACTTTATGGATGTTCCTTATAATCAAGAGACTATATCCTAATTTTTATTTTTTTCCCATACTTAAAGTTTGTTACATTGTATAAACAACATTGATCATAAAAGTAATAAACACATTTAGTAAATAAATGAATGACTGTTGTCTCAGCAGAATAATGCTGTATACACAGGAGCCTGGATTGTTTCATTATTTGTCATTGAGTTCATGCTGCTAAGTTTGTCACACATTTTGCCAAAGTCAGCTGCACCACAGCCATTTTGTAGGATGCTACTGCATCTTTAAGATTTGTGTGTGTGTGTGTGTGTGTGTGTTCAATGTGAAGATACAAAACTATTCCCTGACAATGTTTTACTCTTTCTTTTCTAGGTTATAGTATTTAGGAAAAGTAGAGGATGAAGTTCTCATCAGTTCATACATGAAATGAGAATGTAAGAACATAAAACATTTTTTTCTGTATCTTCTATGCTTAAAATACCACTTGTCTCAATCCAGACTCATGTGGTTGTTTATTAACACAATGGGGAATCCTATTTCTTATGAAGGTAGTAAACATTCAGAGATACCGAATAAATGAGGAGCAATAGAAATGGGCTGCATCTCTGTAGAGGTTAAGGGAAAAGTGTTGAGGATTCCTTTTGTTACTTAAAGCCGGACAGGTCCTACCTAGATGGGAAGAAGTTATTTCACCAATTATCTTCAGGATTTTAAAAGAATTTTTAAATAGGAATATGCTAATATCTGGTAACAGATGCAGACAAAAATTAATGATCCTTAACATTTATGGGATTCTTTTCATGAATTTTATCTCTAACCAATGTCACATGCATAAATCATTATCATTATTTCAACTTTCTATTAAGAAAACTAAAAACACCACTATAAGTGATGAATAACAATAGTAATGAAAATTAACACAGGCTTTCAGACATCATTATATTAACAATGTTTGGTAAGTGGACTCATCAGAAAGTGATCTGTTTAGTTACTAATGACCTGCTTCCTCACAAATTTGCTACATGAATTGTTCTTCAATTTTGAGGCAGTTCCAGAGGTGGCTCACTGAATTTACTATGAGTTCCAATGAATAATACAATAACAACCGCTGAAATCAGGGCCATATGAACATTTTATTTTTTAGAAAATTATATACATATTGTAATATTCCCCCTCAAAAACTGTATGTGCCTCATTTGTCAAATGAACTCCATATTATTGAATCTGATGAAATATACAAAGGTTTTGAAAAAATGTATTTTACTATAAGAAACTGTCATACACAAATCTGACACTAGAATTGAGTATAGCCAGGGCATTGTGTGACAGGTTAACAATGGAATTATCCACCTTTATTTTGCCTTGTTTGTTACATTTCCAAAATTCAATACAGCATTTCAGGACTCTAACCTCTACATATATGATCATCTACTGTTTGTATAAGTTTTTGGAGTGGTGTTTGTTTGATATTAACAAAGACAGTAGATTATAAATTTAAGGTCAAATGGGATACTTTGATCATGCTAGTTTCAGATATCTAATTTTAAATCATTTGACATTTTTAGAGTTGGAATAACTAGAAAAATAGCAGGAGCTGTTAAGAAATTTAAAATAACTGTCATAAAAACAAAAAGAAGTAATTATTGTGGTATGTAGATTTTTCAATACAATGATTTATTTCTGTGATGTATCAGTCACTTCATTTCACTTATAGCTCAAATTTTACTTCTAATTTTGGAAAAGTTTACAAGAAAAATTAAGTTGCAAAAATTAATTTTTTGTTTATTTGTCTTTTTTTGTGGTGGTGAGGATCAAACTTCATGAATCCCAGGCAAATACTCTAACCCTGAGCTATACCTCAGGAAAAATCATTCTATTTTTAATATTATAAATGTTATAAATATTATTATAGTTACCTTCATTTTAATATAGTTTTATTACAAGTAGAATGAGATTATATTTTATTTTATATTTGACTGTTTTCCAAACTTTGAACATATGCTAAACAGCATATAACAAAGTAACTGGGTTACAAGCAGACACTGGGCACAAAGCTCCAGAACTCAGGATTCATTTGACACATGGCTCCATTTTTTTTTTGTTTTTGGGGGGTTTTTTTGCATAACTGGAGGGATTGGGATAAGCCAATTATAATAAGAGATAATCTATTTATAATAAAACTTGGAAGAATTAATGTTCTTAGAAAGATAAAACAATAAAAAATGAAGTTACTGTATAGAATAAGAAACCAAATGTATAATTGCTTTTCAGAAAAATTATTAACAGTTAATTTTTAAAATTGCATTTGAAAAAATTAATAAAATTATTTTTCCTTGTCTTAAAAAGGTTAAGTTTTATTTTCTCTTCCTACAACACTCATTTGTTCTACTGCTGCAGAAGTGAGGTTTATTAGAAAAGTTTAAGGAGTCTGAGACCCTGTGAATCATTTAAGATTAAGCTCCTCTCTGAGGAGTAGTAAGTCTTATTTCAGTGTCTTATAAAGAAGAAAATTGGGTGTGGATGGCTTCTGCAAATCTTCTTTTATTAATCTATTTAAAAACTCCTCAAGTACTGGCATACACTAATATATATTAATAATTTTTATGTTAACAGTAATTAAAATTTTAATAATAATTCTTTAAATGTTGTTTAAGTTAGGCTGTGGGATATCCACTTTCCTCAGTTATAATCCTGTCCACCATCCCCACTGTTTTACACTCATTCTTAAGTACTCCTCTTAAATTTCGGTGATCAGATCTAACATTTTAAGCAAGGGTGGGCTTTAATCAAATCCCTCTCATATACGTGGAAAACAAAAGAGGAAAGAAAATGTAAACATTGCATACCAGGTGACATTTAAATAAATTACTATTAAATGAATGAGTGAATGAAAGGATGAGAGTGGTCATTAAATAATTTTTATTACATTGTTTTAAAATTTAATTTAAATATTAAAGAAACACAAAATCTTTTACAAACTCAAAATTTAACTTGTGACTCTGAAAAGTAACTGCTGGGAAAAGAAAGTATGTATCAACCACATAAAACAATCAGCATCGTCCCTATGTGTATAGAAAGAGGTGTGTCAGCATATTGTGGACTTCAGAATTGTTGAAAGAGTACATTTTATGTGCTCCCCCCAAATATGTGAGCAGCCACGTATGTAAATTAATCTATTTAATCACTCTACAATGTGTGTCTATATCAAAATATCACACTGTACTCCATAAACATATATAATTAATAATTGTCAACTAACAGAAAAACGAAAACCTGCCCTTTCAGTGGGAAACAAGACATAAATGCCCCTGTTGTTTCTCACTGATCTAAAGCTTTTCTCCTTGATTTCTTTCATTTCTTCTACTTTCGGTCCTGAAGAAATTTACCCTAGCGTGCATTTCAACGTGTGTTTATGGAGGTAAAACGTGCACCCCATAAAGGCTTAGCGCGGAGGGATGAGCAGATGCTCCGTTGGTCCGTGCTTAGGAGCCCCTGCACCAGGCCCAGGAGCCCCTGCACCAGGCCCAGGAGCCGCGCCCGCCCTAGGAGGGAGCTCTGGCCCCAGCCCTTCCATTTGGCCTCAGGCAGGGAAGCACCTGGTGCTGCGGTCACAGCTGCTGTGGGGAGGCCCTCCCCAAAGGGCCTCTTTTAACACTGTCCCTCCCTTCTGTGCATCCGAGTCAGGGAGCGGCATCAGCCTCTGTCTGTGTGGGTCACTTTGCCATTGCTGGAAGGGTGTCTGCCATTTGCAGCCTGAAGAGCAGGGGTTTATTTTGGCTCATGGCTTCCAGGAATCCAGTCAGCTCCAAGGCAGGAAGAACACGGTGGAAGGGCCCAGGACCAAAAAGCTGCTCAACCCATGGAGCCAGGGGACAGAGAGGAGAAAGAGAGACCCAGGCACCCTCTTGTAGCACATGCCAGGGGATCACCCCTGCCAACCAGCAGGATCTCCTAACAGCACCTCAACTGGTAAGCACAGCACCCCGTGATCCAAACACCACCCCAAACCCCACCTCGGAACACACGAGAACTTCAGGAACAGATCCCCCAAATCCTACAACTTCACTCAGCTACTAAAGCCCAGAGAGTTTCCCGCCACTTGTCTTTTCCCTTAAATTCTGCCTATAGCGCTGTGAGCAGGACCTCCAATAACCTCCTCTCAGGAAGCCCCTGCAGGCTAGCCTGAGACCAGTCTCATCTCTTTTTGATATATGTATTTTCTTCAGTATTTATTGATTCTGTTTCTCATATTTGTTTCTTTTCTCTCTTTCTAATAACTATTGAAATAACATTTATTTTCTTACGTGTAACAAAGTAATTAGATATGCAGGTTTTAAAAAGGGAAGTAGCATTGGCAAAAAGAGTAAATAATTTCTCTTGGAAATAAGAATGGGGAAATTTACACATTATTCTAAGGTGATAGCCCCAGTTATCAAAAGGGTCATTTAGTAAAATAATTCACTACAATGTAGTAATTTTTACACTTGATCTTAGCCAAAAGGCCGAGAAGCGATCAATGTAGTAATTTTTATATGAAATGAATTCTAACTCTAGAAAAAGAAGGAATACAAATGGATCTTTTTGGTTTTCAAATGGTTAGATTTTTTGGTCGTTGTGTCCACAAAGTGTCTGAATATGTATGAGTGGGTGCAAAGTGATCTCATTAGCTATAATTTAATTTAGTTATAATTTATATAGATTCTATTTTCATCAAAATATCACAGAATCATCAGACTCTATCAGACTTTAACAGTGGAATAAAAGTTTAATATAATGCAAAAGCATTCAAGATGAATTGAGTAATTTAATTTTACAGCTCTTTGAGATCCAAGATGAAGTATATATATAATTTTAACTAACTTCTAAGAAATAATAAAATATGAATTTTGCTTTTGATCACCCCATAACATTTTCCCCCAAATTTCTGTTATTGAAGACATGTGCACTTTCTAATGTGCCCATTGAAGACATGTGCCTTCATAATATTTTCAAAAGTTACTTTGCCACAGGTAAGAGACCTTTAGGTTTCAAGACTTATATTATGAACCAAAAAATTCTAACTTAGAAAAATTTACATGGATTTTTTATATCAATTACTTCAAGTGTTTTAAGTTATATTTTCATTAATTATATAACCACTGTATTTTGTTCGGTGATTTCCAACTTTCCTTTGCACCATATAGAGTTAAACAAATTAATTTTTTCATAAAAAGTGAACACATCAACAGATATGAGAATGCATTTTGTATTGGTATTATTTATTGAGTTCCCAGTTCTTACAAATGGGTATTCCTGATAAGTAGGTTTTGTGTCACAGGCAAATGTGTTTTTAGGAGTGTCAGGAGAGGATAGAGGAATGTCAAATAGCTTATTTATTGTTATATAGGACATCAAAGCTGGACATTAAATAATTTTATTACTTTAAGTTTTTAAACTTAATTTCACTTTTAAGAAATATTCAAATTTATGGAAAATGGGAACATACTATCACTAGATTGTGCAGGGGAACCATAATATTGATTATGCTTAAAGCAGGCTGTGAAGAGCTAACCCCACAATTGGCTTGTTTTGAGAAGCAAGTCTGGCTGAAGCCAATGTGCTGAGGTCAGAGTAACTCACACCCAAATTCTGTTCTCACAACTATAACCTTCTTACTAGAAGGACAATGTTCTATTACAACCATATATTTTGTCTATTCTGTTTCTAATCTGAGAATGCTTTGTCTTGTCCTTTACAAACCTTGTTTACATTGATTTCCATAGAAACCACACGACTGCGTATCCTTGCATGCAGTTCTGCCCTTGCATGTACCTCACTTTTACTTCAATTGATTACCAATAAAAATCAGTGGCTTGTACTGGCCAGTGCCTCCTTTGTCGGCTGCACCAGCGTTGGTTGTCCTGGCACCCCCTTTTTCTGTGTCTCTTAGTTCTGTCTTTTAGTTTTTGGTTTTTTTCCTCAGGCCTGGGTTGCACACTGGGCATGAGACTGGAGCCTACTGCACAGGTTTCCAGTAACATTTCAAGGCTTCCCAGTAAGACTGAATGAACTAAATACTCAAAGGGTTTTAAGATTCCAACTAAGGACAGTTCATATCTGTTAAGAGCTCACAGTTTATGGATGTTTACGTCAGATAAGAATCCACTTCAGTGGCTTCACACACTGCTTTGCTCTGATAAGCAGTAAGAATGGTACAATGCAGAAAGCTCTTCTGGCTGAATAGGCACAGAAACTAGTGGCTGGATTTCAGAATCACTTCTAAGAGAGCTCGCTTCTAGCCAATTCATCAACAGCCTTAATGCTCCCTACAGAAGCTGCTGGAATCCACTGGTTCTGACATCCTGCAAGGTATCGGGATCACCCAAAGCACTACTTCTGAAAATGCACTGGGTACAGAAAGCACCTGTGGCCCTGAATGTGCAGATTCTGACTCTGGGTGTCTGGAAAGTGGGTTCAGATTTGTTGAAAAATTTTCAAGTGAGGCTGTTGCTACTGCCTATGCATCCTATTTTGAGTGGTAAAGGCAGAAGTCATCTATAAAAGATGCTGTAGATCACTCTGTTGGAATTCGGATTCATAGCATCTCATGGTGGGCTCATGAATCTCCATTCTGAATCAGGCACGGAGACTCTTCAATATCTACCCATCTCCCCTTGACATAAAGTGTAAGGCCCCAGCTTCTCAGAATGAAAATGATAGCTCTAGCTCCCTTTTATTGTCTGAATTTCTCATTACTTAATCAGCAATGCAACTGCACAAATGCCTCAAATTAGACTGCAAAACTTAAGAGTGTTCACAAAGCAGAACTTCCATGCTTTCCCAAACACAAGAGATAATGGTTTCTGAAGTTACACAGCATAAATTTTAATGCTGGGAATCTCACACCAAGTTCTGTGCAATTTTTATCCCCATATCTTCAGGTATAACTAAATAGCAAGGCTAATTTAAGGACTATATAAATAAAATAAATGCTATCTCATGTTTCAAAACTATTAAAGGGAGGATTTTTATTTTGGGGGGCATATATAAATCAATTATTGGTGAAATAATATACATATATTAGAAAGTAGCTTATCATTTACTGGTAATATCACTCATCCAGGCTCATACACTTGCCTTTTCTTCTAATAATAATATAAAAACAGAAGTTCATGGGTGCTAGAAGCAGAAAAACTTGTAAACGCTTTTCTAAAAAACTTAAAAAGAATTAGGAGGCTGAAGTTGTAACATCATAAGTTCAAGCCCAGCCTGGAAAACTCAGTGAGTAACTGAGACTCTTTCTCAAAAACAAACAAATAAACAAATAAACAATATCAATACATATACATATATACAATTTCTAGGGGATGTAGCTCAGTGTGAAGGCCCTGGGTTCAATCCCCAGTACTGAAAAAAAAAATTAAAGAATTAAAAAGTGAGTGTTACCAAAATGTGACTGATAAGAGTGTGTGTTATAATGTACAGCCCCGACATTAATCTTTAAATATGTGATCATTTTTATGATGGGTATTGAATTATACTTATTCAGTAAAGAGTGGTAATTATTTTATGTCAAGCACTGTTTTAGGCACTGATAATTAACATGTACCAATATTTTCATGGGAAAGGTTGACAATAAATGAAAAATAATATATTATTAAATTTTATAATATGCCAATGGTTTTATGAAAAAATAAAATTAGTGGAAGCACATGATAAAATGGAAAAGTGAGTGTCATTTTGAGGAAGTGGTGACTAAGTGGACAGGGACTGCACAGGTGCAGAAGAGGAAGGGGCCCAAGAGATGTGGAGGGAAGACAGGGAAAGGGTGAAGAAAGGAGCCAAATGACCCTGCATGAGCCTAGGCTCCACAGAGAGATGGGCTCATTATGTCCTGTCAGCACGCACTAAGAAAGAAGGTGATATGAAAAAAGAAAAATTTTAAAAAGTTGAAAAAATAACGAAATCAGGGAAACAGACATGTAAATATCCAGTCATATTACCCTAGACTGATGAATGGGCTAAAAAAGAAGTTTTGTATCAAGAACATCGCTGGCAGCTTGAAATTAAAGTAGAAAAGCTGGTGGGGCGGGGTGGGGCACTCCACGGAATGAATCAGAGAAGTCTTCGGGCCATGAGAAACAATTTTGATTTTATCCTAAGTGAAGGCCCTGGAGAATTTTGAGCAACATTATTAAAGGACTATTTGCCTTCCTGCATAGAAAGTAAAATGAAAGGGAAGATTAAGTAATATCAAGGAAACGAGTTAATAGACTAAATAAACAAAGCAGGAGAACAAAGGTAGCATTTTGTACTAGGATAACAAGGCAAAGGTGGATTGTTGAGAAACACTGAAGACTAAAACATTTTGAAAAGGTGACTGATTTAATATTTGCTATATTATGTAATGTTATCAGTAATTCTCATAAATCAACCTGAAAACAATCCTTTGGTAGCCCTCTCCTGGACTAGTATGTATTTTTAATAACTAAAAAAATAGAATATGAAAGAAGTTATACATGGGTGTTATTAATAATCTTTAAGAGTAACTTTGACATTATTTAATTTTCAGAGGCTTATGAAAGAAAAATTGATTTTCTGCATTGTTTCAGTTGATTGTTTCTAACATGACTATTATTTAATTTTATCTATGCAACTTATGGAGGATACAAAATATTTCCCTTAAAACTTCAAGAATATACAGAAAGATTTTAACTAGTGTTTTAATTTTAGCAAGAAGTTTTAGGTCAAATTTATTGAGTTGTATATCCTGACTGATAAACATTTTCAAACTCAATTTTCTTTCCAAATACAGTTTCTAAATTTAAGTGAATACAAATACTATACTTCACCACAAGCATTTTATTAAGGGCAAATTTATATATTTTTAAAAATATATAGGTTAACAATGTAAATATTACAAAAAAGGCTTTGTAGATTTTACTAAACATCGATAGAACAGAATTCAAAACCTATGTGATTATAGCACTTCCCGAACCAAGAGCTTCATAGCCCTTCTCAGGTTCTACACTTCTGCTTATGGACAGAAATTGAACCTGATCACCATAACTAATTCACCCTCCAAGCTTTTAAATCCACCCTGGCATGTTATGCTTTCTTTCAAGCAGAATATCTCCCTCCATAAAAACTTTAATTATAATTTCCATATGACTAATTCTAAAATCCACATACGAGTTCTTGTCCTTTCTTCCTGACTCAAGAAATGTATTTTCTAGATTTGTCAAGGGTTGAACTGATAATCTAAAATATAATATGTTTCCAATAATATAATATATAACTATATATTATATAATATATAACTATATATTATATAATTATATAACAATATATTTTCTGATAGTTCTAGCTATAAGGTAAAATTTTTAAAAATATTTTTAATAGTCAATATACTCATAATTTTCTGTGTGTTTGCAATGAAATAAGCCAAGCTTCTTCCCTATATTTTTCTAGCTAAAGATTCAATTAGCCCAGATCTAGACAATTGCCAACATTTTCTACCTTTTACCCTGTATTCAGCCTCCTTCATCTACATTATCTAACATCGCGCTATCACAGTTATTTTCCCAAGTAGATCCCCTCCCCCTTTCCCATATAAAGATGCCAACTAATACTTCCCCTGCCATTAGCACAAATTCCATTCTCTTATGAGATTCACAGCTTTCACTGCTCAGCAAATTTCACTACTGTGCCATGACCTTAAACGTCTTGGATTTTGCCACATTATACTTCATTGGCCTGTGTGCTCCTCATTCACAATGTCATTTTCTTTCCTCCTAGCACTCTGTGGCACAGTCATTTTAGGCAGAATTCTGCTCCCTGGAGTTACACTCGTTACCACACACACACTCACACACACACACACATTCACTTGGTCTGTTGAAAGGAATGCTTGCAGTACTTTCTGTGGTAGTGTAAATGATGGACTATTGCATCTATGTGAAAAGAACTAAAATCTTCTAATATTAGCAAGTTAAGAAAGAGACATGACATAATAATTTAGGTGTGGTGAAAAAACCTTGAGTTGCACAAAATTAGTGTACCATCCCGAGACCCCAGGCACGAGGTGTGGCACTTTACAGGTCACTTTTCACCTCTGGGCACAGGTGTGACACCAGAGTTCAGTGTTCTGCAGATGGAGGTGGCCTGGCCTCACCAGTGATGGAGAAAGCTCGTCCTGCTTCTCTCTGCAAAGGACGCCCGAGGCTGCTCTTGGGGCTCAGGCCTTAGATGTGAGGCGCAAAGCCAGAGATTGCGTGGAGGCAAGCAGCCTAACAGAATCCCGGCTATGAAAGATTAGCAACTGTCTGTGATTAAAACTCAGGCTTGCTTAGAGCCTCTTACCAAGTCCTCGTCATTCCGCCGAGCGCGACCATCCATAAAGTGCATCCTCTTCATTGACGTACCTCTTCCAAACCCCGCCAGAACGATATACGCTGAGTTATAACATTGCAAGTAATGAATCATAGTTAAGAAAAATTGCATTAATCAAGACTCTTTGATGTCGGCTCTATGATTTATATAATGCAAACATATCTAAATACTAAACATGAATACTTCTCGGGCTCTGTGACCCTAGGACAAAGCCATGTCAGTGCTGTGTAGGACCCAAAAGAAGAAACACTTTGGTGAAATTTTGCTCTTATTCTTTTTCTTCCACTAGCATAAATAAATAAATAAGACTTAAACAACTCACAAATGTCTTCATTGGCATAGTCTTGTCAAAGCTTTGATTAAATCTCAGTCGATCTGAGAGAGATAACTAAAGAAATATTTCTGCTTTCAAAATTTCATGTCATAGGAACTGAATATTGCAAAGCATAATTAGATCAATTAAGTTGATATTTATCATTCATTGGGAAAATAATTGCCCACCTATCCTTAGGAGTACGTGGCACAAGGGGATGCATGATATGACATAGGTTAGTACTCACTAAGTCTGCCACAGGTATGAAACTGATTGCCTTGAGTGCTTCTTTCATTGAATCAGTATTGTGTAAGCACCACAGAAATGAACAGAAAAGCAGATCCACATATGAAAAACAGAGGGGGAGAGGGAGGGGGACGGGGAGAGAGGGAGAGAGAACACTGGAGCTTCCAAGGAGGACACATTTTCTAATATTATAAAAATTATACAAATAAAAAATGCTTTCATTTTAGTTACAGTGTTCCTTTATTTGTAACCACATGTGTGACTTGTCATGCGGACCTCACTATTTGTAACTTTTCACTTTATCTACATGCTCCGATGTCACTAGCCATATGTGCCTATTTAAATAAAGCCAAATTAATGTTAAATACAATTTTAAATGCACTTATTATACTGGCAACATTTCAAGAGTGTGGTGGGTCCATGTCCAGGTGGGCAGTGAGGGGAAGAGGTAAACAGTGCCACAGGGTGCCTCAATGCCTGTTGATTAGATATTCAAAATGAGTTCTTATTTTTCCTTGGCAAGACTTATCTCTAGGACCATTTTAACTTGAATTCTAGTAGGAAAGTAAGTACCTAATGGATTCATTTAAAAACAAGTCATCCTAATTTTCCTGACGTCTCACATACATGGTAACAACCATGGCTCACAGAAGAGCATACGCTCAAAAGAGAAGAAATCCTGTGTTGAAAATTTAATACACTGAAAACGTTCAAAGAGGACAAAGAACAAAATTAGATGCTTTATTATTCAAAAAATTTTAAAAACTTTATGATTTAGAAATTCTGAAAATTGTCTATTATTCAAAGATGAAGCCATTAAGGTAGTATTTGCATATTATATGGAAATTATAAAACTACTGTTTTTACCTTTCAAATATCATAGGGCTGGAACATTTGAAACACTCAACTGATTAGATAAATTATTAAATTATTACGATCAAAACTTTAACATCACTAATCACCATAACATTCTCATTAATACTAGTAATTGTATTTTTAAAAATTGCAGTTTATTTATTACACACTTCCTATGCATATTATCTGAGTTAGGCCCCACTACAAACCTATGTTTATTATCTCTGTTTTAGATAGAGAAATCAGGACTCCAAACATTTAATTGAATTCCCCACAACCACATTTCTAGAAAGAAGAGCATCTGGATTTTCAAACCTGGCCCATGTTCTCCAATGACTTTACCTGAAACCTTCCATGACAATGTTCCAACAAAGACTTGCATTTACATGTTTACATGTTTAACTTACATTTTGTGGGACTATATCATATGTGCGTATGGGAATATATGTGTGTTTGCATGTATGTGAGTGTGTATGCATACAAAAATCCATACAGAGCACTTCTCTTTTCTTTTCTTCACAATGGTTGAGATAGAAAACACATGTACATACACCACACAAATGCACACACTTTTCAAACTAAATTTATGCATTAATGAATTACATATATATGTATATGTATTGAACTTAGCAGAATAATGTAGATATGAATCATGAAATGTTAGTATTTTTCAAAAACATCTTAGAGGCTAAAAAATTTTAACAAGGAATAAAATGGATTCATGAAAATGAATAGCTCTATGTGTGTACTTTTGTTTAAAAAGAAAATTTTGAGTAATAGAAAAAAGGCAAATCAAAAACTTATGATTTATCTTTCAGAATAATAAATAACAATGAATACTTTGAACAAAATTGTTTTCAAAGGCAATTAATTATAAATATCTAATTTCACAACATCCAGGATTTTCTAAAATTCTATTACTTGAAAGTAAATTTGTGACTCCAATCTGGAAGCCACATATTGAGTATTTAGTATGCATATTTGTAAGAACTTAACTACCTGAATTATGTATTTAATCAAGAAACTTAAAAGCAATGTGTTTTTCAATGTGTACTGATTAGGAAAAAACATAATCAGCTCTCCAAAATTTAAAGCTTAGAGCTCATAGTATGCATAATGTTCACTTGGTGTTTAGGCTTAAATCCCAAAATAATATTTGAATATAAAAATTCCAAATTATGTGTAGCTTACCTCATAGTGCATTTCTCCACTTCTGTAAACAACAGCCAGCGAGCACTGAAGAGTGAACGAAAGGTGTTTTCAAAGGAATGAAATTAGGTGAACTTTTGTCACACTTCTTGGGCAAATAAAATCCTTTTTAAATGCTTCTTTCTTCTTTTCTCCTAAACAGGTGAAAAAGCATAACACTCTGAATATGAAAGTGCTCTACAGTTTAGCAGAACACCACATTCTCAGGATGCTGTTCTTGAGAAGCCCTGGCGCCACACATGGAAATTGGTTGGCTGTCCCTGCAGGACTGGAACCTCAGTGTCTCTCTTTCCTAGCACTTAACCTCCTCCACGCAGCACTAAGCACAATGCCCTGAAATCACCGCTGTCTATGCTCCAAGGTGCGCGCCAGACTCTGCTGTGGCTCTTGCTCACGACAAAACTCCCCTGGCTCCTCTGGAGAGGCCTAATTCGTAATTCCCTCCAAGACCGTCAGACCCTTCTCAGTGTGTTCCTCCTTCAGGCAGAAGACACTCCCTTCCAGGATGCTCTTTAGGGAACCTTAGAAGAAACCACTGCCCACAAATTGTCCCCCATGGAAGCCGAGACGGTCATCGTTGGGGTGCAGCATGGAGCTGCGCGGCTCACTCTTTAGAAAGACCCAGCGCAAACCTCACTCAGACACAGACTCCAGGGAGCCCCTGCTCCCCCCACCAATACGAGAAATCATTCGCTGTCTTCAGGACTCATCCTGCGCCTGCTCTCCCCGTGTGCCTGCCTGGAGAACTCAAAGTCAAAACTAGCTCAGTGGTTCTGCTGCTTGCTGCGCAAGCGCAAGGACCCGAGTTCGATCCCAGGTAACAAAAAAACCAAACCAAAACAAAACAAAACAAAAAAACACACAAAAAACAAACTAATGCTGACCGCGCACATTGCTAGGCTCCGCGTGTTTCCTCTTCCAGGAAGCTCAGCACCACCCCAAAATCCCCATCAGTCCTCTCTGCGCTGGATGGGAAATAGAGAGCACCAGATTCCTGGAGACATACTGACCTTAATCTGAGAAGTAACATGCTTCCCCCTTGTTTATTTTTCAGACTCTGGTGCTAGAAACACATTTTAAGGGTCTAGTTAAATTGTTGAGGTTGCTAATCCCTAGTCAAGTAGCTCCGGATTGAGTATAGATTTTGGTGGGCCAGCCAACTTCAGCAGCGCATACAGCAACCAGCTCCCCGGGTTCCTCCTAGATTTAGGGAATTCTGGCTGGGCATCTGTCGGGGGGATTCCGTGTACGCAAGCATAGTGCAAATGTAATTATCTCTGAGTGCATAGGCCATTTTATAGTCTTCTAGGAACAGCTAGGAAAATCATATTTTGTCATGTTTATGATGCTAAGACTTCTACTTTCTGAAATAGCACACACATGTACTGGTACACAGTTGATGTAGAAAAGTATAGCTTTTTACTACAGTCTCTAGAGCTACTATATACCAGAACAGACAAGCTACTTCAGCACTCTGCCTCATTTTTCTTATTTAAAGAAAAACAATAACATTTTATAAAATAAAATAATCTATGACTTCCCTTGAACCCATGCAATTACTTTCTTTTATGGATATTAGCTACATTTTAATTACTAAAATTTTATGAACACTACATCTAGGATTTTATGCTCATGCACAGTTTTCATATATGTTGAATAAATTGAAATAAATTTTTACAAGAACATGCCTTATTCAAATTCCAAAAAGTGCTAAATAGAGTAGGTATGTAACACACCACTAGATGATATGTTCTTTACAGTGTTAAGTGTGTTATCACAACACATGTTGGCAGGATAACATATAAATCATTGCCTTTTAATGAGCTCACAGTGACAATTTGTGGGAGGTGGCCATCCTAAATTTTGAGCTCTACAATTCCTTTCAGTTGCCTCAGTTAGAATTTCTTAGCAGAATCTCTTACACAATCAGCCTCTGCCTGGCCTACTTTACAGTTGCTATGAGAAACATCATGGAAATCATAGCAAGTTGATTTTAGCATCTGTACTCTCAGAGATGTTTGATTGATGCAGGTCTCATGGCTACTCCTTTCCAGTGCTGTAATAGATGCATGCAGATATATATGGAATCCATCCTCCCTTGCCACCGCTGTAAAGGGCTTTTTATCCAACTAGGAGATTCCTATCAAAGAGCATTTCCAATAGAAGTGACTTTCTTCAGTAGCAGCACAAAATGTGCATTCACCAAGACATAATTTAGCTCACTGAGTCAATCTCCTTTAGAGTTAAATGCTTCCGGAGATGTGCTCTAAAGTGGACAAGAGGATTTCGCAGTAGGGGAACAGTCTAGTACAGAGAGGAACATGTGAAAGTGTGTGTTGTAATCAGGGGAACAGTAAACAACACCACCTGCCTACTGGGGGCCACCTTAAAAAGTGACAAGTAATGGGTGTGTGATGAAGGTTATAGCCAAGTGTGAATCCAGCATCGCAAAGGCGACACTTGCCCCAAAATTATCTTATGGGAATTAATACAGTGTAGCATAGATAATCTCTATAGGACCAGAAGGGAAATGCAAAAACTATGCAGGAAACAATTGCAAAAATGAGACACAAATTACACTAATAATGGGGAATGATTTGAAAAATGAAAGCATCGATAATAGAGAAATGGGAAAAGATTTTTACTAGATTAGAATTTGACAGAGGAAAACTGAGAAAAAGGATGTGCATATGGGGAAAGAGAATTGAGGCTGCTTGAAACAAATTGTGTTGTAAGTTTATTTTCATATGTCTGGTGTGGTATGCAAGATCACAGAGCACCAGATGAAATAATGTACAATAATACTCTTCCACGATAGATCTTAATTATTCTGTGTGTCCCATTTCCATTCCACAGCACAACATAGCTCTTAAATATCCTACTTCATTCAGACTAAAATAATATACCCTTCAGTTCTATATTCACTAAATTCAGAAATAATTATTTCAAATGTCAGAGAATTATCTCAATCTTTATTCAAACATTTTTGCCTCTCCTGTATATTAGTGTCATTTCTACATTCAAAGACTTCCATTTGTGTTTGCATTCCTATGATTTGGGGAAATGAAAGAACAAAAAATTGACATACGGGACACATAGATTTTAGAAAGGTTTAAACAACAGGAAGCAACAGGAAGACTAAACATCAGGTCCACATGAAAGCCATCTTCAAGGGAAACCAGAAATGACCACAGTCATTCTCCTGCAGCTGGGCTGGAGCCCAGTGGCTCAGGGCAGCTGCATGGGATCTCTTTCCTTCCTGTGCCTCTGACCATTTCCTGCTCTGGAGACTGCATTGGTGGCTTGAAATCAGCCATGGTGGGATTCTTTACACTGAAAGCGTTTCAGCAGACCCTTGTGTGAATCCTATCCAAGTGGCTGCTTATCTTTCCTAGCTCCCTGCAGCTCCCCTCCCTACCATGTCTGTGTACTTTTTCCTCCAGGAACAACAGCAGCAAGCATGTTTCAGGGGTCTGTGACTCAGGGCTTGGCGGGTGCAGGTGCTTCAATTCATGAGCATGTGCTGCCGGCTTGCTCTCACATGCACATTCTCCATCACTCAGCTAAAAATCATTCATGGGAGAAAAGAAAAACTTCAACTCTTTCATCTTCAGGAACTTTCAGAGCAAACATACCACCAGTTGTCAATTTGCCAAAACCTGCCTGATTTAACCATTTAAGTTATGGTGATTTTTAGCCCTTAATAGTACAGGCTTTCTACCTCACATACAATCCATACTTGATCTGATGGTGAAAATGTCCTGAAAATAGAAGACTAAGTACAGCTCACACAGTTGATTGTATTTCCCAATCTGACACAATTAAGTGTTATGCCTTAATTTTCGTAAAACCCAGCAATGAAATCGCCAAAATGTTCAACACTAAATGGCTGACTTGTGTCTCATTTTGTAATTTCCCAATCCCACTTAACAGTTCTATCAACAATGTTTCAGGTGCTGTGTTTTATGATTGCTTTTTACTTAAGAGCCTCATAGTGCAGTGAAGAACATGAAATTTCATTATTCAGATTTTAAGTAATAAGACAACTTCAGTGTTAGAAAAATACTCAATGGAAAGCTGATTGCATGAAGATATCTATTTGAGGAATTAGGGCTTTAGGGAGAGCACGAATTATGATTTATAAGAGCAGAATGAGGAAGGAACTTGAGACAATGGGGACTCCTAATGTCCAAAAGGAGGAAAATAAAAAAGTAAAGATGGGAAACTATAGATAATCTGTGAATAGTTTTATCAAGAGAAGGAGACACTTATGAAGTGTTGTGTTAGCCTAGTTTCCATCACTGTGAAAAACATACCTGAGAACATTGACTTAAAGATTTACTTTGGCTTGCAGTGTCAGAAATCTCAATCCTTGCTGACTCATTCTCTCTTTTTTTTGTTATTATTATTATTTTTTCCCATTAAGTTTATTGGTACATTTTAGGTATAAAATACAGTTACATTCATCATTGGGATCTTGTACCATTACATGAGTATCTTGGTTCTTTTCTTTCCCCCCATTCCCCAACCCCTCCACCCTTCCCTATTTGCAAAGACTTTGTTTCCATTTTTTTCCTTTTCTCATATTTTTTCTTTTCCCTTCTTTCCTTTCCCCTACCCCTCCCACTTCCCCTGCTCCTTTAGAACTTTAGTTTCTATTACACAATACCAATTATACATTTTTAAAATTACAATATCAAGACCTAGGAGACATTACCACAGATTTTTCAGAATTTAAAAGGATATAGAAAGCATATTTCAAAAATCAGTTTTGAAATAAATTTGACAACTTCTAAGAAGTACCTTGGAAGACAAATTAGTGAAACTAACTCTGGAGGAAATATAAAATTTGAATAGCCCCTATTAAAGAAAGTATATTCCTAGCTTGAAAACCTACCTACATGACAACAGTAGGCTCATATACATTTTAACTGATAAATTATGTCAAACATTTAAAGCAGATAAAAAAAGGAACATTTCTCCTCTCATTTTAGGAAATCAACATTGTGCTAATCCTAAAACTGGATAAAGATAATAGAAGAAAAATGTATGAACATAGATAGAAATTTGTTTAACAAAACAAATTGTTAGAAGTCAGATCTGGCAGTATGTAGAAAGTGGTTTTATTATAGGTATGGCAGTGTTGGTTCATCATTGTAAGGAAGATCCACCCCCAAAAGTCATCATTTTAACAGAGGAAAGGAAAAAGCCATATGATCCTGTCACTAGTTGGAGAAAAAGTATTGGACTAAATT
Organism: Heterocephalus glaber; assembly: GCF_053883595.1. Lineage (NCBI taxonomy): Eukaryota > Metazoa > Chordata > Mammalia > Rodentia > Bathyergidae > Heterocephalus > Heterocephalus glaber. Next base: position 2,797,918 of record NW_028258465.1, read on the forward strand.
CCACAGCTGTTCATGGTAAAAGCTATCAGGAGACTAGAAGTAGAACAGAATCTTCTCAACAGATTAAAGACATGTACTCCATACTTCCAGCAAGAATGCCTTATATGAATGGAGAAGATACAATGCTTTCTCCTTAAGGTGGGGAACAAGGGCAGATATGTTTACTCTTCATCTGTCCATTAAACTTTGAAACCTAGGCTCAAATCAAAATAGTCTGGCAATAAACTGACACAATTAGGATAGGATTGGCAAGGTAGAAGCAAAATCTTTATATGTAGATGAAATGATCATCTACAGAGAAAATACTAAGAAATCTCTAGGAGCCCCTAGAACTAGTACTTGAATTTAGCAGGACTGGAAAACACAAGGTACATATAAAAATTCAGGTCTATATATACTTGCTATAAATGAAGAATTGGATATTGAAATTTAAAAGTTATGTAGGACTACAAAGGACCTAGAAAAGTAAAAAGGAAACAAAAAAACAGTGTTGGAGGACATTTAGTACCGAATTTTAAGACTTCTTCTAAAGCTACAGTAATCAAGGCAATGTTGGTGTAAGGAAAGACATCATATAGATCATTGGAATAAAACAGAGAATCTAGAAATAGAACCACACATATATGGTCCACTGAGTTTTGAAAGATTATTTAACATTAGCATTTTACAGAATATAAACTCAATTCAAGAGCCGAGGAAGAGATAGTGTTTTCAGCAAACAGCACTAGAACACCTGGTATCTGTATATAAAAAATTAATCTCAACCCTTTATTTCCATACATAAAAATAACTTGAAAGGATCTATGAACCTAAATATGAAAGCCTAAAAGTATAAAATTTTAAGAAGAAATTATAAGGGAAAATGTTTATGAATTTAGGGTAGGCAAGAACTACCTAGGATACAAAAAACATGATGTATAAAAGAAAAAAATTGATAAATGAGATCCCATCAAAATTTAGAACTTTAAATGACATCATTAAAATGAAAAGTAGTCCTTAAACAGACCATATTTACAATGCATATAACCTATGACCAAAATATATAAAGAACTCTTACAGCTCATTAATAGATAACCCAATTAAAAAGTAGACATAAGAAGATGATAAATAGCCAGTACAGTACAAGGAAAGGTGTGTAACTCTAGAATCAGAAAAATACTAATCAGTACAATAATAAGATTGAATTTTACATTCATTAGGCAGATGAAGTTAAAAGTTTTAAAAGCCTTGTCATGACTTTTTCTTTTTGTTGGATTCTCCTCCTTTGTGTTTAATTTGTCATGCTCAGTGGATTCATTCTTCTGGGCTTCCTGGGGTTGTGATCCTCATTGTCTTTTCCTAGGATATTGTCTAAAATTTTTTGGAGTGCCGGTTTGGTATTCATGAAGTTCCTGAGGTGCTCTTTTTCATAAAAGTATCTTATTTCTCCATCAATTTTGAAAGATAGTTTTGCAGGGCACATCAATCTGGGTTGGAGGCTGTTTTCCTTTAGGGCTTGAAATACATCACTGCAAGCTCTTCTTGCCTTGAGGGTTTGCATTGAGAAGTCTGCTGTGATTCTGATGGTCTTTCCTTTGTATATGATTTGTTTCTTTTCTCTCGCTGCTTGCAGAATTTTGTTCTTCTGTTGGATTTCTGGAATCCTAACTCTTATATGCCTATGTGTAGATTTTTTTTGATCAAGGCTATTTGGAGTCCTATGTGCCTCACTTATCTGTATGTGAAGTTCTTTTCCCCTGCTTGGGAAGTTTTCTGCCATCACTTCTGTGAAGAGTTTTTTTATGTCATCTGCACTCTCTCCTGTTTCTTCATTGACTCCAATCAGTCTTATGTTATTCTTCTTTGCATTGTCTAGCAGCTGCTTGATTGATCTCTCGTGTTCCCTTACAATTTTAAAGCAATTTTGCTTTTCCTGATCACTAATTGCAATCTTATCTTCTATATCTGAAATTCTATCCTCACATTGTTTCATTCTGCTGCTCAGACTTTTGATGAAGTTTTTAATCTCCTAGACATCTGTTTACATCTGTTTTATGGATTCCATTTCTTTCCTATGTTGGGATTCCATCATGTTCCTCAGATCCTCTATTTTTTTATCTGTGTCCACTCTAGATTTAGTAATCATGTCTTGCTCTCTGAGCACAATCTTTACTGTTATCTGAGAAATTATTTCTGATTTCATTTTTCCCAGATCCTCTTTTGTTGCCAGCTCAGAGAGTCCAGGTGGTTGAGTATCAGATTGTTCCATCTCGTTTCCCTTTTGGGTTGCTGTAGGTGATCTGGAAGTCTGTTTTTGAGGCTTGTTTATGTGTCTTCTCATTTCCACGGGGGTGGGGGTGGTGCTTCTGGCACCCGCGTGGCTCACCTTCTCTGCCCTAGGAGCATGGAATGGCGGTGGGGGAGCCTCCTTCCAGGTGCTGGGACTGGCTCACCTTCTCTCTCCATTCTCTTGCTTTTGGCAACTATGTGATGCAAAGGATCATGGTAGTGAGCATGTTGCAGAAAAAGCCACTTGCCCCATGGTGGACAGGAGAAATATAGAGAGAGCTCTAGGACAGGATCCCTCTTCCAAAGGCACATCTTGCTCTAACTAGTGTACTATCCTTGTGGTCCACTCACCTCTCTACACCCCAACTCTGAAGACTGTAGCCTTGGGAATTAAGCTCTCAGCACATGAGCCTCATGGGACACTTCAGACTAACCCACAACAGCATCCCATGGTGCAGAGCATTTAGAGCTTGGTGTAGTAAGGGAAGTAGCACACTGCAAATAAGTAAGTGTAGCAACTTTCACAAAAGGAGCTGCTAGTTGGAATATTCTCCTCTGCTGATGTTCTCTTCAATGTGGGGGGAGCCTCTACTTGTCCTCTACATTTTTTAAGCTTTTTTTGTTCCAGAAGTGCTAGAGTTTTGCCAACAAGAACACTGGCAATGAACTGTTCACCTATGTTCACCTCTACCATTCGTTCCCTCCACAGTTGGTCTTGCTTATCCTCCCTGCAGGCCTCCTGAAGGAGCCAATCCCATCAGATCTTGCAGCCTGGCCCTTGTTTTATATAAATCAATGAGTTGTCAAATTCTTGGGTTCGGTTATCAACTACATTTGGCTCTAATATGAACTAGATTGTCCACTGTTTCTTTATTTGTATGTTGATATTTTGTTCTGCAAGTTGTTTATGCTTTGTTCCTATTTTCAGGTTAGTTAAGAACATGAGAAAGGAAGATGGATGGTATTTTTACTGGGTCAGATAACATACACCTTCATCAGTGTGTTAGAGAAAATAGTCTGATAAATTGGTAAATTGAGCCAAGTTGGGAATGGAAGGCAAAACTGCAGCTAAGCAGCCAATTAATAAAGCATTTCAGTGTTCAGTGACATGTGAAATTGGACATACTAATGGCTTTAGGAATAAAGATGAAAAGCATACTTGGAAAAAGGAGCAGAAAAGGGAATTCTAGTGTATAAAAGAATATGGAGCTATTTTAGATCATCAGAAATAAAACTTTGTACTTGAAGAATAGCAATTCATTAAAAGAATAGAATTTCAACTTGTTATATTTTTTCCCTCTCTGTACATATGTGTTCATTTACTTTTAAAAGTCTATTCTTGGTTTGGACTTGTGATTTTTAATCATGCAATAAAAAATAACCTTGTCCATCTAAATGAAACGTTTTCAAAACAAGTTAATCACATATGCATTTCTTCAACTAGCTTCTTCTTAATTGTGATTCCAATCAAAACTGCATGAACTTTTCCAAAGAGGAAAATTTACAGTCCTCACATATACTGCTGTACGTGAAGGATTCAGATGAGTCTGCTAATTAGGTTATTGCAATTTTGCATGAGTTTACACTTCTATCACACAAGGAAATGGAAGGAGAACAAAAGAAGCAATAAAATAGAAGAAAAGTATAGCCTTTCTTATTCATTTCATATCAGAAAATACCCTAGACAACACTTTGAGCTTGAGTTCCTCTACTCTTGAGATGTATTAAAGTAGGACAATCGCATTTCACTTGTGGGGCTAGGATTGCAGTTTTAAATAAGGAGTGAAGACTTCATGTCAAGGGAGAAGAATGTCATGCTTTATATTGGTTTACAAGAGTCATCATTTATGAAATAATCTTTATAAAGTTACTGAAGAGATGATTTCCCCTAATCATGTTATTTTCCTTCTGTGTTATCTTCCATCATTGTTGCTGAAATAAATCAGATAGTCTTTGTTATATTAACAAGATAACTGAGATCATAAGGAACATAATAACAGCAACAATATTCATGAGGGGAATATAGATTGCTCTATTTTGAATATTTTTCAAAGAAAATATGTTTCTTGTTTTCATTATATTTTGACCAAATTTTTCAAACAAGGGTAACAGTTGTGTGTATGCAATTGTTTGTGTACAATTGTGTGTGGCTAAGCACATGCAGTCTCGGAAAGGCTTTGAAGAAGCTCCTATCAACATAACGTCCAGACAGACAACAGTTCACAGTTACATGCAGACATTTGAGGGTAGCATTTTCCCCACTCTGTCATCCTGTTTTCTAATGAAGTCAAAGGAAATGGAGGTTTTAACTCCCTGAAATAGCCTGCAGCTTCTCAGTTTTAGAAAGCGTATTATTACAGAGCGTGGTTAGTGAGATTGGCCAACAAATGAGCCCAGGAAGTTTAGGAAGCCCAGATGAAGTGAGAGAGACTGCGTTACATGCTAAGAAGCCAAAGGAAGACAGACAAGCCTGCAGAGGACAGTGGGGGCAGCAGACGCCACCTGCCTGCAGTGGATGAATTCCACCCAGCGGTGTCAAGGAAAGCTATGTCCACTGTGACATAAAAATTCCAATCACAGAAGACAGTTTCCTTTGAGGACACCAGTTATATTAATATTTTACTTTCTACCACATTCTATAACCCAGTCAAAATAAAAATCATGGTCTTCTAGTGTTTTGGGCTTTTTTTGTAGAGCATAAACATCAAAACATAAACTCTCCTAGTCTGAATGTCCTATAGATGAAAGAAGCAAAATGGAAAACAACCTGAGTAAAATTAAGAAGTTGTGAAGAAAACCTGCTGCCTTCTTAGGCTGGTTAAAGTCACAGACTCTGGAGCCTGGCCACTCAGGGTTAAGTCAGGGATCTGAAGTACTGTGTTGCTCATCCATAAACAGCTCACTGACCTGCCCTGCTCTTCGGTCTTCCCGTCCATGTAGAGGATTTTGATAAAGACACTACCTACTTCATTGATAAGGGACAGCAAAGACTAAATGACTTACCAAAACAACACCATACCTTATGAATGTGTCCACAGATCTTCAAAACTATTTGCAACTTAAATAAAGAAATGTTGTGTTTATGAATTTATTATAAAAACCAACAACATTATAAAATTTGATTCATATCAATGAGTTAAATTACAAAGCATTCCCTATTTTTAAAAAAGAGACATGCTGAAATATCCCCAATGATATTACAAGCTGGAAAACAAAGTAACATTTGTTCCTATAATTGGAGGTTATTCTTTATAAATCAAAGAATTCAGTAAAGTCCTCTCATAGATATTTTCTGAAGATGTTGCAAATATTCTTCAAACTACAAGAGTACTCTTAGGAATGTGGAGGCATGTCATCAGTTTCCTGTGCAGGAGGAAGGGTGACCAAGGATGAACTGCCAGCGAAGGCTGCAACTCAAAACCTTCACTGAACTGAGCAGAAGGCCGAAGTATTCACCTGATGGGACACTAATGAGAACTGAAATGCTGCTGCCGGAATCTGCTCACAATAGCGCTTCCCTGGTCGCTTCTTTTTTCTTGTTCTTTGAGACCTCCATTTGGACCCTTAGCACAAAAGACTTCCCCTTCTGATATTTGCACAATATACAGGCAATGGTGCATTACAAAGTGGAAATTAAACAATCTCTATCGTGTCTCGAATTTGGATCGATTCTGGACATGAAGAGAGGATATAAAGTATAAAGGAATCATTTGAATAAATGAGTCTATACACAGAATATAATAGAATATATATATAGAGAGAGAGAGTGAGAGAGAGAGGGAGAAAGGAGAGAGAATCTTTTCATCATTTCATTCTAGGAAATTGAGCCCTTTGGAACACAGCTGTTAATGCAGATTATGCAGATAATGCAACTTGAAAAATAGTAAAATTTACAAAACAAATGATGAATTCAAAGTGTTCAATTCTTTTTTAGGACTCAAAAAGGATACAGGGGTTTTTTTTTTCAAGTTACATAGAAATTAGAAATGTTTTTGTACTTACAAGCAATTTAAGAATATTTTTCTTAATTTCTCCAGTATTGTTGACATTTTTAAAGACAAAATTTGTATTTTCTCCCTCACAATCTGTAATAGAATTTAAGACACAAATGGAAGGAAAATGCCTGCTCTTTTCCAGGTTCCTTGCTACATCTCCAGTTGCAGCATCCTTTGGGCAAGTGTGCGCTTTCTTTCCGTTTCCCTCTACTCAGTCTCTGCTCTGACCGAGGGCCGCACTGCAGACTTGTGCTGCTGTTTTGGCTTTTCCTTCCTCGTACTCCTCTGGTTTTCTCACTTCAGTCTGCAGCGAAGGGAGGCTAGAAGGTCTCCAGCCTTGGGGAGGTGATTAGACTGTGTGCAGCTCAGACTGCTTGTTATGTTGGCCCTCATCACGTTAGTCCAAATCCCTGAGCACCTTGTACGTTCTACATGAAGTCTTCCTTTGCAGACCTTGCTCATGTGGTCTGTTGTAGATGTCACATGGAGACCATTAACCTTTTTGTTGTGGTGGTGGTTGCTTTGTTTTTTTTCAGATCTAGGGACTGAACCTGGGACTTGGATCATGCTTGGCAAGCACTATACAACTAAGCTATAGTCCCAGTCCCCCGAATCTTTGGAGACAATGGATGATCTGGTAGACAATACTGGTTTTTCCCAACATCAAGTTCTTGTTACTTTGCTGTTGCCAAGAGAACAATACTTTTCATTGCTCTTGCATCTGAAGATATCTCAGAAGGCTAATCTGACAAATGAAATCTGAGGAACACGATGACAACTACCAGGTTGGACAGTGGAAACATCACTGGTCATTCCCCATGCTGTCTTTCCTCCTACCCGGGCAGCTGAGGAGCCTACATTCTGACACTGCAGCTCCGCATGTTGGGTCCTCCCATTGGCTTATGTGAAGTGGAGCTCAGCTTCTGTTTCCAAGAAACATGGACTATTCTTATACCTAAAGGAGACACGGTGTGAGAAGAACTTGTCTTCTATTTCTGAAACCACTGAAAGAAATTTCAGCATAATCTTGTCTGATGCAGAATAGCAGGACATATGGTTAGGACAGGACTGAAATGTCCTGCTACCTTTTAACAGGTCCATATCCATGTAGAAATTCTTAGCAACTAGCCGCTGTGTAAGGGATTAAAGTGTGAGCCAAAGAGTTCCATAGGCAAGACCCTGATTTAGATCTGAAAAGAAAACAAAGTTCATAGTCTAACTTTAATAACATATTAATATGCCATTCAACAAGTTATTTAACATTCTGCCTCCCATTTCCCCAGCTTTAACATAAAGCATATTACCTACGTTTCAGACAAGAGGCAGGGATTAAATAATGAGACAAAGTTACCGAGACATAATACCATCTTGGAAAATAGTATTTCTTGCTTTCAGAAATCTGCTTGATTAGTCTTTAAGGTCTAATGATCATTTTTATTTTCATTTGATTTTAATCATGACATTGGATGGAAGTATGTGTGTGTGTGTGTGACCACATAAACAAGAGACAGAATCAACTTGTCAATCTATTAATCCTACATTGAAATTAATTATGTTTATTATTTTCTAGCTGGCATGATGCCTTAGTTTTGTCATCTATAAAATGGTGAGCTTGACAGGAAAAAATTGGACCATTGGCGGTTATAATAATTTAATGATGTAATAAGTGTAATGCAAAGTGCTTATAAGATATGATTTGAATATTATTATAATAGTTCTACAAGTGTGTTAAAATATACAGGCTAATTAGTGTAAGATAAAGATCTATAAAGCTCTCATCCCTTCTGTTGCCAAGAAGCATTTTCTTCCACTATATCTATATTTTTTTTCAGGTACTGGGGCATTGAACCCAAGGCCTTCCCACTGAGCACACAGATCTACATCTCAGCCTTTCGTATTTTCTGTCTCGAGAGAAGATCTTGCAGAGTAGCTAAGTTTCCCAAGCTGAGCTTCAACTTGAAATCCTGTCTCAGTCTCCCATAGTTCTGGGATTACAGACATGCACCCCCAATATGAGTTACACTACCTTTAATTTTTCTTTAAAAAAAATCATTTAAGATCAAACAGAATAATGTGAAAAAAATTGTGAGTTCTTCATTTCTTAGTAGACCCCTCCAGTACGCATCCCGGTCTAAACTCGCGAGCAGAGGGACTGTGCGGATGCAGACCGCCTGGCTGGGAACTCATGCTGAGTGCGGGGTACAGGGAGGACGGGAAACTGCGCGGGTAGCAGCTAGAATTCAGAGACACAAAAGCACATTCAATATTCCTCCGGGACGAAGACCATACATTATTGATCTCTGTCTCGGTGTATAACATCGCTTATGCATTGTGACAAATAATAAAAGTATTGTAAATAACTCCAAATGCAAGTCATCATTCATGACACATTTTCAGGGTTTGTAAGTTCTTTTATAATGTTTTAGGTTTTTTTCCTCCTTTAAATGCTTTTTGAATTCCAGAAAATAAAAATAAAGTGCATTGATTTGTATCAAATTCTTTGAGTTTATTTGGCATTAGTATTACATAATATCAGCAGATAAGTAAACGTAAAAGCAAATAAAGAATAATCTTTAAGATCTGTATTCCAAAATTGTGGTTGGCTCTCAGTTTTAGCCATTGTTTTTAAAAGCACATTTCTCTGAATATTTTCTATCTTGAGCCCTCTGCAAGAAGAATAGAAGTACACAGGGAAAAAAAAGCTCAAAAAAAGGAAAAAAGTTAACATAATATATTTTACCACGTTTCTGGCTAGACAAGACTTCCTCATTTTGGAAATTAAAAACCAACAAAAAGAAAAGTTAAAGATGATCTTTGTGTTTTTTCATTTTAACTTATTAGTAACTAAGTACTCTAAAAATTAATCATGCAGCAAAACATATACTAAACAAGCAGCAATTCAAAGTATGGCTATATGGTATCTGTTTGTACCCCATAGAAAATGTCAGCAAAAATAATTTTACATCCAAGTGTCAAATTCACAACAACCCCACATAAAAAGTCACATTCACTGGCCTTATTGTGACAGTTTTAGCAAAAATTGATTGACCACACTGAAGTGCCCTTTTTTCTCTCAACATAACTCCATTTGTTTTTGAGACATTACTGTAAAGCAGACCTTAAATCTAACAATCACCAGGCAATCGGAAGCTTTGTTCTGAAGCCTTATAAGGAACTAACTTCTTTATAGTTTCAAATACTGTAAGAAAGTGTAGTCGCCTCATGTAGTATCATAGCCATAGCTTCAGAAGGTACAGCACAGATTTATGATGAATTAAGCTACTTCTAGGTTTTTCACAATCATTTTATTTATTTGCCAAAATAATCACCTTAATCTTGTGTTGGAATTGATATGAATTTGATTAAAAGGACTGCTTTTTCAAGCAGGGGCTTTAAAAAATTTTACTTTAAAGATAGGGTGAAGGAGAGAGAGAGAGGGAAAGATTCAGTTTTTGTCATTTGGGTTTTTTAAGGGTATTGACCATAATGCCATTATGTTTAAGTGTGGTGATTCAAGAATATTACTTGGATCATAATTTATTTTCTGGTTCTACTTAACATTATTTACATAAAATTAATAAATATATATTTGAGTCACTACGTTTTCCTGTCATAGCTTTTCTATTAACATCTTGTGCATGGGTGCATGTGTGTGTGTGTGCATATACTCTTCTGTGAAGATTTTCTCTTAGCCCATCCTCTAACAGGAGTAACCATAATTAAGCAGCTACCTTACCTACTCCAGAACTGCACAGATTTAAATTTAACATAAGCTGTATAACTTGACATGAATTGATTTCATGTTACTTGCTTGAACCCTAAAAGGCTATCTTCACCTAGAAAATGGGATTTGTGAAAGTCACTGATTCAGAGGTTTCATAAAAATGAAATCTGATTCTGAGAACTTGTGAAAAATGAGTAATTTATGAATGTATGATATTAAATTTTCACTGGTTTATAATGTATGTATAATTAAATGGCAGTTTCTTTCAAATCCTTACCCCATAAGGTTTTTTGATCCCTCATTCTAAAATCTCCATTTAGAGTCCTAACCTTTAATTTTTAAAAAATTCTATAACTCTGTAACTTTAAATTCTCAATGACACTTTTCTGGACTCCAAAATAATTGTGTGGATTCTATACATTTAATCACTACACTGCTTATCTTTCTTAATCTTTGTCAACTTAAAATTTGTAGCATCTTAATAAGTTTAAAAAGATGTTTAAGTCAATCAGATGACATAAAAATATTAATATTCATTGTAAAGTGGAAATATGTTTGTTTTCTCAAATCATTTACTTAGGTATATGTTCCACATCCAAGACATATAAACTTCAATCTACTCACCTGTTCCTCAGTTATCAAAGGCTGAGGAAAAAAAGCCAGGAACCAAAGCCTTTCTCCAATAAATGGAATTATACCTCCATCCCAAAGATGACCACACACAGGACCTGAATATATTCTCTACCTGAAAAGGGACACAATACAGAAATTATGTGGAACAGGTTATTCAGAGGAGCCAATTGAGAGCTCCATAAGACCTTAAAATGGTGGCCCTTTGGGGACTGAGGAATATGAGGATTTACACTAAATTAACAGTGTATGTTACAGACAGAGGCAAATGGCTTAGTGGTTCAGATTAAGGGTCCAAAATCAGGCTTAAAATACTATTTGTGATACATTTGATATTACAGAGTGGTGAAAAACTTACTTATATCACTAGTGCGAAGAATCACAAAAATAATCTTATCTCACACTTGCTACAAACCCAAAAATAGTGTCACTTTTGTTCTCTAATTCCTTTGTAACATCTACTCTACTCTCACCAGAAGCAACTGGTAGTCCCAAATTCAAGCCAAATTGAGAAGTAGTTATATGATGAAATAAAGACAGAGAGGAAAGGTAATAAAGTAATAGCAGCACATTTGCATATGAAGTGTAATCAGCCACTGAATTCCTTGACACGGGTACAATACAACAGGCCTCTATGACACTGTAGTGAAGGAGGGAGAACCTGCCCAGGCCCGTACTCCATGAGGGACAATCTCAGAGGCTGTTAGGTGCAGGGGAAATGAACTCCACTGAACTACTGCAGAGAAATCACTGAAAAAATGGGCAAATAAACAATTAATAGCTTTGGGGCAAAGAGAAAGGAAGGATCAATACGCAGAGTTACTACAATATTACCTGAAATAACCACTATTAAATAAAGTATAATGAGAATGCAAGGAAGCAAGATAGTCTGATGTGTAAATCAGGAAACAAAGCAAATCAAACACTGGCAATTGAATGTCCCTTGCAGGGACCCATATTTTTGACTAAGTGGACAAGAACTGCATTTGTGGTTATAAATGCATTTAAAGAAATGAAATTAGTATTAATGATTATCTTAAAACACAAAATGAAAATTCTATGTTCAAAAGTAAAATAACTGAAATGAAAAACTTACTAGATAGGCTTCACAGTACATTTGAACTAACAGAAAAATCAGAAAACGTTACAAATCCTAAAGGAAGTTCTTTAGCATCAGAAGATATCAACACGAAGGAATCAATCATTCAAGAATAAACACAGAGCTGATAAAAGTAGTGATAGAGGTAACTATGAAAATGCCAGACATAAATCTGTCCATATCAATAATAATATGAAATGTGGATATATCATTGAAGTTCATTTAGTTGCCTGATACATTCACATTTAATATCATTATTGATATGGTCAGATTTAAGTCTCCTATTTTTTAACAAACTTACTTTGTGGGGTGATTACACAGCTCCGAATCTACTATAAACCTCTAAATTGGACACTAAAGAGAAGAACTATATGTATAATATATATAATATAACTATTCTAATTCCATAAAACAGCTAAAGATCTAGCTTATATGAAGATAGGAATCAGTGCAAGGAAAAATATTATTATTACTATCTGGTAACAAAACATGGCAAGGTATGTGAAAGATATTTGGCAATAATAAAATCCTAAAATATTTAAGAAGAAATATGACATTATTCAGAACAAAATATGTTTATTGAAAAAATCATTATTTTATTATATGCTTTACTTAAGGTTAGTCTAAGCTATAAACATATACCATTATTGTGCATTAAATTCTTTTAAGTTCTATTACCATTTGTTTACTATACATAATGATTACACTCATCTTGAAGAGGTGCTACATATACATAACACTTCATAATTCTTTGTGCTTTCCCTTCTTCCTCCCTTCCCTCCAATCCTGTCTCTAGATCCTATTCCTATTTGGAAAATATCTATCTCTCTGTTTCCTATTATCTGCCTTTTATTTTGCTCTTCAAATTTTTGAACTTGAGTTTTCTCATATAAGAGAAACCATGTGATACTGAAGCTTTTGTGTCTGTAACTACACTTAATATTATGGTCTCAAGGTGCATCCATTTTCCTGAAAATGACTTAAATTCATCCTTCTTTATGATAAAGTGCTATTTCATTGTGTAAAAATACCACATTTTCTGTATCCATGCACCTGTTGATGTACATGCAGTGCAACTCCAAGGTTTAGCTATTATGAATTTTGCTGTTATAATCATGGGTGTGCATGCATCACTGTATTATGGTGTCCTTACCTTTTCAGGAAGATACCTAGAAGGCGATTAGCTGGGTGGAATAGTATTTCTATTTTCAGTGATTTGAGGAACCTCCATACTGATTTCCATAATGTTTGTACTAATGTACATTCCCACAAACAATATAGAAGAGTTTCTTTTTTTCACATACTCAGTAGCATTTGTTATTACTTGATTTCTTGATGATACTCATGAAATTCTTACATACTTAAAAATATAAAGACAGGTATCTATGTAGAACTATAAGTTAAAACTTCCAGAAAGGAATATAATTTTGTCTAAATATTAATCAGAAGTGTTATCTTTATCATTATATACTAAACAGAGTGTATAAGTGTTTATGAATTACTATGCTCTATTTTATGTTATTGTCACACCCACAATCAATTTGAAGTCTTAGAAATTCCAGAGAGAAAAGTGCTCTAATAGTCTAATTTGGGCAACAAAAATTGCATATCATGTCTAAAATGGCATGGCTGTTAAGTGCTAGAGAAGATGTTCAAATTTAAGTCCTTCTGATCATAAAGTTTAAACTATTTACTACCTTACTGCTCATGGTACAACAACAGAATTTGTAGTGTAATGCATTATTTTTATTTTATGTATTTTAAATGTTTTTCTAAGTTATTGTTAAGAAATATATGGACTCAGTTCATCATCTGGAAATTGAAAATCTAGTGTTCTTCAATCTTTTGGAAAGACTTCTTATCTATAATGTAGTGAGGAATATTAGTAAATGCAAAAGAGTACCAATTGCCACTTATATCTGAAATGTAAATCCTTGTCCCATTATAATTAAATTCAGATTTCAAATTTAGAACATAGAAACTGCTCTTTTGAGTAGTTGTGAATGAGATTTGTTGTATTAACATGGGCGGATGGATGGATACTAGTAGAGTCAAAGTAGTCATAAAGAGCTATGCAGAAGTGGAGATGATTCATACACTGTCACTTAGATTTTTAAAATACACTTTCCTATAATCTAGCTTTAAAATTACAACAAAGAAATTTGTTGAACTCATTGCTCCGTTAAAATATGACAATCTTTCCTCTAGAATAAATTCATCATGAACTTGGAGTTTGCCCTCCTCTATTGGTATATATGTTTGTGATGCATAAAAATTACAGCCATAAATATTTTAATTGAGAGAAAGCTTTAAAGGAAACAAAATCTTTGTTATACGTGGAGAGAATAAAAAGACAATTCTGCCAAATTGTATGCATAATGAAAGTATCAAAAATATAGACATTATCTGTTTTTAATCTCTAATCCCTTAGCTGCCTTTCTGTGAAGTACATATTTACTAAATTCAAACTAATCTATTTCAGTTTCAAATTTCATTTCATTAAGAATGCTGATGTTTTAAATTTGTGACTTTTAAAAATAACTGTTATTAAAGAGTTTATGCATGATTAAAGTAGCTATTGAAATCAGTCCCTTTAGATTACAATGAGAAGCTACAATGTTATTAAAGATACTTTTAAATCACATTTCCTACTTCTGTAATCATGTAAGCATATGTTCTCCATAATGATAGTCATCAAGTTAATGTAGTTTGATTCATTTTGGAAATTAGCCATAGTCCTGTCTACTCTAAACACAGAAACAGCCATATGAATATATTATTCTATGTAGAGTGATAATTATAATGGGTAGCCTCTTCATGCTAAATCTTAAAAAAATTCAATGACTCAGACAAAAAATAAGGTTGCACTCTTGTATGGATCTACTATTGCAATCAGATTCTGTGTCTGTTTTCTGTTGTCAATGTTTATTTTGATTTTTAACTTTTTATTTCCTCTCCACAAAATGAATAAAACAGATGTCTACTGAGGATGAGATAACAGGATGCATACATCTTTAAAATTTTTCTTATGTTATTTTTCTAAGAATACATATAACATAAAATCTACTCTTTTAACAGATTTTAAAGTTTATGCTATAGTATTATTAATTCCAGGCATATTGTGCAGAAGATTTTTAGAAGTTGTTTATCTAGCATAACTAAAATTTTATACAAATTGTCTAGATGATTTGTAAAAATACTTCATAATCACATTCTAGAACTCTTTGAGAAACTGATGAAATCAATGTTTAAAGGATTTTTCTTACATAATTACATGTCATAGTGCAGAAGCCAGTTTAAATAATTGCATTTTTCATGTTAAAACTATGCAAGTCTGATGGGAAAAACACTTAGAACAAATATAAGATAGAATGTGGTATTCCATTAGAAGGATTCTGATTACATTGGCAATTCTCCCATGGTTTGGTTTATTTCTATTCCTTATTTTCATTAAATTGCTATGGTTTACTACAAGGTTTATAGCTTTTGGCAGAAGAAAATCAGTGACAATGACTTAGGGGAGACTTAATCTCATGAAAGAAATAAATGCTTGTCAATCAAGAAGTTTTAACCTTTACTGCGTTTTGACCTTTACATTTTCAAGGTGAGCCTATTATTTGGAAGTGAGTAACACAAACTCCACAGTATGCACAATGATCAATACAATCAACAGACCTTCACACTGTATGTTTAAAGGTATTAAGAAGATAAACAAACATCAGAATTTTACCAGTTGAAACAATCATGTATTGGATGCTTGCCTCATTGGGAAATTTATAATTGATCTCTACCCTGAACTCAGCAGCCTTATGCTGAGGAACTCCACAAGAGGGAAAGAGAAGTGTTAGCTAAATGTTAGCAAGTATTTTCAAGTTTAGATTTGATAGCAACGTGCATGTTTATCAATTACATAAAGTGAAATATATCATAAGGCAATTTTTCAAAAATTAATTTTATACTCATGTTTGTCTTTTATTTATCTATTAAGATATTTTGAGTATCTCTTATGTATAGTGATTGTTCTATAATCTGATGATAGCGATTAATAAAACATGCATGCCGACTGTCCCATTAAAGCTTTTATTTTGTTGTAGAAATCAGTGTTGAACATTCCAGGACAATGAAATATGTTGTCCAAAGTATGATGATAATCTGAGAGGAGAAGAATGAGACAGGGCAATGCCCTGACCCGGCTTGCATAGATATGAGAATTTATGTAAGGAAATGTAATTTGAACTTTCTTAAAAGAGGAAAAGAAATTACTTAGCTCAGAATTACGTGACTTGTACAATCAGGTGGATTTAGTGGTGGAAGCAGGGAAGAGAACAGGGCTCCAAAAACATGACACAGAAGTTGGATAATCCGGAAATGGGAGAGAACATGAAACACAAGGAGAGAGTTTTCCATTTCCGTTTGTTCTTTTTGATAATTTTTTCACGTTTTACTTTTATATGCTTTCTGACCCAAATTTTGCTGTTATTTTATTTATAAAGATGTGTTTGAAAACTTTAAATTATACAAAACATTTGCTGTGTGCCAATCCAATTACTGGTCCTGGCACCCGGTCTTCATTGCCCTCTGACATCACGTTTCTCTTCAGTGTCCTCCATCTTTAACTTGAAGAACTTCTTTCAGCATTGCCTGCTGAGAACATCTGCTGGTAAAGGCTCTCTCATCTTTCTTTTAAATTAAATACACATTATTATAGCTTGGTGATCCAAATATGTTTGTGACGAGTAGAGAACCTGGGTAATTTTATACTATTTTACTCTTATTAGATAAGCTCTTACGCTTTGCTTTTTCACATCTAGCTAGTAGGATTTTATTGAATGCTGACATTGTGTATTCTATATGGAGTGTTTGGATTTGGCGATCTTCTTTTAAGGAATTTTAAACTTGCTTTGGCACAGAGTTTAACTAAAATTTACCTTCCATCTAAGTCAATTTGGCTGCTTACCCTTTGTTGAATGCTTTATTAGGGAGAGTCCACCAGTGTGAGTTTATACTTAATTTCAATGTGCAGCCTTGCTGGGGTCTCTGATGATTATTCCATAGCTTTCAAGGTCTCTGTATTCTGGTCAAGTGGAATTCTAATATCCATTATCCATGTTCTCCAAGAACTGCTCAATCTATAGCTTCTTGGCAATTGGTCAACATTAAAATTAATTTCACTTAACACATTCGGCAAATATTTAAAGAACACATCTGCAGAGACAGGGTCTCACCGTGTAGCTCAGGTTGTCCTGAAACTCTCCAGCCACTGCTGCTTCACCCACCAGAGTCCTGGAATTACAGGTGTGTGCCACCATCCTTGGTTTGGTTGTGGTTTTGCTTAATTTACTTCTCCCCAGTACTCTGCCTCATGGATTTGAACCACTTCTCCTTCTGGTTTCTAATCAGAGAATATTTCAGTCCCGTCTTATGACCCCATCTCTTTCCACGGTTCAAAATTTGTCTCTTACTCAAACCCAGGAGTATGATTATACTTGTTTTCTCTCTCTAAGGGCTGCCCTACTTATTGGTCCAATGCCAACAAAATGTTGTTTTGTGTACCTTCTACAATGCTCTAGATTTTAAAGCATTGTGCAAAATTCTGTGTCACTAATTCCTCCATACCCTACATCATAAACTTTGATTTTTAGGTTCTTAGCAGTAGTGTTGCTATAGTAATGACTTATTAATTCCTAACAGAAAACACAAGTCTAATTTTTTATTTCATTTTAATATCATTCCCTGCCTTTGAAAATATCTCTAATAAACAATACGTGACTAAAAATACTTAAAGGCTGTATTATGCTCATAATCATCAAAGCTGTGAATTTCAATCAAATAATATATAAACTGGATAATAATTTTTAATTGCATAATTCTAGGTGATTCTTTTTTTAGGGCCATAATCAGATTTCAATACTTCGGCTCCTATAATACTGAGTTTGAGAAATCTGGACTACATGAACATCAAAAACTTTTCACATACATACATTCTATATCTAAGATACATGCAATTAATATGTATTGTGTATTGCACATATAATAATATGTGTTTATGTATTTAAAATATAAACAAATAATAAATTTGAGACACAAACATATATATGCTGCTTATAAATTTCTCTCCCTACCTCTATCAAATGTTCCTCAGATTTTCTGTGTATGCTGATAGGTTTCCCACTACCTCAGCAGCTATTATGTATAGTAGCTGCCCTCTTCCTATCATGCCTTGCCCCCTCCCCTGTGTGACATCATGCCAAGATGGTTGCTCACACCAAGGAATAAACCCTTCTTCCCAGCATGCCCCTGTTCCTGCCTAGAAAGTAACCTAATACTAGCTCACCTCCTACCATCTAGTGACATCACTGGCTCTTCCATTCCTTAGTCACTACCTCACTTAACCCCACCTCAGCCCCTACAAACCCCACTCCAGCCTCTATAAAAGACTCTCCCTGCCCCAGCCATATTGCTTTTGTCTCTCCTTTGTTCAGAGACAGTCCGGCAGATCCATTCCCCTAATAAAGGCTTGTTGTGGCCTGGTCTGTTCTTGGTTTTTGGCCCTTTTGCCTGACATTTCTGGTGCCATGACTCGGATGGTAGATGGTCCATTAATGGACGATCCCACCGCAGGATGGGGTTGATTGACCTTTTGGCCATCTCCATTGGACGGACCTTATCTGCCATTGCCAGGACCCTCCAGGGCTTTCTACTTTTGCCATTACTGACGCTACACATCCACACCAGTCACCAATGTCTGGGTGAGTGGGGAGTTCAGCCTGCCTCTCGTCGGGTTCTCTGTCTCATTCTCTCTCCCTCCAGGGACTTCTCAGAAATCCAAGCGCTTGGTCAGAGAAACCCCCAAGGCCACTGGGCCCAGGACCGTGCCCCTGGGAGATGTCCCATCGGCCCGCCTCCTCTCGTTCTCTCCCTCTGGGAGACTCACTTGGAGATTGTCAAAGGAGACAAGGATGCTTCTCCCCTTTGTCTTTCTCCCTGGGAGCTGCCTCCTCCTCACCCGCTCTAACCAGGGGGCCCAACAATCCAAACCCCACTCCTCAACGCCTCCCGGCTGCCTTCTGCCACAATTCAAACCTCTCAGATTGTTGGGACCAGACTTTAAGCCAAAAAGACTTGTTTTCTATTGTAATCAGGTTTGGCCTCAGTATAAATTAGATAATGGGTTTCCATGGCCCAAAAATGGCACTTTCAATTTTAACATACTGTGTGATTTACACAACTTCTGTCAACGCAATGGCAAAAGGTCAGATATCGCCTACATGCAAGCCTTTTCTACCTATGCTCTTAACCCTCCCTCTGTCAAACCTGTTCTCCTTCTTAAGTACTCCTAGCCTGAGCCGATCACTCACTGCTCATACCTCCCCTCACTTTATAACTCTGTTGATAGGAAAAAAGTTTTAAAGTTTAATAGATTAGCTATTAAAGTAGTTGTGGAAGCAAACTAGGTAGTGTATCCCTTTAAAAACTTGCCTTAGCCCATTGCTTCTGCTGTTTAAAGTGAAGGTTATATAGCTTCTTTGATTTGTAGCTCCACTATAGATAACATCCTAGCTCTAAAGAATGAAGTGGGAATCCTTTAACAAACCTGTGATATATGTGCCTTAACTGTCATGTGTTTAGGGCTGTAATCAGTGACAGAAACCACCTGTGTCTAACCATTAAACAGGAATTGGAACTTTATTTACTTAACAAAGACCACTAGGGATGAGATAATGACTGACAAAAGTATAAAATGTTTATAGTGAGTTGGAGACAAAATATTTAAAAAGCTATGAGTAAAAGATATATTTTTGATATAAAAGAATTTTATATGTTTGTCTTGTTAGCAGGACAAGACCAAACGGCCTAGGTATGTCAAGAAGGTGTGTGGAAGTGATTTATAAAGGAAATATATATGTTTACTTGTTGGTTTCAAGTTTATTATAAAAGGTTTACAGGAATACAGGTTTCATTGCTTCTGATTTTAATTCTACAAGAGATCTCTGTTAATTGACTTACAAAAAGTTTTAAATAGTCTTATTTATAATTATAAACCTAAAATTATAAAGAGATTATAATTCCATTGGGCTAAATATATTTGAGTGCACTCTAGTTTTAGAAATTGTCTTATATCTTTGTTTTTTGTCCAATTGTACAGCTGTCTTGTTTATAGATAAAGGTTATTAAGTTCAAGGCATGCTCCCCTTGGTGAACAGAGGAGTGGCCGCATGGAAATATTTTCCAGTCTTTGTTTACTAGGGGAACCTCAACAGTTTTCATCTTACAACAGACGGACCTGATAGTATTCATAGCCTTCTAAAAGACTTACAAGAATAAATATTACTTAAATATATTATTATACTGTTTATATCAATTGTCATCAAAGGGATAAGTTCTAAATATGTTATTATGGTGTGCTTACACTGATCATTTTCAAAGGACTAAATATCCTGTAAAAAAAAACAATAGCAAGGTTTTGTTTTTTCTAGTGTACTAAACGTATTTGTACTTTCTGACTGTACAGGTTTTCTAATATTTGTTTATGATAATAACCTCTTTTTGATTCAGGTATTTGCCTTTTCATGCACTCCAGCTATTTATGACAACAGATACATATATGGGCTGAGATATTTTCTTTAGACGGTATCCTATCAAAAGATAATTTATTTATTTATTTATTTTTAAAAGATAATAATTGAGATAACTTTTGGTGTTTTAAAAAATGAGTACGTTTAACAATGGCTATTTTATATCAAGATGGACATTTAAATGTGTTACAAAGGTAAAGTCATCATAATTGTCATGTTAAAATATTATTTGTGGCTCTTTTTCTGTTACTATTCTACAGGAATTCAACTACTAAAAAACAACCATGACTGATAACAGTAACAGTTCTCTATATTTTAAATTCCAAAATGCTTGTTATTCAGGTAAAATTATAATAGTTAAGTTCATTACTCTTGTTACAATGCTAACGCTATTGACCTTCTCTTCTGGGTCTTCAACAACTAAAGTTTGGAGACCAAAACTAAAAGGTAACTGGGCTATGAGGACAGCCAATATTTTGGTCCTGGCCCCTCAAGGTCAAGAAAGTTCCAGGACATGAGGGAGCCTTCTCTACATCTTTGGTAAGTCACTCAAGCTCCTAAACTGAGAGATTGCTGGACACCAGAGGACAATGTACTGTGTGCCAAAGGAGGGTCACCAAGAACAAAATCTCCCACACTTTCACTGAAAGCAACTTGGTCAAGTAAGGCCATGACCCATCCAGATGGCTGACACTGACAGAGGAGCAGAGAGGCTCTGTACATGGTTCCAAAGTAATGGCCTGGGGAGACTTAACTGACCTTGACAGGTCTCAATTTAACTTGGTCTTAAACATTCAGCAGAAAAATAACCAAAAGAGGTATAAAACAATGACATAATAATAAAGCTAGACTTCAGAAAAATTAAGACATAGCCCACCCATTAAAATCTTTTGGTTCACTCATGACACAGCCATTTCAAAAAGACAAAACTTTGGGTACTAAATAGAAGGGAAAATCATTAATTAGCTACAAGTGTGTACAGACTCTTTTCAGAAAAATTAAAAGAATTTCTTTACAGGTGTCCAATCCTAGAAATCACTGGTCTCCAGATCCCTCCTTTTAGATAAGTGTTTTTCTAATTCTGTGATAACTAAGTAACTATCATGTAGTGATCAAAAACAAAAAAACAAAAAACCATAAAGTAAGAGTATTGGGAAAAAATCACCTGCTTGTCAGCCACAGTCAGGATAAGTTCTATACCAAGCAGCCACAAGATTTATTCCTTTTAAAATAATGTACATCCTTGTTCTCTGTTTATGATGCCTCTTCTCATTGTGCTCATATTTCCTAGATACCTACCTGTGTCTGAAAAGATCAAGCCTTTTATGTTACACTTGATCACCTTAAGTTGGCCAGTGTCCTTGTTGAGGTTATCAGTTCTCTTTATTTTTAAATATATCTAGGAGGCCTCCAAAAACTGAGAGATACAGAAATAAACCTGTCCTTTACACAACTATTCCATGGCTTTGCTGGAACTATCAACTAAAATGTTTGTTTTCACGGCCTTGAATTTAAAGGACAAGTCAGGGTCATAGTAACACTACGCTCATCGGTATGTTGGCCTCCAAAAGACATTTTCTCAGTTACATACACCTTTGATATTAAAAAAAAAGGATTATAAAGATTATATAATGTGTTTATCACTTTTCCACTCATTCTCTAAGAGCAAGGACATGACACATGGGCCCTTAGATCAGGAGCTACAATCTCTTACTTCCATAACAGTCTCTTACTTCTATAACAAATGAGCCCCTAATCATCCAGCTGTCTCTGTAAAACCTATGTAAATAATGAATAAAATATTACATGTCAAATGAAAAAAATTAAAACTCAATGAGCCAGATAGATATGCCCCCCAAAGTACTAATCAATGGTGGGGTACATTTGGTTCCTGGAGCTCATGGTTCCCCTGGCTATTACCACTCTTGGGACCCCTCAGTATTATCTGTTTAATTCTCTGTTTTGGACCGTACCTGGTTCGCTGTTTTCAAAATTTCTTGCAGGAATGATTGAGGACATTCATCAGTCAGACAGTCATGGAGTTTATCATGGCAGGGTACCAGCCAGTACAACAAAAGGAAGAGTTCCCCACTTGCCACAGGCCTCATCAGATCCAGGTCTAGGCCCGATCTTCGCCCCTTGTCAGCAGAAAGCAGCTCCAGAAGAAGAGACCTTCATCCAACTATCACAAAACAAAAGCCTGGAATGATAGGTTTCCCACTACCTCAGCAGCTATTATGTATAGTAGCTGCCCTCTTCCTATCTTGCCTTGCCCCCTCCCCTGTGTTACATCATGCCAAGATGGTTGCTTCCACCAAAGAACAAACCCTTCTTCCCAGCATGCCCCTGTTCCCACCTAGAGAGTAATCTAATACTCGCTCACCTCCTACCACTAGTGACGTCACTGACTCCTCCATTCCCTAGTCACTACCTCACTCAACCCCACCTCAGTCTCTATAAAAGACTCCCTGCCCCGGCCATATTGCTTTGTCTCTCCTCTGTTCAGAGACAGCCCGGCAGATCTACTCCCCTAATAAAGGCTTGTTGTGGCCTGGTCTGGTCTTGGTTTTTGGCCCTTTTACCTGACATATGCAATTTATGTAAAATAATTTTCTTGATAATCAAGGAAGAGAAGGCATCCTGGTTGTCAAACGAAAAAGTTTTGACGCAAGTCTTCACATCCACTTTCAACAAATTTGCATCTTATAAACTCATTCAAAGTGGAAATTTCATCTTCCTCCTCATGAGAAAGATTAGAATAGAGATGTGAAAAATAAAAATATTGAGATGATATTATGAAGAGAAACCTCTAAATAGAACACAGAAGAAAAATAGTAACAGGCTCTTTTTTTAGAATGAATTTCTGAGATTGGCTTTCTGGGGCTGAAGTTGGGCGGGCTGATACTATGCTATCAACCTGTCAAGCATTTTTACCCAAACCAGTGTTACGTAAAATTGGGACTGATACTTGCAACTATATTAAAATCCTCCTTTGAATATTTCGAACACAAAATAAATTATAATGGGAAGTTCCAAAGCAAAGTTCTAAAAGGAAATAAAAAATTCTACCTAGACTCCTATACATAATAATCTCCCACGCTTAGATGCAATGTATCCCACCGAACACAGAGTGCCAGAATGAAGAGCCATAAAATTTCTGTGACGCTCTCATAGCGCTTTTTCCATCCTTCCTCCCTTTTGCAGCAGTTGTCAGCTATGTAGGCGACACCACAACCAGCACATGTGCTCAGCGCTTAGGGGGTGGCCCCACTCTGCTCTCCACCGGAGAGACCCGGGCCCAGCCCGCTGCGCTGGTACCCACAGCGCCTGCCCTTCCCATTACACTGAGTGCGCCCCCTGGCGCTTCTCCCGTACACTCAGAACGCCCATTCTCCCTAGGCATCTCACCATGTAAAACTCTGAGCCACAAGGGGGAGAGGATGGGTTGTATTGAATAATCTAACACTTAAAATACCCTGGATTCAAAGTGTGTCGATATTGTCAAGAATATGGAATCTCTCTTTCATACAAGATGATGTACCTTATAAAAATATTCAAAATGCAAAGCAAATTAGAGAATTGCAAGCAGGCAGACATGATTCTAGCCAGGAAATTTCAAACAGAAGGAGAAACTCCTGGGGACAGGTAAAATCTTCAGCTTATTTCTAAAAGAGATGGGTGTTCCATTTGGTTATGGTCACATTAAAAAATAACTCCACCACCAATTATAAACCAGTGGTCTAAATTTATTTGGCTGCTCCAAATTTGAAGCTCATTGGCCAGCTTATGTGGGGTCTTGAGGATGAGAGAAAATTGGGATCACAGGTACCCCAGTGAGAAGGCTGCTATAAAAAGGAAGACTCTTAAGAATTATAGCAAAGGAGGGACACTGGAAACAAATGGGCACAGGAAGACCCAAAAATGGTGACAGTAAACTCAAGGAGCCTCCTCCTGGAAATTACCGTGGAAACAGACACCACAAGACTCATGTGTGAGGAAGCAGATTCCCCAGCCACAATGCCACCCACACACCTCCCGAACCAACTCTGCTGCCGCTTTCTGATTTCCTCATTGTTCTCCTTTGTTGTCTTTTATCGTCACAGTGGCAGAGACTCACATAGGTTTCACGAAATGTGATGGCTTTCCTCCTACTACTCCATTTTTCATGAGATCCAGTCCGTAAATAATATTATCAAGTGATTCAAAGGCATTCTCAGAATGTCTTCTTTTTAAAGCAAATATGGTTTCTTTAAAGATCGGGTTTAACATGTGCTATCATTTTTGTTATCACAGTTCTAAAAGTATTTTGAACTCACTTTTATTTCTATAATTATAATGCTTATATCCTGTGCTTTTAGGTTACAACCAACCAGTTCTTATTTTTCACACTAGTGGGCCAGGAATTTAGCTCAGTGGTGTCGGCACCTGCCTCGCAAGTGCAAGGACCCAATTTTGATCCCCGGTACCAAAAAAAGAGAAAGGTATATTTTTCACACTAGTTTTACTAATACATGTATTTATTTCAAGGACATCTGAATCTCTAAACACATCTATTTCTCTGACTTGCCACATGACTGCAAACATGGCTGAGTATATATTCACAGCTCCACTATAAACCTTTCAAAAATTGTAAGAAGTATTCAGTTGTCTTCTAGCATTTAGTACCACTGAGGTAGTGCAGGAGAAAGCTAATTTTTATTGCAGATCTGACAAACTCTTTTAGCTTGGATTTATCTATTTGCTGGGAAAGGTTTTCTCCTCCGCATACCACTGTTATGGGTCTACTTCCATCCTACCGGCTATGACGTCATCTCAAGGCCTAAGGGGACTGGAGGGGCCAATATGGAATTGATCACCAGGACGCAGATGGACAGGAAGCCTCAGCTCCTTGAGAACAGATCCTTCTAGGGAACTGCTGGAGCATCCGAAGCAAGGCCTTCACACCTCAGAGCATCAACAGACTCAGAGAGAACAAGATGTCTTCCATGATGGAGGTGTGAAAGTCACACATGACTTCTGCAACACCCAGTGGGCGGTAGGTGGTCCCTGTCAGGATGGAGCTGGCTGTAAGCGGGATCCCCGCAGAGGCTGCCTTTGGCACCTGGAAGCAGGCACCACACTGTCCTCCTCGCTGACCCCCAGCGCCTTGGTGTGCAGACTGGAGGCCTCTGAAACGGCAAAGCCTCAGAGAAGCTCACTTCAGACTCACTTCTTCAGACTTCTCACTTTACTTTCTTTTCTGCATCGGTGTTGAGTGTCCACTGCCCTGATGTTTATCATTTGGGCCTGGTTTGGCTTGGGCCTGTGTTGAATGCATGTCGGGCCCTGATTCTGAAGGTGCACAGAGTGGATGTCCCTGTTGTGCGTTTCACATGGTTGTCACTGTGAGACTTTAGCTGCAGAGGAGACCTATTCGTCTCTATAAAGACAAGGCAATTCTTGCAGACTTGTTCTATTCATTTACGTTAGAGAAAGTAATTGGTGTTAAGAACATTAACATTATTCAACCCGGAGAAAGTGTCACCAGCTCTACTCACACAGGGAGCATGATGGTCTATTTACTTCCAGCGTAGTTTTAATTTTAATCCCTTACCTAGTTTATGCATTAGTTATATGAAAAAAGTATATGCCAAGAATTTCATCACTTAAGAACATAGTTTACAGCTGAAAGTATGATATAAATATGTTTATAATAAACATAAAAGAATTAAAAGAATGTGCTAGTTGTCAATAATAGGAAAGTGAGAAAGAAGAGAAAGGAATAACTATGAGAAAAGAAAAAAAATGGAAACAAAATCTATGTAAATAGGGAAGGGTGGAGGGGATGAAGGGTGCACAGGTAATGGGGAAAAAAATAAGAACCAAGATACATCATGTACAGGTACAAGCACCCAATGATAAATGTAAACGTATTGTATACCTAAAGTGTACCAATAAAAAATAATAGGAAAGTGAAGACTGAATTAATATGGCAAAGCTTTTACATAAAGCATTAAGGAAAACCAACAGAAAGAAAAAAATTGAATTTGTTATTAATCTAGTTAATTTTGAGTAATGTACTATATGAAAATAGACTAAATAGTGGACTGCAAGGTGCATTTACAAGTATTTTAAATCAAATACTAGAGCTACACTTAATTACTGATTTTGATGATATAGTATTCAATAACAGAAATTTTTAATACTCCATAAATTATTGAATTATTTCATTTCCAGGACTAAAATTCTACTTTTCTTCCCTGGTACAATGTTAAGGCTTTAAAATCTTTTTATTGATATGTTTCATTGACAAGGATTTACACTTAAGTAATAACTAAAGTAACTGCTGACCAAAAAAAAAAAAGCAGTTAAGAAAAATTCCTTTTTTAATGATGTATGTGCTTTACATATTTATAAAATCTTCCTTGAATCCATGTAATCTTCTGGAAAAATCTGTTCAGATGTATGACTATAAAACCTACTTCCTACATTTTATCTATTAAATAAATATTAGCTACACTGTATGTAAGCTTTAGTAAATTATATGAGCAGCATTAAAAATAATGAAGAGTAAATGTATAATTGAAGTTACTAACAGGAGAATTAGAACCTATCTTGAAATTTTAATTAGAGATACTTCTGTTCATATTATTTATTTGCTACAATGTGATAACTCAATTATGGCAAATACCCATATTTTATTTTTAAGTTTACATAAATTCTTCACAAACCTTTGAATCAATCAATCTATCTTGCCTATTCAAACTTTCCTCCAAATTGATTTGAACTTTCTTCTCATTCCTTTCTTCTACTCTAATGAATTTAACTCTAATAATTTTACATAAACATTTGGCAACTTTTTTTGTTTAAACAACAAGAATAGTAAGATTTCTTAACCCAATGGTTTTGGAAATATTAATGCATATTCAGATGGTCAATTATTTAAAGAAACTTTCATAATTTTATGGATTTTAGTGCATTATTTTGTATATCATTATTTAGTATATTATTATTTAGTATATTAATCTATATATTATTGCTTGAGACTGCCATCCAAGATTGTGGCTGAATTATTGATTGTGGTTGAGTAACTGATATAATACTATGCTCATATATACACGGAATAAACCTTCGTAAGAACTTAATTCATTTAACTTATAAACCAAGTTACTCAAATATGTATTATCCCAATTTTCTTTGTACATAATTGATGAGTTATGATTTGTTAAATATAAGCACAAATGTAGTGTTAAGTTCCTTTAAAATATAAAATTTTAATCATCACCAGTTCAGTTTTGATGCATCTAAGATGTCCTCAAAGCTTCATTTCAAAATCTGGTTTCAATATTCTGGTTTAAGAAGCCCAAGTTTCAGAAGGTAATTTCTACTGATTTGAACTATTAGCAAGTAAGCAAGTTCACCATTGAACAGAGACAGAAAGCGTGGATTTTCTTCTGGGGCAGAGGGGTATTGCAGCAGAAAATCAAGCTGAAGTGGTTCCAGAAATCATGCATCAAAGGAAGCTGCCTGAAGGGCCCAGCAAATCCTGGGAGGAAACAGCCTGGCTGAGAACCGCGGGCTGGGCTTGCTTGCATGGGGGCGGGGGGGTCATCAGTTTAAGCCAAGTTTCAACTCAACCGAGCTTCACGATAACTGAGTGTAGCACAGCCTTTATACTGGGCAGTCCCCAGACACTGACCTCTGTCTGAGATGTCACTGAAGGTAAGAATCGAGAGATAAGTCTGCACCTGAAGATAGACATGAAGGAAAAAAAGTAGAAAGCAAGCAAAATGAAAACAACCTTTCCTGTTTATACCGCTATACCTAAAAGTACCAACATTTTAAGCAGATTCACATTTTGTAAAAGAAATCATGACAGTTACACAATGAAAGGAGTATTCCTTTAAGACTACACTTTATTGTTGTTGATTTTGTTTGTTTGTTTTTAGCCAAGAGTTCTTCCTTGTATCCTTTTCATCTTGCTATGAGTTTCTCCAAGAAACACTTTCATTTTTGAAAACTATAGGCCGTGATGAAGAGTCATGCTAATTTGTTAGCAATGATTCAAGCACACTGAAATGAGTGCGTTTGGACTGCATCAACAGCTTTTATGTTTTAATTCCATCACAGAAGTCTCAGGGACCATCACTGTGTCAGTCAATTGGCCAGTGAAATTGTGAACCCCAATGCAGGTCTGCTACCAGTGGTTTCTCTGATAACTTCTTAGTAAACTTTTCTTTAAAGGAAAGATTTCAAGGCTAAAATACTTTAGAAAATAATGAATTAAATTATAACTGGGGACAATGGCATGTTTACTCGCCTGGAATCAGACAGATACACTGTGTTTGGAATGAGGTTCCCCAGTGGGTTTTGTCAAGGCTTGGTCACAGCCCGAAGTGGTACTGAGATGCAGAGGAGACTTTGAGAGGTGAAGACTGTGCATGTCTTCAGATCCTGTCTAAGGGACAGGTTGCACCATGGTCGCTCTCTCCTCCTCTCTTTTACTTTCCAGTCAGGGGGCAGCAGGACCACCACACACTGCTCGAGGTGGGCTGCTGTGCTATGGACCCGAAACAATGAGACCAACTGGTTACAGACTGGAAACCTTTTCTCTTTATAAGTTGATTATCTTGGGTTGTGTGTTATACGCACGGAAGGATGACTAACACAAAATGTTACCAAAAATGTCAATGACCTCTGATTACATGTAAGAATTGTATCTAAAAGATAAACACATGCTAACACCTGGTAAGTTAACTAATTTGTCACAGCAAGTTGTTTCATTACAGTACATGATCTTTCTTTTCCAAGATTTTTTATTTGAGTTTCACAAAGTCCAGAGGATCAGAAATCACAAGTGTTAGAACCAGTTCACTAAAAGGAGAAAAAAATGGTTTGACCTGATTTTCTTATGTTTCTTGGACTTAATGTCTATACTTTGTTTACTATATATTATTTTTCTGTGAAGTTTAATTTCCTTTAAAGTTATTTTACTCATTTCTTTGAGTAATTTTTTCATTTCTTTTAGTTTTCTCCATTCCTCTCCAATTTATTTCTTACATATATTCTGTCAAATGATTAGATTTTCTATGCTGTGAAACAGAGCCAATGATGCCAAATAAAAACTTACTCCTATTACCTATTTCTAATGTGTAATTTAAACAATTAACCTATTGTATTGTTCCTCAAATGTGCTATCAGGATCAATTAATAGCTGAGTAGAAAATAACTTTTTTCTTTTCAGTTTTCTCCTTCTAAAGTGTGTTCTTAACACAATTATGAATTTCTGTTGGAACAGAAGCAAAAGATAACAATAGTGTGCATCATAATTATTTTATCAGTTACCAATGACATGCATACTGTGATCTGTAATTGGTTTGTCCCCACCAAAGCACATGTTTGGTTTTATCTCCCAATGCAGCAATGGTAGAGAAGGTCAGAGCCCCAGGAGGCTCTAAGGTCATGGGAATCTACCTCATCAGAGAGTTGATGACTTCTTGTGGAAGTGGATTAGCTCCCTTGGACATTCAGCCTCCTTTCCTTCTCTTCCACAGGTGCCCACTCTCCATTTCCACTTCTCTACCATGATGTGATGTCTTCAGGTTCACTGAAATGCATAGAGCAGCACATGGTCCCTGTCAGGAGCCAAACAAACACTGTGCCTGATTTCAGCTTTGTCTCTAGAACTAGGACCACAATAACCCTCTTTTCTTTGTAGCCTCCCAGTTCCCAGTTATGTCCCACCAGCGAAAGATTGACTAAGACAACACAATGAACTGTACCAGCCATGCAATTTACATTCCCGAAGCTCCTTTTGTAAGAGACTTACTATAAAAGATTGCATTTTATTTATTTGACTTAGATATTGCATTTTTACAAAATATTTTAAATATTTGTGTTCACTTTAGGATGTTAGCAAGTCAGAGGTAATGAGGCTTGTTAAAGTCTACATGTGAAAGAATTAAATGCAGCAGTCTATAAAGAGATTCTTCTCCTGTGTTTGGTAGATTTTGAATCTGTGGTGAGAAAAGACCTGAGAGAAAACTGACCACGGCTTAGGACAGCTCAGCGTGGTCTCAGATACTGATGGACAATCAGTGTTGTTTGGGCAATGGATGTATTTTCCACTAATATTTCTTGGATTCTTATGATTACAAAGGACAGATGACATCCCATTGTCCACCAACATTAGCAGGGTTGATTAGAAGGAAGGATTATTTGCTTCCATTTCCATAGTCTTTGGAAACATACATCATAAGGAAAAAATGCAAGTTTGACAGATGGTCATAAATTAAATCAGGAAAAACATTTTATTAAGAGCTTCAAACTAATGTAGCATGATCTCCAAGTGGGGGCTGAATATCTTCAGCTGAAGTGTATGGTAAAAAAGTGCAGATAAGAGCTAAGAGTGCTGTAAGAATTTCCTATGAAATTGTGCATCGAAATCTAGATGTATTACCTTATGATATTAGGTACATTCACAGAAAAAGCAAGCAATCCCAAGTGATGTGTCTCAAATTTTGCATTTATGCAAAAACTTCTTAAAAGATGCTATAATTTTACTGAGAGTTGGTTTTAATTAAGTCAATGCAAATATGAATATTAAATATTAAGCACATCATACCTACATTCTAATCTCCATATTAAGAATTTCTGACCTCAGTTGCCCATGAACTAGCACAAACAATCAACAAGTGGGATCTCTTCTTATGAAAAAGCTTCTGCACAGAAAGAGAAACCACCAGCAGTGTGAAGAGACAACCCACAATGTGGGAAAAAAATCTTCACCTGCTTTTCCTCAGACAAAGGTCTACTATCTCAAATCTATAAAGAACTTAAAAAGATCAGACCTCCCAAATTTAAAGACCCAATCCAAAAATGGGCATCTGAAATGAACAGACATTTCTCAGACAAAGAAGTAGAAATAGCAAATAAATACATAAAAAAATGTTCAACCACTGGCCATTCGAGAGATGCAAATGAAAACAACACTGAGATTCCACCTCACTCCAGAAAGAATGGCTGCTATCATGAAATCAACCAATAACAAATGCTGGCGGGGCTGTGGGGAAAGAGGAACCTTGCTTCACTGCTGGTGGGAGTGTAGACTGGTGCAACCACTGTGGAAATCAGTATAGAGATACCTCAAAGAACTAGGACTGGAAGTCCAATTTGACCCAGCTATTCCCTTGCTGGGGGTCTTCCCCAAAGAATTAAAAGAATCATACCACAGTGATATATGTGTACCCATATTCATAGCACCACAATTTGTAATAACTAAAACTTGGAAGCAGTTTAAATGCCCATCAACTGGAGACTGGATAAAGGAAATGCATTTTTTTTAATAAAATGGAGTATTACTCAGCCATAAAAAATGAGAAATTAGAGACATTTATATCTCAATGGATGTACATGGAGGTGATACTCTTAAGTGAAATAAATAGGACACACATGTATAAATACCGAATAGTTTCTCTGGTGTGAGAAACTGAAAGTGTAAATAAGGACTAAATGTATAATAGGTAATGTGAAATAGGAAGAAAAGGGGCAAAGGGGAAGAAAGTGGGAGGGCTAGGGGAAAGGAAAGAAGGGAATGGGATTAATATGAGAAAATGGAAAAATAGGAACAAAATCTTTGTAAATAGGGAGGAATGGAGGGGTTGAAGGAATGGAGGGCTGGACAAGGGTGAAAAATAAGAACCCAGAGAGATTATGTAAAGGTGCAAATTTCCAATGATGAATGTCATTATATTGTATACCTAAAATGTGCCAATGATTAGAATGAATAATCGATAATGCAAAATAGAAAGAAAAGGTCCAAAGGGGTAGGGGTAGTGGGAGGGGCAGGGGAAAGGAAAGAAGGGAAAGAAAAAATGATGAGAAATGGAAAAAATGGAAATAAAGTCTTTGTAAATAGGGAAGGGTGGAGGGGGTGAAGGGCTAGGAATGGGGAAAAAATAAGAACCAAGATGTATTATGTAAGGGTACAATTCCCAATGAGAAATGTAATTGTGTTGTATACCTACAATGTACCAATAAAAGAATTTTTTAAAAAAAGACTTTCTGGGGAAAGTCTGGAGAAATAAAGTTTTCTTTTCTTAATATTGACATTAGAAGGTACAGTATCAAGGGATGATGTTATTTAAATCAACAGTCTTTTATTTCTTTTGTCATTTGCCATTATTTTTAATAGGTTTAATACAAGTTTGAAGTTTCCCCCGAGAAATAAAATGTGTGCATGCCATAAAGGTGCAGCTTACTCCTTATATTACTTATTCCCATATCAATGGATTTGCCTAATGCCAGCTGTTCTTTTATTAAAATGGTGTTAATTCTATGAACTATTGCAAAATGCTAAAGGCAGTAAGGGACCAAGACTTCTAATTATGCTTAGCACAGGTAGAGCTGAGATATTAAATACACACTTGACTTACTTAAGTTTTACAATATTTTGAGAACTGTGTTTTGACTTTGGTTAATGAGAAATGTTTTGGGGAAAGCAAAGTTATAGTCTCCACCACTTTTTTCTCTCAAGTAAAAGACATTTACAGAATTCTCACCATTTACTCTGTAGAAGTTTGCCATGCTGTTAAACCAGTGTACAGCCTTTCATTTGTGCATTGAAGCAGATGAGGAAGCAAGAGAGAAATCAGTCAGTTGCATAATGCTATGAGCTCTCAATAGATTGAAAAATGAAAGCAACTGCTAATTTCACATCTTACATAGTCAATAAAAGTAAAAAAGCATAATCATCCTTTGAGATACAGGTAATTCCTTAAGATACTTTGCATCAAGGAGTTGTTATCATGTACTTATTAATGAACTGGACAAATATTTTTACAAACTACATTCATATTCCACAGTTGGAATTTGAAAAAAAAGCAAGCTTTCCCTCTGAAATCAAGCGAAAGAGTAGTGTGGGAGATTAGTGTATATATGAGTAAAGGGAAAAACCACTGTGACAAAACCAATAATCATTTTGTGAAGTCATTACAGTAAGAAATATTTGGCATGCCACATCCAAACACGAAAGGGCCATTGACAAAGCATTTCCTCTATGTGGAGGAATCTGCTCGAATTTATTTTTCTGTTGACAATTGCAAGCCCTGTAATTGTTTGTGTAATTGGCTAATTGCAGGTTCACTGAGCCTTGCTTGCTCTAAAATGATGGGCAGGTGGCTAATTATTCTTAAAATTATTTCCACATGCAATAAAATGTATGGGTTTAAAATTGAGGTCGTAAAAAGGAAAGTCATTCATGTTAAATTCTCCCTTTAGACATTTGACACAGTTATTTCTAGAGTACCACAACCATTACATCTTACAAGATGCACTTTTTGCAAGAGAATTTTTACAATTAAAATATTTTCTCATAATATTTACAGAGGAAAAGGAGATAGGAAATGCTATGTAAGGAAGTATTTTCAGATTCTCCATAATACAGCATTTGTTAACATATTAATTCAGAGAATGCCAAGTAAAATTCTGACAGCCTTTTGATGTGATTAATGAGGGGGTGGAGAAAAAGGAGGAGGAGGAGGAGGAGGAGGAGAAGGAGGAGGAGGAGGAGGAGGAGGAGGAGAGAGACAGACAGAGACATGCACTTGAAATCCTTTATAAGAATAGGTTAGGGATTTTAGAAAACATTTTCATTGTGAAATAAAACAGAGAAAGATGCTCAAGCTTAGAAAAATATAGTTATATGTCAAACAACAAAAGTTCCTAACAAAGCAAAAAAT
Source organism: Heterocephalus glaber (assembly GCF_053883595.1). Lineage (NCBI taxonomy): Eukaryota > Metazoa > Chordata > Mammalia > Rodentia > Bathyergidae > Heterocephalus > Heterocephalus glaber. The sequence goes on from NW_028258465.1 coordinate 2,831,928, forward strand.
AAAATGCCTTGGTTAATATATAGTTTCCAAAAATTACACTAAAACTATAGTTACCTGGGAATATTTCAGGGCAAAAAGAGATCATTAATTACATGCTTGGTTTTATTAAATGAAACTTCTCAAAGATTTATTAAAATATCATTTAAAAAATTGACATTACCTAAGTGTGCATGGTCTTTTTAATAGTTAATTTATATTTGAAAACTTAGACTATAAAATTACAACTCAATGATACCTTATTTTTTTTACAAAATGGCTAAGTTGATGACATTTCCATACTCAAAACTAGGGTTCTTTTCCATATTCAAGAATGATGGTGAAACATTATGTCTATTATTGAGAAAATCCCCAATGCACAAATTTGACTGCAGTTTTCTTATTACTACAGTATCTTAACTCATTTCAACAGTATACAATAATCATTGTCTTAAAGTATTTATTTATACCAGGAACTTAAGGGAGTTGTATTATGAAAGGAAAAAGTGAAAACTCATTTAGACAACAATTTGTTCAACCACAAATTTAAAGCTTTTTTTAGCTCTGCAATTTCAGGAACATTCTCTTCCAAAGTTCTCAAGCTATATAACTCAATGGAGATGGTCGTATGAACTAAGATGGCAAATTGTTTTTACATAGTAATGGCAAATAAAACTACAGCAGCTCAAATTCTCTGGAAAAATATAATCTTCTCAATAAAAATTGTCTACCATAGTCACTATCATAAAATGAAAGTGGCCTAATGCCTATGAAATCAGAACAAGGGGAGGTGGTTGTACACTTATGATACATACTGGTGTCCAACAAACCATTCAGCCTGTTGTATCTCTTCCTGTAACCAGAGTATGTGTCCTCCTGATGTAATATGCTTTATCACAGGTCTAGCACCTACATGCATAGGTGCAATCTGGTTTAATATGACTCTAAATGTAAATAGTACTGCCAATCATAAGTTGATTGACATTTTATCATTTAATTCATGGAACATCTCACATGCACTTAGATAATCAGCAACAAGATTCTAGAAAATCTGTTGAAAGGGTAGAAAGTATGCCAGAATGCTAATACTAAATATTAGCTCTGAAAAAATGGATATGATTATATCCAATGAGAAAAATTAACTTTGTTTTAATTGCAGAAAATTTTGTATTGAGTTTAAATTTGGGGGAAGATCAGATTTTTTAAAAGGGTTATGCACATATATCAGAATATTATTTGGCTCACATTTCCAGTGGGTTCAGTCCCGATCTGCTAGCTCCAAAGGAGAGCAGCTTGGTGGAAGTTTCTGGAAGAGGACAGCTGCTTATCTCATGGCAACCTGGAAGCAGAGAGAAGAGGGAGGAGTCAGACAGGATTACACGCTTCTGGGTCACCCCCAGTGACCACCTCTAACCAGGTCCTATCTCCTAAGGGCACATTGAGATCCTGAACGCATCAATGGATGAACCACTAATCAGTGCCTCTTCCACACACAGGAGAGCAGATGGCATTTTAGATCTAAGTCACAGGTTGAATGTCAAATTGAGAAAATTTCATGAGTATCGTAATTGATTGTGAGAATTAAATCAACAATAGTCTTTAAAATTGTTTACATGTTCAACTGATAAAGTTGGTCAGTTGCAAGCCACATGACATTATTGTGAGAACCAGAGAATGTTCAAATTAAAATTAATATAAAATGTTGCTGCAAAATATGTGGGTATGTTCAGTTGCTCTACTTTTGGTGGCTGTGTCAGCTGAAATGTATCTGGGGCATCCCATTTGCTTATAGCCAGCAACTGAATGTATTGCTTGGTCCTCCTGTCATATTTTTTAAAAAATTATTTTTAAGTTCTTTATTTTAAGAAGATATTTTTTATTACTTTCATAAATTATAGTTTCTTTTTTGTTGACTGTATTATGTAAAGGAGAATTGAAAGATTACAATGCTGATTTCTAACGTAGAGACTTGTTTACTTTTTGTCTCATTTTTATTGATTAATTGAATTCATTAGTTCTCATCCATGATCATCAACTTATTTTCTTTTGTAAATGCCTACTCAAAGAGTTACAAATTTATTGTGTTGATCTTCCAAAGACAAACTTGGGAATTTGGATCTAAGGGAAAGACCTTTATGTAGATGGTTGGGTATGAACCCATCATTGGTGCTAAATACTTTGTAAAAGTTTAGGCTAATAAACAAACTCTAAGAAAAAACTGTGATTTTCTTACAGGAGCTTTCATTCCAATGCTAATTTAAATTTTATATAAAGAAAGGAAATTTTTATGAAAGGATAAAACAATGTTATCATAAAGGTATAAGTCTAGCAATAGCAATAGTTCTAGGCTCTTTTATGACAAATAATAACCAATATTTTTAAAATTAATTTTTTCTGCTGTGGATTTCTCAGTGGTGCTGTGCCTGCCTCTTAGTCAAAAGGTCCTGAGTTTGAGCCCTGGTACTGGAAAAAAAATTTTTAATTTTTTCTAACTTTTTTTTTTTACCATTCTAATTATCTTGTAATTCTAAAACATAACTTACAAAAACAACTACAATAAAAATTAATTGACAAACTTTTATAAGTATTAATCTGCTACTTTCAAACACTAAGTTTATCTGACCTTTTTAAACAAAGAAACTAGAAATTTTTGTCTTATTCTTTGGACAGCATCAGGCTCCCAAAGAGTCCCTGTATTATATTCTTCTGGTTCTGATAATCCTTTCCTGTCTCAACTGTTTGCCAATTTTCTATTTATAATGTTGGCTTCTTTTACTCTTCACGTGTTGAGTTAATATAAGCAAAATTAGTTTGCAACACCTGGGCTAGAATATTTAACTCAACAGAAATCCTGTGCCCAAATTATAATAATTTAGAGTTTTATCTCACGGTCATGGTAGCAATAAAGCCACCTGGGAATGTTTTCAAGAGAGTAGGTATAGTAACTGAGAAAAAGTTTATTGTTTACATAAATATATGCAATCCTCCAGTGAACGGTGCCATTTCTGTTTGTAGGTCCAACTCAGCAAAAGATTTGAAATGTAAATCATTGCCCATAGACTTTGAGTTCCAAATCTGCTTTTTATAGACTAGTTTTTTAAAGGAGTGACTGAAGTGGTATAACCCATTTAATAGTGGCATGACATTCTACTTTCAAATATAAAGCTTCAAATTTAGTTTCTTAGAAACCAAAATGCAGGTTATTTTTGTATAATTCCATCTTTTTGCCAGTAGTGGTAAATCTAGTTATTTGTCAAAAGAGAAGTTTTTATAACATATTTTTATAACTCTAAAATCTATTCTCTATTCTATCCTTTAAGGATGTGAGGTACCTTAATAGTAGCACAAACTAAAAGGAGTATGTTAATAGAATTCAATGATACTTAGTGAAACAATCTAGAACTCCAGAAGGGCACGAACAAGAAAGTGAGTCATAGTCATTCCATTCTCTAACAAAATATCATATTAGTCATCCTCAACCCCACACAGTTTCTGAAACACTGCTCAGTTTTTCATGTGAAATTATCTGATCTAGTCCTGTAAAAATATAGATTGGTCCCTCTGTGGTCAAACACTTGAGTCAGTTGGCCACGACCATGAAGCCAAGAAGGGACACGGGACAGAGGGAAACCAAGCACTTGCCCCTCCCCAGAGTAAGCGATATTCTCTCCTCAAATACCTTTCTGAACACAGTCTTCTTCACACGTCCTCAGTACAAAGCACACACATGTGCCCCTTCCTGTCAGAAGAGACCACAAATCACGGACAGGTGATGCAGTGGGAGCAGTATAGTTGGGAGTCATAGTCCTACTGTTTGGGAGGCTGTAATCACTAATGTCACAATTCATCGCACTTCATCATTTTATTCCATATATTTTCTAGTTTTCTTTCTCACTTTCGATTGTGTTTCCCAGTTTGCTTTTTATTTTTGTGTTTTGTTCCATTTTGTTTAGAAAATTTTAGCTTTTATTTTTGCATTGTTTTAATTTCTTATTTTCAGTAGTTAATTAAGAATACATTTTCTTAACCTTGGTACTATGGACATTTTGAGTCCTTAAATAGGGAATCAAAAGAATTCAGTGGTGTTAAGTACCCTGCCCAGGAATGGTAGGTCACCAGTACACCTTTGATGGTGGCAACATTTCTGCCCTCCAGATGTGGCAATGGCAAATTGCTCCAGACATTATGATAATGCTGGCCTGAGGTCACTACTGTAGCAATTTCAGTGTACATCCTGGACTACTCGCTACCGAGTTAGAGTTAAAATAGCAGACATCTAATGGAGAACAGGGAGATAGATAATTTAAAAATGGAAATAGGGCCAAGAGATGAAAGGAAAGGACATGAGGGCAGGGAAAGGGCTGAAGAACTGACATGCGTCATGTCCGTGCACTGACTCCCCAAGATGAACGTAATCATTACGGACTTCAAACTGGAGCAACAGAAATCAAAATTAGAAATGAGATAAAATAGCAGATGCTATGTTTCCCAATTCCATCTTCATTTTTAGTTAGGACTGCCAAATGTATTCCATTGACAATGACAATGCTATAAGTTTTGCCTTGAGTCATCGTATATTTTTAAAAAGAGTAAGATTTAAAAATCTATCATAGCAAAACATTTTCAGTTTCTGACACCCTTCTTTATTTAGTGATAATGTAAGTTTCTATCCAATTTCCTTTCTTCATAGTATACAATTTAACTTGCATATTTTTAATAACACAGAGCTATAGGGGACAAATTCTCTTAGTTCATATTTGTCTGAAAATGCCTTTATGTTGATCTTATTCTTGAGGGATATTTTCACTGGCTATAGACTTCAGATGTGACAGTTATGTTTATTTTCTTATGTTTATATTTTTATTTTCGTATTTTTCACTGTTTTACGCCACCCTTTGTTTCTGAAGTGTGTTTGTTTAGCAGTGTAATCTTTATATGAAATGTCTTTTTTCCTCTGATTGCTTTAAAACTTTCCCTCCACTTGAGGTTCAGTAATGTGGCTGTACATCTAAGTATCATCGGTGTTGCATTAAACACATATGCTGTCTGTAGAGCCAACACTTCCAGCATCAACTGAGTCATTTTTGTTGCACATTTGTCTTTCTCCTTTCATCGATATATGCTTTATTTTCTACGATTGCCCCAAACCCTGTCTTCCACATCTTCAAAGCACTACAATCATGGATTTTCTAATCTTTAAAAACAAAAGCCAAAAACAAAGGAGGAAACTTTAAACAGGGTCCATTTAGGAGGGTTCATGGGAGCCAAGAACCAGCCTGCGGCCTTCACAGATGTGGGAGGCTGTGCAGAGCAGCTGGGCAGAGGAGCCCGGGGTGGTGCTGCCAGGGGCTGGCTTTCTAGGGTCCGCATGGACATGGATGGGGTGGCCTGGTGACAGCCCAGCCTGCCTACTCCTGGGACCTGGGTGCAGAGAGCCTTGCCCAGGGCTGGGTTCTAATACACTCCAGGACTCGTGCTGAATGCTCCAACCAAAGGACTTCCTCCACAAAACACAACTTGACTAGAAATAATTCCTGAAATTTCCCCAGAGCTCTCTCACTGCACGGAGCTAAGGTGACCCTTTTGCTGGATTCCTTGAGACCAGCCAGAACCCCAGCACTGGAGCACTTCTACTCCTCCAAAGGCTGGCAGTACCGGCTTGGCTAGTTCTGACGCTGATGAGCACTTGCACATGAAACCCACAGCTTCCATGAGGGATTCACGTAAGCTGTCCATCAGTCCCGCGTTGTCTTGGTAGCAGCATAAGTGTAACTGCTCAGCGCGTGTGCCCTGCGGGAGATGCAAACCTCAGCCTCACAGCGCCTTCTTCCCAACAGTTTCCCAACAGCTTCCACCTTCTACCCGCGGTTCGTGGGCATTGCTGTGGGACATTTGCTCCAACGAGACCCAAGTTGGACCGCGTCCGATTTAAATAGGGAAATGAAAAGAAATATCTGGAGAGACAATTCTGCATGCTTCTCACTGTACACTAGGAAATAAACATTAGAACTGTTCATCTCTCTGAGTAATGTTCAGGACATTCTTCTCATGGCAAATGTATAGATGTTGAAAGAACTGAAAGGTGATGAGTAGAGGATAAAAGGAGAAAAATAATGTGACCGCGATGGAATTATGAAAAAAAGCCATTGAAGATGTGCTGCTCAGCCATAAAGAAGAATAAATTTAAGTTCTTTGTAGGAAAGTGGATGCATCTTGAGACAAGAATGCTAAGTGATAAATGCATCAGACACAGCAGGTTAAATATTGCATGGTTTCTCTTATATGAAAAATCCAAAGTATAAATAATTTAAAGACCAAAGTAAAAAGGATGATAGGAAACAGGAAAGTGGTTTTGGTGGCAGTGGGAAGGGATCTAAGTATGGTGTAGGCCGAGATGAGAGAGAGTGGATGGGAAGGGGGGAGGGAGGGATCGGCACGCAGTGTGGACTTGCGGCCATCGCGCACGATGGATGCCTTAATTACGCATTTCAAACGAAAGGACCTTACATTTACATATATATTCAACATTTTAAAAAATGGCACACTTGACTCCAAATAAAAACTGAAATGTGATTTGTTCATACAGAATAAAAATTACATTTATTCATGTGACTTACAATGTATGTGTGATTTTAAAGTAGTACTAAATAATATTTCAGATTAATATGCTATAAATTCTTATTTATAAGTGCTAAATATAACACACATAAGGAATTAGAGCTATTTATACAAATGCTGCCAACTCAAAATGTAAAAAAAGAAAATATGGTACAATTTAACAACTTCTAAAAAGATTTACCCTATTTCAAATTAACATATCTCATTAGAATAGGTGACCCAACACACCTTAGTACTCAACAATGAATTGCTATTCACTTTATGGCCATTTTTGAAGTACCGTTCAGAGCACTTCTGGTTGAGTAGTGTAAGTTATGGGTAGAAAGCTAAGATCTTCCTTGTGCCCTATTATGAGCCCCTTATGGTTGAAATAAGGCTTTTAAGGCATAGATTCTAGAGAAAATAACCCAGGCCAAGGCATATCTCTGAAGGAAAGCACATTTAATGGAATTGTAATAACATCTAAGATAAACTAACTTCATCTGTCATTCGTACAAAATAATGTAACTCCTAAGGCAAGAACCCTGGTATATTTAGATGGAAAGAATAAGAGTCTTCAGAGAGAATTGCTACTTTAATAATTAAAACACAAGTATATATTAGAGAATGCTTAACTACTAAATTCAAGTTTTCCAAAGATACCTTCATAAACACATTTATGTATTTAAATACCGTAATCATTTTCTTATATGCAATGAAGAAAGCTTTTGTTTGCTGAATATTTAGAAGGGTTTGGAAAGTGATACTTTATTTACATGCATAAAATAAAAAGCTATGTTGCAACTGCTCATAGTCTTTTAGTTACTTGCTGTGTTATCTTCCGTTGGCTGTATCTGCCCTACTGTATTCCTGTGTTGGAGAGGGAGGCACGGAGCGGGGGAGGAAGAAGAGGGATCCCCAAGTAAGTGATGCCAGGGGATGGAGCTTGCCATCCCCAGGACAGAACAGGGCTTCTGAAAGCAGTGAGTCTCTGCTTTAAATTGAATGTTTCAGTATTTAACCATACTATTAAGTTGATTTCATATCCTGTACTACTACATTCTCTATCTCTGTGATCTCTCTCTCTCCCCCCCCACCTTGATATAAGATTGAAGGTATCAGTGAAATAATGAAGCAATTACTCCTATCCTGCTAATATATTTACTTCTGTTGATTCACTTTTGCACTATTGATAGTTACCTGTAATTTTATTGACCATTAATCATAATAGAAGGCAGTGTCAACACTGGAAACAAGAGTAGAATTTGTGGGTAGAGATCAAAACTAGAAAAGTCAGCCTGTGCTGTTGTTCAAATTCTTAAGCATTGTATTTTACTCAGAATTTAGAAGATTGTTGAAAATGTCATACTGTACACACCAATTTATTAGGAAAATCACATTGTCTTATAAAATGTCACTGCAGGGATATTTGTATAACATATCTTAGACATTGACAGATTTCAGTGTCCTTAGAGAGACATTGGCTCAGGATTTCTCAATTAACCCTATACAGGAATGGATGTTGTCATGTTCCTTAAAGAACTCTTTAAGGGTTAAATCTGTATCTGAGGCTATCTGGAAGCACAAGTGTCCAGCGTTCAAGTTGTAACTCAGGACTTTGGTCGTACATTAAAAAATAAAATTCTGGTCTTACCTTGAGTTGCTCATATGTCAGGCTAGTTATAACTGGAGAGTTCACTGCATTTGAAGTGCTAACATAAGAGATCTCTTAGCTCCTTTTGGATGTAATTCTTGTACACTCAAGATAAATTAACAATGATTAAAACTCTGTCACCTTCAATGTAACAATGAATTATAACATTTCAATGTTTTTCGGGTATGTATGTGATAAAATTCAAATTTAAAAAAGCATAAATGAGATGACATTTAATGCTGATCCAATTGCCTTCCTACTCAAACTCTATCCTTCTGGTAAGTATAGCACACATTATAGCAGTTTAGTCCATCTGCAACTTAAAGACATCCAAATTAACTCTAGCAGTGTTCTTCCCTGTTATGTTTACTGCCTATTCAACATGTCTGATTGAATTTTAATAACAACACTATTTACTGTGCCCAAGATAGAACACTTCTTCACCTGTGAAACACTTCTCCCATAATCACATCAATGGCATTAAATCCCAAGCTCCACGAGAATCTTTTCTAGTCATTCATGTTCTTCTTCCAAGACAGAGATTTGCCCCATCTCCATGATCACCACCCTGGTGCACACAAGCATAATATTTTACCTGGAGTTTTTGATTCTAACTGATCCTCGGGTTTCCATTTTTCTTACCTCCCTCGCCTTTCACCATACAGCAGTCAGAATGATCCTGTTAGCCATGCGAGACTGCCCCTCCTTTCCTCCGCACGCCAAAACTTCCCACATCATAGGATTTAACCTCAAGCTCTGTTCACATCCTGCCGGCTGTCTGTGATCTGTGCTGTGTTACCTTTGGCGCCTCAGCTCCTCGCACTCTTCCCCTATGTCACCTGCAGTCAGTGACCAACTGCAGTCCTTGTGCTGTTCCTAGGCACACAAGGCAAATTCTACAAGCCATTCTTGGACCATCTCAGGGCTGTTTTCTCCGAGTATTAGTTCTTTTGTCTTAATTGATTGTCATATATAACTCACTTTCTCATATCACACGTCATTCCCTGTGTTGCTGACCTTTCTTTGGTTTACTGTACAGTACTCAGCATCATCTCATATATATACATATGAGGCAAAGAAGGTCATTGGTTAAACGAACAATTCCACAGGAAGAGATACCAATTGTAAATATATATGCACTAAATACCAGTGCACCTAATTTTATAAAACAAACACTACCTGACATACATCAGATAAACAACACCACAGTAATACTGGGGGACCTCAATAGTCTACTTTTGCAAGCAGATAAGGAGACAAAAATCAACAAAGAATGTGTTAGTTAAACAACACCTTTGAAAAATTGGATGTAATAGATATCTACAGAAGGTTTCACACCACAACAAGAGAATACATATTCTTCTCTTCAGTGCATGGATTTTTCTCCAAAATGGACTGCATCATAGCCTAGAAAGATTTCTTTTTTTCTTCTTTCATTTTTTATCTTTGAGACAGGATCTCATTATAATTCAGGCTGGCCTGGAACTCACTTTGTATCTCACGCTGGCCTCAAACTCATGGCAATCATCTTGCCTCAACCTCCTGTTTGCTAGGATTATAGGTGTGTAACCCCCACAGATTTCTTAAATGAATACAAAAATTTGAAATTATTCCATGCATATTATCTGATTATAATGCAGTAAAAGTAGAAATCAATGGCAATGGAAAACAGAAACTTTACAAATACATGGAAGTTAAATGATACAATCTTGAATACAATGGGTCCCAGAAGATCTAAAGAAAGAAAATGAGCAGTTCCTAAAATCAAACAACAACACACCAAAACCTGTGGGACATAATGAAAGCAATCCAAACAGAGAGGTTTATAACTGTGAATGCCCACATTAATAAAACACAGCTAGTCCTCACAAACAACCTAATTATGCACCTCAAGAAAGTAGCAAACTGAGAATAAGCCAGTTTCAAAACTAGTGCAAAGAAGGAATTATACAGATCAAAATAGAAATTAATAAAGAATAGAAAACAATAAAAAGAATCAATGAGTCAAAGTATTGGTACTTTGAAAAAATAAACAACAATCCAGAAACCCTTAGGCAAACTTACAAAAAGAAGGAAAGAAAAGACCCACATGTGTACAATTAAAAACGAAAAAAGGAAAAATACCATTGAACAATATAAAAATTATTTTAGTAAGTACTATGAAAACTGTATGCCAATATATTAGAGAATCTACAAGGAAGAGAAAGATTCCTAGACATAAGAATTACCAAAATTGAACCAAGAATATATAAAAACCCATACAGTACAATAACAAGCTATGAAATTGAGGAAGTAAAAAGAATTAAAAACTAAGAAAAGCCCAGGATCAGATAGATTTAGGACTGGATTCTACAAGAACTTCAGGGAAGATCTAAAGTAAATAATATGCAAACTTTTTAATGAAATTGAAAGGGAAGGGACACTACCAAACTAATTTGAGTGCAGCATAACCTTCATTCAAAAACCAGACAAGGTCTTAGCTATAAAACAAACAAATAAAAAATCTACCTACCAGTAGAGATGAATGTCATTAATGAAGATAAATGCAAAAATTCTCCACAAAATACTTGCAAACCAAATGTACCAAATCATTTAAAAGATCACACGTAACAACCAAGTAGCTTTATCCCTGAGATTCAAGGATCGTTCAACAAATGTAAAACAAATTTAATACATCACATGAACATAAGCAAGGACAAAGTATTACACGATCATCTCAACAAAGCAGAAAAAGCTTTTGACAATATCCAACATCTAGTCAGTATTTTAAAAATCCCCTGAAGGAAATAGGTGTAGAAAGATCTTATTTCAGTCTGATGAAAAACCATTTATGATAAAGCTGTGGCCAACATCATACTAAATGGGGAAAACTGATTTTCCTTTAAAATCAAGAACAAGATAAGGTCTACTGTTACTACTCCTCTTAAACATGGTACTGGAAAAATTAACCAGAGCAATCAGGCAAGAGAAAAAGACAAAAACAATGTATGTGTATGGGGAAGGAAGCAGAGAAATTATCATGATTTGCAGATGACATGATCTTTTGCATAGAAAACCAAAAAATTCCACAGGTAAAGGACTACTAGAATAAACAAATTCAACAAGGTAGCAGGATGCAAGATCAACACACAAAAGTCAATTGCATTTCTGTACACCTAAAATGAACCCACCAAGAAAGAACTTAGAAAAACAATACTATTCACAAAAGCCTCAAGAAATATTAAATACTAGCTGAGTGTGGTGGTATGGGCCTGTAATCTCAGCACTTGGGAGGCTGAAGCAGGAGGAGAATCTCCTCAAGTTTGAAGCCAGCCTGGTCTACATAGTTCCACTCCAGGCTGCACTAGAAAGTGAGACAGCTGGGCTCAAAAAAACCACAAAAAAAGAAAGGATGGAAGATTAATTATTTACTTAGAAATGAATCCAGCCAAGGAAGTGAAAGACTTTTATATATGATGCGCAGTGCAGTACTCTAAAAAGAGAGAGAGATCGAAGAGGACATCATGATCACAGTGGTAGCGGCACAGAAACAGACATGTGGAACAAAGGGACAGAATAAAGGATGCAGGCACATTCAACCACTGATCTTTGACAGAGGGCGAAAGCCATGAAGCTTTGCTGACAAACAGTGCTGAGAAAGCTGGCTACACAAGTGCAAAGATTGAAATGAAGCCCATATCTCTCACCATGCACTAAAATCAAAATGGACCAAAGACCTGAATATCAAAAGAAGAACAATCCATGGAAAGATTAAATAGGTAAAACTTTAGAAGGCATAGGCATAGTTAAGGATTTTTGAACAGAACCCCACCTGCACAAGAAATACCATTAAAAAAAAAAATCAACAAATGGGGTTACATCCAACTAAAAAGCTTCTTCACAGGAAAGACAGCAACCAGTTAGTGCAGAGACAACCCACACAATGGGAAAAGGATTTTGCCTGGTATTCTCAGAGGAGTAATTTCCACAATGTATGATGATACCCAAAATTAGATCCTCCAAAATAAAAGACCCATAAAATATAGACCGTTCAAATGAACAGACAGTTCTCAGAAGTACAAATGGCCAATAAATACAGGAAAAGTATTTAAAATCATTAACCAGAAAAGAAATGCAAATTAAATCAATGGTGAGATAATGTCTTCCTCCAGAAAGAATGGCTGATACCAAGAAATCAATAAAACAAATGCTGGTGAGGCTGTGGGGAAAAAGGAGCCCTTCTGAGGTGTTGGGAATTTAACTGGTACAACCACTATGGAAATCAGCGTGGTTCACTTGACCCAACTCTTCCTCTTCTAGGTATCTTCCCAGAAGAGTTAAAGACATCATGGCACAGTGATACAAGCACATCCAATAACGGCTAAATCTTGGAAGTGGCCCATATGTCCATCAACAGCTGAATGGATAAAGAAACTGTGGCATTTTCCGCAATGGAGCACTACTGTTCCATGAGGAATGATGGTCTGAATCGTTTGTAGGAAAATAGATCACCTTGGGACCACAATATTAAATAAAATAAATCCGGCACACAAGGACAGATATTGCTTCTTGATGAGAAATGTACAGTATAAATGAAGAACAAAATAAAAGATATTACGGGGCTGGGGATTTAGCTCAGGGGGTCCAGTGCCTGCCTTGCAAACACAAGGTCCCGAGTTGGATCCCTGGTACCAAAAAAAAAAAGATATTACAAAGTAGGGAGATAGATCTTCTACAAATGGGAAGGGGAACTAGACCTGGAGGGAGGGGGAGGAAAGGGAAGCAAAGGGGATGTAAAAGAATTAAGATGTGTTGTGTACATGTACCAGCTCCCTACAACAAGTGGAAGTATTATTTACAGCAGACATGGTCTAGTAAGTATGGAAAAATAAAAGGTAAAAAATTAAAGGAATGAAAGAGAAAACTACTCAAAAATGCAATCTTTAAAAACAAACAAAAAAGTTCAAATTCCTTCAAAATACCATGAACCTCCTAGAAACAAGCTCAAACGCTTCCCTGTGTGCAGTGTGTCCCCTCACAAGGGTATTCACTCCTGTGCCCCACCCCCTGTTTTTAGATTCCTAACTTCACAACTTCCAAAAGCGTGCCGCAGTTCATTGTGTAGGGAGACGTGAGCAAAAGAAATGATAGCGCAGCATAAGTAAAAATATTTTCCACTTTTTCCAACAAAAAGCCCTTCAGTTTTTCAAAACATTTTTATATGATTTTAGTATATTAGCGCATCCTTGCAGTTCCTAATGTATACATTCCTCGTGGGAAGTTGGCTCATGTACATAACACATCTTCATTCCTTATCACATCCCCTTTCCCTTCTGTTTCTCCCTTTTTGGTTTTAAATATTTTATTTTCAAGTTCCTAATTAAATATTATTTTTCTTATCTGTCACTTCTACTCTTATTTAAATATAAATTAACCAGCTAGATGAACAGGCCATATTATAATCAAGAAAATGTGACAAAGATTAATAGGGCAAAGTATAGCATTCCAGAGTTATATTAATGTGTATGTGAGACAATTTTCTTCTACAGAATAAGCAAGGGGGATTGGGGTTTGGAAGATGGTGAAATCCACTGTGGCTTGCTGAGTGCTTTGCACACTGTAAGGAGGAGTGAGCTTTGCCTGCTCCATTAGACTGTAAGACGGAAAATAGTGACGCATGCTAACGGAGGTGCTAATTAGTTCTGTGACCCATGCGAGTCACTTAACCTCCCTGGTTCTCAGTTTTCTTATCTATAATGTGAGAGTGTTGGATTCAATTATGTCTAAAATCCATTCCATGTTTGAGATCCTATAAGAATTTTTTTAAAAAGTCTTTGGAGACTCAGAGTGATAAATGCTATCCTTGTCTATTAAAAAGGGAAATATGAATTTATCAAATTGATTCAGTTAACTTTAAACCTCAGTCAAGTGAAAAGTCTGAATGAATTGATTTGAAAAGTATGGAGAAATTGATTAAACATACTGACTAAAAACCGACTAGGCTATATGAGCTCCAGTCCAATTTAAAGTTCTATGATGTAGTCATGAGTAATAATTTAAAAATAAGAATTTGACCCATAGTAATTTATATTTTTATGGAATAGTTAAGAAATCATGGTCTGGCTAATCTCTCCTTAGGTACATAAAATACATGGATGATGTACCTGTAATATTCCTTTCTCCAAATTGTAACAAGTATTCTTACATAATCTTGAAAATTTGAATTGAGAATTACTTTTCTGTATTGTTTGCCTCTTCCACAATCAACAGCTACTATTTCAGAATCTTCCTTCTTTTACTACTTCACCTTCCTAAATGAATAAACATCTTACATAGTTTACTTTTAATGTCTCTCAAAAGCCACTTATGTCACCTTTAGCTGCGGAAATGGACTTAAATAATAAAAGACAATAAGAGAAAAATCAGAATATTAATAAAGAAAAAATAATATTAGTACTGATAAAATATCAGAGGAAGGAAAGCAAAGGGGGACATGGGTCCTGTGGATTATTTTCTACAGCTGCACTGCCCTCTCGGGGGTCTTGCCTGAAGGTGACAGCTGAGCTCCTCCAATGTGGGCAGTCTGATACCTGCTGAAAATATTCAATATTTATTGCATTTCAAAACTTAATACTCCAACCACCAAAAAGAACTCTCATGAGTATTTTTTACTGAATAAACACTGGAACTGTATTATTTTGAATATACTGGTTTAAAACAAGATATGTCATTAATTAATTTCATTTACCTTGTTAATGAAGCTAAGTGCAAATTTTAAATAATATATGAATCACTTTTTTTTCTATTGCAAATCATGGAAAAGAAGTGCAAATATGTTATCATAATAGTTAAAAGAGAATGTGTTGAAGACCACCAAAATATTCATAG
This sequence comes from Heterocephalus glaber, assembly GCF_053883595.1. Taxonomy (NCBI): domain Eukaryota; kingdom Metazoa; phylum Chordata; class Mammalia; order Rodentia; family Bathyergidae; genus Heterocephalus; species Heterocephalus glaber. The sequence goes on from NW_028258465.1 coordinate 2,847,022, forward strand.
ATTTTTGTTTTCAACTAAAGTATTGTGTTCTTATATCATTTAATGCACAGATTAATATACAAAGTTTTAAAATAATACATTGTTTTATTTGTGATGTAAATGAATCTGTCATTTTCATTACATAAAAGATAGTGATACTACTTACAATACTGTTCATTAAAATATTCCTATATATTTCCCTTTTAATTTCTAAATTTTCAGAGTATTTATAATTCATCCTTCCATATAGATTTTTGCCACATAGACTTTTTTAAATTTTAGTATTATAATAGTGTGTTATCAGCCTATGAGATGGTGCATGTCTGCAATGCAATCACTCTGGGAAGCCGAGGCAGGAGGCTTGCAAGTCGGAACTCAGCCTAGGCAATTGAGTGACTGAGCAAGACCTTGTCTCAAAGGGTTAATAAAGAAAGGACTGGGTGTAGCTCAGTGTGAAGGGCTGGGGTTCAATCCCCTGTGCTGTAAAAAAACCCAAAAGCACAAAAAGTAATATGTAAAATATAGGCTGTTGTATTTATAAATTATAATATAAGTTCTTAAGATAAAATATTTAAATTTGTCAATTATGTTTGGTACCTTTTATTATTCATGAGATTAGCAGATATCCTTTAACATTATCCCGTAAGTGTGAACCTTTGCTAGGTATGTTTTAGACATCGATGTTTTTGAAAAGCATAATTAAATATGTGTATTAATATTCATGTCCATTCTACTCTGTCACGATCTTGAATAAAATGAAAAATAAACTTTCAAAGATAAATACATGAATCTGATCCTGGAAAAATAAAAGGGGTGTGGATAGGGAGAGGTAGAGGGGATTGAAATATATTAGGGACATGTACTAATTAACTACAGTGAATGTGACCATTATGTACTGTAAACATGCAATAACAAAACATTTTTAAAAGAAAAAATTTTCAATATTAGAAAACAAAGTCACGTTTATGTAAATATTTTTGAAAAGATATATGACAATAAAAAGGACTGTCACCATCAATGAGATGACATCTCAAATATTTTTCCTGAATAAAATATTCAATCAGAACCAAATGGGTGTTGTAAAAGTGGGATGATTTGAGTATCAGATATTAGCATAGACTCTTTTGATTCATTGTACATTTTAGTCCAAGACTGATATCAGTTTGCAATAAAAGAAATCATTGTGGAAAAAATAAAGTAAAATAAAAGCATCATCATTTAGAATGATCTTTAGTTTTGCTTTATAATTATTTGAGTTCTTGAGTATTGTCTTCCATCTATGAATTTACAAACATTGTTCTTCTGGAGTTCATTTCTTTGTTCCAGTGCACAGATAGCTCTCTACCTGTAGAGTGGTGTCAACAACGTTTACTAGTATTTCATTCAGTTGTTGTACAAGTTAAATGGGAAGACAATGTGAAATACTTGTAGGACATCCAGCACATAAAACAACACTGAACAAATTTGCTTTTCACATTTCCAGTGTGTATTCTTAATCATAGTATTAAACCCAGTGTAATTTTTCTAGTTTTATCAGGACATTAATAGTCTCATTTTATTTTTAGAAAAATTTGACTTTTGTTTTATGCATACTTAGGTTTCACTGTATTATGCATGGATAAGCCATTCTTAAAGCATTTATATACTCATGATTTGAATGCCTAAGTTATAGCATAGGAAAGAGCTGGATTTGCTTAGCATTGCATTTCTAAATGTCTATAGAAAAGAAACAATCTTCAGAGTATAGAGTAGAGGATTGTGCATAGATAAATGAATCAGAGTATGTGAAGAGGGAAATAAATCTGAAACCCTTTCCTTGACATACTGTCTTCACCCTTCGCTGAGTGAAGGAGCCTATTCTCTCATTTACTGGGAAATTCTAATTTTAAAATGTTCAGACAACCTACATTTTCCTAGAGAACCTAGTCTTGAGAATCAGAATGATGTAGGTACTCTTGCCTCTCAGAAAGCCCAAACTTTGCATTATTTCATTTTAAGCTATTCATGTGTTCAACTTAACTAAAAAGTCTATGATTCGTGGGCAATGTTGCATAGCACCCCACTGTTTATTTGCTATCTGCAATGGGTGATTTGTAGTGTGCATTATGATATATGTTGTATCTGCTTAAACTTAACATTCATTTAATTATAATTTTATCTGTATTACAGAGAGCTAAGTATTTCATTAGGTAAAGTCTCATTTTTATTTATGTGTGCTTTTCTTTGTGTTTGCTTTTCCTTTTAATGGAAAGAGATAGTATTTATAAATTCATTCTCCAGAGCCTTTATTTTCAAATTATATAATCTCAGACATGGAATGGACTTTAGAGATAATTGAATCCAATTTTTATGTGTTATAAATTAGAAAATTGAGATCCAGAGTGGTACCTCAAGTTACAAAATAATCAGACAGTTTAAACTATTTACTATGAACTCTTTTCTGACATCCAACCTAAGCACATAGTCCCATAGGTTCTGCTTAAATCTTTTTTAAACTTTCCTCTCCTCTTCACCACCATTACTATGGCCTTACATCAGGACACTGTCTTCTCAGGGAAAGCCAGAAGGAAGTTCATCTTAGCAACTTTGTCCACTTCCAGTCTGATGCTGCATCGGTACTGAACATATCCAGCACACAATCTTTTCTCCTCTTCATCCTCCCAAGTGAAATATTACTAAGCAATGGTCTTTTCTCAGCAGGACCAAACCATAAACATGAAAGTTGGTGCTGTCTACTCACATATTTTAAAATCCTCTGAGGAAACAGCATCATGAAAAGCTAAGATGCATAAAATAATAAAATATAAATGTGTTGTGTGTAGCAGATAACTTTAATTTACAACAATAGTTGCAAAAAATGAAACTAAGAAGTTTTAGGAAAAATTAAGAAAACTATGTGAACAAGATAAGGGTATATGAAAAGAACATGAATCTTTGTGTTCGTTTCTTGTCATAGAAATAATCTTTATGGATTAAGTTTATTGTTATAAAGTCTGTGAGCTATTATACTAGAAGCTGTGGGCGAAGTCAGGTGTGGTGTCCCAGCTTATAATTTCTACCCTCTAGGGAGGCTGCATCAGGAGGATCCCAAGTGTGAGGCCAGGGTGCGCAATTGAGAGGCACAGGGAGACCCTACATGAGAAGGAAAAAGAAAGGGAACTAGGAATGCAGATCAGTGTGAGAGCTCTGAGCTCAGTCCCTAGCACTGGGGTTGGGGGGAGGGCTTCCCAATGACTCTAAGACGCTGGAGAGATGCTGGTGACATGTGTTATGACACTGATCTCTGCATTCCATCTCCGCTTCACCAGAGACAGAGAAAGAATGGCGTGGAGCAAGCCCATCACCTTCTGGAACCTGGATTTAGTCTTTCCCTGTCCTCTTGTTTTCCAAGGGAATGACACAAAAACTCGCTCCTATTCATAAGTAAAAGCTACAGGAAAACCGATAATGGAAATAGTTAGGAAAGGGAGAGAATAGAGTAGATAATAGATTGTCAGCTGCCGATACTAGGTAGATACATGGTAGATAGGAGACTGTTGGATGAGTGGATCAATAGATGATAGCTATGAAATAGAGTTTTAAAAATATATAATATTTTATGCTTTTGGCAATTCTGCTAGCTGGTGCATGAATAGTTTCATGATATCTCCTGATTCCTTTGATAACAAAATATCTCTTCGAATTTTGAGAAGCCAGTTTCTATATTTAAGAATTTCTAACAGTCAGATATTTAAAGATGTATTGAGATTAAATCATTGCATACTAATTAAATCATTACATACTAATTTTACACAAAGATTCAGGCTACTGGTTGGAGATGACAATCATCAAAAATGTATGTAAGTGTAAATATACAAATTTTGTCCATTTACTCGATTTTAATGTTGTCACAAATATTAAATCTAATCCTAATTTAATTTCTAATTTTTATTTAATTATCTTTAATTTGTATTGTTGTTTGTTTATTTGTTTTTGAGGTAAGGACTCACTTTATTGCACACACTGACCTCAAACACTTGGGCTCAAGTTATCTTCCTGCCTCAGCCTCAGAATAGTTCCAAATGCACGCACTTTGTCCAGATTCTAATTTTTTTATTCTTTTAGAGTTAACTTCATGTAGATTATTAATCTACACAACCAAGTAATTTTACCTGCTTTGCTTTGAAATTTTATTCCCTTTCTTATTAGCATACACAGAGGAAAGTATAAGTCTTCTTGGAATCTGGCAACAAACACTACTTCCAACATTTCATTCTAGCTTCTAAAAAGGGTCCACCATTCAGAATCTGAATGCAATCATGAAACTAGTTTGGACAGTATTAAAGGAAAACAATTTGAGTGAAAATAAACAAGAACAGAGCTCTGAATACAAATGGAAACATTTTAAATTTTAACAAAAATAAATGATATGCCTAACCAAAATCTTAACTCAAAATTTATCTGACTTGGATGAATGTAGTTCTCACAGTGACATTTTTTTCATGCAATAATTTATTTTGCCATGTTATTCTTTGACTTTACAAATAATCATTTCTCATTATAAGAGGAATCCTTTTAAAAGAATACAGAATATCATTCAATATAATCTAACATGATTTGCACTAAAAATATTAGAGAAGTTTCAAAGATTTTATTTCCTCTAAAATTATGCATATTGCCTTATGTATGCATTTGTAATAAACATTAATTTCAAGTAACTATTATGAGTCAAAATAGTTTACCATCTTTTAAAATTATTTTATTCAAAATTTTCAATAATATGGGTCTTCAAAAAATTCCTTAGTGTTAGCAGACTAAACCTTCCAGAGACCTGTAATTTATTCTAAAATTCCTGCTCATAATTTAAAAAAGGAAAAATCATAAGGGGACTTATTTTCTCCACATCAAGTATTTAAACATTCAAATGCATGATGAAGTAGCAGTTTCATTTTACCCAACAAGAAACATTCAGTTTCAGCACAAGATGGGCTGGCTAACAAATTAGAACTATCCTCGACTTAGACACAATGGAAGATGTTTAATTTTCTCCTTGTGTCTGCTTCCTCCTTCCCCACCTCCTTGCTCTCCTGCAGTATTGTAATCTTGTAAATGCAAAATTACATTGCATTCCCTCTTCTGTAACTTTTTTCCAACCAAAGCAAACACAATAGAAAGAGAGTCACTCTCCCATGGTAACATCCTTCCTACAGTGCACCCGCCGGCTGTGGAGTCACAACATGAAATAATCCCAGTGCAAAATATCTGTACAAATATGTCCTGTCCTGGAGATTCTTTCCACCATGAAAATCATTAGCAAGGATCATTATCTGAGTCTGTGGTGATGAATAGAGCTGCATTCCTGATCAGTGTAATAAAGAACAGAAGCCACTAATTACAGAGAAAGCGCCTCAAAGCTACTGAGGATGTAATTCAACAGGGCTGCCCAGATTTCCCACCAACTAATATAAGTGTGCAGTTAAAACAATAAGGCCTTCCTGCAGATGATGCTTTGGGGAGCGGTCCAGGTGTCAGGAAACATGCCCATCTGCATGGAGTAGCTGGGATCCACCAAGTATCACGCCTCAGGAAGAACATTTAAAAAATTAAACCAGCCTAACCATTTTATTAGGGACTCTCATCACAGCCCTGGCCTTTGATCACACAATTCTGCTATTTCTTTGAATTTTGGAAAGGTTAGGAGGAGAACTCGCAAGGTAGACACAACATAAAAATACCAGAGCTAAGAATGCATAGGCCCACTTAGACTTGTCTGTTTCTTGGATACAAAGAAGGTCTTTGCTTAACTGCTGAGAAAACACTAAGTTGTGAAACAGTGTTTTACACAAATTACTCATTCATAACAATTCTGAGAGGCTGTTGATAAAATGCAGGTTCCTGGAAAGTGCCTTGTGCAACCAGAATGCAATCTCTAAGGAGAGGCTCTGGGTGGCAAACTTCCGATGATTGTTATTAGCAGGCAACTTTGTGCGTGGGAGGAAGACATGGGATTGGTGTTTTAATTCTGATTGCTTGAATCTTGCATCTGCCATTTTGTAACTGTATACCCCATTGGGAGCCATTTCCTCTTTCTGAGTTCCATTCTTTTTATTCGTAGGTCATGAAAACAAATCAATTTTATCAGCCACACACATTTGAAATGTTTATTGATTGAAAATGTGTTTGTACACGGGAAATATGCGGCAAATATCACTTCCCATCAGCTTTATTCTCTTCTGTCTATGACAGAATAAAGGTTATTTTCTTCAATATATAACTGTCGTCTCGCTAACAATGTCATATGCAGTGAGAATCACGTTGAGGACAATGAAGTTCTGAAACCAGCTTTGGCAACAGAACACAAAGCATCGCACCCTGGAAACCAGACCACTGACCCTGCTGTAAGGCTCAGGAGTGAGAAGACAGCGTTTGTTTGTGCCAGCACCACCCGGCGCTGCCTGGCCGGTCAATCTTCTGTTTGGGCAGTAGGATGAGGTAGCTGTATATTCTCAGGTTTTGACTCAAACATTATTAATATAAAGTAGGGATTTTCATCCATTTATATGAAATATATTTTGATACAACTCTACATGAACAAATTATTTCCCAGAATATGTCAGGTAACATGTAGTAATGAAAACAGTTAATCACTAGATCTCCAACACAGTGTCAAAGTGAAAGGACATAGAAGCAACTTCTCCATGCTATTACTTCCACGGAGCAGACCGTCTAATATTTTTATCTCTTTTTTTTTGTTAAATTTTTTTATTGTTACATTGTAGGTATACAACACAATTACATTTCTCATTGTGAACTTCTACCTTTACATAATGCATCTTGGTTCTTATTTTTTCCCCATTCCTAGCCCTCCCTTCATGCCCTCCACCCTTCCCTATTTACAAAGACTTTATTTCCATTTCTCATCATTTTTCCTTTCTCTTCTTTCCTTTCCCCTGCCCCTCCCACTTCCCCTACCCCTTTGGACCTTTTCTTCCTATTTTGCATTATCGATTATTCATTCTAATCATTGGTACATTTTAGGTATACAATATAATGACATTCATCATTGGAAATCTGCACCTTTACATAATCTCTCTTGGTTCTTATTTTCCCCCTTCCCCTGCCCTCCCTTCAACCCCTCCACCCCTCCCTATTTACAAAGTCTTTGTTTCCATTTTTCCATTTTCTCATATTAATTCCATTCCCTTCTTTCCTTTCCCCTACCCCTCCCACTTCCCCTTCCCCTTTCAGACTGTCTAGTATTATAATTTGGAATCATACACGAAGATACAAATTTTTAAAAAATACTGAGACATCTTATAAAATTACCTTCTAAAGCCCACTAACATGATCACCTTTCAAAAACTCATCTATAGGATGACATACTGTAATAATGCTTCTTTTCTGGAAGAAAAAAGACATGATTGTATTTCTAAAAAATTTACTCTTAAAACTGAGCTTATAATGCTCATATATTTGTTTATTTAACAAGTATTTTTTGATGGCATGCAACAGCCAGTGTGTTAACTGGGAAATATAAAATTATCTATGGAAGTCGTGACATGGATCTTCAGTTGTGCAAGTAATACATACACATGTTTATAAAATGACTTGAAGATCAACTAAAAATAGATGATGATCTAAATGAACTTATAGGAAAGCAAATTTATACACAGCCTCAATGACCAAGAGGGTATTATAATGTCTCACAGATTTAATGTCATAACCAATTCATCAGCATATGAAGGTTAACAATATAAAAATGTATTTTATCGCCTTTTGTTAAAGTTTAGGTAATTTATGGATGAACATATGTACTTGTTAAATTAACTCCCCTCTAAAATGAAGCAATAAATAATAAATAACACTATATCTTCTGTTCCTTTTTAACTTTTTTCTGTACTATTTCACAATTTTAAGGTCGAGTTCATTTGCTTTATGTATATTTTAATGATAAATTTTTAACCACTCGCAAATTTGATTTTCACTAGTTATCATGCTATCTATCTGTTCTCAGACTAGCTAATTTTAAATCTCATGAAATAAGATACCATCTTATCACACATCTTACTCTCTGTGTTCTTGTTTTTAACCTATCCCTGGTAAAGCCATGCATTTTTTCACTGAACAAACACTTTCAGAACACTGATGTCCCACCACATGAAGCCTTTAAAATAAGTTAATGAGGAAGACAGCTCCCCTGGGACCTACCTCTTCATGCTGGGATACCTGAGATAAGCAAACCTATGACATTACAGAGGAGCAAGTTTGATGGTCATGACAGGGCACCAAAAAGGAAATCAAGACTGAAGGACAGTCAGGGTTGATGTCTGTGAAAATGTCATATTTAAGGAATAATATGGAAGACAGAATGGAAAGAAAATCCCGGCACAAACAAGGCGGAGAAGAGAAGCTAAGATTAGAGTATATACAGTGCATGTGGAAGGATGATGCTTAATGTGAAAGAAGTTAATAGAGACAAAAACCATTAAGAAATATCACGTGCAGGGCATGATTACTGAGTTATGCATTAAACTTAATTTATTAATTGAAAGCTTTTAGCCTGTAGTCAAACCACAGATATCTATGTCTCTTTTCAACTAAACCTATAAGCCTCTCCCATTCTAGAAAGGAATGCACAATTTTCAGCTATGGAAAAAATGATTTCTTTATAAGTATTTTAGCTCCTCTGGAAGGTGGAAGACAATTAGAGATGCAGCAGTGAAAACCTACCCTGAATTTTTGAAGCAAAAGAGTTACCTAATTTGGAAAACAGAGAATCCCCTCCAACTGGCTATCAGTAACAGTTACTCTTCTACCAGAACTGTTGCTGTTCCTGTCATATCATTCTCTTTCATGTAATCACTGAAATGTTAATAAACAACACATGAGTCTTTCCTGAACTCAATGTTTAATATAAGTCTAATTTTAAAAACTTAAAGAGAGTACAAATAATAATATAAAGATGAGAATTGTAAATAATAACAGAAAGCTCGGGTATTGGAAATGTAATAACCGAGGTGAATCGAAGTTATGAGACTCCAAGAAGTTTTAAAATGGAAAGAATTGGGTTCTCTCATTCTCATGATAGAAACTCTTAGCTTGAGGTCAGTCTATAAGTGCCATGCTATATCTGCCTAATTTACTATTCTCCCACGGGTAATCTGTATGTCTAGTAAGAGCACATTTGCTGTGGGATATTAATATGTTATCGACCATTAAAGACTAAAAAAGTATTTTTAAAAATTCAAACATAAAACCTGGTGTCTGAAATATAGTAAATATTCAACAAATATCAGCCTCACCATAAGGTTTCAGTTTTCTTTACTTGTTCATATTTTGTATTTGCAACTAGTCAAACCATTACTTGGAGATTTCATTGAGACTCTCTTTGTGCATAAAATGTCCAGGGAAAGGACATCTGCTGGAAATGCAGGTAGAATACGTTCTGCCAGTGGTAATGCCCGAAAGGTGGTACTCAAGCCCTGGAAACTGAGGTGAATCGCCTCTCAGATGCCCACTGACTACCATATACAAATATTTTGTATGCCCAACTTATAGTTTAGACAGGTTTCTAATTGAAATCTCAAGTTTGAGCTACAGCAGAAGAAATTTAGAAGTACTTATAGAATACCCAAAACCATAAGGAGGAAAAGCTAAAGGTGATTCCAGAGTTGGACTTATGTAACCAACACATATCCTGTATCCATAATAAGAAAATACATTTGATCTAATTGGTATAGTATCAGTCATTAATAACAGATAAAGTAAATTTTAGTTCTAAGCAAAAAGCTAAAGCATCTTTTAAACAATAATCACTTAACTAAATGCTTTCTGTATTGTGTATTTAAAATGACTACAATATGAAATGATAAAAATAGACAGTTGAGTAATAGAAAGTGAATCATGGGATAGGAAATAGCAAAATCAGGGGTTGTATTAGCAGATAGAAGCACAAACATAACATCCCAAAGGAAGCAGAGACGCGTAAAACTGTTGACTCTGAACTCCCTAGTATTCAAAATTATCAGAACAAAGTTCAGAGACATGGAGCCTATGACATTAGGGAGGACACTGGGAGGGAATCGGGTTTCCCAAAAGAGATACACCTTCTACTGACCCTGAAGCCTCCAAGGAATTTCTCCTTTGAGATACTATAAAGAGAAGGCTATTCCATAAGTTGACTGATGTCCTCAATAATATGGACACAAAGGGAAAGCTATCAAGGTTCTTGTGATTGTGTCTTGTAGTGTCTAAGAGATAAATGGGTGGGGAAATGCCTGTCTTAGTTACTTTTCTTGTTGCTGAGACAAAATACTCAACACCCACAAGTTAAGGGGGAAAAAGGTTTACTTAGCTCACAATTGGTAGAGGTTTCAGTCCATAATCAGCTGGCTCCAAGGCAGGGTGGCATCACAGTGGAGAAACAGTTCATGGTTGGCAAATGGTAGCAAAGCATGCAAGGGATGACCATAGCTCTTTTTATCACTTATATTTTATGCAGGCTACTTAGGGCAGGCAGCACTCACGCCCTTACTCATAGTGCTCTCAATCCTAGCATTGTACCATGAGTCAGTCCCAGCATCACACACTCTAGATCCAGCCACCTCTGAAAAAGCATCACTTATGTCTGAATGAGGCTTTGGGGGACATCTGAACACAAGCCATAACATTCTTCCCTTGGCTCCCTAAGACTCACGCACATCCCTTTATGCAAAAGCCATTTGGTCCATCTCCAAGAATTGCCAAAGCCCTAACATTTTCAGCATTGCTGAAAAGTCCAAGTCCAAAGTCTCCTCTGAGATTTAAGGCAAACTCTTAGCTGCGAGCCCCTGTACAAATGAAAAGAAAGTTAAACATTTCCAACATTCAGTGGCACAAGATAGACATTCCAGGTCCAAAAGTTACAAACAAGAGGATAGCAAAGAATGGGAACAAAGCAACACTGAAATCCAGCAGGACAAACATTAAGTCCCACAGTTCCACTTCCAGTATCCCTTTCAATCTGTGGCAATTTGTGAACTTTAGGTGGCTCCATACCTACAAGACTTCCAGTGGTTGTAGCTCCCAAGGCTTCTCTCTGGGGCTAGCTCTGCTCCCTCCTTGCAGTTCTCCTCAGAAGATCCATATTCCTGGCTCCTCCAAATTTCTGGGGTCTCCAGTGAACCTTCAGCTACACACTCACAGCTTCACACACTGCCCTCTATGGGCACACTGCCTGGCCTCCCAGGCCTTCTTCTGAAAACTGTTTGGAAGCCTTCTTGACCCCACAACTCTTGCATTCTGCATGCACCTAAAACCAGCACCACATGGATGATGCCAAGGTCTGCCACCATCTGGAGCAGTAGCCGGGCTTCCTTCTCTCTTTGGCTGTAGGACTTGAGCATCTATGAACCAAATCTCTAGGAACAACTTCCCTAGGCCAACACCACTCTGGAACATGGTTCTCTGGGGCTTTCTTCTCAAAGCAAAATCTTTCACTTTTGTAATTTTGGGACTCCCCAGCTGGAGTCTTGCTGGTATTTGTGATGTCCTCAGGCCATCATTTTCTATTTTCCTCTTCTCAAATACTTGGCTTTTCCTTGCAAGTCTTTTCAGAGACTAATTTGTCCTCTGTTCCATCTGCAGGCTACAATTTTACTGGAGCTTCCTTTTCTTGCAATGTTTTTTAATCCTTCTGCTGGGATCTTTGCTCTTGATTCTCAACACAAATCTGGCTAAAATCCCCCAACAGTAGCCATGCTACCACTTCAACATTAGTTTGCCTTGAAATTTCTTCTACAAGATTAATCTGCCACCCTTAATCTCAGCCTCAGGCAAAGTCTCTGGACATGAGCAAAATTCAGACAAACTTTCTGAAAAGGTAGAATATTCATTGTCTGGAATCCTACAGCCAATGCAGTCCTTCTTCCTAGAGGAAACTTCCTTCGACTGGTCTTTACAGGCACCACTTCTATTAGCATTCTGGTGCCAAGGCAGGCTGGCATGGCAGACAGGCATCAGGGAGGAGAAATAATTCATGGTTGGCAGAAGGTAGCAAAGCAAGCAAGGGATGACCACAGCTCTTTCTGTTCCTTATATCTTATTCAGGCTACTTAGGGCAGGTAGCACTCACACCATTAACCTAGTGCCCTCGATCCTAACATTGCATCATGAGTCAATCCCAGTGTCATACACTCTAGCTCTAGCCACCTCTGGAAAGCCCCACCTATGGCCCCATGAGGACCCCAGACATTGCCACCCAAATGCATAGCTCCCTGGTGGTCTGGAATCCATATTTAGTCTGTGGTGATGAAAGGGATAATAATCAGGTGTTCAGAGAGTACTCATCCAGATGAGAGGAATGTCTTTATTTCACTCTTTCTGAAGTTACAGGATTACAATCAAGGAAAGGTAATTTCTCAAATTAGTCTTCAATCAAATAAATGCTATGCTACTATAAAATATGACATGAAAGTCGCAATGGGATGATTTAATAATCAGTTTCCCAGAAGGGAAGTCATCATGGGAAATTTCTGTTTTGACTTCTTCCCCTTCTCCTTCTCCTTCTGCTTCTCCTTCTCCTTCTGCTTCTGCTTCTCCTCCTCCTCCTCCTCCTCTTCCTTTTCCTCCTACTTCTTTTTCTTCCTCTTCTTCCTGAGGCCAGGGAAGTAGCACTTTTATCTGACCTTATTCTCTGTAAAGGATCACTTTGAAAACTTCAAAGGCCATGTTTGGAAAATGAAAATAGCTTTCATTTTTATTCCTTTTTACTTAAAGTCAGCATGTACAAATGGCAATCCTTTTAATCCAAGGAAAAATGCTTTTAGACTAAGTATGAAGTGATTTTTTTTTCTGGGGATAGATTAAAAGTAATGTGGAGGAACTATTATAGATAATGCATTGACCCAGTAGGTGACTAAACACAGAACCAGTAGAAATCACAGTAGTTCTCCACCAATTTAGCCTTTATAAATCTAAGATATGACATATTCAATAGATGCCTACAGGGCAACAATAAAATTAAATAATATACTCAAAGAGGAAGGACCTAATTTTCCTGTTAATAGCTGTCACTTGATATGTTGTTATAGACTGTAAAATAATAATTGATCGATTGAGGATGATAATATTTTATATGAAATACACTCCTGCTTTATCAATATAACATGGAAAAGCTGTATGAAGATGACTCTATCTGGAAGAGGTTTCCCTGGAAACCAAACTTTTTCATTCATGTTTTGCTCATGATATTTACATGCAGCATCCTATCACCTGGCTGAACACCAGGGGAATGAGAGAAGTAAATTATCAACTTTTATCTTGGAACTAGAAAGTAACATACTTTAACCTGTTCTACAGTTAGTTTCAGGTAGACCTATGCATGTCCCTGTATAAATAATATATCAGATTTATATATATTAGAAAGAGTTATATATATATTTTTTTAACTGATACAATATCTACTTTGAATAGAGATTTCTCACAGAAATACTTTACTCTAAAATTATCAGATTTGCATTTTATTGCTACCCGAATAACATTTCAGATGAAGTTTAATGAATTAATATGTAAAGATATCTGTTTATATATTCTTGTATAAATAAAAAATGCACAGACTGATATCAATATAGTGTTATAGCACAACTGATTAGAGAACATTCAAATCTCAATAAAATTTTTATAGTGGTTCATGAATAATCCCAGCTATTTGAGAGGCTGAGGCAGGAGGATCATGAGTTTGGTAACAGCCTGGGTGATTTAACAAGATCCTGTGTCAAAATAAAAAATAAGAAGGGCTCGGGGTGCTGCTCAGTGTGTGTGCTTTTGCCCTTTAGATGAAGAATATTAAAAAAAAAACACAACACATGAAGCAAAGAGCAAAAATAAATAAATAAATAAACAACTAGTTTCCATAGATATTAATCTCTAATTTTTCCTTAATATTTAACTAGTCATTTTCAATTAATATCTAAACCATGTTTATGTATTTTCCCTAAATCTTAAGTGAACCGCATATGCATATTGAAATTCTAGATTTTATAAGTAGCTTGCATATTATACTCTATGAATATGATGTGAAATTTATAAACTTAAAGCAAAAAAATATTTATAATAGCAGTAAACCCAGACAAGGGTCTACAATGCCTTTCTTAAAATTCTTGAATCTGCAAAGGTTTGAAAAGCAAATAACATTATTTATTTTCTTTTCCAGTACTAGGGATTGAACCCAGGGTTTTTGTCTTGAGCTACAGTACTGGTCTTTTCTTTTCTTATTTTGAGACAGAATCTCACTTGCACAGGTTGAGCCTTCAGCCTCTCAAAGGGAAAGGATTATAGGCATGCAACACCATGCCCCACTGGGCTGTGATAAGTTGCATAGTCTTTAATATCACATGGTGTTGAATATGCACATATTTAATTTTCAAAATACATGCTCACACTGATCCCTGAAGAGATATATTATGAATATAACTTATTACTCTCCTGAAATACAGGAAATTTAGATTTCTGTTCTGAAGGGATGAGGGACCTAGGTAGATACATCACTAAGGGCAGATAGAGGCATGAAATGGACATTGTGCAGACTGAAATAAAGTCATTGCTTTTATCTCATTGAATAAAATAATTTATGAACCCAAGCTGATATAAATTAAAAAGCTAGATGAGTAAAGAAAGAAAAGGGCTCTTTCTTACAGGAGGAAGCAAGCTATCTATGATAAATATATATATGCATATATATGATATATATAATATGCATGTATATATCTATGATATATATATATACACATGTGCAATTGAAACCAGCCAATCATTGCTAATAATAATGAATAAAAATCTGATGAGCATTAGAGTACTTGCACAATTTCAAAATACTTGTTTACTATTTTTTATAAACCATGAAGTAAAATTAATAATGAAGGTCCAGGAACCTAGCAGATAGCACATTAAAAAGCACGATCATGTTTAGCATCACTAATATGTAGACAGCGGAGCATCATGTTTCTCTTGATTTCACTTACTGAGGAAAAATGAGAAAACTCATGACCAGACCATCCTTCAGGCAGGTATAAAGTGAATTTGTTCACAAAACATCAGAGAAGTCCAGACTGAGGGACATTCTGCAGAACATTGACCTTTAACTCTCAAAATAAGATCAAGATCAGGAAAGACAAACGAAGACTGAGGAAGGATGCTAGGTGGCAGAAGAGACCCCACCAGTTAGTGTCCTCATGGGTCCTAGAACTGATAGATATGGTCTGTCATAGAATTTACTGTAATAAAAAAGAAACTAGTGTGAATATTATCCAATGAACAAGAGCATTACTAATTTTGATGCAGAAGGAATGAAAACCTCTTCTTAGGAAAAGCAATGATGGGATTTTTTAACAAGAGAAGTTTTTCCATGGCTACAAGAGGCTGGAATCAAAATGGAAAAGAGAATGGGAATGTAATGAAAGAAAATTAGACAGTAGAAATAGGGGAAATGCAGGCAATTATGGTGAAGGACATACAAGTCATCTAGAGACATTCAGTCCTAGACATCCAGGAAACAGCGGAGTGTGCTACTGTATTAAGCAGGAAATATAATGGATTTTAGTCAAGAGAAAACGGTTTGAAATGTTCAGTTACATTTTAAAAGGTTTAAATGACTCATTAGCAATCAAAATGTTAAATGGTCTCAAGGTAAAGTGGCTCTAAGTAAAAAGTGCCTGTTCTATGAGAAACAGGTCCTAGAATTGGCAAGCGACAATTTGTCCACACATGGGTGTCAGATGTATTTTCTTGATAAAAGATTTCTGTTGTGAAGGATATGTCAATGGGAATATTTGAAGGATATTTCAATGGGAATGTTTTGTTAGCTTTATTTAAAAAAAAATAGGCAGAGTGCAATTGGAATTTTACTTAGCCATAAAAATTTTAAAGATCACCTTTTACTCGCAATTAAACAAATAAGGAAAAAATAATGACATTTCTCTGAAAATCAATACAAACTAAGGGAAATTCATTATGTAACAGAGCTTCCCAAAATGATTAATTTTAAACTTTTTATTTTAAATAAGTACAGATTTACTGTGTGCATCTCTCTCCAAATCTTTCCCAATGATTCTATGTAAAATATCAACACCAGGATTTTCACATTGGTATGCTAAAAGTATGTGTAAATTTTTATGTTCTTACAGAAAATTTAATATAGATTTCAATATATTGGAAGCTTCATAGTCCTAATATTTACTAAAACAATTTCAAAATCTGTTTAGTGACTGCTATGCATTAAGATAGACATATCAACAAAATTACTACATTTTAGAGATTAATTTTAAATGCTAACTTATTGTGCAGATATTGACTAAACATCATCTATTTATTTATTTTTATTTTAATGTAATATAAGTAGATAGTAAAGAAATATAAAAGCTGTTCTATGAAAAGATAATTTTTCATAATAAAAATAATTAGAGAATAACAATGGTAAATATACTGTATCATAATTTTAAAAGAATAGATTTTCATTTTCTAATCTTTCAACTCATTTCCTAATAATACTATACCCTTTTTTCACATAAAACATTTTAATTATTAGTGAAGTATCTCAGTATAATTTTGAACAATTTCTTCCTATTTCACAATATCTATAAATAAGGACTTTGGTCCTTATTCATCCTTTCAGTTTCTCACACCAGAGAAACAATGTGATATTTACACATGTGTATTCAATTTATTTCATTTAAAAGTGTGGTTTCAAGGTGCATCCATTTACCTAAAAATGTCTCAGATCTATTCTTCTTTATGGCAGAGTAGTACTCCATTCTATTAAAAAATCTTTTTTATTCATTGATCGGTTGATAGGCCCTGCTCGGTGGAGACCTGGAGATGACTGACAGGCAGGAGAACCGCACGGGCTACCGGCAGCTGCTCCCCTCTCGTGCAGGCCCTTGGGTGCCCTGGAGATGCAGAGCGACCCCGATTCTTATGTCTTTCTTGGACCATCAATCAAGTAATTCATCATGTTACTCTCTCTTTTCATAACGGGTAATTCTGACATAAAAAAGTAGTCTGGCAGAGAACTCTGCAAACCACGAGTCCTCGCTCCTACTTCTATTTTTCACCATTAGTGATGTGGCCGTCCACCAAAGCTCTGGAGAGGAGCCTGTTCCTCTCCCAGTGCCCGGCACTAAATCATTCACTTCGATGTGATTGTTCTGCGTGCTTTGCTACACACTTTCCGTTCTTTTCAAATGGATGAAGATATATTTAAATTTAATTATTTACGTCAAAATTTGACATTTATCTAATAGATTTTTTTTGCTTTTGCATTGGCTTTCTGAGTGCCAGCTCAATTTGATTTTCATAATTCATCATCTATGTCACTTAATGTCTTGTTTTTCTGAAACTGAAAGTGGACTGATACCCTTTAAATACAGAAGTTTCTTTATTAGCTTTGCATTGTTTGTGAGAGACAATTCAAACTCACTATTTAATGGCCTATAATTCAGGGGGAAAACTCATCCCCAAAATTTTTTTCTTTTACTTAGAATTTAGATGCTTGAAATTTCAGTTATCTTAAAAACTTTCTTCTAAAACGTGGTCTAAGAATTGAGATGGCGACACACTGCACTGTTACTATTACAATCAGTACTGCTATCATAAACAAAGCTGTGCTTACCGGTTTCAGAAAAGGGTGTCATTTTTGTGAAAAACGTGATTTGATTACAGGTAATAAAACAATAACTTGATGAAAACTCGGTGCTGGTAATAGCCTAATTTTTGCCCTGATTGTTGGCTATGGAGTACAGTTCAGTTAAGAAACAAGTCATGAAATGTAAACTTATGTATTTCACAATTTTTAAATACACATTTTAATAGTAAAATTTTAAAAACTTATTTGAGAATATAGAAAGAAAAATGTGAAATAAAGAAACGTGAAAGGGGGAAGTATGTGTTATACAAGGTTCTTTTAAAAATTTAACTGAAGTACCAAATTTCAATGTTTGATTTTTAAATTTAGATTTAGACAAGTTTAATTATCTTAATGACTTTCATGAGGTTCTTATATTAGCACTTAAATTAGTCAGATTTAGCTGCAATATACAGGTAGCTATTGATTTTCTAATCAACAGCTTAAATCCTGAAAACTCTCATTCTATATCTTTACAGCTGAATTTACTATTCTGGCAGATATTTTTTAAAATTATGTCCATTGATACAGGAAGAGATACTGAATTTATCCACATTTCTTTAGGTTTTGCTCTAGCCCCATTGTCAACCCAATGTCTTGTTGTTAACTCAGTGAGCTGGCGCTAGTTTCGTACCTCTGGATGTTTACTTTGGGCAATTTAGGTTCTGATCTTCTAATGTCTGGTGTTTGGCAATAATGTCCCAGTTGGAGCTTCTAACCAACAGCAGTTTACATTTAGTTCCCGAATCTCTGCTTTGCAAACTTGGTACCTTCCTTTATGATTGCACAGAGACAATTGCTCCTAGGGATACCTGAACCTGAAATGAACTGAGAATATTTCACTGCTTTTCCACTTGCCAGGCAGTAGAAGAAAAATTCATGCAAACCTTAGTGCTCAGAACAGCTGTTGCTATAAGGTGATATTGCTAAGGAATCCTAAAATAGAATGCAGCACATACCACCCCATGAGGGCTCTGCTATATTTTGGAAATCTCCAGCTGGAAACTTAATTGTAATTTAAACAGAGCATGCAGAAAAAGTTTTCCTCCTTCTAATCCTCATACATGTGTTAAATTGGATAATTTAATTGATAAGTGACAATGTGCTGTTGTGTCAAGCTATGTAAAATTCTAGCAGCAGAGAAATTTGTTCTCTGCTTTCTCTGATTTCTATTTTCCCATGTTGCATTCTCCCAGGCCCTTAGGTAAATCTCAGGACACTAGGTGATAACCTCTCCTCACAGCTTTGCATACTTATAGGCTCTCTTTTGTCCCTTTCTTCTGTACCCCACAGCCAAAGGCCAGCAGAGATACACTTGAGTTTATTCCTCCTGCTGCAAAACAGACTTCATACAATGGGGCATATGGAATACGGCATTCAGAGGGTGTTTATTAAAAACATCAATGGTATGATTTGGTTACATGATTGAGCTATTTCAGGGAGGGTTTAGGAAAACAGGTGTTACCCCTGGATTGTCTACTGTGAGAAGCAGGAGCGATTTTATAATTGCTCACGTCACAGGGCCTAACCTGTACAGATGGCAGACAGGATTGAGCCTAATGTTATCACTGATAAAGCAGCAGCAGTTGGAAGGGCGTGTGTTTGGTATACTGTGACTTGAACAATGTTCATGGTTTGTCCCTGGTCAGACATGATTAACAAGTGTTCTCTTTTTTGCCTATAACCATTCTGATCAGTGCGGCTTTATCTGACTTGGCCATTCTGTGAAATAGCTTATCATTTTAGAATTTAGTTTATTAGTAGCTATC
The DNA here is from genome assembly GCF_053883595.1 of Heterocephalus glaber. NCBI lineage: Eukaryota > Metazoa > Chordata > Mammalia > Rodentia > Bathyergidae > Heterocephalus > Heterocephalus glaber. The sequence goes on from NW_028258465.1 coordinate 2,866,405, forward strand.
TTCGGTCTCTTCTCTCTTCCCTCCTCCCTCCATCTCTTGGTCAATTTCTCATTTGCCAAAGATCAATCTTCCTGATTCCTCTCATCTGTCTCTTCTTTTCTCTGCAAATTATGCAGACCTTGGGCTTCTCATCCTTGACAATAGATCTGAAGCCCTCGCTGAGCCAACCAGGCTCCACATCAGGCCCTTTTGCTCTCTCTCTTTTACTCTCGTGCTTATTTACTTTCTCTCGTATCTATTGAATAAAATTAATAGAACGCCACACAGTGAAGTATGAAGACAGAGGGAAAATTGTAATAAATTGTGAAAATTTGTCTGGAAATATTTATTCACTGATTCATTGATTCTTTGTATCAGAAAGATTTGCAGAGCAATGAAGGTAATCCTCAGTAGATTTCTGAAAGTCCTGCTCTGTTGAGAAAAGTCACTCAAGATAAGAGGCAGGGGGAGTTAAAGTGTTAACACTTCTGAAAGTCTGGCAGATCCAGGGTTTGTTTTCTATATGTTTAGTTTCTGAGAGTGTTTCTAAATGAAATAAAGTCTTGTTTTATGTATTCTGGAATCAAAATAAAATTGTCAGTGCCAACACTATATTATATTTTAAAGACTTTATGCTTTTGCAGAATGCATAGTGCTTCCGTAATAAAGCTTTCTTCCCTTCCTTGGTGGAAACTACTCTTTCTGTCAGGTCACTGAAAAAGTAGGTTAAAGGAGGAAATGATATAGATAAAAATGGACACTACTTTAAAATTCTCTTGCTTTTTAAAACCTAAGCAATCCCATATGAGGGGAGACAAAGCCTTCTGTCAGAGACTTCATTTGATGACTTGCCGTCCAGGTTTTGCCCGAAATGCTTTGTAAGGCCTCATGCACTCTTTCTCTCTCTGGTCCCATTAAGCAAAGTAAGAAATGCTGAAATGCAGGGAAGCAAACGGTGCTGCTTCCTAGCCCTGGTAGTCCAGCTGATACATTTTCAGAAGGCCAGAGAGAACTTTAGCTAATCTGAAAGATTGGTTAAGTAGAGATATATTAAGGAAGCTCTGCATAGTCTATGAATGAAGACACAGTCCACTAAATAAGGCTTTTATGTGTTATCTACAAGGGCTTGAAGTATTTTGAGTATTTTCTAAACCTAATGACATAAATCATTAGGCCTATTCGTTCGATAGATTTTTTTTGTTATTTACTTTCTGTTCTAAATATATTATGGCACAGTACAATGAGAAACTGAAACAAATCCATGATAGCAGATGTATTTAATTGGCTCAAACACATCCATAAGTAGTCCTTTAGAAGGTACATACCTGTAGAAGTAAAATCATAGGCAAAAACACTGATCCGTTCAATCAACCTGGAATTGCACATGTGTAATTTCCAAGGCACCAGTGATCTGCTGTCAGGGCATCTACTGTGAGCTGTTTTGTCAGTCGAAAGAGAGATGACTGCTCTCAGATGCATTTGGCAGAAGCAACTAAGGGACGAGAGAGACAGGTTCCACCCTCCAGGCCAATCTGTGGCGCTTTTGTTCCCAGCCAACCAATGGCACCTACATGCACTTATCATTCTCCGTGGTTACAAGCATTGGCAGAAGCTAGAAACCTATTTTGCAAGCTAGAGGGAAAAACAATCTAAATATAAATGTGAAAATATCCTTCATAGAGAAAATTCTGAATTTCTTTTAAGGGAAAAAGAAGGAAAAGAAAGAGCTGTGTTCTATTCAGGTTTTTAATAATCTTGGAGAAAGTTCTATTCAGCTTAAATACCAATGAAGGACGAGCATGTGGGTGTGTTGTCCTCCCTTGTCCATGATAAAAATTCAAGTGCATCCCTGCATTCAACATGGAGCTTTCAACTGCTGTGCTGGTGCCTATTACACCAGTCTCTTTTTTAGTTACTTGTGAGAACTGTGCAAGCCTTTCATCTTGCAAAACTTGCCAACTTCAGGAATATTTTATGAGTTACTAGCTTTGCAAGTGTTGCAGAATACATCCAAACATCACTTTTGCAGGCAGCAGGACTACAAATGTTTCTCTAAAGATTTAAAAATAAAAAATATATATACACATACCACAGAAGGAAAACTGGTATTGCTTTCTCATTGTTTTTCAATGAACCCTCTTTCCTATAACTTGAGATGAAGTCAGGCTGTGAGTTAGGGTTCTGTAGACCATCTTCCTGAATTTCTCCTTCCCAGTCAAATAACACTTCAGAACAGCAAAATCACTATAGATAATAAGATTCTTCCAAATTTTCCAGGCACTTCACAGCCATTCTTAGATGAAAATCAGATACATGGTAATTTAGTATTGTTATTTTTCCTTTTCCAACCGATAGCACTTATTTAATCTTTAAATAAAGTCTAATTTATTTGTAGGTGATATGTATTTAATTTAATAGATACTGAAATATGTCAACTTGTTTTTATAAACTTTAAGAAGTATGAATCATAATACTTCTAATTTCCCAAACTTCCACAATTGTACATTATTTTACCCAAAAATGATTCCTGTAAACCCAGGAAAATGCTAAAGATGAGTGGATGCTAGATCTGATTTATAAGATGAGCTTGGTGTTAGATCTACAATTAAACTGTTCTGAAAATTTGACCTGTATAACTATTTGAGAGAGAAAATTTAACATTGATTTTGGAAGCACCCCTACACAACTGGCTTGTTAATGAAGAAAAGGAAACTACCATGGAACATCTAGACATTTCAGAGTCTCTGAGTAGCAGATATATTTATTTGCTACCACTCTTCCTCCACAAGAGATCTTTATTTTCTCCTCAATAATGAGTTAGGGGCTGTAGTCATCTTCTCACCCTAGAGAATGTGAGGATAACTGAGCCAATTAACTGGAAACAAATTCAAGATAAAGTCAGAAAACCAAGACTGTGCTTAAGGTATCACATTAGTGAGAAATCACTCCTATATGCCCTTTAAAGTTAGGCAAGCGCGAGTCAGGAAGGCCACAGTCCCTCCCACAGCAGCACAGGTAAATACAGTGCCCAGTGCTAGCAACAGGACCTGGTGTGCCAGCCCTCTACCTTCCTCAGTCAGAATGAGATCACTGAACTGACTTCTTTCAAAGGAAACTTCACCTAAATAATGTGTTGTTTTTAGAACAGACAATGTTTGTTGTGCCATGAAAGTGGAAAAAAAATGAATGATTGATGCTCATCTTTCAGATATAACAACTGGTTATACTAAAAACACTGTTCTTTGAAATATATCATACATGTTACTATATGCACGCATGATTAAAATTGGAAATACAAGGCAAAGAGCCAGCCAAACCATCCAATTTATCATAAAGTAACCATTAATAATACTGTTCACTAAGAAAGAAGGATGTCTCATAAAATGTCAACCAGGCAGGGAACCAGGACAGTAAAAATAAGCCATGATTGCCCTGGAAAACCCAAGACATACATGTAACATGCTTATGAATGTCAGGGTTACTTTCTGGATGCTGGGACTAGATACCTGACACCAACAACTCTAAGGAGGAAAAGTTTAATTGGTTGACAGTCTCAGAGTTTTCTGTCCATAGTTGGCTGGCTCCAAAGCAGGGTGGCATGGTAGAAGGGCCTGGCAGAGGAGAAAGAGCATATGGAGTGATAAACAGGAGTCAGAGAGGGATCAAGGGAGAAGGAGGGAGATGGACCTTTCAGGCCACACCCCCATTGACCTCCTCCTGCAGCAAAGCTTCCCCTCCCAACCTCACATTTAGCTATAAACTCACCAGGGAACCAATCCACTGCTGAACATCACTCACCCATGACCCAGTCACCTCCCAAAAGCCCCACCTATGAGCTATTTGTGAGACATCTAGATATAAACCTTAGCAATGAAGAATTCTAGTACTGCAGGATGAGTGAGGTATGTTCAGAAACCTGTGACCTTTGGCTCATGTGTAAAAGATCTTGATGGTATCAATTCCAAAATAAACATTTGCCAATTATTAGGATGTACCAGTGAAACAGTTCAACAATACAGAAAGAATTTGAATACATTTATCATCTAAAAATACACATCCACTGTTAACAGCAGTAACAAAAAGCATTTCCAGGTGGTGCACATTACAAATAAGGGATATGAAGGGTATAACAAGAAAGCATGAGACTGTTTACCTCTGCTTGGGGCAGGTGGAATGGAGGTAACTGGAAAAGCATCAAAAAGAAGTAAAATTTGAGCTGTTAACTATGTTATAATGGATATTATCCAAGGAAAAAGAAGGAACAGGAAGGGGAAGATGAGGAAGAGAAGGAGAAACAGAAGAAAAAAGAAGAAGAAAAAGATGAAGAAGAAGAGGAGGAGAAAGAAAACAATGTGAGTAAGAAAAACAAGAACAACTACCAGAACAGCAGCAACAGCGCAAAAGCAACAACAGCATGGAGAGGAGGAGAAGCAGGAGGAGGGAAATTTATTCTTTGTTGAGAACAGAAGATAAAGAAATATGGCCTTGGCCTACACTGTGCTGCTATCAGAGAATGAGCCTGGGTGATGTATAGAGGCAAAAAGTTACTTTTTCACAGTCCGGAGACTGAGAAGTCTGGGAGCTCACCCTAGCTAGTGCTTTCTCTCTGCATCATTCTATGCTTGACAGTAAGAGGGAAAGAGGCAGTTGCTGCCCCACTGAGCTAAATCCCCAGCCAGCCATAAGAGGGTAAGAGAGTGAAGAGAGAGGAAGTGTGGAACTTGCCTTTTTATAACCACCCCATTTCCCTGATAATGGCACTAATCTGACCATGATGGTGGAGCCTTCGTGTCCTCATCACTTCTTCATGGTGCCATATCTTAATATCACTTAATATTGCTACAATAGCAATAAAATTGAAACATGGATTTTGGTAAGAATATTCATATGATATCATCCCATCTGGAATTCATGTCCTTCTCACACAAAAAATGCATCCATTCCATTCCCAAAGCCTGAAAGTCTTAACTCCTTCCAGCACAATCTAAAAACCCCCAAGGGGAAGTGTCATGCAGAGCACACATGTTACTTTGTTATGGATGCCCAGAAAATTAATGTTGCTATATTGGTGGGGTGTAGTCAAACTTCTACATTATACTGCATATTTCCATAGATCAGAAATAGTACTAACATTCTGGTTTTCAGTTGAATACCTCTAAGAAAGTCAGAAAACTTTCTATAATTCATTAAGCACTTATAGTGACATACACCTATCATTCCAGTACTCAGGAGGCTGAGGCAGGAGGACTGCCATGAGTTCAAGGCCAGCCTAGACCGTATAGTGAGTTCAAGGCCAACCTGGAATACATAGCAAGACCCTGTCTCAAAACAACAACCATAAAAATCAAGTACAAAACAAGCACACAAGCCAGACTGTGAATATTACAGCTCTAGAATAATCTTCCCAACTTCATTTTTCCCTCTGGGCACTGTGGGACAAGTGTTAGTCACCCAGGGTTTCATATAGCCCTGTCCCTGTGACATAGGCAGGCCCAGCCCACACCAGCTGGCATGGATGGGAAATGCATCCCGTGGGTCCTCCAGGTAGGAATCATGATGGTGGCTGAGAGGTAGCCCTGCTTGCTGTGGAAGGCACTGTTATGCTGTCTCTCCACATCTCTGATGGGTCTAACCCTCCTGGTGACTCCACCTCTGTGTGACTCCCAACATGGCCCACAATATCCTTTGCACTGCAGTGGCAGAAACCATACTTCCTCAGCTTTTATGCTCCATGAGCCTTGCATCAGTCCCAGGTGGATGCTACCACAGATTATTCATTGCAACTTCCAGGCTGGGGCCTTAGGCAACACGTGAGCCTCTTAGCCATGGCTGGTGTGACTGGGAGTCCAGCAAGGTGATGCAGTGGTGAGAAGCTTGAAGTGGATTTTAAGGCCACAAGTCCTGAGACCCTATAGTCAACTGTGGTTCTCTTCATCTGGGCTCTTAACAGAATCATCTTCTGTTTACCATGTGTGGCAGTCAGGGCTTGTTCCTGTTCCTCCTCCAAATCTTTCTTGTTTCTCCCTTCTGGGTATCAGCTTCATTTTTTAGTTCATTCTGAGCTGCTACTGTTATACTAAATCATGAGAGATTATAGAGAATCATCACACTCTGAGCCAAATTTGAGTCCTTTTATTTATTTATTTATTTATTTTGGTACCAGGGATTGAACTCCGGACCTTGCACTTGTGAAGCAGGCAGCAGAACCACTGAGCTAAATCCCTGGCCCTTGAGTCCTTTTATTGCCAGCAATAAAGAGCAACTCGCTCGCGCTCAAAAACTCTTGATGACAAAAAGCAGATTGTGGGTTTTTCAGTGGCTCTTCTAGGTGGGGAGGGCTCAGGGAGAGGAGAAGTGCAAGGAGAATCTCACAGAAGTAGAACTTTGCTAGGTTAGTGGGGATCAGGGGAAGTTTCACACACAGTTTAGTTGAAACAAAATATCACACAGGTGCTGAGTACTCTGTTCACAAAGTCATAAAGATAACACAGTTGTAGACTGCTCTACAAAACAGGATGCAGTGACATCAACCAAAGGGACACCCAAGGTGGGGAGGTGACCACACGGAATCACTCAACTTTACATGAAATGGGGGGGGGGGTCGGTGATGAGGCACAAAATGGAATCAGGTTGCCTATCACATTACAACAGCGCATGTGAGGCTTAGTCACTTGTAAAGAACAGGAATTTATTCCCCCTGGGTTTTGGAAGCGGAGTCACCCAAAGTCAAGGGGCCAGGTCCCAGTGAGGACCTTCTTGTTACCTCTTCTTGCTGGCTGAAGGTGAGAGAGGCTGAATGAGGACCCCACTTGCTCTGGCATAAAGAACTCATTACTGTAATTAGGAGCTTGACCCTGAGATAGGGCATTAATCCATCCTGAATGTCAAGCCCTTGAGCCCTAATTAACCCCTAACAGTCACACCTCTTACTACTGCTACAGTGGCAATTAGATTCCAACCCGAGGGGCCTGGGGATGTAGCTCAGTTGCAGGGCACACGCTCTACACATAAGCCATGTGAAACACCCTGGTTTAATCCTAAGCACCACTTAAAAAAAAGAAAAGAAGTTAATATGAATTCTACGCATGGTATTCAAACTGGAGAAAGGTTTAAAGGAAACAGTGTATTTGAAACTCAGTGACTCATACTGCATCGAGACGGTACTGGTACACTCATTGGAATGTGTTGTTTTAGTAAAGAATTTAGGTTACCAAAATAATGCTTCAGCTCATAATCAACTCACAGTTTATGAAAATAATTCTACATAGTCTACTTTATATATAACAATGTTACTTCCCCAAGAGTAACATAAAAATGGGTCTAATAACTTTAAATTAATTTTAGTATGAAAATATTAAAACCTGTGCCATATTTTCACCAAAGTAAAACAAATAAGAATGATGAAAATGAGGCAAATATATTTATCAGATGTTTTTAAGAACTTATTGTTTGCTATTTTTTCAGAATATTTATTGGTATTTTAGGATTTCTGCTATTTCAGCATATTTACAAAGGTTCATTTTGATAAGTAAATGTAATAACATATTCCTTATTTTCAACAGAAAAACTCATTTAAATTATGGATGCTAATGGTATTATATTTTATTAAAAATAGGGAAAATCGATGCATAGAAAGAAAATTCTGTAAGGAATTAAAGGACAATCTGTTCCCTTTTTGTTCTCCAGAGCAGTTTAATGTTTGTTAAAAGGTAAACATTTAGTGTTTATCTTTAAAATAGTGGAGTGACCAACCTCACCATGAAAATTTTATGAGTTGTGGCAAAAGGTAAATAACTTGCATTGGTTACCATCTGTATATCCAGAATCCATTCATTTAATTAAACCAAATTAGATTTTCAAATAAATTTCAAAACATTTACTTCCAAAATAATTGAGATATATACTCTCTAAGGCTTCTGCTTGTCCAGTTCCTCCCATTAAGCTAAATAAGTGTTTATATTGTTATAAATAGTCTTCTTCTTCATAGAGTCATTCAATCCAGAGATGGAGATTTTTACCTGAGTGAAGTATATTCTATTTTGTTGTGGCATCTGCCTTTCTAATCTTTAATTCATCGTGTAATTTGTTTACTTCTAATGTCAAATATTAATGGTTGATTTTTGTTTGTTTTATTTTTTGAGACAAGGTCTCACTATGTATTCCAGGCTGGCCTTGAACTCATGACTATTTTCCTACCTCAGCCTTCTGAGTGCCTGGGTGACCAATGTGTGCCACAGGCCCAGATTTAGTGGCTCACATTTTAAATATCTGGACCACTAAGCACGTAATGAATTACAGAAAATTTTCCTGCTCTGTCAAATGAATTAAACTGAAAATCAGAACATTAACACTATTTCTGATCTATAGAGATATGTTGTATAATGTAGAAATGTGACTACACTCTACTAATGCAGCAACATCAGGTTTTTTGGCATCCATAACAAAGTATCAAAAACTCAGTGGATATAAAAGAGAAAGCTATTATCTCACAGTTCCAGAGGATAGAAATAGTAAAGGATTGCAATGCAACCTCTTATTTGAATTAACTGTTTTTGAGTCATCTTAATACACACACGAGTGTGTGAGAACAGCCCTTTCTTATAGTCAACAATAATCACCAGTTGTCAAACATTAGTTTCAAAATTCTCTCAGGCATGACTCGGGGAATTACAATAATAGCGGATGAAAATTTAAAGACTCACGAGACATTTACATCAACTCAGTATAACCCAGGAGAGAGTGGAACCAGACACAGCGAGGAGCTGCAGTGACCGTCCTAACATACCCCATGCTGACGGGTGCCCAGGGCCTGTGCTGAGGAGCACCGGGCACGGAGGCTGACACCCCGATTCCATGGTGCTCCCCATAAAGCCCTCGTAACCCAAATCTAGAAATATCAGACAGCACAAATTAGTGGCCAGTAATGCAGTCACTGGCTTATTCGCTAAAAGAAAATGATAATATCCCAAGGCAGAAGAGAGGAAAGAGGCACAGTAATCAAATGCAGTGCATGACCCAGTGTCCTACATTGATATAAAGCATTATGACGTCGGTCACCTAAACCAGAATGAGGACTTTAGAGCAGACCACAGTGTGCAGGTGTTCACTTCCTAGTTCTGATAAGTGAGATAAGTGGATTGTAAATGAAGTATTTACAGAAGGAGAAGACACACAAACAATATCAGAAACTTACTCTCGAACTTAAAAACCTCAAGTAAGGTTAAAAGATTTTAACTGATTTTTCTATGTGTGCCCTTTATTTCACATGCGTCTGTATTTTATATATTTATTTTGATTGTATGGCCTTCAGAAGCACATTATATTTTGCTGCATATAGTATAATGATCACTACAGCCAACAAAATTAATATATTTATCATCTCACATAGTTACCTCTTTTAAACATATTGAAAACACATAAAATTGACTCTCGGGAATTTCCTTGTACAGAATACAATATTATTAACCACACCCCTTATTCTGTACTATCAGAGCTCTGGGTTCATTCTGCATCATCGCAGTTGTGGAGTTTTGACCTATGGATTCTCTTTGTCCTTCCCTGCCGCCCACTTCCCGTTAACCAGTGTTCTGCCATTTCTACGTTTTCAATTTTATTTTCAGATTTTGTATATAAACATTGTGCAGTATTTTTCTTTCTTCCTGATTTATTTTTCTCTTATAATACCCTGCACTTTCTTCTATTTGGTTGAAAATGGCAGCATCTTCTTTTTGAAAGCTGAATAATATTCCACATGCACGCATGTGTGTGTGTGTGTGTACATGTGTGTGTGACAATTTCTTCATCCATTTGTCCACAAATGGATACTTAAGTTGTTTCCAGATCTCAGCTTAGCTCTTGTGACTAGGGAGCATAATGAACATGGGAGTGCACCATGTTAAGTGCTAATTTCTTTTCCTGCTGCACACACAGAAGAATGATTCCTCAGTCAGACACTATTTCCATTTTTATGTCCCTAACAGAAATCGCTGCAGGGATTTCCATGATGACTGCACCAAGCTACACTGTATCATCAGTGTGTGAGAGTCTGTGGTCATCACCTTGTCAGCACTTGTAATCTCTTGTCTTTTTCTCTAGGATCCTGAGGAGTGAGGCTCATTGTGGGTTTGATTCATATATCCCTGGAGATCGGTGATGCAGAGCACTTAGTATATACCTGTGGGCCATTTTTAGCTCTTCCTTGGAGAAATGACCATGTGTATCCTTTGTACACATCCAGTTATTAGGTTTTTTGATAATGTTGGAAAATACAAATTAATCATTCAATAATGAGTTTTTAATATTGATTTTTTAAATCAATAATGACCTAACTAAAATAGAAATTGAGAAAGCAACTTTATTTATAATGGTATGAAAAACAAACATAGGTATAAATTTAACAAGGAATATGAAATGTCTGTACACTTAAAACAATAAAATGTTGATGAAAGAATTTGAATATACCAGGAATAAATGGAAATATATCCTTTATTCAAGGACTGGAAGAAATGATGTAAAATTTCCTACTACCCAAAGTGATACACTAATTCAGCCTAATACCTATCAAAATCCCAGAGAAGCAAGGCATGGTGCATTACACTTGATGGCCAAGCTACGTGGGAGGCCGAGGCAGGAGGATTGCAATTTTGAAGCTAGTCTGGGTAAGTTAGAGTTTGTATCAACATTTTGAAAACATAGAAAAGACTGGGGATGTATCTCAGTGGTAGATAACTTTACTGGCATGCATGAGGCCTGGTCTCTCTCTCTCTTTCTCTCTCTCACACACACACACATACACAATAGAACTGTTCACAGAAATATAAAACACAATTCTAAAATTCATATTGGAGTACAAAAGATCATGAAGAACCAAGGCCATCCTGAGAACAAAAATATTGGAGGCATCACACTTCCTGAATATAAATTATATTACAAAGATACAGTACTCATAGCAGTGGGGTCCTGTCATAAATACAGACTCACAGGCCATGGAATGGAGTAGAAAGCTTGGGAATAAAACAAACATATACCGTCAACTAATTGTTGACAGGGGCACGAAAAGAGACACAGTTGGAAAAGAGTCTTTACAGCAAATAGAAATAGGGTCTGGGAGGAAATGAATGGCGTTGAAAACGTATATTAACATCATGCACAATAACACACTCGAAATGTGCTGAAGAAGGGAAGCTGCAAAACTCCTAGAAAGATAAACGGGGAAAAGCTCCCTGACATTGTTCTTGGCCATGATTTTTTGAATTGCATACAAAAAGTGCAAGCGACAAAAGCAAAAATAAATAACTGGGACTAAAGCAAAGTAAAAACATCCTCCCCATAAGAGCAAAGAACAGAGTGAAAAATAGCCTATAGCCGTCAGTCCCCCTCAGGTGCCCCCTTGCTTCACACAAACACACCCACCACATTCATGACTTTTGAAGCAGCTCTACAAGTCCCTTTGTGTTCGGAAAATACAAACTGATCATTCAATAATGAATTCTTAATATTGATTTTTAAAACCAATAATGACCTAACTAAAATAGAAATTGGGTGCCTCAGTGTGCTGAGTCCATTCCACGTGCTTACTGTAAGACCGTGTGTCTCACCAAACGCTCCGAGGAGCTGACTACAGCAAAGATCACCCAGGAGGGAACACACCGGACAAGTTGTGAAAGTAAAACAGACCTTTATTAGTCTGGCCAGACGGCACTCTCCAAGCACCAAGCTTAGAGAGGCGCCCGGCTCAGAGCCTGAGGTCCTTTTATAGGAGATGCTAGAGGGAAGTTGGCAAGCAGAAATACAGAAGCAAAACGCAGAAGGAACTTTTACAGATTGTTCTTAAGATAACATATTCAGATATGGAGTTGGGAAAGCATGACGGAACACTGCGCAGACAACAGACCTTCCTGGCACAACAACAAGTACACTCCTGGAACTCGATGTCTACCTGGTGATCTGTAACAGAAGCAGACAAGTTGGGGCCCTATTACAAAATGGAGTAACTGTTGTTCAGTCTCACTCTTACTTTTCATGGTCGTTTTGATTTGGGGGAAGAGCCTGAAATCGTGGTGCTAGATGCAGTGAATAAGGTGGACGAGAATGCTGTGACGCTGGCACTGGGTGGCACCGGGCAGCAGCATTCTCTGTGTTGTTTATCATATCAGATAAACACACCAAAAAGGACTTTGAGAACTGCTGCACAAAGTGGCAAGAAGGATGAAATAAATGCGTGTGAAGTGAGGGGATTATTTTGAGGGGAATTAATGACAATGTGTATTTTACTCTAATTGTAAAACTTTAAATATTCATCACATATTTCAGTCACACTTTATAGCTGGGATTTAATATTAAAAATATTAGGAATTCAAACAATTCAACAGCAAAAGCAATGGCAAAAATAAATTGATTTTTTTAAACGAGTGCACGTTGTACATAAGGACCGTATTCATTGCTAGGAGTTGCTGTACCTGCATCATGCATCTTAATTCTTCTAAATTCCTCTTTCCCTCCTTTCCTTCCCACTCCATTTCTTGGTCTCCTTCCCATTTTCAAAAGATCTATGTTTTGTTTTCTGTTACTCATCTTTTATTTCACTCTCTAAATTATTTATAATTTGGGTTCCCCAGAGAAGAGAGACCATTTGCTATTTAAGCTTATGTGTGAGATTTATTTCACTTAATATTACGGTTTCTAGGTGCACTCATTTTCCGACAAATGACTCAAATTTATCCTTCTCTATGGCTGAGTGATACTCAGCTGTGTGTGAACACCACATTTCTTCACCCATTTATTTACTGATGGACTTGTAGGCAGCTTCCAAGATTTAGCTGTTACAAATTGTGCTGCTGTGAACACAGGTATGCATAGGTCACTGTAATATAGTGACTTACTTAGAATTCATTTATGTCAGAATTCTTTCTTAAACAAATATATTAAGGAATTTTGTTTATTTACATGTGATATGCTGTTTCCACACATGAAAATTTCCAGAAGAAACATTTAAAATATTTTGAATATTCAGGTAGAAAGCTAGGTGAACAGGTTGATTGATGAAATGATGGATAGGTGGATATAAGATTAAGAGAAATACACCTACATAGTTAGACGGGTCATCTCAAATCATAGCTGCAGTCAGATGGTTAAACTTAACAGTTTCGGAGTCCGACCATCTGCACTGATGTCCTGGGTAGCTGTGAAACCATGAGGATTTCTGTCCTGCCTTCACGTTTGGCATGACAGGAGTGTTTGGTTTTAGAACATCCATTCATACGGATGTTGTGAGGATGGAATGAATTAATTGAGGAAAATGCCTATGTAAGTTCTATATTCATGTGTCAGGGCTCCCATATCAAAACCCAGACTGGGTGGCTTAGAAATCAGAGTTCTTTTCTTAGGTTTTGGAGGCAAGAAGCCCAAGACCAAGGCCTCCGCAGGTTGGTTCTCTCCTGCAGGCTCTACTTGAACGCCCTCTCCCGAGTTCTCACTGGGTCTTTCCCCATACATGTGTCTCTGGGGTCACTTCTTATTATGAGGACACTAATTACATTAATTTAGGAGGCCATTCATATGAATTCATTTAACCTCAATCCCTTCTTTAAAAGATCTTTCTGAAATATAGTTACCCTGGAGAATAAACGTTCAAACTATGAATTTGATGTAGAAACAATTCACTCCACAGCTAATGCTAAATATGGCCAACGACTGACACGTGCTTATCTTTGGAATGAAACTTTAGTGGCCAACATGGAAAACTGATTGTAGAGTCAAATGAATGAAATTTATACTCTCTGTGTATTTCCGAGACTAAGTATATTACAGAACAATTTGTTTATCCTCTGCCTTGAGCCTGAATGTATCAGGGAGAAATCTATTGTAAGCCACAATCAAAGCCTGGCTAGGTGACCCCCACCCAGTACCATCTAAACTAATGTTTGATTTCAAATCTCATAATGGTTGAATGGTTAGCAATAAAGTCAAATAAATTTTTAACTCACTTGCTCTTACCTGGCTTCAAAACATAGCATTCTGCCTAAAATTACCTGCAAAAGGTAAAATAAATGGCTAGAGTTGCTTAATCTACATTCTATAGCCATGGGTTACTCTGGACAAATTTTCTAATAACAAATGATATTTTGAGGGAAATAAATTAAATTCATTAAAATGTTTTAAAAAGAAGACACTGTTCACTTTTGTATGACATATCTTAATAGATTAATTTTAAAGGAATTATATCAATATTTTTGGTATAATAGTGATTTTAAAATTTCAATATTTTATTTAAATTGTCAAGAATGAGTAAGAATTTCTGCCCTTCCAAGTAAAAGCTCTTATTAACAAAATAAAATTAGCCTAGTATACTAGAAAAGAAATTCAGTTATGCAGAATGAGTTCAGGTATGTATACATTCTGTCACTGCCAGATCTTATAACAAAAAGTTAATTGTGAGAATCTACTTTCTTCTATTAAATAATGAGGTCAGTTATTACTTTATATTCCCTGAATATCAGGGTAGCATGCTTTAACCTTCTCAGCTTAATCCTCAAGTAATTCTCAAGCTCTTTCCCTTTGTTCTCCATGATTTTTATTGTGTTTCCTCCCTAGTCTTGTTGGTTTTGAACACTTGGTTCATTTCCATCTCTATCATTTTCTATTCCAATCATTTTCAACAAAATAGACATGCTTTTTTTGTCTGCTTAGTTTGACCCTTGAGGTAGTTAGATATCATCTCCATAAATTTCCTTGATGAGACACGGGGAAAGCATCAGGTGTTGGGGTATTTGGCTTGCTGAATGTTTCAAAACAGACTGCTTTGTTGTAGGAGACACAGAAGGCAGTACTGAGGTGGTGACGATGACAGATAGCAGGAAAAGATAATCCTGAAGGATTCGACGTGCATTTCTGAGCTTGTGTTTTGTCTTTGGCTCAATTCTTCATAATAGCCTATGTTTATGTGGGAACGTTTCTGTCTCCCTCGCGGCCTCTCATTCTCTGATGAGTCCCTTTAGGTTTCTGGAAAGTATACGCAATGATGTCCACCATTTTCTAACACATTTAGTTAAAGGGGGAATGTGATTTGCTGTATTTTTTCTGCACACCTGGGGAAAACTTTCCTGAGTATTCTGCGGATTACTGTCTAGATAAAATCTTGCCCAAATAACAGATTCTTTTCTGATTACTACGCAAAAACGATTACTTTCCAGCCATGTTCCATTTACAGAAAGACTTACCAAACTCCTGGTTGGTATTTGTTTGAGACACATTTTTCTAACTGAACTTGTGCACCCTCTTCAGAATGTTTTATGGAAAAATAAAGTAACTTTTATTAAAATCTCTATTTTTAGATAATGCTTCTAACACTTTATTTGAATTGCACATGTTCAAAACATGGCTGAGACTTTTTTTTTTTTTTTGGTACCGTGGATCGAACTCGGGTCCTTGTGCTTGCGCAACAGGTGGTAAAACCACTGAGCTAAATCCCCGGCCCCAGCTGAGACTATTTTTAGCGTAAACACAAAGTAAGATAATCTTATCTGTATTAATGAGAAGAAATACCACTACTAAATATAATATTTCAAAATGTTTCAATAGTGGAAAGTTCCTGAATTGTTAGTGACATTTTAATGCAGAAATTTTCAAAAATATTTGTTTCAAAAAGGTAGTTCTTCTCATCATTGATATTTTCTTCATGTTGAACAAATTCATTAGTGTAAACTTTTAGTCTCTTTCTGCCTTTTACCTTAAATTTATCCTAGATAAACTCTAGCTTGTCTGATTTATAAACATATGCAAGACAAGGCCAGGCATACTCAGCCTGGCTCTGTGGCTTTTACTGAATTCTGCTTACACACAGACACACACACACACACACACACACACACACACACACACACCTTGTTTTATTCTTTCAGGAGTAGGTCTAAATTTTGATAGAGGGATACATTTCCTAGCCCGAAACCAGTATTCTGCACCAATTAATTAGCAGCCTTTGTCACCAAGATGTACTCTCACCTCACCCTACACCAGTCTTAAGAGTGGCGTATTAGATTCTTGTGGCTTTTCACTAAATTCTCAATTGCCCAAGCATGAAGTTTGTAATACTGTAGAATGCATTTATTGGAATATACCAAAAATTTATTAACTAATTTTCTACATCTATATTTTAATATATTTCCAAAGTTAGCAAAATAATACAGTAAGAATGGATGAATTATGTAATAGGATCATAGCATATTATAGTTACTAGGTAGACTTGTGTACTCTACTAAAAGGTAACATTTATGTTTCCTTTGGTCCTGGAGTGGTTTTAAAAATTGAATCTACTGGATGATAGAAACAGACACAAGTGTTGAAGATGACTAATACATGGCTCTAGTTCTTCTTACAGTTCTCATTCACATATTATGAAACTATTTAATTTGGTTTTATAAATATTTATGAATATTTTGTCATCATAAATAACTGACCAATTTATCGCTGCAAAATATCCCTTTTTGTTCACATACCATGTTTTGTACTTTTTCTGATTTGATATGCATTTAAGTTTTCCTTAGTTTAATTTAGAATGGCATAGTATATTTTCATCTTTCTATAATTAGCCTGCAGGAATACTTGTGTTTAAAGTGAATCATGTGTTAGTATGATATTGAGTCCTTCCTTTTTATCCAATCAGAAAATCTAGACATTTAGTCGAATATTTAGACAATTTATATTTATTGAAATTATTGACATATTTGAATTTAAATTGACCATGTTACTGTCTTTAATCTCAGCAATCATGTTTCCGTTTACCACAAGATCACTTCTCTTACTTTGTAGGCTTCTAATTATAGCTAAAAATGTTTAGTTCGGAAGTTACATACATATGACTTTAATTTACCAATATCTGTTCTCAACTCAGCTCATGCATTGTAAGAACAGTACATTTGTACAGTGCACTTCAGTTTTTCACTACTGACTTTTGTTTTGTTCTTGTCATGCATTTTACTTGTACATATGACTTAAGCCTCTGAACATAATGTTGATATTTTTAACAATTATCGCCCAAAGATAATTTTTCCCTTAAATTCTTTTATTGATACATTTTAGGTATACAATACGTTTACATTTATCATTGGGGGCGATGATTTTTAAAGTTGCATAAACCATTTTCACTTACCACATGGTTATTTCAAGATTATGATGATCTTTATTTCTCCTGCAGATTTAGACAGCAGGTCTGTGCATGATTCCCTCCTGCTGAGGGGGCCCTTCAACAATTTTATGACGTAAGTCCACAAATATTTAATTTTTTCCTCTCCTCCATGTCTGACAATCTTTATATCTCCGACATTTTAAAGAGTTATAACTTGGCTAGCTATAGATTACCATCTTGAGTTTTAATTTACTTAGTGACTAATAGTAAAAAAAGACTTGGTTTTCCATAACTAGTGTAACAGTTCCTAGACAGGAGCCCGGGGAAGGACAAACTGGTTTTCCACCTGTGCCATCTTTCAAATCACTGGCATCTGTTTTAAGTCTTACACCTCGTGGACACCGTGGGTGAACATTCCTCTGGTGTGCTGATAAACTTCAGTCCTCTTAGTTCCAAAACCTCACAGTCTACCATAACTTAAACAAAGCTAATTTTAAATAAATAGACCCAGATTTTCTTTCCCTGTATTTTTTTCTCTGCTTCAAATGGGTGTAACTGTAATTTTATTAATCTGAGTTTACACTCTGAGCACATATTTTTTATAAATGAATTTTTGAACTATAATGAATGCATGGTGGTCTAACATAGCTCAGCTATAGATATCAGCTTTTAACTTCTCTCTTGCTACAAGTTGTCTCATTCATCTTATAATCTGTTATTTAGAATTTGTTTAAATTCTTTCCTGCATCTGAATTATCATGATGCTATCTGTCAGAAGCTCATCCTATTGGCTTTATTGATAAGTCTGTCAACTTTTCATCTCGCTGAAGTTAGTTAAGAGCCACTGACAGCCACACAAAGGCATCTGTATGATAAATTCTGCAACAGTTCCTTTATGGTGAAGTAGCCCGCAAGCTCAGCTGACTTCCACATGCCTCGTCTTCTCAGGTGAGCAAAACAACTGTGTTCTGAGAGGCTTCCTGTTCTTCCGGCCATGGTATGAAATGTGCTTCTAAGAAGCTCACAAGAATTTGGTATTTCCATTCTCTCAGAAGTTATAATCTAGTGCTGTGTTTTAGCCACTATATAAAAGGCTCCTTAGAAGTTTCTAGTTATTTTACTTTGGGTGAGCTAGTCCAGTCCACTTGTCTCTATCAGGTTAGAAGGAGGCGATTCTGTGTTTTTCAAGATCAAATGCACAAATAAGCAATGACTCCTTTTACTTGATAATTAACTAGATTTAGAAATTCAAATCAAATGAAAGTGTTTCAAATGCTGAATTCAGTCTGATACTCATTTTAGCAATACTCACAGAAGAAAAAATACTCTCTTCCAAAACTTTATGACCAGGGCATCAAAAGTGGTTTATTATTGAAAAGCAACAAAAATATTTCCAAAATATTTTATAATTATTTTAAAGTTAGTCTCCTTTTATGTTGCACCAACCTATTTACAGTAATGAGTTCTGTTGCAGATCCAAGTTTTCATATTTTTAGACAAATAAATCAATATTGTTATTGGAAACTTTTCATTTAAGTTAAATCCATCTAAAAATGAATTTCCACATTATGAAGAACATGGAGAAGCAAAAAAATGCCCAGGGAAAGGGAATGGATATGAGATGTAATTTTTGATTTATCACACATAGATACCAGTGACTTACAGAGAAAAACCAGAAGCGAAATATATACCTTTTCTTTCCCTGAAAATGGAACTTACTTTGCTCTGTTCTATATATCTTACTTCATTCAATTTTTTCCTTTTTTGTAGTTCCACTGCACTACCAATTCTATCTTCAAGAACAATTATTCATTGAAATTATAACAATGATCCACAATATTTTACCCTTTTTTTGAAAGCTGGCACACAGTGTTACCCATTCACAAGTAAATGCACATATTCTAGGCAAAAAAAATCCATTAAGGAAATTTGAAACCATTATTTCCACTGAAATTCACAGCAGAGCTAAAAAAATTGTTACCACCATTATAAGATTGAACATAATAGAAATCAAGGGTATTTCCCTGCCAATAGTAACCACAGAAATTGAATGACTTTGTATTTTTGCCCAGAACAAATCACATAATATGACATTAAAATACTTTTATTGTGTATTTTAAGAATTTAGAGAATTTTGTTTCCAGAGTAGCAGACTGAGTGAAGTTGCATACTCTTAACAAAATATGCATGTCAAGATGAAATCACAAACAGCCCCTGAAACTTAAAAAGAAAACAAATCAATAGCATAAATCATTTGGAAGGACAGGAACAATGGAACATGTTATGCTTATTATTATGCTACAGGAAATTGTCCAATTTTACATAAAGTTGTCATACACTAAGAGAGCCCCTAAAGAATAATTTAGAAATTTGAGATTTCAAAAAAATTTTATTGCTATTATACTGCTGATCCTCAAACCTTAAATTTACTTGTATTCAAACTCTTGGAAACCTGTATTGACTCCTAATTTATAAATGAATACAAGAACAGTAAATATTTCAACCGATTAATAATTCCAGAACTACTATTCACTATACACATATTATGTGCCATTTAATGATGCACTATTAAAATTGCTTCTCTGGTATGTGGTGATGATTTGCCTTGTTTGTTGATTTCCATGGTATTAATCTTCCCTGAGTTATCAGTGTATCACTTAACAAGAGTTGGAAGAGATGCCTACATTTGGCTTTTTTGAAAGTCAGTGTGAGCTGCTTCCAGCACAGAGATATATCTGTTGGAAGGATATTCTGCAACACCTTGAGATGACAACCATCATCTGCTTGGAAAGATGCGAACATTTTGATGTTGAGAATGGTCAAATTCATCAAGCATACTCCTCCAATGAGAGAGTGAGCATTTAAACTCCAGGTCTTTCTCCCTACAAAATCCAAAAGCTGTAAACATTCACTTATTTACATTCTTCAAGGCAATTTGTATAAACATAGAAGACTATAGCTCTAACAATGATACTGCTACAACTACTATATATATATATCTGGATGTTTTCCTGTTCACTTGCTTAATTGCATGCTGTCATTCAAAGTAAATAATAAGTATGTATTGGCACTACTGACATGTACATCAAGCTTTGAAATTCTACTCTATAAATTTTAAAGCAGGAGTTCTAAATAGGAGTTTGAAAAGAAGTTTTTAATCATTCGAGGTGCATGATGCAATGGTATGGCCCTGTCTAGCTTTACTTCTTTCAAAGATTCGCATTTTCTCAACAACTGCTATTCTTTCAAAGATTCACAATTTCTCAACAATACTTTCCCTTTTTAGATATACAGGCATGACTATTCTTTAATATAAAACAGATAAAAGAAATTTAACTTTATTTCATATATCATTCATATCTATATACATATCTGTATATCTAAACAAATATATGGATAGATTTTACTACCATTTATTTGATAAATAAACTAATAAGTAGCAATGAGTCATTTATAACTTGTATATCATAAAAGGCAGTTTTGAAATGTGGTGATTCTCTATAAAAATTCTTTGTACTAACACATAATTCTGCAAATGAAAACAAGTATTTCAGAGGAAAAAATTAAATTTTAGTAACAGATAATACAGAGAAATTAGAGAAATATAGAGAGTAATGGGGAATGTAGGTAGCATGACAAAAATCACAATTTTCATCTTCTCTTGATAACCTACTTAATATTCTTTTTCAAATTACCACTCTTATTTTAAGTCAAAGAAAGTTTTTTGGATTTCATACCATTACCTTCTTTGGGTTTACAATTCTAGGAAAATTGTATCAGTCCAATAATATATCTCAAATCTTCCCTGTTCTCTGTAATGGAGTTATTTCATGCAGTTGCTTTGGTAACTGATTCATTAGACAGACTCAGAGCTTATAATATTCCTGATAAATTCCATCTTCAGAAATATTGTATTTAGTTTATATTAATTTATAAAACCATCTAGATATTTGAAAAATGATTTTTTCCAATTCTGGGTCTATACTTCTTAGTTAAAAGTGAAAATTTTATTAGGGAATGCATATCCTACACATGCTAAGTCCACTTAAAAAGGCATTTCTCTATTCAAATCTGATACTGGTATGATTCACCTCAACAAGTCTTTGTATGTTTCTCATTCCCAGAAAAGAGGTTTCAAAGAATCACCTTTCTCAAGGGTGCTTTATTGAACTGACATGAAAGATTCAATGCAAATTCCACAAAGAAAACTGATAGTCAAATTCCCAAAATCAATGGATGTTAAAATTTTGATTATGTTAATTTTTATAAATAAAATTAAATTCATACTATATTCTTTGGGGAATTTACCAAGAATCTCTGTCACAAAAATATGTGAAGGCAAGAAAGGCAAATTCTAATCCTCAAATCAGAGCCAAACCACAGGTGGAGTCTCTGATTTCCCAAGTAGAACTGAATCATAATTAACCTAGATAATATTTGGAAGCAAGTATATTATTATATTGTAATCATTCCTTCTTGCACCCATTCTTTCTCAAACCCTGAGAAAACAGAGCCCGTTTAATAAGCTTAGTGCACACTCTTTACTCAGTTTATGGTTCACACCTGAATTCAGGACCCAGGCTAATTTTCGGGGCCTGACTTTCAAGTCCACCTTCTTTGCTCATCAAGCTTTTACTCAATTTATTTTCCCTGCCTTTTGAAAATACTAGCCTAATTTCTGCATCTGTTGGCTATTTTTAAAGCACAGATTAAGATAGTATGCATAGATACTTATACTAATGTTGAACAAATCTGGAAATACATTGCAGGTGATTAGAATCAGGTTTTCCTCATGACAGAAGAGAAGTTATAAATAAAGAAGGGTGGAAGATTAGCATGAAGTCTGTTGCTTCGGGTCGGAATTGTAGAACTCTGCTTGAAAAAAGTCAGGTAATAAAAACCTCCCGCTCTGCCTCTATGGGATCAAAATTTTTAGATTATTTTTTACTTTATATGTGAATAAAATTCTGTAGAATTTATTTTCTGTGAGTTATATATTTCACTTCATTGGTTACTAGAGGTCTGGCACTATGTGGAAGATAAGAGAGAAGACATCGGTCAAAGGATAAATGCAGCTAGACAGGTAAAAGAAATTTCCGAGGCCGAGGATTTAGCTCAGTGGTTTCGCCGCCTGCTGCGCAAGTGCAAGGACCTGAGTTTGATCCCTGGTACCAAAAAAAAAAAAACAAACAAAAAAAAACAAAGAAATTTCTGGACTCTATTGTGCAGTGAGGAGACTCCAGTGAATGACAACATTACACTCGTGGATGTATGCTATCTCCACAAATGATAACTAGCAGAGGCAGCCCATTTGTTTATTGGCTGTGTTAACTATTCTACATGTATGTGTAGTTTGTAACATCACAATATACAAGATAAAAATATAGAATATTACATATTAATTTGTTCTGAAAAATTCCTCCCACTGAAACAATTATAAAGCAAGTGCAACACTCCGAAACGAACAGTTATACTGTGGGCATCTTTTTGAGCAGTCTTCCAGTATGATAAAGTATTCCTTGATAAAGGGCTTTGATCCAACACTTTCTCTTGAATTGATTTTATATTCTTTCATCTTTTTCTGTATTTTCTTTTTTGACTTCTTCCCCATCCCACTCTGCTCTCTCTTTCTTTTGCTACACACTTATATGTACATAGACACAACACTTATACATACATGTACACACATACACACTCACATGGACACAAATACATAGGCACACATTTGAAAAACAAAATTAAAATGGAACAGAATAAAGTGTAAACTTCAGTCTGAGAACACATAATAGAAGTAAAAGTGACCAGAATCTCTGTACCTGTGAATAGTGATCCAGAAATATCAAATCTATCAAAACTATTAGACAATAAAGATAAAAGAAAGAAAGGGAGGCCTTTGAGTAAAACAACAACATTGACTTACAAGGAAAACAAGACCAGATCGGTGTCAGAATTCTCGATTTTGATTTAACCTGCAATAAAACTCAGCAAGGTGCTCCTAGAAGGACATGTGAGCCACAGTCACTACATCTACCCACACTGCACTTCAGGAAGGAAATTCATGTAAGGTTTTATGCATCCAAAGGTCATTGCCCTTAGAATCTTTCTGAAAAAACAGCCAAAAATCATTTCTACCTAGGACATGATAATAGAAATTTTTGTAAAATGTCTATGTATTTAATTATAGATCAATATTATTTATTTGTATATGCTGTTTATTTTATAAGGATTTATTTATATTTCCTGATATGTTTGTTTCATATAAATAATTTTATATTTATATGTGAATAATGTTATGTATTTATTTATATATTAAATAATAGATAATGACTAAATGTTTAGCACAAAGATTATAACTAATATATAAATGATATTTGTGTTGACGAGCTATAAAAAACACAGTTTAATATTTGGAAAGATAACACAAAGGAAAAAACTGTAGAATAATCTCATGGAGTTTTACATATGCAAAAAGGAATCCAAAGATTACTTTTATGGACACAAACCTCATATAAAGTTTAAGTAAGAAAAAGATTATGAGAACTATCAATGCTATTACTATAAACTTAGCCACCAGATGAGAAGATTGGTGTCATGTGCAATAGATGAATCAGGTCCTTGACAGAGAAAACAAGCTTCCTGGAAGAATATAGCGACAATATCCTATGGGCCCAATGGTCATAACAAAATTGTCATGAAATGATTAAAAATAAGGGTGCTGTTATATTAAAAAGTTGATGGACTATCAACTATTAAACAAACAAAAAACCTGAAATGAACTCATAAAGCAAAACTCAACTCTATATTCAAGAGGAGTACCCAATGTGATATGATTCCAAAAAACTATAGCTAAAAGAATAAGAAATACATGCCATCAAAGGAAAAGAAAATAAGATAGAAGGTTTGACTATTTTGCTACTAGACAAGACAGAATTTAGGCCTCAAGTATTACGTATGATAATAAAGAACAATTTTAAATTCTAAACACCGCATTCACAGTAAATGTATAACAGCATGACAATCTATGCAACACAACAAAAAATAAAATAAGTCAAGTTCATAAAAACCAAACATTACATGAGAGGCAGGGAGAAGTAGGGAAAAAATAGAGAAAAGACTTTAAAACAACAGTATCAGAAAAATCAAGAGCACAAAAAGCAAGAAAGATAAAAATAAAGCAGTTTTATAAAAATACTGGGCATAGTGAGCCATCCCTGTAATATCAGCACTCAGGGACACCAGGAAGGCCACTGGGAGTTCAAGGCCGGCCTGGCCTTCATGCTGAAACTCTGTCTCCAAATAGATAGATAGATAGATCTGTATGTCTTATAGATATAAACCAGCACTTAAAACCTAGTAGTAGACAGTGAACTTTTGTTTCAATAAACATCAGATTCACAAGTGGACTATATATTAAAACAGAAAGGAAAACTCATTATTTGAAGTAGAAATACAAAATTTGGATTGCAATGCAATGAAAAACAACAAAAATTGAAAACAAAAAGAAATTAGACTAATTATATAAAATAAGTACATTTCATGAAAGGGCAATTCATCAAAACTGACACAAGAAGAGTAGCCTAGGCCTAATAAAGGAATTGAATTCATATTAGCAAACCTCAAAAAAGGGCCCCAGTTCCAAACTCTTGGTGAATTTTATCAAGCCTGAAAGATGAAATAGTGACAATTTACATAAACTAATTCAGATTACAAAAGATATCATTGCCTAATTTGTGGCTAGTGTGACCACTTGCACACCCAAAACCTAGCAAAGAAATTAAAGCAGGCAACAAAGAAAATAATTCTGATCAATCTGTTTTGTGAATTAAAGAGAACAAAGTCTCAATTTATAACACTAACAAATAAAATGCAGAAATGTATACAAAGTATGTGTCAGGATCAAGAGAATTTTGCCCATATAGTAAGACTGGATTGACATTTAAAGGTCGATTAATATAATTCATTATAGTAACAGGATAGAATGAGGATTATAATGTTATTTTGCTAGTGCTGATAAAGCATTCGAAAACATTTACAAGCTCAGTGATCAAGAGTATCAGCAGGAGCTGAAAGGCAGGAAATAACCTCAGACAGGCGAAGAACGTCTAGGAAAGTCTGAGGATAGATAACATACTCACTGGGGAAGGCTGGAATTTTCCATCTGGGTTTACGGACACACGAGTAACGACCCTATTCTGTGTTGTCCAGAATGAAGGGAGGGTCTGCCTTTCGTGATCATTCCAGTTGTCTCAGTTAAGTAGAAAAGTAGGCGAGTGCTTGAACAAGTGAGGATGGAGGACAATTTAGGGGGCATTCGAGGAGAAAGGGGACAGGAAAAAGGAGACTGTTGCATTGGCGAAGTGAAAGAGCGAAGCAGGGCCTTGTTATGCCCAGTTGCGGCGGACGGACGTTTGCTCCTGTCTGCGTTGATGCTCACCCGCGTGGCTGAGCGGGTTCCAGCTGCGCAGCCCTGAGAACGAATCTTCCTCAGAGGCGAGATCTGTACAAAGACAGTAGTCAGGCTATTTTAGAAACTGTGATTATTTTCGGGAAATGTCATTATATTTTGAAATAATCTGTTTTACTACCACTCGGTCAACATTAATAAGAATATATTTTATAACTGTTTTTATTAAATTTAGAAACTTGAAATTAGCCAGAGGACTATTAAATAGCGTTGATTTTCTGTGCATTACATGGACAAATGTTTCCACAAATATCTCTTTAAGTCATCTATCATAAATTTATATTTGAACAGAAAATGTCATCAAGGAAATTACTCATTTTATACGGTACTGCATTAGTGTATTAATCGATTGTATTTAGTATTTTAAACATCAGGAATTAATCATTATTTTGATGAGTCTGAAGATACACTTAGGAATCTTACTGTTTGAAAACAAGAGATGCTTTCATTATTATGTAAATGTCAGCATTTTGCTTTAGAACAGGTTAAGGTTATGGAGAATAAATGGAATAAAAGATCTTTTTAATTCAGGGCTGTTTCCAGGAAGTAGCGGTAAAGCTATTTATGGTTTAATAATTGCAAATAAATTTATAGTAAATTTAATTTTTCCATAGGGAATCATGTTTTATCAAAAAGTTAGGCAATTACAGCATGAAACACTCTTAATAAAATATACAGAATGATAGTCTATGATACAGAATAACAACACTAATAATATTAGAAAACAATATACTCAAATGAAAAATATTTGTTATGGTTTGCTTCCTATGAGATACTGTCTTCAGTTTCTTGGAAAAGTAAATTAATTCAAGAAATATGTTCCATACTGGGTGGGGTGACCCAGATCAGAAAATAAAGGGTTAAGGAGGTTTTACTTAAATGGAATTAGGAAAAATAGTTCAATAAAATGTGTATGATTTTAAAATAAGTTACATCCCGAAAATCAGTTGTAATCTGTTATACTAATCCTCTTTCATATAGATATGCAATTTTCTCTCTAACAGTTGAATCCAAAAATGAAAATGAATGTGGCTAAAGATAAAGTAAAAGGCCATGTCCTTTGTGTTGCACTTAATTTATCTTTGAATTAGTGGACTTTCATCTTTCTAGTATATCTTCCTACAAAATATCTCAAGTTTCAATACAGCTACCTTGAAAAAGATTTGGATTAGAAAGCATCTGAGACAAATGGTGCATTTCTATCAAAAGATGGAAGTGCAAACTGGAGGTCAAATGTCTCATACCTTTCCAAACAAAAGGAATAATAAGCAGCTATAATAAAATTGGTATTAATAAAATAAAGAGACAGATTTGAGATAAGGAAACAGAAAGAAGAACGTCAAAGTACGAAGCACAAAATAAGACTAAACTCCTAAAGCCTTAATTACAGGTAAATCTGAAATTTCATTTGTTTTAGTATCTGAATAAGACTTGTTCCAGGGCCCCAGAGAGAGAGGAGAGAGAGAGAGAGAGAGAGAGAGAGAGAGAGAGAGAGAAAGAGAGAGAAACACAGCCACATTGTATTATAAACTTAGGGCAAAGAGCTTCATGAGGATTTATGCTCCAACAGTTTATTATTCCTGTGAGAAAAGCACACAGAAAATAAAACAAAATTATTTCATTCGTAGCCACTATTTCTTACAGATACAATGTGTATAATCCCTGGATACT
Source organism: Heterocephalus glaber (assembly GCF_053883595.1). NCBI lineage: Eukaryota > Metazoa > Chordata > Mammalia > Rodentia > Bathyergidae > Heterocephalus > Heterocephalus glaber. The sequence goes on from NW_028258465.1 coordinate 2,893,641, forward strand.
GAAGAAGTTCTCAAAACTTGGAAGCAACTTAGACCTTGCTGTCTTCACCCCTTTTTCCACACTGATTTGTACGCAAGACTTGCTCATTATCCCAACATAGCTGAAGGCAAGTCATTCTGGCAAACGTTATGAGCTCTTACCTTAGCCCAGGGAGTGTGACACTAACCTGACTGCAGCTACTGCACCTTAGGTCTTTAAACTTAGACTCTAGGTCATTCCACTAAATACTCTGACACAAAGACAGAGCCAAAACGCATCAAGGACCCATCTAAGGATAATGCCATACTCAGATATTATAATTTCCATACACACACACACACACACACACACACAAACACACAAGTTGGACTTCAACAAACGTAAGTAATCTAGATTTGTACTGCTGTATATTGAAAATGTAGAATACTCTTTAATAGCAAAAATAGTTATAGTAGAGTAAAATTATGTGAATTTTTCCATAAAGTTTTACCACGTCCTCTGAAACCTGTAGGCACAGAAGCTGCTAAAACCTTTCCCGCTTATCTTTCTACTGACCCCTCCATGTCACGCTGCTCTTAATTCATATTATGCTCCTGCTGTGTTCGATTCCTGTTCCTTCACATCTGGAATCAAGGGGCAGTTTTGTTTGCTTACATGGCCTTGAGAAAAGTGTGGTCTAATAACTTTGGGTTCTTCCTGAGTCCCAGGAAGAGACCTGCTAGAGATCCCCAGGGTTAAAACTGCAAATCTTTACATGAACAAGGAGATTGTGAAAAAGAGTTGACAAATTCTAGGCAGAGGAGGAGTACATGGACCTTCATGAAGGCCTGAGAAGGACACACAATTAATATTTGTTGTTGTGAGTCAAGCAGAAATTTCCAGAGATTATATCACACAATTTGGTACCAAATGAGCATAGAGCAGTTAAAATAGGGATGAGGAAATACAATGATACAGTTAGGAAGTGAGGTCTGACATACAATCGATGCCAGATCAGTGCACCTCTGAAGTTGTGTAATGTTAACACACTTTGTTAGGCTGCTGTGAGAAGACAAGAACCCCACTGAAGTTTGGGCTGTGGGTTGCTAGCTCAGCCTCTTTGTTTGTAATGCAAGCATAGCTCCTCAGACCAGCTCAAAGAAGGGAGGAAAGTGTGACTGCAAAGATAGTCCTCTGTAAAAGGGCCAGAATCTCATTGCTAAGGCTGAGTAGAAGCAGCAGTGGAGAAGGGTTCTGTGGAGGTGGGAGGAGGTGAGCAACCTAAGAAAGCTCAGAAGAAAGAGGATCAAACACACACTAGCGCTGTACTGACTGGATTCCAGAAAAAGAATCCTAGACAGAGTGAAGAAGAGAAATTAAGAACCTTAACTTGTCTTTTACAACAACAATGACAAAATGACAGCTCAGTTATTTCTAAATCAGTGGTCCTTCTTGTTAGATAAACCATAACTAACTAGGGAGTAAAGTCCTGTGGCTATATCATTCAGCACCAAGTGCAAAGCCAAATGGTGTGAGCAGTGAGAACCTGAGAAGATTTAATGATCTCCAGTATGGACTATTAATAGCAAAGATCTCGAGTAGTGGCCTAGGGGAAGAGGGTCGTTAAATGCATTATAGAAATGTTTGCTGTCAATTAATCTCACTAATTACTAGGTATGAGGTAACAAGAGACAAATGAATTAAGCATTAGAGACCTTGAAAACCGATTAGATGACCATAATTTTCAATGACACTTTAGTATCATTGAATACACACAATAGTACATACAGTAGTAGCATCATGTAAGAGAATGTTACAGTTAGGCTTCATTGTTTTGTTTTGTTTTGTTTTTGGTACTGGGATCAAACTCGGGTCCTTGAGCTTGCAAGGCAGGCTGCGGCACCACTGAGCAAAATCCCTGGCCCTAAAGCTTATTCTATGCACACTTATCAAAATGACTTTCTATGGTGTGTGATACTGATGAGAGTCATGTGCTAATTACATTAACCACTGAAATTGGTTTCCAAGGCAGAAAAAAGGCGGTAGAAAGACCTGGCCAAGGAAAGCTACTTCACCCATGGCAGCCAGAAAACAGAGGAGATAGAGAGGAATGGGGGGCAAGATTGCACCTCTGAGTCCTGCCCCTGACGATATCCCACAAACCAGGTCCAACCACCTAAGAGAACACTCAGCTTCGAACTCCTGCATGGATAAACCTGTGGGTGAGTATGATTCAGTCAGGCTCCCAGGATTCAGTCACCTCCCAAAAGTCCCACGTCTGCACACGAGATAGTCATGTGACATTTAACATCTAAATAGTAACAATGACTCCAAAAACAACAATCTCAGCACACATTAATTTGTATCATTGTACAAGACTGCTATCTTGGGTTATAGATTTTATAGGCAGCTAGACAGTCTGCGTGATTGCTGTATATCCTGCTTTTTCTCACAGAAAAATAAGTTCAAGGTTTTTTATTGTGGATATTTGTCAATGTAAGGAATTTATAAAAATCTGGAAGTAAACCCTTCTTTATTATATAATGTGGTACTAACAAGTCTTAAATCAAAACATTGTTCCATTCCTCTCCTTAGTTTCCTCAGTCGAGGAACAGAGACAATCTCCATTTGGGGGATAGTTTGTTTATGAATGCATTTTTTTAAGTTTTCCTAGAATAGTTCCAGTTAATACCTGTTGTCCCACCAAATAGTTACCAGTGTCTCTCTACACACCCCGAAATGACCTGGTTTACCACATATAGTGTATTGTTTCTAACTTGATGGCTAGAATCTACTTCTACATGAGTGGTACTTTTACATCTCTATCTTACGTATTACTCGACACAAATAATGCAAATAGTGCTTCACAGAAAAGCCAATCCACATTTTCCCGGAGGTTGCATAAAAAGTCAGAGGAGCAAAGATCAAAATACGCAAGATTAGTTATTTCAAAACCACATATACATTATCTGTGATTAAACCTGTTACCAGTTTAATTAAAAACTTTGTCCTATGTTCTATATAAGAATAAGTTTAACACCAAGAAGATCATCAAAATGAGATGTATATCAAATGTGATTGAATTGAAAGTATAATTTTGCTTTAAAATTAAAACAAGTTACTTTTGTTTCTATGATGTCCTCAAGCTTCAATTCTTTTAACACCTCTGTCCTCCTCATGGGAGGAGTTTTTGTGTCAAAATAGAGCAATCAGCACAGAGCTCAGCCCCATCCACCACACCCACACACACAGACTCACACTCACACTTATATACACACAATCTACGTGAATGTCTGTCATATATTCTTCTTTTGTACTTATTTCTGTGAATAAGATATTCGGGTTCTCAGAGAAAACCAAATCCTTTACTTTTCACTAGACATTTTTTTTTTTTTTTTTGCCTCTCACTTATTTGACTCTACCACTCCAGATTTTCAGCCTTTTTTTGGGTTTCCTCCTGGCTTGTTGACCATTCTTTCTCTTGCACCTTGGCTGGTTTCTTCTGACCAAACCAACAATTTCAGGGCCTGGGCTCCTTTTGGGAGCCTTCTCTTTTCCTTCAGCTTCCACAGGTTTGCATTGAATATAGTTGCACATATGACAAAAAAAGTGCAGGATTCCTAGTTCAGTTTGAATTTCAGGAAAAAGGGCTCATTATTAAATATAAGTAATATTATGTATGATGTTTATCATATGTTGCATCAATTATAATTGATGATAATTATCAATTTTCTCTGTTTGTTCCCCCAAATAGACTTCCTTGTGATCCCCAGACTTGCAGATCTAACTTTCTGCTTGGTAAATCCACTAACATATCTCAAATATTCCACTTTCAAAATGGAATACTTTTCTCCTCTGAAACTTTTCCTCTCTATTAACTTCTCAGTGACAAATGAGTTTTAGATTTTTTTCTTTTTTTTTTTTTTAGTGTTCTTTGGTATTTCTTTCCCTCTTAGCCCTAGCTCCCTCTGCCCTCTGAATCTGCATAGTTCACTCTCACTTACAGCTATGACTGACTATTTTCAAATTTGAGGCCTTCGGTTTAAAACTGAACTCCTTCAACTCCAGCAACTTCCTAACTCCTCTTTTGTTCTTGATTACTTGGTTATTTTCATACATATAGTATGTTGTGGCTAAGAAAGAAAATTTAAAATGACAAATGTGGCTGGCATTGTGATTCTACAAAGCAATACTAAACTAGAAGGCTGTTTAAGGCCTGGTAAGGCAGATGTTCAGGTGTTAGGGGAGCAGCAAACTCCAGGCAAGTTATGGTTTCTGCAGCTGCCAGGGACTCCTGAGCTTGGATTAAGCATCACACGAGAAATGTGCATGCTTGAAATCAGAGAGAGCATGCAGAGCAATGGAATCTAAATGCTAAAGGAATATTGCAATGAACCATTGCTATCTAAGTTATCTAAATCTCTTTTCATGCTAATATATTTGAAGAAAATAATAAGTAAAACTAACAGTCCCTATTCTCAGTGACAATACATTGCACTTGGTTAACTTATTTAATTCTAATAGATGTTTATAGAAGTTAACATTACCGCTCCCATTTTGTATATAATGAAACATCTCTTTCCTAAATAATGAATCATCTTTTTGTTTAGAACTTGATCACTAATCCATAGCATAGGATCTAGTGTATAGGAGGTATGCAGTAAATGTAGAAGAGGCAGGCAGGCAGGGAGGAAGGGAGGGAGAATATGAAGGGATGAAGGGTGGCTTTCTGTGTTGCATTGCTGCCTTATGAGTACATTAATGGGTAGCTCAGTGGTCCTGTGGGTCAGAGGTGAACACAGCTACTTCAACCTCCCTCCCTTTTGAACACCACCTACATTGTTGTAGGAATCAGCAGCAACTAAGTGACTTGAAGGAAAAAAATAGAGTATAAAACAGAAATTTTAGAATTCTGAGACCTAACATCCACTACCCATTGGTGAGGATTCTCTGTAATACTCTTGTCATATCAAACAGCCTAAGCAGAGATGAGATTTCTCTCCTCCTACCACACATAGCCCTCACTAGATGATTTCATTCTCTCTCTCCCTCTTTCCCTCCCTCCTTGTCTCCCTCCCTCCTTCCCTCTCTATTTGTTACTGGGAATTGAACCCAGGTCCTTCCATCTGAGCTTTATCACTATTCCCTTTTATAATTTCATTTTTAATTTTGAGACAAGCTCCCAATGTTGCCCAGGCTGGGACCTAACTTAATTAGATCCTTCTGCCTCAGCCTCCACATGCTGGGATTACAGGCCTAAACCACCATACCCAATACTTATTTTCTTTTATCTTTCCTCCATTTGCATAAAAATATATAATGGTGGTGACAGAGTGGCTTTGTCTAGAAACTCAAGAGGTTGAGTGCCTGGTGGGGAGTTCAAGTCCAAGCACGCCTTCCCTCTGCCTCTGCCTGCATACATGGGTCACCACTTCTCATGAAAGTGACATCTCAGTGAAAAGCCAGCCTAGATTCTCCAGAGTTCGGGAGCAAAACCCACACCCTTCTCCCAGGGCCACCCAGCAACTAGCCACCTGTGAAGACAGCTTCTTACTTCAGCTGGGCCTCATGCTCTGAAAAGATTTCTGAGAATAAAAAATTCATAACCATGCTGTTGAGCAATCAGAAGGTACACTGCATAGGAAAGTCACTGAAACACAGCGATGCATTTTCTAAATGTCTTCTCTGCAGCAGTCTTTAGCAGGTCTATGTGTCTATCAGTAACTGGAAAAATGGAGAAAATGGGGCTAAGTCATGATTTCCCAGTGGCAAAAACATATTTTTAAAAATTTTATAGTGTCTTGTTTCTGCACTGCTTACTAGTAATTCTTGAACACAAAAAAAAGAGAACATTTTGGACAGTATGCAGAACTTTAATTTTCTTGTATACATGTCTAAAAACAAATTGATTTTTTTTCAACTTAAATATTATTTTGGTGGTATTAGTGTGTGGTTGTAGGAGACTAGTTTTTTTTTAAGTGACAGAGCATTAACAGTGATTTAAAATTCTACTTCTTTAGTCAGTAAACTTTGGTGATGAAACTCAAATACAGCAATCTATCAGAGAAATATGTCTGTGTGGAGCAGGTCATTTGAATGACAGACATTTATACAAAAGATGCGTTAGCATAGAGATAATCTGCTAAGGAAAGGCTCCTCTTAGTGCTGGCCAGAGAAGTGTGCCGTAGCATCAGAGAAATTCTCACTTTAAACAACTTACCACAGGAAAACCAGATCTGGAAAACCAAAGAGTAGTAGACCACTTCCTTACCATTTTGATATTTTTATATATTTACACTCATTTGTGTTTCTATACATATAATATATATATACATTCATAGTTTATAAGACATATAACATATAATATATACAGATGCATAGTATATAATAGTACATATCATTGTGAAAGTATATATTATATAATTACATTATATTATGTATTACATGACATTATATAATATATTGCATATATTTATTAAAATCTAATTGATTATAATCATAACAAATATAATGAAATATATTATCACATATAATTTATTTAATATGTACTTGATCATAAACAAAGGTGAATTTAAACCAAAATAATACCTTGTACTTGTGTTTAGTCATCTTCTAAACAAACACACTGTTTTGTCTTTAGGCTAAAAATCAATGAGATGTAACATCTGACAGCTTTTATGCCAAAAGGATACCAGGCCCAGACACAGGTAACTAAGCTGTGTATCAGGAAGTAGCTGCTCCTGGAAAACAAGACTGAAGCACGAGAGAGGTAACTTACAAAGGCCAGCAGCTCAAGCCCTGGGACTCTCTTCAAATTCTCCCCTTGCTGAGCTCCTAAGCCCAAGGCCTTACATCAAATCCCCACCCAAGCCAGGCAGTGTCTGGTATTGTAATGCTCAGATTAAAGTCATCTTTTCATGCCTTTAAGATTGATTTTAATTTTTAATTTGTGTTTGTTTGTTCATTTTTGCTAGAAGCATGTTGCTCATTTTGAGAACTTGAATTTCCATTTGTATTTCATAATTTGCATAAGCATTTCTATGAAAAAGTGGAATTTTGATATGAAATTGATTGAATGTGGGAGTAATAACGGGTTGTTTAAAATAGGAATTTTTAGCCAATAAATAACATATAACAATATGTCTACTTGAATCTGTAGTTCTTTACTAGATCCTAAACTTATAAACCTTTTTAAAATATTTTAAATATTACATATTTGTATAAAACTGTAAATGTGCATTTAAAGAATTTTTGGTCATTGTTTATATATGGAGATAAAATTGGTTCAAGAATATTGTTTTTATAGTAAATCATTTCAATTGTTACATTAATATGGAGTATTCATTTTTCTTTATTTTTAGAGGCTTACAATTGTATTTTGTCTGTTTTTCTACTAATTTCATTACCTGTATCAACTCATAAGGGATTTGCATTTTAATATCCACTGTGATTATTGACACATTTGAACATATTTTTACATCTAATTTTATGGTTCTTCCTGCTTTTTCCAGGTTTGTTCAAACACAGAAACAGCAAGAGCAACTATGCATTCTGTTGTTAGTGACCTGTAAGAGTGCAAGTGTGTTCAGCATGACACTCTAAGGAGCTTTAAAACAGATACAATGACTGAACTTCACACGCAGAATGGTTGTATTTGGGGATTTGGGATTCTGCAAGCCACAGAGAAATGAGTAACTCTCCTTTTAATATGTAGCCTATATTGTGCATTTCCATAACCCCTCTGTATTATCCAAATTTATAAAATCTTCCATACAAAACAACCTTGTGCCAGAAATGCTTTGTAGAAAGAAAGGAGGTTGACAGAGGCATCAAACCTGCAGGAAAAAAAAATTAGGTAAACTACAATGAAAAACAAACAAGCTCATAATGTCCAAAGAACATGAACACAGGAGCATGCTGACCTTGAGCACTTTTGGTTGTAAAAAGTAATGTGTACCTATGGAAGGCGGAGGACCAAAACAAATCTAAATTAATCACTGAAAGTCTTGTAGCTTGCTCTTTATTAATGGACCTGTTAATGAAGTATATAATGTCCAGTCTACTCTACACTTGTATATAATTAGAAGGGTCATGTGCTGTGTGCCTGTGTGTATGTATATGTTATATATTTTCCACTTTTGATTATAAAAAGCTATTTCAACAGGTGAAATTCCTCTATATGTGATTTTTTACCATCTTTTAGAGGACATTATATAATTCTCAAAAGAATGTGGGTTTTCAGCATATTTATTAAAATGGTAATCAACATAGCCTTTGCTAACATCCGTGTTTGTAACCCCTAGAAATCACAATCTGTAGTTTATTTTTTATTTTCTTAAGAAAGCCTTACATTTAGTCCAGTATGAATAACTTAACAATTTACTGATTTATTTTGAAATATCTAAGTATATGTTTATAAATTGCTCACTTTGTTTGCCTGTCTTTCATTGAAATTATATGTTTGTGTGTTTTTCTTTGAAATGACATATTTTTTTGTCCTCATGGTTATCCAAATGTCTATATATTATTATGTACATTCAATATAATTTTATGATTATGAGAATTCATAATTTCATTCTGTATTATTTAGAAACTATACATCCAGGCACTGGACCAAGAATTTAGAAGCTATATGGAATTAAATCAGATATGGATCTTGTTCTCATGATAATAATTTATTAAACTAGCTAGTGCAAAGTCCTGAGTTTGATCCCTGGTACTACAAAAACTAACAAAACATTTATTAAAGAAGATATACTAGACATGAACCTAACTGATTGTATTCAAATATACAAACTATGAAATATGAATGTTAGAGATATAATGTTGATAGGGTGAATACATAACACAGCACAATTTAAAACATAAAAAATAATGGCTTAAGTCCTCAAAATATTTATGAATGACAAGAGTTATGAGTATTTCCCTGTTGAGATAAAAACGTTCTTTCTATGCATTCTATATTTGTATATGCATAGAAACCATTTTTACTATTTCCTTGGACAATATTTGAGCTATAATTTAGTCTACAGTTCTTCTGACGGGTTTGGAAATAACTAGGAAAAATAATTGGTGAAAATATGTTTCTCCTTCTAACAGCGGCATAAAATACGTATTTTAATTATCAACAGATTTAAGTACCTGCTCCAGAGAAGAATTTGAAACACAAATCTCACGTGGCTGGCAGTTACAGAGACTTTATCTCCCTCACGCAGCAGCACCATAGGTAAATGAAGAAAATGGGCTTTTTTTATTTTAGATTAGCCACAAGAGGGAAGTCATTGAGACCTATTAATGTAAGCGAAGCATATTAACAATGATAAAAAATGCTAGTCTGCTGAGTTCAAACAAAGTTCACCCTCCCTTATTCTGCTTCAGTCCTATGATGCCTGAAAGGACATTTTGCGGAAATCAATTACTTTTCCACAATTCCAAAATTATTTTCATAACTATTAAAGGAGCCTGTGTGTCCTACTGTACTATTGGATTGCATGATTAGTTCTCCCTTTTGTTTGTGAGGTAAGGATTAGATATTACAATTGGCAACGTACTGAATGGATTCTGAACTTCTGACCATCTCTCTGGAATCCCGAGCACCATTTAACTTTTCTGTACCTGCACCTGAATATTGCTTCTCACCACCCCCAGCAGCATAAGAGGAAAATATATTAATGTTAAAAACGCTTTTCAGAAAACACATCAAAGTCTGTGAATGATACGGCATAGATCCAGAAACAGAAAGTAAAATAATTGTGTATTAGAATTAATGATTTAAATTTTACATCAAATTTGGCCCCAGGAAGACATTGAAAGAGAGCTTATCCCCTCCAAGTTTGGTGGAAACAATGGCTAAGACTGAATTTGAAGGTGTATTACTTCTAGACATCTCTTTCCTTGAATGTTAGTTGAGGGAGATGAACAAGCAAAACGCTGGTGCCCACAGTGAAATGCAAAATGTGCTGCTCAGGACTCTGTAGGCACTTCTAGGATGCCAGATTTGTTTTACTTATTTTATGACATATTTTCTCCATAGCTAATGGTAAACAACAAAACATGTAATTAAGTGATTATGTTATTCCTATCAAAAATTCTGGGGGTTTTTGTTAGTTAATTTAATTGTAAATCTAGTTTTTTTTTCCCCCATGGGATAAACGTGGATTTTTGTTTAAAAAAATGCATCTTATATATTTCTACAGCACATTTGATCATAAAATTAATAACAGAAAATAGAAGTTTTTGGTAAACTGATAAGTACGTGAAGCTTTAAGCAAGCATATGGACTGAATTAGAATCAACTAAATGAATAAACAAAGTTTACTACATTATTTACTTAAAGTAAGGAGCATAAAAGTACTGAACAATGTTAGTGTGTGCTCTGGAAGCTGAATGCCTTTTGATATGAAACGATACCATAATCAATACAAATACCAGCATAGTTAAGAAAAAGGAGCATTTATGAATACCTCAGATATCTTTACTACAAATACAAAAATATTGATAGAAACATTGGAAGAGTCCCAACAAACATCACCATGATCAGTTTTTAAAGAAATCTTTGCCATTAATCTAAAGAGACAAAATAAAATATTGAGTTAAACATTTTAATCAGCTATATCACATCTATATTCAAAGATTCTCAACATTCCAGAAAATAAAATTCACGTTAAGGAGCTCAGTTTGTCATGGGAGAAAGAAGCCTGGAAACTGGACACCTCTGTTAATACTCAGAGGATGTTCATATCAATTTTTCTGCAATTGTTACAGGTCCTAGAAGAGAATATGCCACTGCATATCTCAGAACACCTGGACTGAGAGCTTATGAAAATTTCAGTTGTGAACCCTGCTAATTAGAAGTACTCTATGAAAAAATATTTTAAATGCTAATATATTAGTCCCTCATAAGAATTAAATGATAAGATCTCTGTGTATTATCAATGGCAAGATGCTTTGCGTACATGAACTTGTCATGACTATTTATACACAGATCTGTTATATGTTAGAGTTAATATACATTCATTAATGGTGTTTTTCTTAAGGCTAGTGTGGCAAGAAGAAACATAGACCTTGAAAGCTGTCCATGTCCTAATTCTTAAACCTGTGAAATGTAAGATTGTGTGGTGCCATCTGTCAGGGTCAGGTGGCTGCGGCAAAACCTGGTGAGGCAAAGTTCTCAAAGAAAAGAACACATGTGGAGCAGGCACCACAAGAATGCAGGAACAAACTTTATTATACAGCTTGTAGTGGCTGTTTTCAGCTTACTGAGATATAGTGAGACAAAACACCTGAGACTTTGAATGGCCATGTGGTGCATGTGTGGTTGTCTATGCTGATTCATTACCATACAATGAAGCCCCATTGTGCACCTGCACTAAACTATGGGACTGTGTCCTCGGTGTCCTCAGATGCTCTCAGATGCTGGGCTTTGACACATCTCACAGTGGTCCCCTACACCATCATCCATTTTTGCTAGAGCAGAATACCTGAGATGGGGTAATTTATAAAGATCATACATTTATCTCTTTTACATTTGGAGGTTGGAGGTCTATGACAGAATGGTCTGCCTCTGGGGAGGGATTTCTTGCTGCAATATAACATGGCAAATACATATATATATATATATATATATATATATATATATATATATATATATTTCCTCTTTCCTTGATCCCTCTTTTTTCCTGCCACACTATGAGTCTTTTTCTCCTCTGGAATGCCATCCTGCATTGGAACCAGCTGATTATGGACTGAAACCTCTATAAACTGTGAGCCAAATTAAACCTTTTCTTTTTAAAATCATGAGTGTCTGGGATTGTGTCTCAGTGACAAGAAAAGTAAGTCAGTGCTGATTAGGCTGTGTGAGATCAGCCCCCATGAACAGATTAAGGCCATTATCATGAAAGTGGGTTAGTTCTCAAAGTAGTGGGCCTCTGATCAAAGCATGAATATGGTCCCCTTCTATTACCCTGGCCTGTATGTGCTTTCTCACCATGTGATGCCTTCCATCTCACCATGTTATATTGCAGCAAGAAATATATATATGTATATATATATATATTTTCCAGGCCACGTCCACAGTTAGCCACCTCTTTCCAAAAGGCTTTATCTCCCAAAATCACACCCAGCTATAAACCCATCAGTTGACTAATGCAGTATCACACATTATCCACGAACCACTCACCTCCCATAAAACCCCACCTATGAGCAGGTAAGGTTTAGGGGAACATTTTAGATATAAACCATAAAAACTAAAAAAAAAAAAATCTCACTTCTGTGCATTGTTCCATTGGAGATTAAGTTTCCAACATGAAGTTCAGGGGAACCATTCAGACCACAGCATGTGGCAAAGGGGATTTAAAGTTTTGAATGGAATTAAAATTGCCAATCAACTAACCATAAAGTGGGGAAATTCTTCTGAAGTGCATATATAGGTGCAAAGTCATCACAAGGTCCTTAAAATGGAAGTGGGAGAGAAAAGAATAGTAGCAAACAGAGTAAGCCAGGGAAGGAAGGCCAGAGAAATGAAACCATGCTGTCTTGGAAGACAACGAAAGAGGCTGTGACTACTGAATACTTGAAGAGGCAGGAAGGAAATGAAACCCTCACTCACGCTGGAGTCTCCACAGGGGACGCAGCCTTACGCAGACCCTAAAGTTTCTCAGTAACAACCATGTCAGACTTCTGACCTTCAGAAATGTAGGAAAATGGATTTATGCTGTTCCAAGCTACAACATCCAGAGAGTCTCCTTCAAGAACTATAGAGAACGATTACAGATGTTGACACCTGGAGGTGAGGTACTGCCATAATAAATACCTAAAAGTGGGCAAATAGCTTAGGAATTGGGCATAGGAAGGAAGCTGGAGGAATTTGAAAAGCAATACATGAAAAAGACTTGGTTGTGATAGGTATACCTTTGTGGTGGGCATATGGTTGTTAACAACTCTCCTAGGTAATACTTAGAAGAAAGTGAAAAGAGTGGCAGAGAGAATGTATTGCCATAATGAATACCTCAAGACCAGTGGACAGACTGTAGAAATATGGTCAGGAAGATGCTATAGAGGAAGGGTTAGCAGGAAATGGAAAATGTATTACTGAAAATTTGTGATAAGGAAACCCTCATGTACTAACAGAAAGCTTAGTAGAATTTTGTCTCATAGTTATATGAAAAGTAGAATTCACAAATATAATGAAATGAGAAAAGAAGTTTGATTAATGGAAGTACTACTAGACAGGAAGGAAATAGAGCCCAGTGATCTGAGAAATCCTCAGCCTTCCCAGATAGCAAAGAACGAAGATTAAGAGATTTCCTTTCAAGGTGTGTGTGAAGGTACAAGGTATTCAGCAACCAGGAGTTGAAGTGGTCGATTTTTAAAGCAAGCCAACCCAAAGCTGCAAACAAATTCCTCTGTGCGGATGGTGAAAGCAGAAGGAATCAAGAAATACCAGCTTTAATGTTGCACTTTTCTTCACGGAACAGCACCAGCCAAGAGTTATGTCACTACGGGGCAAGGGGAATCACCTGGCTACTAGACTCCCTAACAAAAAGACGTGGACTGTGTACAAGCCCATAGACAGGAGCCAGGGAGGGGAGGGCTCTGAAGTGGGAGGGGGTGGTCAGTCACAGGGGAGAACAGGACCTCAGCCAAAGGCGCAATGGGATCTTGCAGAGGCGCCTGGGAATTTCCTCAGCCAAGGTCCCTCCTACCAAGCTGTTATGGTTTATATCTAACAGTCCCCGCAAAAGTCTCCTGCATCAGAGGTGGGGCTTTGGAGAGTGATTAGATCAGAGTGAAGCTATGCTCACAGCAGATCAGTCCTTTGATGAGTTAATAGCTGAATGTGCTGTTAGGAGTTGGAGCCTGGTCAGAAGAGTGGGTCACTTGGGGTGTGACCTGACACAATGTATCCTCGCCCCGGACTCCTCCCTCTTCCCTCCAGTCTTCCTGGGCACCATAATGTGGCTAGCTCTCCTCCACAGCCACGTGCTTCCTCCATGCCACATCTGTCTTGGAGCCAGAACCACTCATGGATCTTCTGAAACAGTGGCCCAAATACACCTCTCCTCCTTTCAGTTGCAGGTGTCAGGTTCTTTCTGCCTGGGATGGTAAAGTGACTACAACAGGAGCCTTCCAGGTATGAAAAGAAGATGTACATCTGAGCACTGCTTGCTTAGGAAAAGCAGGGTTGGGATTGAGTCCTCGATCACAACTTTCTCCAGAAAACTGCCATATTTTGCTTGTGCACCAGGTCTGGTGTGGGAGAAGGCTTGCCCTCCTGTCACCTGCCAAAAAACCTCATATAAAGGCAATTTGAAGAGTAGAGCGTGTGATTCTAAGGTCCCCTCAGCCCCCTGAATTCTCTCATGGAGTGAATTACTCACCACACACTGGAGAGTCACATAGTCTTGACAATTTTATTACAGGAGGAACCCTGCCATTTTGGACATGAATGGACAGAGTATGAAATAGAAAAGGTGGTCAGAACTCCAAAAGTTCAAAGGCTACAAAGCCTGATACAATGACTCAGCTGCAAATGTGGCTTTCTGTCATGAAAAGGTGACCACGGCTCAAAGCCAGACCCTAGAGGACAGAGAACCACCTAATTTTCAGGCCGTAAGTGGACTTCCCCCAGCTAGACTGGGATAATGCTTGAGAGTGGTGATTTTTTTTTTGTAAACTTCCATTCTTGCTCAATTTCACACTATTTTGTTTTGTTTTGTTTTGCTTCATTTCTGTTACTTGACCCCAGGCCCTGACATGTGCTAGCCAAGTGCTTTGCCATGTCTCAGTATTTGAATTGGAATATCTATCACTCTGATCCCATGCCTTTCTCGCCATTGTATTTTAGTGCCCAATAGCTTGTGGGATCATTAATTGTGCTTTGTCAATTTCATTTAAAAACTGCCTAGCAGATTCCTAAAGCTCTTTGTGCGACTGTGGATGATTGACATTTAGTCTTGCAAGCAGAGGAGGAAAGATCTGCCCACTCAGATACGGGTGCCACCAACCAATAGACTTGCAGTCCGAGCCCAATAAAAAGGGAAAGAAAGAAGTATACGCTGCTGCCCCTCTGGAGGAGCTTCTGGCCATTTGTCTCCAGTTCCTTCTGCCTCCTGTGGCAGACTCTACCGCCGTCTGCCAATGCAGACCTTCCTGTTCTGCCGTACAGACTTGCAGCAGACTGCATGAGCACCAGGCCTGCACCGTGGGAGGGGTGCTCTGGGCTCCAGCGAGCGGATGCCATCTGCAGTCCCCACCGCGGTTCCGCAGGCGGCCACTGGAGTCCTCAGGAGTAATGGTTCCTGCAACACACACATGCCACCAGACCTGCTCCCATGTGAGCCCCAACTGGTACAACTTGTCTTTCATATTCCCAGTCCCACCGGCGGTGTAAAAGAATTTTTCTCTAAATTGAGTGGTAACTAAAGTCTCATCCAAACCAAACTTTATTTATTTAGATGATGAAATTTGGGACTTCTTAAGAGATAAAATTAACACTAGAATTTGGATTTAGAATTTATCCTTAATCCTTGGGGTTAAGAATCTTTGGAGATGTTGGCAACCAGCGTGTGAATTTTTTGTGTGAAATAAACATGAACTTTTGGAGTCCAGATGATATACTGCAATAGATACATTATTGCTCCCTTCCCCAATAAAGTCATTTACATCCTACTTCATAGAATTTGGGAATATGGTACCCTAAGTGGAAATGAGCAGTTTGGGTTGAAGATAAGATCAAAGTTACCAATAATTTAGGCTTAAAATAAGAAAGATTTTCCTGAGTTACATAGGAAGGCAGTGTATTCACATGGTGCCTACACATGGAAGAGTGTGGTGGAAAGTCAAATATGTGACCATGGAGGACTTATCAGAGATATTCAGCACTGCTGGGCCTAAGCATGGACAGAGGAGTCCCTGAGCCATGAACACAGGCAGGCTCTGGAAGCTAAAGCACCAAGAGGATAGATTTTTCCTTTAAAGGAAAGAATCCCTCTGCCAACATTGATTTTAACTCAGGGAGATGTGTCTGCATCTTTTAACCTAGAGAACTGCAAGATAATGAATTTCTGTCATTTTAAAACCACTAAATTTGTTGTAAATTGTTACTTCAACAATAGGAATGGAAAATTAATATATCTATGGTACTGAAATCCAGATTTATTGTCCTTAATCAAATAGTGCCTGCAGTTTAGAAAAAAAAAATTACTACAGCGTTGCATTAACCCAACTTAATGTGTAACTTTTACTTCTTAGGCATTAATTTATCTATTTCAAAAATCAGCCCGAGGTCTACATATTTATAAGAAAAACAGCTGATGCTTATGTTTTGAATAAAGGCCTACATCAAAGTGAAATCACCATTTGCACCTTTGGAGCTCTCTGTCAGTTTAGGGATCCCGTGTAGATATCATTTCTGTCTACCATGTTCTGTAAAATAGCAGAGAAGGAAAAACACGATGAAGGCTCTGAACTGCAGGGCTGAATAACCCTGGAAAGGTCAGCTATCTCCCATACCTTTATGCCCTCCTCAGCACTCTTTTTAATTTGTTTCCAGTTTCTCCTTTGTAGCACTCTGTATCCCGAAGCATCTTACTGTTTTTCTGGATTCTTCAAATCAATGCAATTTTTGTTATTGTTGTTACCCATAGTTGTCATAATCAGGAAGGAATGATTAGCTGGTCAGCCTGAACGCTGAAAACTGTTGGTGACGAAGGAGTGTTTGTTTCTTGGTGGCAGAGTGGAGGAATTTTGGAGAGTTGTGCCTTCCTGCCCTGCTTCTCCAGCCTTCCGTAAGTGATTTCATAAGTGGTTGTGCCACACTGAGAGCTGATACTGTACCGACAGCTTGATCTGTAATGGTGGAATTTTGCTGGTGTAAAATGTGATAACTATACCTGAAGGTGGGTGCCAGCCAAACGTAGACATGACTGTTAACTCTGCAGATCACTTCTAACACTACCATTGGGAGAAAATGCCATGAGAGACTTGGTGTGGGGAGTGGTGGTAGCTAAGGAGACTCCATTTTGAATCTTACCCTCCATTTCATGGAGACTATGTTATGAGGAACCGCGTCCTTACCTAAATTGGATGTTTACCTTCAGAGATTGCCCTGGAATGTGATGAATGTTCTGTAGCCCCGAGAAACGGGAAGGCCCATGAGGGTGGGGACTTGCCAAGGGACTGGAAAGCAGGGAAGCAGGTGTCCCTGGATAAGGGTCATGATGTAACAACCAAACTCAGCTGTAACAACCAAATTCACCTGTAACAAACTCACGGGTTGTATAAAAGGGAAGGGAAAAATAAACTCGTAGTTCGGTCTTAGGAGCCCGGATGACTCTGTCTTTTTTCTTTTGAAGTGTGTTTTTTCTTTCATCCTCACCCCTCCTCTCAGGTACTGTTCGACTAGTGACGGCGGGTCCCGTCAATTTGGCAGATTTGGTTTTCAGCAATGGAGAAAGGAAATGTTTTAATCTCCGTGTTCTGCTGAATTAATGTTTAGTTCA
This sequence comes from Heterocephalus glaber, assembly GCF_053883595.1. Taxonomy (NCBI): domain Eukaryota; kingdom Metazoa; phylum Chordata; class Mammalia; order Rodentia; family Bathyergidae; genus Heterocephalus; species Heterocephalus glaber. Next base: position 2,911,100 of record NW_028258465.1, read on the forward strand.
TGTCAAATTATATTTTTATCCCATGCACTGGTCAGCAATGGGAAAGCAATTGATCACCACTGGCATTGTTACAGATGTCTGCTCATCGTAAAGATTCACAGAGCAAATCACGTTACACATGACTGGATGAAGCACTACACCAACACGGGGCGGGGGTGGGGGGGTGGGGGTGGTCCTGTGCTTTATAATAAATATTACTGTGTATCAGTTCACAGAATTGAAAGGAAGTTCTCTAACTTTCATTTTCACTTTAAATAATTATCTTTTACTCACTTGACTTAAGAAGTAATATTTGAAAAATAAAATGACATGCAATGATTAATCAGTTTCCCATATCAGCAGTTACGTGACTACAGTATGGGCCAGAGGTTTGCTTAATAAGCATAGAACAGTGGAGAGTTGCTTACACACGAACAAGAACATGGTAAATATTTGTGTTTCCTCATTTTCTGAACTGTCAGAAAATCACTGGGGGCTGAATGAACATTTGTACTGTCTGGTAGAAATAAGCCAGATGTGGTGGTACAGACCTGGAATCCCAGCATTTGGGAGGCTGAAGATGTTAGATTGAGGGCCAGCCTGGGTTACATGGTTAGTTCAAGGCCAAACTGGCCTGTATAATGAGAATACATTTCAAAAACACAAAGAAACAAAAAAAGATTAGGTAAAAATAGATTAAACAGAAGATTCATTAAACATAAAGAAGGAACATGTAGTTACTATGTATCAAATTTTGCATAAAAATTTCTCCTAGTATTTTTCTCTTCTTCGGTATGCTAACATCTACTAAAGGTGAAAAAATAGACAATTTTCAGTCAAATATGGTTTTCAGTAGCAATCTTAATACTTTACTCCTGAGCCAAAATAAAAAAGGACTAAATGAGACAGATGAAAAAAAATATTTAAGGTGATAGATATTACTCAATACTTAAATATATTTAAAAATATCAATCTTAGATACTAGCACTTTTTGAATTGTACATTAAATTTCTTTTACCTCTGGCCTCTCTAAAAAGTAATAAAGGAAAGGGTACTTATTTTTATTAACTTTTGTATGTATCCATACCTCTATTGACAATATATTTCAATATCTTATAATTCAAAGGCTTCACAAGGTATACTAGAAAATTTGCTTACTGTTGGCAAGATCACTTATTTCTTCTCTCTAGAAAGCAATACCAGATTCCTATGCATCTCTCCAAAACTCATTTTCTACACATTACATATGTATTAACATATTATAAATCCTTCCACTGTTCAAACAAGAGCAAAAAATATATATTATTTTTTCCTTGTTTTAAGAGTATATTAGCTCATAAGTATTTCCATATTCTTTTTAGTGGCTGCAGGATACTTTTATATGTAAGTACCACAGTTTCTTTTGGTCATAATTTAATTGAACAAGTTTTTTTAAATTAATTTTAAAATGTTTAATATGTATATATAAGCATAAATTCTACATATTAATGGAGTACCATGCTTTGATACATATATTTTCAATATATTACATTATGTGACTCTTAAATGTTTCTCTCAGATAATTATTATTCTCATATTACACAGAAGAATTTCAATAATTAGAGAACTAAATTATATCTGGTTCTGGTGTGGAAATATCCAGACCCAGACCCCAACAGAGCAAAATTCTAATCCATTTCTGTTCAATTTCAACTCCATACCATTATTTACTACAATAAAATACTGTACCCTGACTTTAAATTTCCATTAACTTTCAATTCTCATTTTATATTTTGCATAATTTTACAGTTAAAGGAGAGGTCTTCCTTTGCCAAAATGTGATTGATGTACGGCAAAAATTCAAAATAGTGAATATTCCCCGGTTGTGTGTTGAAACTTACACACCCAGGCTGAGGACATAGAGAAATAAATAGTGCACTTTCAACATTGATGTCATAACTGAGTGAGCTGTTACAGTTGAGTGAATTAAAAAACAAACGAAAGTGTCATGCATCTCTTCTGCATTCTGAAACACAGGCTTTGATGCTGAACTTTTATTGACCTCCATTATCAAAAACTGTTTTCCTCCATTCTCTTCACAAACAACAAATGCACCTGAATATATGCCTAGATTTCTGTCAATGATATTCAGTTCTCTGAAATTCTTGATGTAATTAAATAATCTGAATGAATTGTGAATAAGCAATAAATAGTCCTCAAATCTTCCAGAATAAAGTATATTAGTAGAGAATATCACTGAATTAAATGAAATCTAAAATATGAAATATTTTATCACTGAATTATAAAAATAACTTATAAAGAGAGAGATTTAGAAAGTCTACTCCTTTTGCATGATCCTAATTCAGGGTAGTTCCCCTTTGGGGTATCTATTGAGTTCACAGATGTTACTCTTCATGAGCAATGACAATGAAGTGGGAACATGTGTACTTAGTGACAGTACCTACATGTGTGATTCTGCCACCCATCCATGGTGGTTTGTCAAAGTTGTAGTCAGCTGACCTGAGATCAAGCCAATCAGCTTTTCTTCAAGGAAATTTTGAAATCTCACACCTGGAGAAAGTCAGTCTTCAGCCTCTTGGAAACATTCAGGACTGGGGAAGTTGCACATGGATTGAGCTTCCACTGACTGAATCTTTTTTTTCTCCAATTTTAAATATTTGATTCATTTATATTTTCAATCATTTTCTCCTCTATCCCTTTTTTGGTGTTGTTTTTTAATCAAAACATTAATCTATTAATTTTTCTTTTATTTAAAAAATAACTGATATGACTTTGAATGCCTGTGAATTCTTCAGGAAAACACAAGAAGATTCTACCCTTGTTGAAGTGACAGTCATGAGAAAGACTGTAAGAAGAAAATGAATAGATATTACAGTTGCATGTGTGGATAAGTTCTATGGACTAAAATCAAAATAATAACAGAAAAAGAGGAAGTTGGGCAGAAAGGCTGGGTAAGAGTAGACAGCAGAGACCTTTTTATGTAAATGTACTTCCTCAGACCTAAGGATACATAAGAAGAGAGAACATAGACCTTAAGAAGTTCAGAAGAAGGTTCAACAATCTCCAGGAAGAATGACCCTTTGCAAAGTGTGGCAAGAAATGTAGTAGTGAGGGAAGGAAGAGGTGGTAGGACAAAAAATAGGCACAAAAGCAACTATACCATAAATAAAAATTATAAATTTGTGTGAGTTACTTACAGTATTGATTTAAAAATAAAGACTGAACATTAATGAGTCTGGTGATGTATTTGAGAGAAACAAAATCACATAGCACATAGTTCTATATATAATATTTGTTCTACTTATAATAATTTTACTTTTTTGTTCTACATATACAACTTTCTTGTTTTATGTTCTTATTTAAATGTTAAATTTGAGAGAAATTCTTATATTATCACATCTATGTAGTTAAGAATATTTTTCTCTCTTTTTCCTTTTATCTAATAATTTAATTCTATATTAATTTTTTATATCATGGTAACCATGTAATATTCAAGCTTGTGTGTCTGATTTATTTCACTTAACATTGTCGTCTCAAAGTGGAACCATTTTCCTACAAATGCCTCAAGTTTATCTTTCATTACAGCAAAGGAGTACTTCATTGTATATAAATACCATATTTTCTTTATTTATTCATCTGTTAGTGGATATATAGGTTGTCTCCAAGATTTAGTTATTACGAATTTTGCTTCTATAAACACGAGTATATATATTTTTGATGAGTTGTTCAAAACAACAGAAAAACAAAAAATTATAATTACATGTAAATCCTTTGAGACAAGGATTAATCTTCCTGATGGTGATAATGGAGTCCTCAACATACAATGTTACATATCTGGTCTGACCCTATAGACAATATGCTTCAATTAAATTGTTTTAATTTACCAAATGTTTTCTTTTTATCTCCCTTTTATTGACCATGTACTATGAGTTAATTATGCTAGACTTTTTCTTTCAATAATGTTTAATCAACCCAACTTCCATATTATGATTTCATTTACAATTTCCCAGACACAGCAAGATTTAATCTTGCCATTCCCAACAAAAATTTAGACTTGTTGTATCTAAATTCATACTCAAGACAGTTGTATTATACTACTTTATTTTCCACAATCCCAAACACCATGTGTTGAATATTAACTAAATGCATTTATAAATGTTGCTTTTGCAAGGAAGACTATTTGTATTTAGCACGATGCCTTCTCTGAGTCCAAGGGTGATGAAAATTTGAACAGATGAATGAATGAATGAATGAATGAATGTAACAGATATAGACTCCCTCAAATGCTTCTGGTATTATGAGGGGCAAAGACAAATGTAAACATTTTTCAAACCTGATTAAGAAATACATAAAAAGCCCAAGAAAAATTGGTGCATCAAGTTCTAATCATAGTTCAATTAAGTTCAAATACTAAGACATCTTTGTCTCATAAAGGAGAATTGTTTATAAAACTTACTCTTCTGTAATCAGGTTACATCTGGTAATGCTTATTTATGTGATGATATGTTAAAGAATAGTTATGCCTACTTATGATGTTTAGACTCCACTAAACTTCTGTTGTATGTGGAAGATGGCATTTATAAATTTAAGTCACTCATTTTGAAATAGAGAATCATTTATTCCCCTCTTCATATGTGAAAAACACAATAGAAGACTGTGTGTTTATCTTCTTTTACTTTTCTTGTCTTACATGGCTTGATGGGAAAATTAATTCCTTTGTGTATGATTAGAGATATTTCAATACTTTTTCCCCTTGATTTTGCCATAATTGTGGAATATTAAAATTATCAGAGGTAGAACATACTCATTTACAAAAGGATGAAGTGAGGCTATTTTCAGCAACAATCTCTGACATGCCCTGAGTTCTTCTACAAGCTCTATCACAACTTGATCCTTTCTTTTTTTCCAAAGATAAATATGCATTCTGGGTTTCTATTTGACATCTGGCAAGAATGAGGTAGATCTATTTCCTGGTCATTGCAAGTCCTGTCAAGAATACTCGACTCTACTCCTCTTTCAAACTTTAATATTATAAGAATTTAGTGGAAATCTTTAATCAAGTGGAAAAACACTAAAATTGAAAACAATAATACAATGCATAATATTTCTCTAAGCCAAATGCCCACTGACCTAATTCATCATTTTTAGGAATATGATTTTAACAAGAGAAAGCATGGGTAAGTCTACATGGCTTTTCATAATCACTCAACTCTCTCATCACCGGGAACAAATACCTGATACTCGAAACACAAAGAAGATATTTGTTAGGCTCAAGATTTCAGAGGATTCATCCCATGGGTGGTTAGTTCAAATGCAAAATTATGGCAGAAGAGCATGGGAGAGCCAACCTGCTAAATTCATCATGGCCAGGAAGCAGAGCAAAGGAACAATGACAGAGAAGGAGGAGCAAGGGCCAGATGTACACCCCAGAGTTATATGTGCATGAACCATCCAGGCACAGGAGAAGCCTCCCAAAGCAATCAAACTGACAGTTAAGTCTAACAGTCGCATCCTGATCCTTGTCAACCCAACTCACAAACACATCTACTTAAAGCCTGAATCTCCAAATAAACATAATAATAAATTAATAATTACATCTAACAAGATATAACATTCTACAATACAACTGAAAATCCTATAATTCCTTCCCCAAGTCTCAACAGTTCCAACACTTCTCGAGTCCAAGTCAATGTCTCTTCTGAGATGCAAGGCAAACTCTCACTTGTCAACCCCTCTAAAACGTTTTTTAAAAAGAAAAACAAGTGAGCTGACGGCTGGGCCAAAAGGAGCCACCAGGGCCGAGTGGGGCCGAGCGGTTGCAGGCTGACCGGGACCTGCTTGCTCCGGCTTGCTCCACCAGCTTTCCACCAGCTACCAGGACAGGGTGAGGAGGATGCCCCCCCCCTCCCCAGGGCAGGCCCACCAGCTGATGGCTTGGCCCCTCGGGCGCCTCCAACAATCCCCCCCACCCCCGCCCGGCCTCTGGCCTTTTGGCTGTGCAGCTACTTGGTTACACACTGCAGAGGTACAGGTGGACAAGAGCCATTGTCCTGAGCTCCAGAAGTGAACAACAGAAAGAGTGCCTGTCTCAGGCTCCCTGATGAAAACAAGCCAACTGGAAAAGTGAAGGAAATCTCTGCAATAAAGGCACACCAGACCACCATGATTGGTAAGTAGGAGGGATTATCAGCTCCCATTGGAAACTAGACTTTCTTCAGGGGAAAAGCAGCTGAAAGCTGCAGTAGAAACTTGCAGAATGCAACCCTGCAGGAGGACAGGGAGCTCAACTTGGGACGTGCAACCAGAAATCTGCCTGAATCTCACAGGTCTGTGACTGGCTTGCTGAGACTCATTGACTTATAACTGCACACTGCTGGTCACGTTGTCTATTGTAACAGCAGAGACACACCTTGAAGGAGGCCCTTTATTTTTTAAAAGTGATAGATTAATAACTACCACAAATTGTCATTCTTTAAGAGGTATTTGATGCTATGGTGTTGCTGATTGTATGACTTGGGCTAAGGTGTCATGATTGATCTAAACAGACTTCCTTCCTGGTATAATGAAAATGAGATAGCCTCAGAGTCATTAGAGACTCAAAACCTAAAGACCAGCTATATCTGGTAGACACCTCTGAGAAGCAATCATTCCATAAGGGTTTTAAATAGATCAACAAAGATACTTACAATAAACAACTTCATAATATCAACCCAGGAGCTAAACCAGGGACAGTACCAAAAACAAAAATGAGAAGGCATTTAAGCAAGTCACAAACCCAGACTTCCACCCCACAAAAGGCAATTTCTGGGGGAAATAAGATGCAAAAGTCTGATAATGAGCCACCTGGACATCCTGAACTGACAGCACAGGAAGTAACAAAACAGATGAACAAGGCTCTAGAGAAATTCAAAGCAGAAATAATCTCCCAGATAACTACAGAGATGGTGAGCAGAGTGAAAGACATGATTAGAAACTCTAGAACAGAAACTGAAAAAAAAAAATAGATGAGCTCAGAAACATGCTGGAAGCCAGAAATGCCCAGCATAAGAAAGAAATGGAAACCATTATCACCCAACATAAGAAAGAAATGGAATCCATGAAACAGATTCAAACAGATATTCAGAAGATTAAAAACTCCACTGAAAGCATGCAGAGCAGATTAAGAGAATCTGAAGATAGATTACCAGATATAGAAGACAGGATTGCAGTGAAGGACCATGAAAACAGAGATTTCTTAAAAATAGTAAGGGACCATGAGAAATCAATTCAACAGCTGCTAGATGATGCAAAGAAGAATAACATAAGACTGATAGGAGTCCATGAAGAAACAGGAGAAAGTATAATTGACATTAAAAAAAAGTGTTCACAGAAGTAATAGTAGAAAACTTCCCAGACAGAGGAGGAGAATTGGACATACAGATAAGTGAGGCATATAGAACTCCACCCAGCCATGATCAAAAAAAATCTACACCTAGACATATAATAGTCAAGATCCCAGAAACCCAACAGAAGAACAAAATCCTACAGGCAGTTAGAGAAAAGAAACAAATCACCTATAAAGTAAAGCCCATCAGAATCATGGCAGACTTCTCAACACAAACCCTCAAATCAAGGAGAGCCTGGAGTGAAGTATTTCAAGCCCTAAAAGAAAATAACCTCCAACCTAGACTGTTGTATCCTGAAAAATTATCTTTCAAAATTGATAGGGAAATTAGATACTTCCATGACAAAGAACACCTGAGAAATTTCATAAACACCAAACCAGCACTCTAAACAATTCTAAGCAATATCCTAGGAAAAAGGCAATGAAGGTCACAACTCCATGAGGCTCAACAGAGGGAAGCCACCAGACAAGGTAAGAAACTAAAGGGAATGGGGGAAAAAGAAATAAGAGCCAACAACAGTAAAACATCATGACAAGGATGACAAGGAGTCAGTATCTCTCAATTATAACTACCAATGTTAATGGCCTCAATTCACCAATCAAAAGAAATAGACTGACAGAATGGATTAAGAAGCAAAATCCAGCAATATGCTGTATACAAGAAACACACCTAACTCAAAAAGAAATTCATAGACCAAAAGTAAAAGGATGGAAAATGGCTCTCCATGAGACAGGAACCCAGAAAAAAGCAGGGGTAGGAATGTTATAGGAAGACATGACAATTCTAAATATATATGCACCAAATATGAATGCCCCCAACTATACAAAACAAATATTAATGGACATGAAAAACCAAATAAGCACTAATACAGTTGTAGTGGGGGACCTCAATACCCCACTATCACAAATAGATCATCTAGACAAAAAATTAACAATCAAATTCTAGAAATGATCCAAGCTATTGAACAAATGGACTTAATAGATATTTACAGAGTGTTCCACCCCACAAAATCAGAATACACATTCTTTTCAGCTGTGCATGGGTCATTCTCCAAAACAGACCATGTGCTAGCTCATAGGACATGTCTAAGTCAATGTAAAAGAATTGAAATTACCCTCTGTATATGATCAGACCACAGTGCAATAAAATTGGAGATCAATAATATGAGAAACTGCAAAATTCCCACAAACACCTGGAAATTGAATAACACCCTCCTGAACAACCAATGGGTCACAGAGGAAATTAAAGAAGAAATTAGACAGTTGCTACAAGTAAATGATGATGCCAGTACAACATACAAGAATCTATGGGACACAATGAAAGCAGTTCTATGCAGGAAATTCATAGCAGTGAATGCTCATATTAGGAAAACAGAGAGAACTCAGATAAATAATCTAATGCAGAACCTCAAACTCCTAGAAAAAGAAGAGAATAACAAACCCAAAGCCTGCACAAGAGAGGAAATTATAAAGATCTGAGCAGAAATCAATGCAATGGAGACTAAGCGAACAATACAAAAAAATGAATGAATCAAAGAGTTGGTTTTTTGAAAGAATAAATAAAATCGATAAACCTTTAGCCAACCTTAGCAAAAAAAGGAAAGAAAAGACTCAAATCCATGCAATGAAGAATGAAAAAGGGGAAGTCACAACAGAACCTGCAGAAATCCAGAGGATCATCAATACCTACTTTGAGAACCTGTACTCTAATAAAATGGAAAACACAGAAGAAATAGATTCCTAGATACATATGAATTGCCAGAGTCAAATGAAGAAGATGTAGAAATTCTAAACACCCCAATTACAATGAGTGAAATTGATATAATAAAAAATTTACCAACAAAGTAAAGCCCAGGTCCTGATGGCTTCACTGTTGAATTCTACAAGACATTTAAAGAAGAACTAATGCCATTACTCTTTAAACTCATCAAGGAAATTGAAAGGGAAGCAATACTTCCAAATTAATTCCTGGAAGCAAGTGTGACTTTGATTCCAAAACCAGGGAAAGACCCAACCCAAAAAGAGAACTACAGGCCAATCTCCCTAATGAACATAGATGCAAAAATGCTCAACAACATACTAGCAAACAGAATACAGAGGGTCATCAAGAAGATCATATACCCTGACCAAGTCAGATTTATCCCAGGGATGCAAGGATGGTTCAACATTCAGTAATCAATAAATGTAATACACTATATTAACAGAGTCAAGGACAAAAACCATATGATCATCTCAATAGATGCAGAAAAGGCATTGGACAAAATCCAACACCCATTCATGATAAAAACCCTACAGAAAATTGGAATAGAAGGTCTTTATCTCAACTTGCTTAAGGCTATCTATGCAAAACCACCAGCCAACATCATACTAAATGGTCAAAAACTGAAAGCTTTCATGCTAAAATCAGGAACAAGACAAGGATGCCCACTCTCACCACTCCTGTTCAATATAGTTCTGGAAACATTAGCCACAGCAATTAGAAAAGAGAAAGAAATAAAAGGAATAAAGATAGGAAAGGAAGAAGTGAAACTGTCATTATTTGCTGATGATATGATACTTTACATAGAAGACCCAAAAAACTCTACCAAAAGACTTCTGGACTTAATTGACAGATTCAGTAGAGTAGCTGAATATAAGGTCAGCACTCAAAAAACAATAGCCTTCTTAAACACAAATAGCAGACTCATTGAGAGAGAAATTAGGGAAACAATTCCTTTTAAAATAGCATTCAAAAAAATGAAATATCTAGGAATCAGTCTAACACAGGAAGCAAAAGACCTCTATGCTGAAAACTACAGCACCCTGAAAAAGGAGATTGAGAAGGATATAAGAAAATGGAAAGACATCCCTTGTTCCTGGGTAGGAAGAATCAATATAGTGAAAATTGCCATACTTCCAAAACTGCTGTATAGATTTAATGTAATTCCGATTGAAATTTCAAAAATATACTTCACAGAGCTAGAGAAAACAATCCAAAAATTCATTTGGAAGCAGAAGAGACCTAGAATAGCAAAAGCAATTCTGGGCAACAGAGACACGGCGGGGGGTATCACAATACCCAACTCGAAGCTGTACTACAAAGCTACTGTGATAAAACAGCATGGTACTGGCAAAGAAACAGACCCAAGGATCAGTGGAATAGATTAGAAGATGCAAAAAAAACTTCAGACATACTCAGCCACCTCATTTTGACAAAGGAGCCAACCACCCTCATTGGAGGAAAGATAGCCTATTTAATAAATGGTGTTGGAAAAACTGGATTTCAACCTGTTAGAGATTAAAACTAGATCCATATCTAGCACCATGCACTAAATTGAGATCTAATGGATTAAAGATCTAAATATTAAGACAGAAACATTAAACTTGCTGGAAGATAAGTTAGGTAGAACTCTTGAAGATATTGGCATAGAAAAAGACTTTATGAACAAAACCTCAGTAGCATGGGAACTAGCAAAAAGAATCAACAACTGGGATTTCATCTTATTGAAAAGCTTCTGCACTGCAAGAGAAACCACCAACAGAGCTAAAAGACAACCTACAATGTGGGAAAAAATTTTCAGCAGTTGTAACTCAGACAAAGGTCTACTATCTAGAATCTATAGAGAACTTAAAAAAATCAGACCCCCCAAATTCAAAGACCCAATTCAAAAATGGGCATCTGAAATGAACAGACATTTCTCAGACAAAGAAGTAAAAGCAGCAAACAAACATATGAAAAAATGTTCAACATCACTGGTCATTCGAGAGATGCAGATGAAAACAACACTGAGATTCCACCTCACCCCAGAAAGAATGACTGCTATCAAGAAATCAACCAATAACAAATGCTGGTGGAGGTGTGGAGAGAAAGGAACCCTTCTCCATTGTTGGTGGGAGTGCAGACTGGTGCAACCACTGTGGAAATCAGTATGGAGATACCTCAAAGAACTAGGACTAGAGGTCCCATTTGACCCAGCTATTCTCCGGCTGGGTATTTTCCCAAAAGAATTAAAAGAATCATACCACAGTGATATATGTGCACCTGTGTTCACAGCAGCACAGTTTGTAATAGCTAAAGCTTGGAAACAGCCCCAGTGCCCATCGACTGGAAACTGGATAAAGAAGATGTGGATTTTTTTGTAAAATGGAATACTACTCAGCCATAAAGAATGAAAAACTAGAGACATTTACAGCTAAATGGATGCATATTGAAGCCATACTCTTAAGTGAAATAAATAAGACACACATGTGTAAATACCGAATAGTTTCTCTGGTGTGAGAACCTGAGAGTGTAAATAGGAACAAAAAGGATTAATAACTAATAAATGATACTTTGAAATTGGAAAAGGTCCAAAGGGGTAGGGCTGGTGGGAGGGGAAGGGGAAAGGAAAGAATGGAAAGGAAAAATTATGAGAAAAGGAAAAAAAAAAAGGAAACGAAGTATGTAAATAGGGAAGGGTGGAGGAGGTGAAGGGCACACAGGGAATGGGGAAAAAATAAGAACCAAGATACATCATGTACAGGTACAAGCACCCAAAGATAAATGTAAATGTATTGTATACCTAAAATGTACCAACAAAAGAATTTAAGAAAAAAAAAAAAGTAAAACAAGTTACATAATTCTAAAACATGGTGGTGAAGGATAAACATTCCATTTCCAGAGGGAGGGAGATGGTGAGAAAAAAGACTCAGATGTAAAGAAGACTGAAAGGCAGCAAGATCAACAAGTCCTACAGTATCATATCTGCCATGTGGGCCATGTGATGTTGAGATGTGGATTTCAAAGGGCTTGGGCAGCCCCACACCTACAGACTGCCACTTGCATCCCAAATGACCTCTCTCTTGTGTTGGCACTGCTATTACCTGAGACTTTCCACCACCAATATTGTGTGTTTTTGTCACCTCTGAATTCCTGAGTTCTCCGCAGCACCTCTGACTTCATTCCCATATTGCTGCACACACTTCTCAAAGTCGCACTGCCTGGCCATGCCAGCCTCCCTCTGCTGTGCAGACAGAGGCCTCCCTGACCCCACAATTCTCATATTCTGTATGCCAGTAAAACTAACATCAAGTGGGCATTGCCAAGGCCAAACAGGTGGGGACTTATAAAACTCACATTTTATCATCATATGCCCTTGATGCTGGACATGTAGTTAAGGCCTTAGTGTTTGTCCTGCAAGGTTTCAGGGTTGTTTTAGTCCAAATCTTTTCTATACCCCTGTTCCTCCAAAATTGGAATAGAAATGTTTACTCCGTGCCATTGTATCTTGGGACTGCATAACTTGGTTTTGATTTTTAAAAGAAATTCACAAATAACAGTTTGCCTTGAGTCTCAAAACAGACTTGAACTTCTGAAAAATTCTGGGTCTACTGAGATTTGAGGAAAGGGATTATTGCATTTCTAGTTAAATACAGGTTAGTTGTATTTGTTAGAGGGACTCATTAACTTACTAATGTCTTTATTTGGAAACTAAGTATGCTTTAAGGAGTTGTATTTAGATATGAAATTCACAAGAAGTAGTCTGTTTTCAGTGGAAGCAGTAGCCTGGACCACTGGGACTTTGGATGTAGGAGCGTCTGATTACTTGGATGGCTCAGCACAGTGAAATGATCCTGGAGAACCAATTCCTTACAAGTTCTTTATCCTTTGGGGATTCCAGGACTTATCAGATGAAAGGCTGACAATTTTGAATGTATGAACCTATGATAAGTGGATTCTTGCTGATTTCTGAGATGCCCTTAATGCATCTTTCTTCACATTCTCATACAAGATATTTGGTTTCTTTTAATGGTGCTAATCTTTTCAGCTACCACATTTCTTTTGGTTCCAACTTTACACATGGTTACTTCCACATAAAAATTTAAGTTTTTCAAAAGTTTCTGTTCTCTTTTTTGCCCCTCATTCTCTCTGGCAAAAATTAGCCAGCAATACCAGTGACATACCCTCCATGTAGGGCTGTTTTGAAACCTTCTGTGTTAGATCTATTGGTACACAACCCTTAATCTCAGTCTCCTACAGTGTCTCAGGATATGGGCACAGTGTAGATAATTTTTTTGGCACAGAGTAATACACATAACCTTTTTCAATACCATGACCTATTGACAATGAGGTCATTGCTCCCAACCTTCTGATCCTATCTTCAATTGTTTACATCCTTGTCAACATTCTGGTCTTCTGATATCTGGTCAAAATCACCCATTAGACTCTGTTTATAGGATTTTAAGGCTTCATGTGCCCAAATCTCCTGACCTTTCCCAACATGTTTCCACAAACCAGTGTCAAATGCTTCTGAACCACATGGTCAGGTATAATTACAGTAATTGTCCCAGTCCTGGTACCAGTGTCATTGTTGATCAACTTTTCTATCACTGGTACCCAGTACCTCACATCAATGACTTAAAGGAGGAGGGGTTTATTTGGCCTTTAGTTTCACAAGATTCAGTCTATACATGGTTGGCTTCATGGCAGGAATATCATGGTGGGAGGGAGTAGCAGAACAAAGCTGCTGAGTTCATGGTGGCCAGAGCAGAGCAGGGGAGCAGTACCAGAGAAAAAGGAGGAGAAAAGGACCAAATGTAGATCCCAAGGCCATGCTTCCACGACCCACCCCCACCCCAGGCTCACCAATTAGCTTGCACTATTAACTTCCTAGGCAACTCCCCAACCAATCAAATTGATGATTTTGCTTAATTGTGTGTGTGTGTTTGTATTTATGTACTCGTATGCATTAACAGCAAAGATTACTTGGAATATGGTAAGGAGCAATAATATAGCGCATGTTCTCAGTTGTTTAAATATGATGTGACTCAGTTGCATCTCACTGCTTCAATGAAATATATTACCTTCTTCTGTGGAAAAGTAATTCTAAATATTTGTAAGTGCTTTGCCCTTATGAATTTTTTATACTTTTGAGGCTACAGCCAACTATAATTAACAGCCTAGAAATATTTTTGGAAGAATAAGTGATATACCATGTCTACTCAGAATAGTTGTTAAAAATTATAATCTTCTCTCAAAAACGCTTTTATGATAATAGATTAAGTAAGTGATGTTCCTTGGAGGCTATCCACTATAGTTTTTACATTACACTTACTCTATGATGAAGTGTTTAAATTTTTTCTTTTGTATTTAATGCAAAGATTTTCAGAATTAAAAAATGCTTGAGAAATTTCAAATTTTATTTCTCCTCCTCCCAAAATTTGCTCCAGGTTTTCTTGAATTTTCACAAGTTAATTTAAAAAACAGGAAAAGCCCAGCGTGGTGGTGCATATCTGTAGTCCTCTCACTCTTGAAGGCTGAGGCACTAGTACCGCACATTCTAGTCCAACCTGAGCAGCTTATTGACCTAACAAGACCCGGTGCCAAAAATTAAAAAACAAAATTAAAAAGAGTGGGGGCATAACTCAGTATGATGGCCCTGACATCCATCTCTGCTGTCACCAAATAACAACAACAAAAATAGGAATGAACGGAACATGGAAGGAAGGAAGAAAGATGATGGTATTTTACAATTTTTAATTTTGGAATGGGCATACTAAGGACTAGGACTTTGCAAATTACAGCAGATATTGTCCAGTATAAAATATAGACATTAAATCCGTGGGTAATCTCTTGTCCTTTATGCATCACTCCAAACCAGTTTGCAGCTTCCATTTAAAATTGATCTTAAGGGCCAGGGATTTAGCTCAGTGGTGCAGCCATCTGCCTTGCAAGTAAAAGGTCCTGAGTTCGATCCCTGGTACAAAAAAAATAAACAAATAAAAAATGAAAATTTAAAAAGTAAAATAAAATTGATCTTAGTCTGTATGTTTTATCTCCAACATCATACCTAATAAAAATGGTAAAAAAAATCACACATCAACAATTGTGAAATTTAAGTGAAATAACTCATACAGAATATCTTTAAAACATAAAACAGCCATTCTAGCTGAGGAAAAATCATGAGCTCTGTAATGAGGCAAAGACAATTTTTACAAGAAAAAAAATCTTTAACAAAAATAAAAGAATTAAAGTAGTTGAATTTGAAATCAACTTTTATAGATTTGAATTAATTAAATAAGACCTATGTAATTCATATAAGTTTATAAACTACAGCTACCATTGTTTTGCAGGCAGCATAAAGAAGCCACGTAGAGAGAGAGGTTGCCTTACCACACAATAAGCGAGTGGCGAAACTGGGAAGTGGGCTTGAGCTGACTGGCTTCACACCTGCAGATTAACCGCTTTTCTGTCTTGTCCTTGAAGAGGACCAGCTATTAAATTTATTCAGGAGCTGGTCCTGATGAGCGTTGTTAGGGGACCAGATAACGGCACATGGCTAAGACAAGTGGAGAACTGTAGTGGCACCAGTAGAAGAGCGAGAAGGGGAAGAAGTGGGGGAGAGTGGAGTAAGAAATCCTCCCTACTTCGGATGCCTCCAGCATCCCCACATTTGCTATCAAAACACCTGAGTCATAGAGTGTGGATGAAAAGCATTTGGGGAATCAAAGATGATCGAGACCCATTGGCACCTGGACTTCAGATCCCTGGAATCCTGTCTGTCCCTCCCAACTTCTTCTGGGGCAAAGGTTGAGCCGCACCCAGGACAAGGGAGAGTTTTAAACAAGGGATGAAAACTGCTGGGATCTTTCCTAAGCTTGCCACTAACTACGTACGAGAACTTCAGTGGGTTACACAAATTTGTTTTTCATCTCATAATTCTAATCCATCCAGCCTTGAGAGTCTCTAACCTCAACACTAGATTTAAAAGCCTAAAATAGAAATAAAGAAAAAAAATAAAAGATAGATAATAGGAAAAAGAGAGGTAGATCTTTTGCAAATGGGCAGGGCATCACAAGGTGGAGTAGCAGGAGGGAGGCGACAGGAAGGGGATAAAAAATACCTAAGATGTCTTCTTACGTATGTATTCAGCTGCCCATAATAACATTATCATCATGTACTGCAAGTATTTGTAATAAAAAATAAAAATTGAAGGAAAACCTAGAGCTGATCTTCAAACGTTCCTGTAAAATATATATATTATATTGTTATACCTTTCCAATGTGAAATTTTCTTTCACATGAGTAGGTTAACTGTCCATGCATTAATCTCAAAAGAAAAAAATAATACAATGTTCTGTTTATGCAAATACAAAGTTGAATATCACGAATGAAAATAAACACCTGGAATCATTTTTCTGGTTTCTTAAAACCTTTAGCATTATTACTTACTGTAGTTTGCGTTGTCATGTAGTTTGAAAATCCAAAATAATTAGCACGCATTTGTTTAAATTTGCACAATGGGTGGAAATAGTTTAAGTTTTATTAAGTTAGTGATTTCCCCCATACGCAATTCAGTGGAAAAGAAAGATTGTTGCCAAGTATTATCCAATACATGAAGTCTCCTTGGTTGCCATAAAAGGATGAAGTAACTCTGGAATATAACATTCCAAAAATCTGGTGGTACATGAAGTAAAAATGTATGGGCTTGGATTTTCTATAAAATTTGGAAGGTCAGAAGGGTAAGCAGATGGCTAGCTGTGGTTTATTGAACATTAAGCAAGTGTTTAGATGAGCCAGGCAGAACCCTGGAAGCTGATGAGATTGTAAAGCACAATGACCCTGTGTTCCACTGGGGGTTAGGCTCAGGACACACACGCAGTTTTAGAGATTCCATCCGTCACTGCTTCGTTAGCTGACAGAAACGCACATGATTCTACAATCAATATTCTGCACTGTAGTTTTTACTATTGCTCCTTTTTTAACCTCATTTTTATCCTCTTGGTATTTTATTCTCTTTAACAATATTACCAAGTTCAGGATAATCAAGTGACAGCTTAGCCATGCTGAATGATTTTCCACTAACTTCAGTGCTCATCGTAATAAGATTTTATAAGGCCCATAAAGAATTTAGATACTCTATCCCACATGCTGTACACTGTGAGTAATTTCACTATCATAATGCAGAGCTTCGGACTGCAAAGAAGAGCACTCTGTTTTTCATAACTATATAAAATTACTTAAGACAAATTTCTTCTCTGAAAAACAAAAGTTAATTCTAAGAACATGATCTAGGTTATTATAGGTTCAGAGTCTCAAATGAAATAAAAGCAAACAAAATTATTAAAGACAAACAAATGTATTACAGTCCTGTGGAAATGTTTCTGGAGGTTGTTTTTGTAATAAACATTTTCCAGTATGTTATGAAATAGCATGTTGTAGTGCTCCATTTCAGATTTCTAATAGGTAACATATAAAAACTTAATATTTACTCAAGGCTGAAGGTGGACTAGAAATTATTACTATTGTAATTGCGTATAAAAATTTACACTCCCTTCGGAGCTTCATGAACTAATTACACAATAGTTGTTCTTTTTTAGGAATTACAGTATGAATAACCATAATTCTGTTAAACATACTTCTAAAATTTCAAATGACTCAGACTTCAAAAGTAACAATCAGCCTAAACTACAGTTCAATGTTGCATTCATTTTGTTGTTATTAATTTTAAGGCATTTAATTATGTTTAATGATAACTCTACTTTTTGACATTTCAATAGGCAACCTTTAATACAATGTACATAGCATTTTAAGAAAAGAGTTAAGTGATAACATTTCTGTTCCTTTAGAATAAAACAATTCAAATGTCAAAACGTCACCCATAAAATGACTTCTGCTCAAGTTACAGCTTCACTCGATGTCCTCATTTTAGGGTTTGTTTGGATCAGAGGACATCGTGAGTAGAAGTTTTAAAAATAAGAGACTTTTCCTTTAGCCTGCATGTAGATTTAGACTTCAATGAATTCTGCACTATTACTGGTGCCTGAACTCCTTTTATGGAAGGTTTCCATGAACTTACGATCAGAAGGAATGTGTTGGGTGTGTGGAGGAGGTAAGATGACAGGAAATAAGGATTAGAGCTCCACAGCACTGAGCTTTCCTACTGAAAAAGAATTTGTGAGGCACTCTACTCTCCCTTTATATAAAAAGGTTAGGACTACATATCAGCTCTATGATGTGCAATAGAAAAATATGATATATGTTTAGATTAAAACATTATTACAGTAAAAACATATTGGCCTTAATCTGCCTCAAAATATGTCTATCAATTCAAGTATGCTTCTGCCACACTGAAACATTTCTGGAAGACCTCTTCCTGAGCATCTTTGTCGTGCCATCCTGGCTGCCTCAATGTTCTGCAGCAACTGGAAAGATTTCTTTCATGATCATTTTGACCTTGGGTCAGAGGCAGAAGTCAGAGGTTGCTGGAGCTGCTGATAAGGTAAAGGAGGACATGCTGTAATAATTTATGAACCTGACTCTCCCTCAGATAGAACTTGGCTGCAGCTTTCACTGTGTTTTTGGTTATGCCTCGTGGAGACACTCATGAAAGGAAACTTCCAGAACTACTTCAGAAAGTGGCAAGCACAAGGGATAAGTACGTTCAAAGCAAGTGTGAGTATTTTGAGGGTGATTAATGGCAATGTATCTTTCTTGTAAAAATTATTTTCATTTTAAGAGGAGTCTCCAGTGGACAGAACTTTAGTTTGAAGAGAAATCTGAGTTGCAAACCTAGTTTAGCTTCTCCACGCGTACCATTCATAAAATAATATGTCCCCTGAAGGATTGTTATGGGGATTAAATAAAATGCATTCATAAATTAGTTCAGTGAGTAGCTGACAGAGAAAGCTGTTTAAAAATAGCTATTTCTTCAACATTTTCCTTTCCTTCTCTAGTTCTTCATGTTCTAAGTTTCTGTAATTTATCTCAAAGTGTTTTTTTATATCATGGTGTGCAAAACTCTTGCAGTTAGAAATTTACTACAGTACAAAACTTCAGTTGAGGGACACATGTTTGGTTTTAAATTATTTCAGGGTAGAAAAATATACATGAAAAATATATCTTTATAAATTTTAATGTCTATAATCTTAAAGCTAACCACAGAAAGACAAGGAACCAACTTTCCTCATGAAACAATATTCTAAGATTCAGTAGAAATTTCAAATTTTCTAATAATCCATGGAAATTGATATTTCCTGTGCCACTCCTATTATTTTCATGAATTGGCCCAATATGTGACAAAGCCACATTAGCAAAGTAAAATTCAAATGGTTTCATGTGCTAAATATCTACAATTGTATCTGATACACATAAAAGAACCCCACAACTCATACGGTTCTAAGTCTTTATCATTATGTACTAGTGTATTTTAACATGCTACCCAGTTTGATCACCTTTAGAATGTAGGAGGAAAAGATAATCATGTGTAAATACCATAGCTAGAGAAATGCAAACTCCAGTTTCACAATCAAACCTGACAGGAATGGCAGACTCTGTAAGAGAAAGGGTCGCTTGATGCAAATAGTCTGCTTCTGGGAAGAGAAACTGTAGGAAGCCTCCTATGTGTTATTGAATCATCCACTGGAGCCCTGTAAACAGATCCTACATGAAACAGCAGTGCCATCCACATAAATCTGGTGAGCAACTCAGTCAGAACCCCATGTCTGTGCTAATTTAGGCATCCTGAGAAGGGCACTCCCCAAATCACTCAGAGAGCTGCCATACCTTTCGGGGTTGATAGTGAGAAAACTGTTCTGCATGTCAGAAGGTCCAAATGTCACACAAGGCAAAAGAAGCTAGTCTTCAATAACCTGAGGTAGTGACAAGAATAACTTGTTCTGCATGACTAAATACCTTTCATTTCAGGAAAATTTAGAATTCAGTATATGGTCCAGTTTGAAAAAAATCATACTATTAATACAGTACTTTGTGTAATGCTCAGTAAGTTTTCTTTTACATGTGCACTACCATCTTGTCTAGTTAGAGTCACAGCTTTATAACTTCAGTGCAAAGGGTGTAACTAAGTGACGTTTATTTTTGGTAACAAATTGAAATTCTGTGAATTTAATATAGCATGAGAACATTTAAGAGAATTTAAATTCCCCAGAATTTATTCATATATTTAATTTATTAAACATTGAGGACCACTTTCATTCACAAAATTTTATTTGCTGTTATACAATTAAATTACTTATAAATAAAATCAAATGTATGAAATGTTAGTTCAGTTAATATATGAAGATGTTTAACTTGGTACAGGCCTCACTCAAGACCCACACACAGTGATTGTTAGTCCTCTTTACTTGTGTGCACAGGACAGTAAAACATGTACAATAAAGTGAAAGACTTAAAAAAATTTTAATTCTTTATTTAAATCTTAATATTTATAAAAGAACCTTTGAATAATCTTTTAAACATCCCAAATCCTCACATGAATGTAAAGTCCTCTTTTTATGTCTCATGTTGGGATCTCAGGAGTGCCATTTGTAGGAAAATGGATGGAAATGGAAACCATCCTTTTTAAGTGATATTGGTCATAGTCAGAAAAGTTAAATATTGCATGTTTACACTTGTGTGATTAACTTAAAAAATAAATAGACGAACAAATAAATAAAGATGAGAGAAGAGAAGGAAGTAGGTTCTGGAGTCAGAGCAGGGTCTTCAACAATGAGGAAAAAAGGAAACAAGTGATCATGGGATTGGAAATTAGTAGAACATGTTGAAGTCATGCTCCACTGCCCTACAAAGCCTACCATGCTGTATACTAACATGCAATAATGCCATCTAGTGAAATAACATTTAAAGAAGGAATACACTTTTATTTCTTTCAGCCTCAGACCTCCAATCTATAAAATGGGCACAAAAGCAGCTACTTCTAAATAAACTGTTGTGATATTTCACAAAATATTACATATGGACTATTATGGAGATCAGTGCAAAATAATAACTATTGCTATTGAATCTCCAGGGAATCCACTTGTAAAACAACTGCTTTCTTTCAGTACTTAAACTGATCTTTTAAAATACAAATTTGTTTAGGGCTGGGGATTTAGCTCAGTGGTTTCGCTGCCTGCTATGCAAGAGCAAGGACCAGAGTTTGATCTCTGGTACAAAAAATAAATAAATAAATAAATAGTGAATGTATTTTACCAGTGTATTAAATCTCTATACTTATAAATGTAATTACATTTAATAAAATCAATACTACTGAATACCTTTTTATAAATTGGCACATGGAAAAGTTAGGAACATGTTGTAAATTAATCAAAACGTTCTCCAAATATATCAGTTACAAATATGTTTTCATAATAGTTGTATTTCTCCAAAGAAATTTTAAAACATACATTTGTATAGCTACAAAGTTTTTAATTATAGTAATGAACTTTTAGTAAGTGTATGGTTAAATTTGCCAAGAGATTGAAATTCTTTAAGAGAATAAGTTTGTCATTGTCTTAAAGAACAGAAAGCATCAAAACACCTTCACCACCAACAAAAGTGGCAAGATTAAAACTTGTTCTCTAAAAAAAGAATATAATGGGCATGTATTCTCTTTGCATCAGCAGCATATACCTATGCATTACTTCCTAAACATGACCAACTTTCCTAGATAAGGAATTAGAGACTGTTGCCTCCTCAGAAGTGTGAAATTGATAATCAGTGATTAGAAAATATTGATACTAGATACGTATCTTTTTAAGCCAACATATTTCCTACTAACTGTCAAAGGTTAGCAAATGGACAACACACATGATCATAAATTAAATGTTGCTTTTATTTCTTTATTACACAGGAATAAAATTTTATGTTTTCTTCTGTGAGTAAAGAGAAAAATATTTTATATTAATTTAACATAGGTACACCGATGACTGAAAAATAAGTTAGTTAAATATTATGTTTCTGAATATACATGCATCTGATACATCTTAATATATAGGGTATTGTATCTTAATATATAGAGTATTGTATTAAATTAGATATTTAATATTTACTAATATTAAGTAGTAAATATACTAATTAATAGTATTGATTACTATTGCAATTAATAGTAATGCAATTTGCAACTAAGAAGGGAAGCATCTAATCAATTATGATATTGATAATTATGGTAAAGTTTTCACCTGGTGTGAATAATTCTCCATAGTTGTCTTAATTATCAGACACTGAGGTTATTTAATGCATCATAGAATAAAACTGAAATGTTCTATGATAAAATTTATATACCAGTAATAAACTTACTAGATTATCTTTCTTTCACTTCTAGTCTCTAAAGTAAGATAGTTTTATTTTGTAATGTGAATCTTAAAACATATGGTAAGTAAATAATTGTCACCATGAATCTAATGGTAGGGAAAAGGATTCGTTTTGACTTTCACCAATTGAAATGTAAAAGTTGTCCTTTTGTTTTCAATACTTTCAACTTGTTTCACTTCTGCTAGGTGATTTATTTTTCATTGATGAATATCACAATCAGCCTTTTTAAGTCTTCAGTGATGAAAGTTAATTATTTTATTAACTCTATACTTCTAAAGTTTGTTGAAGGAAGAAAGAAATCTTCAAATCTCATTGTATCACCAATGTCCTATTAGTGTAAATTGCTGTTTACCTTTTTTCTCCAGTAATGTGGATTAAATCCCTAGCTTTCCAATTAAGCTACATCCCCAGCCCTCTTTATTTTTATTTTGAGATAATCTCCCTACATTGTCCAACCTAGGCTCAGACTTGTTTGTGTTCCTTCTACCCCAGACTCCCAGTGTGCTGGGATTACGGGCATTGACACAGTGTCAGCTTGCTTTTCCATTTTTGAGAGTTGAAAGCCTTTAGCTAAAAATTAAACTGAGTCACTGAAATATTCCATTTTTTCTTTCTTTCTTGATAATATTAGGGTGCTGAGAGATTTCATTAAATTGACAAATAAAGGTAAAAAATAAACTATATATCATGTCTTTCTTTTTTTTTTGATTTTTTTTAATTTTTGATTTTTTTTTTATGTCTTTCTTTTATTCTTCACATTCAAATATAAGTACATCATTGATAAGAAAGGTTTTAGTACTTTTTGTTTTTGTTTTGCTGGTGATCAAACCCAAGGTCTCATGCATTCTAGGTAAGTGCCTTACAACTGAGACAAATCCCCAATCCTTGAAGGAAAGTTCTTCACAAACGAATTGTCAATAATAACTGCAAAGAAAAATGATACATTTAGAAAATCATTTTATTAAGTTTAATGAGATAAGGGATCTATGCAATAATCACTGATTGATGCTAAAACTATATGTACAGATTGATAAAAGTACATTAGCACTGGCATCTGATGAATATACTGCACAATTTTATCTTCATTAAAAATGGAATAATCATGATTCATGGCTCATGCTTAATGTGGCACAACATGCATAGGCCCATTAAATTCATATCCTTTACTGATTAGTATCTATGAACAGGGACACTGTGAAGACGGAGGAAGAAACTACTAAAAGTAGCTCTCAAGACTGATGAACAGTTTGTGTACTATTAGATAAGGGCTTTTGTCTGTAGGAGCAAAGAACTGCATTGAAGAAATCTGAAAGTTCTATTTTTTACCATTTCTTATTATTTATTTTATGAATGTAAGGAACAATTGGAACAGCACTCATTGCTTTTCATATAATATCACTGATTGGGTTTTATTCTTTGGCCCTTTGGATACAAAATATTGAAGCTATTAATTAAGCTTATGTAAGTCACTGGCATGGTGTCTGTGTGTATTCATCAGCTTTGCATTTACTGGGACACACTACCTAATACCCAAAACTAAAGGAAGAGAGATTTAACTAGGCTTATGGTCTCAGGACACTCAGTCCATTCTTGGCTGGGTCCAAGGCAGGAGCATAAGTAGTGTCTCAGAGCTTCTCAGCTAATGGTGGCAAGCAGCAGAGCAGGTGAACAATGCCAAAGAGAAAGGAGCCCGGGGCCAAATAGAGACATAAGACCATGCCTTCATGTTCCACCCAGCCACACCCTGAAGTGTATCCCACCAATCTGCTACAGAGCTCCCGAGCAAATCAAGTCGACATAATGAAGCTTAGTTCCCACAGTGTGCAATTTATGTCAACTTTAGCCAATTAATAGTTATTTTATTAATATTTATTTTCCCAATGGTCAGAGCAACAAGTTATTTTCATATTTGGTACTTAACTAATGTTTATTTATTAAATACAATGAAGAAAAAGAAAATCATAACTTCAATAAATATGTAATATAAAGTGTTTTTGATACAATGATGTAATATGTATATTTATATGAAAGTTATTTAAATATGTATCTTCCAAGAGGAAAGCACAGATCTTTGAAATGTAAACATGCAATTCAGATTTGACTATATACAGTACTAAAAAGCTGCTGGGGAATCATATGGGAAGGATGCATGCTTTTGCTTCATTCAATTTTTTTTATGTTATATGCTGCAGGTATGACTTTTATTCAGATCATATTTTACATTATTAAAATTTATCCACATGCATTCATTTTATTAATCATTGCTATTTAAAAATATTACAGATCAAAACTACTTCTCTAGCCCTCTTGGATATGAATGGACTATTTTAAAACACGTTCTCTTTAAACTTCAGAAAAATAATGACCTTTTGTTTCTTCTCTATATTACCTTTCAAGGTGTGTTTACCATTAAGCTATTCCCAACTAATGCTCCATAATAATTCCTCAGGCATTCATAAACAGAGAATTATAAAAACTAATTCCCTTGAAAGTCAGAGTAAAACCATGAGTCATTGGGGATTGCAAGAACTTTTATTTGATTTTCCTCTAAATGTTAAATAGGTTTCAAAGAAAGCACTGACAAACTAACAGGTAATATAAAATGTAAGCCTTTTACCAAGGATGTTTAAAACATAACCAGAAAATAAATATTACGAAGGAAATGAATGGGAAGTAAAAATTGCTGCTTCGTGTTGGAATGCCTTGAGCAACCAGGTAATTTATCATCCAAAGTGATCGTAGGGAAGGGCACTATTAATAATTACACTTGGACAATATGTGGGACCTGTGTGTGTCCCCAGAAACATAGGATGTAAGATCACCTCACTTCCGCCTACTCAGTTTTTCAGTGTGTTTCTGTAGAAAGGGACAGTTTGATTTTTTAATATCTATTCATCACAGGGAAGAATGAAACAAGGATATTAGAGCCAGTCTCCAGCCAAACACTTTTTTCAAAAATTGAACTCATACTTTACATATTTATTTAAAGTTAGTTTATTTATAAATTATTAGCTAACATATGGCAAGCATGTATTTCTTGTAAAATAGTCATTTTCTTATATCTACCTTAAAGCCATAAATTGAAGTCTGAGAAAAAATTCAAGCAGTTATAATTTTCTATAGAATTAGAAATATTTTTGAAAATGTTTTACTAAGAAAGAGAAATAGGATAAAGTTCATTTAAACATTATATTATACATTTTTCATATTTTAAATATGTTAAGAATTTAAAATGAAATATGAGAAAAACTGTAATCATAATTTCAGTATGTGGTATAAAATGTGTTGTTCTATTTTTGCCTTTGAAATTCTTAAGATATTACTTTTTAAAATAAAAGTGTTATTTTAAAATATTAATATGTCACAAGTAGATTTATTACGTTATCCACTTTTCTATCACATTATTGCTCTTCAAAGAGGAAAAATAATGGTCTTAGAGAAAAATAGTTCTGCATCATTTGTTTTTGAATTAAACAAAATTTAAGTTAGTTAAAATTTTGACATAAACCTCATTCTTCACTCAAGCCACTTTTTTTTTTTAAAGAGGATAATTTAATTAAGGGATTATTTCAATGTGGGTGAAGTACGAACCGAAACAAGGAAATGGACGGCCCTTACATGAGAGGAAGACGCAGGGTATGATTACCAGCACCAGCAGGCAGCAGTTTTATCCATAAAACGTGGCCCCCAAGAGGCGCTGTGGCTTTATTTTTTTTTGGTACCGGGGATCGAACTTAGGATCTTGAGCGGCAGGCGCCGGAACCACTGAGCTAAATCCCCGGCCCCAGGCGCTGTGGCTTTTTGTGTGGAGATCCAGGCACCTCTCGGTATGAAGTTTCTGAGCAGCAGAATCAAGTAAAATCTCCCATATCACTGGGCTCCCAGCTGGGTAATCTTTTGCAAGTCACTCGCTTTAGCTGATTGCTCTGGTTTTCAAAGCCTGGAATATCAGAGGTGGGGGCTTTGGAAGGTGACTGAGTCACATCACAGGCCCCATGCTCCTCATTGGGCTGATCCTCCGGAGAGTTGGAAGGCAGAGCGAGCGTGATCCAGAGGGGTTTACTTCCTCCCCTCCTGTCCCACACCTTTCTTTCCTCCCTGGTTCCTCCTGCCTCCAGAGCAGCTTGTCTCTCCTAGGCCCCTCTGCCACGCTCTTTCTGCCTTGGAGCTGCTGACTGAGGGATACACCGGGAGCCAACATAGCTCTCCTCCTTTAAGTAGGAGGTATGCTGTCCCGGCAATGAAAAGGTGGCAGAGATACCAAGCCTAATTAGCACCCAGGCAGTACAGCAGTAGAGCGGCCCACTTGACAGAGTCGTCAAGACAGGTCTCAGGAGTCAAAGAGCAGTGTGGACACGGGTAGGACTTTCGTCTGGAAAAGCAAAGAACACAGTCCACTGTTAATATTTCTGCTTCTTAGCAACTTCTGTGTCTTGGTAACATCCAGTGCAAAGTTCTAAATTCTAAGGATTACCTTGTCACGTGGTGATGGCAATTCAACCACCATTCAGGGAAATGCTGTATACAATGGGTGATCAAAAAATAAGGTGTGTGTTTAAATTTTAACAAATTACAGTGAAAACACATTGCCATGAGTGCCTCTCAGAATACTCCTCCTCCCTTCAAACACACATGCATTGCTCTTGCCTCTTTCTGAAGAAGTTCTGGAAGCCCTCTTTTGTGAGTGTCTCTACAAGGTGTGATAAAAATTCCAGTGAATGCTGTTGCTAAATGTCATCCAATGGAAAGGCAGGCATGTGAAAACGTCATGGTGTGTCCTAGTCCACCTTATTCAGCCTATGCAGTGCCATGGGTCTCTGGCTTCTCTCAAACCCAACTAACCATGAAGAGTCAAGGTGCTGAATCAGTTCAGGACATTGAGGCAGTCACGACAGGGCAACCAGTGGTACCCATGAAAGTGGACTTTCAGAACTGCTTTGAAAGTGACAAGAATGATGAGATAGTTGTGTTCAAACTGGGGGGCAGTATTTTGAGGGGAATTACGTGTGACTTCTACTGTATTAATTTTTTATTGAAATATTTCACTTTTTATTCTCACATGTGGATAGAAGAATATGAATCAACAAAACACTACATTCCATCTAAGTCTAGTTATAAAGATAATTACAGTTTCCTCTTTCAGTACTGATTCAAATTGTCTCTTCCTGTCTTCTAGAACCTTAGTTGGATAAGACACTGATCTGATAGAATGACATAAACTTTCATTTTTATACAATCTATTTCCGTGGGGTTTCTGAGTTTATTGAATTACTACAGATTTGTATTGATCAGCGTTATTAGATAAGGAAGAGAGTACTAAATCGTGTGCTCATAAATTACTCTTGTTTAATAATTGTGTGTCAGTGGTACAGGGATCACACAGTTTTGAGGGAATGGTGTCCCATTTTCTGAATTCAATCAAAAGATTACTTTGTTTCTCAGGTGAAACATTTCTCCTTTGGACCTGAGGAACACTAGCATTGACGAGTACGGGGAAAGTTCCTTAAATATAGTTTTTGGTATAACCATATCACATTCTCCATGAATCGATACATTATGCCTATCAAGAAGATGGTATCCCAATATTGGCCACTTTGAAGTTTAAATTGTAAAGCTTCCTGTATAAAAACAATTCTATTTCAAATGATTTTCTTCCCCAACTGGCACTATTTTTGTCAGGTTTGCCTATTGTTTTAATAACTACTTCTAGTTATGAACTTTTTAAGATTTGTGAATTCTCTGGGTACATAATTGTTGCCCTGACAGGAGTGTGTTAATAGAGAAAACAGTGTGTAGATTACAGGTCAATGAGTAAGTGACTTTCTAAATTCAAAAATGTTGCTGACAGAAAAACTGTGAAAAAGGAAAATTCATATCCCGAAAATGAATATTTTTCTTGAAGGATAAATTTCTCCTCCTGTCCTTATGGAAGGTATCCAATTATACTTTATCTGCCATGGGATGTTTTCTAAATAATATCTAAGGGAAATCTGTTTTTGCTTTAGCCTTAGAGTTGATGTCTTCTTTTAGTAACCCAAGAATTTATTAGAAAATAACAAAATCAGTTGTAGTGAAAGTCATTTTTTTTCTGATTCCCTGTAAGATATCAAGTCAATGAATTCTGTCCTGAATATGCCAGGACAGTATGCAGAATTGCCGTGGCCAAAGGAGAGACTTTCAACATGTACGTGTGCTCCTGCCACTGCATGTCTATGTGAAAATAAGCTGCTTCTGTCTTTCTGGGTTTGTTTAGAAAGAAAGTAAATAGCGGATCAGCAATGCATACTAGGTTGTGTGTCCTTCTACTGTAGTGAAAATTGATATGATATCTAGACTTCAAGGATAGTCGGCATCTCATCTGATAACATGTACACTGTTCAAGAATCACTGTGGCAGCAATGCTGGCTGAATGAATGATTTCAGAGAGTATGCTTTGAGAGACACTGATTCTAAATCATGTGCACATACTGTGCTTGGATTCCTGCTGTTCACTGGATGATAAAGTATTTTTTCTTACTGCTTTTCTGGGACTTTGGACAAGGAAATTACTCTAAGAGTTTTCACTTGTACCTTTCTACAAAAATAGCTCCTGCTTCACACATCAAAGTACCAATGAGTGGATTCTCCATTAGTGATAATAATTATTTCTACTGTAAATTATGGGCTGATAAAGTAATCAGAAAATTAAAAGATTGTCCCACAGTCAACTCCTCAAATGGGATGAGGACAAGATCCTTATATCATCAACTTCAGATCTCTAGATTCAAAATATGCAGAGTAGAAAATAGTTTTCCATTTCCTACCCAGTACCTAATAGTTTCTGAAAGTTTTAGTCATTTGTTTCTCATCACTGCACAGATACTGTGGTCAATAGCCCAAGATGACTTGAAACACCTCAGAAAAGGACAGCTTTAGGAACATGTATCCTGTGTAGTCAAACAACAAAGCCCGAGCCAAGACCAGGGCTACATCTCATGCACTCTTGTTGCACTGTTATTACTTGTTGAAGTATTAATAATTTTATCTTTACACTTATATTTTGTGTGTGAAAACAAGGCATGAATGTAAGCAGAGCAGGCATGAATAATATGCACCCCATCCAATGTTTCTTTTCTCCATTTACGCATGGTACTTGCATGCCCTGTACTCAGAGATTTCTGGTGGATCCATTCGGCATGGAGGTTCAATGAGAATCAAAGCCAGTACAAGGAAAGAGTGCTTTGTCATCGACTGAGAAGTGGAATTCTGACACCAGCCACATTTTCCACTGAAGCAGATCTTGCTTCAACTACAAAAAGGACTCAGTGGAATCATAACAAATAGTGACTAAGAAACTCTATCATTCTTTCTTCCTCTCGTTAGTGCCTTTGATTAGACAACCAGTTATCCTGAAAATATTAATAGAGAAGGAAAAAGACAAACCAACCACATTTCCTATTCTTGTTAGTCCTTCTTTTCTCAATAATCTAAAAGTAGACTATTTTAGCTGAATGAGCACATATTAAGAAATGAAACAGAAAAAGTTAAGTAAGGTATTTGCAACATTCCTTCTTTTGTGATCAAAACAAAATACATATTCATGCACAATATAAAAATTAATTATAATCTTTGTGATTCTGCAAATGGGTTTAACATCTTACAGCTGCATTTAAAATTAGAATTCTAAAATAGATTCACAAGAAAATTTATAGGCTTATAATATATTTTATTATTTTTATAACTTAGAATAGCATAAATACTTTGTTTGAGTAATTTTAAATGATCTTTTCCCCTCTTTTTAAAATAAAGAGTCCCACATTTTCATTTTTCTGTAGGGCCTTCAAGTAGGATTCCTGCTTTCCTATCGAAACCACAAAACCTAATTCTACTGCAGTCTGCACCATGATCATTTCAGGCTGGTGACGATGTGAGCAAGGACCATGAGTCCCTCTGATTTCATAATGTATCTTTTATTTTGTATTATTGTATGGTTGTAATACCTACTAGTGTTATGGTTTTTGACGAACTGGTACGTGTACATTTAAACATTCCTAGAATCAAATGATGTTGAAAGATGCACCAAATCAGAATCTGTGGGACACAATGAAAGCAGTTCTAAAAGGGCAGTTTATAATTTTAAATCTATATTAAAAAGAAGAACAATTTCAAACAATCAATGTAATGATGAATCTCAAGGTCATACAAAAACAAGAACAGTCTCAACCCAAAAACTAATAGAAGGAAAGCAATTAAAAAGGTCAGAGCATAAATTAATGAGATTGAGACTAAGGAAACAATACAAAGGATCAATGAATCAAGGAGTCAGTTCTTGAAATGATAAATAAGAGCAATAAACTTTTAGCCAAATTTGCCAAAAGAAATTAGAAACAAAGATTAGAAAAGAAAAAGAGGAAATTTCAATAGGCACCACTGAAATTCAAAGGGTTATTAGAAATTATTTTGGAAAGTTATATTCCAATCAATTAAAGAATCTGGAACAAATGGATAAACTCTTAGACACATATGAATTACCAAAACCAAACCAAGAAGAATATAAAAACCCTGATTAGACAAATAACAGGCAATGAAACTTCTACAGTAATAAAATCCCTACCAACTATGAAAAGCCTAGGGCCAATAATCTTCATACTTTTCCAACAAATTGAAATGGAAAAAACACTGCCAAACTCATTCCATGAAGCCAGCATTACCCTGACACCAAATTCAGACAAGGAATCTGCACATAATGAAAACTGCAAGCCAATTTCCTTAATGAACCTCCCTCGATGCAAAAATCCTCAACAAGATACTGGCAAATTATTAAAAAGATCAAACATTGTGACCAACCTGGCTTAATTCCAGAAAAACCAAGATGATTCAACATATGCAAATCAGTAAATGTTATATGCCACATAAGTAGAATAAAGGATACAAATTATCACGTTTAGCTCAATAGATGCATAAAAAGTCCTTGGCTGAATCATAATGTATCTTTTATGGATTTTGTTAAAAATACAATCAGGAGTATCTGATTAGATTACACATCATAATGAATCCCAACATTTCCACCTCCCTGGGTTTGTTTTCTTCATCAGCATAGTAAGGAAATTTGGACATCACAACCTCATTGATTATTCATGAGCCAAAGCTTCAATCAACAGCATTCAGTTATGATCAAAACAAATTTCAAACCTAAATTCTAGGTTTGGAACATGTATATTAATTAAGTTATCCTAAATATGCTTTAAATTTCATTCTGCCTTGGTCTATATCTTTTGAAATCTACACATGTATATTATCCCCTGATTGTTGTTAATACAAATTAGCAACCTGTTCCCTAAGTTAACTCTCTCAAGAAGCCTTGTATTAGAAGAACTGTTTTGAGATTTCCTAACCTCTATAGCTTTAGACTTTGGAAGAATGAGGAGGAGTTTGGGGAGAGAAATCAGGAGGATAATGTCAACTCCTTCTCAGGTAAATGGGTGTCAGTAAAAGGCTGTATTATTATTATTTTTTTTTATTTGACATTGGAAGACCAATCTTTTCCTTCAGAAAGGAAGTTGATACTGCCAATGAAGTCCACAGGAGGTTTTATAAGTTCAATTAACTACCTTTGTTTCTGTTCACCCAACTGTCCCCTCCTCAATTCTCAGAACGTTACTCTTCCTCCTCGGCTTCCTCGTATTGACATAAAAATTCCAGCCCTGATACTTAGTTACCTTGCAAGCTGCACTCAACCTTTAGAATCAGGTCCTAATATAGACTCTGAAATGGGCCCATTCAACCACAGAACCCCCCAGAGGCACTGTGGGTACATTCTGGTCCATTCCAGTGTGCTGAGTTCTGCTTTTCAAATCATCACCTTGACCTTCTACTGGCACATGTTCTCGCCACCTCTAACAGCCAGCATGCGGGGTGAAATATTCAATATCACCGCCCGTGCTCCCCCTCACAGTAGAGACAACCAGCACCTCATCTCCCGCCATGTTGCCAAAAACATAGAAAACTCTTCATTAAGCTATACAATATTTAATTTTCCCATTTATTTATTCACCTACTAGGAATACTAAGAGATATACTCAAGCTAAAGTATAATAAAAGTATTTGAATTAATGATAATTACGACTGCTTTCTAACAGCGTTTGAAGCAAAGTTTTCTAGAAACTGATCAGAAACATTCTGCAGTAAGAACTGGATAGAAATGCTATTAAAAAACAGAGTTGAGCAATAATGGACATAAGACCAAGACAGGACATCAATTTCTTTTTGAATCTTTGTTATGTATGAGGACTTATGCCTCACTACCCTCTGAAATGAGTCAAGAAAACGTATAGATCTGAGTCAGAATTATAATTATAAAATAATTGGATTTCTTTGACTGAAATTCCCAAGTTGATTCTTAAATTTATGATAATATAAGATAGCAGAGGTTCTTGGACTTTGATATCTCTGTTCACTGGACAGCTTTCCGCCCCTGAGAGTAGAATTGCCCTACTGTGGGAGTAGAATTGTAAGATAACTTGTAACTCACAGACTAGTATGTTAGATCGTCACACTGCCCCATGCTTCTAATTACTCTCTGATTGGACTGGGTTGTTTTAGTTCACTTTCATTACTGTAGGTTTGTTTGTTTGTTTGTTTGTTTTCTGGTACCTGGGATCGAACTCAGGACCTTGCACTTGCCAGGCAGGTGCCGGTACCACTGAGCTAAATTGTTATACATGGTCATAACATTAATTCTGAGGAATCGGTGTGGATATACATTCATCTTGATCATATTCCCTCCACTCACAGCCATTCTTTACTCTCCCCTTTCTCTAATTCCCCTATTTTGTCTTCAAAAAAGTCTACCTTCCTGTTTCTTACAATTTCTCTTTTATTTTGGTCTTGAAATTATTTAGATTTTGGGTTTCTCATTAAGTTTAAACTATGTGATTATTTAACCTTCTGTGTCTGATTTATTTCACTTAGCATTATAATCTCAATTTTCATCCTTTTCCTTAAAAAATAACTCAAATTTATCCTTTATAGGGCATGGTAGTATTCCATTGTGCATTTACCACATTTTCTTTATCTATTCATATGTTGATGGTCATGGGGACTATTTCCATACTTTGTCTATTAAAAACTGCACTGCTATACTCATGGGTGCACATGCATTATTGTGCTATGATGATGTTAACCCTTTTGGGAAGATTATCAGGAGAGCTGCAACTAGATCAAATGGAATTTCTACTTTCAGCTTTTTTGAAAACTCTCTGTTCTGATTTCCATAGAGGTTGTACTAATTTATGAACAATGCACCAACAATGTAGAAAGATTTCTTTCCCCCACAGCACAGTAAGTGTTTTTTGTGTTTGATGATAACCATTCATTCTCAAGTAAAATGTAATCTCAATGTTGTTATGATTAGCTTTTCTGTAATTGCTGATATTATGACCTATTCCAATGGTATATACGTTCTTTTCAATAGCACGCAAAACTTTACCAAAAATAGACTGCATACTAATCAACAAGTTCTGCTTAAATAAATATAGAAAGGATTAAATCACCCTGTGTATACTATCAGATCATTGTGCACTAGAAATTAATCACAAAAGATGCCACAGAAAATTTATAAACTCCTAGAAACTTAATAACACACTCCTGAACACTTAACAGGTCACAAAAGAGATGAAGGAAGAAATTAAACAGTTTCTGAAATAAAATGAAAATGCTAGTACAACACACCAGAACCTATGGGATATGTTGATAACAGTCCTAAGAGGGAAGTTTATTGCAGTCAATGCTCACATTAGAAAAATGAAGTGAACTCAAATAGCCTAGTGATAAACCTCAAGATACTTGAAAAACACAACAATCCTGCAAAGCCAAATACATAGTGAGAATCATAAAGATCAGAGAAATAATGAAATTGAGACTAAAAAATCAATGGAAAAAATCAACATAAAAGGAGCTGGTTCTTTGAAAGAATAAACAAAATAGATAAACCTTTAGCCAAAATTACCAAACGAAGCAGAGAAAATACTTACATCAATACAATTAGGAATGAAAAAAGCCAGGTGTGGTGGCAAATCCCTGTGACCACAGCAGTCAGGAGGCACCAGGAAGGTCACCACATAGCGAGACCCTGTTTCAAAAAAGCAAAGCAAGGGCTTGGGATTTAGCTCAGTGGTGCTGCCGCCTGCCTCGCAAGCTCAAGGTCCTGAGTTCTATCCCCAGTACCAAAAAAAAAAGCAAAGCAAAAAGAAAAGAAAAGAAACAGGTGAAATCACAAAGGACACCACTGAAATCAAGGAGATCATTACTAATTACTATGAAAAATCATACCCCTACAAATTCTAAAATCTTGAGGCAATGGACAGCTTCCTAGACACATAGGAATTATCAAACCGGAATCAAGAAGACAGGAAGATTCTGAACAACCTAATAACAAGCAATGAAATTGAAACAATAAAAAAAAAAACCTACCAACGGAGAAAAGCCTAGGGCCTGAGGGATTTAGTACTGAATTCTATAAGACCATCGAGGAGGTTATAACACCAATAATCTTCAAAATCTTTAATAGTTTTGGAAGGGAAGGAGTTCTTTCAAACTGATTCTTAGAAGTCAGCTTCATTCTGATCCTCAAATCAGAGAAAGACCCAGCTAAAATAAAGGTCAGTATCTTTAATGTCCAAAGATGCAAACATCCTCAACTACATACTGTCAAATAGAGTGCACCAACTGATCAAAAGGATCATACATTATGACCAAGTCACTTTCATCCTAGGGATGCAAGGGTGAAATGTAACACACTACATAAACAGAAGGAAGAAAAATACCCATGTGATTATATCAATAAATGCAGAACAAGCTTTTGACAAAATCCAACACCCATTCATGATAAAAAACAAAAATCTGGAACAAAGTAGGCATAGAAAGACATTATCTGAATCTGAAAAAGTCATTAATAAAAAGCCAATAGCCCACATCATTTAAATGGGGAGAAACTGAAAGCCTTCTCTCTAAAATCAGGAATAAGACAAAGATGTCCACTATCACCATACCTATTCAATAAAGTATTAGAAACATCAGAGCAGTCAGGCAAAATAAAGAGATTGAAGATACATATATATACTTGAATATATATATTTGAATATATATGTTTGAATATATATATTCAAATTATCATTATTTATAAATGACATGATCTTTTTCTTATGAGAGCCAAAAAATCCACCAAATGACTTCTAGAATTAATAATCAAATTCAAAAATGTAGCAAGACACAAAATTAATATACAGAAATCAATAGCATTCCTGTACACCAATAATGAACTCTCTGAGAAAGAAATTAGGAAAATAATGCTATTTTCAATAGCATCAAGATAAATTACATAGGAATTAATGTATCTAAGGATGTTAAAGACTTCTATAATGAAAACTATAGAACTCTGAAAAGGGAGATTGAGGAGAATTTCCAGAAAACAGAGAGACATTTCTAGCTCCAGGATAGGTAGAACCAATACTATCAAAATGGCTTTATTTTTAATACTAATATACAGACCTAATGCAATGCCAATAAATATACCAATAGCACCCCTCACAGAACTAGAAACAACAATCCTGATATTCATAAGGAACCTGAAGAGAGACAGAAGAGCAAAAGCCATCCTAGGCATCAGGAGAAGGCAGGAGGCACCACTATTCTTCAAGTTATAATACAGAACTATAGTGATAAAAACAGCATGGCACTGACAAAAAAGACATGTGTATTAATAGAACAGAATAAAAGATCTGAAACAATCCCAGACACATTCAGCCACCTGATCTTTGAAAAAGAAACCAAAAACATATCCTGAAGGAAACCTAACCTCCTTAGGA
This sequence comes from Heterocephalus glaber, assembly GCF_053883595.1. Taxonomy (NCBI): domain Eukaryota; kingdom Metazoa; phylum Chordata; class Mammalia; order Rodentia; family Bathyergidae; genus Heterocephalus; species Heterocephalus glaber. Next base: position 2,947,355 of record NW_028258465.1, read on the forward strand.
AATACTTCTGGGAAAACTGGCTATCAAAATGAAGAAGTTTGAAGCTATATCTCTCCCCATGTACTAAAGAAAAATCAAAATAGATCAAAGATTTAAATAGAAAAACAGAAACATTTAGTCTGCTAAAATTTAAATAGGTGAAACTCTTGAAAACACAGGCACTAGAAAGCACTTTCTTTACAGAGCCCCAGTTTCACAAGACATAACAGTGAGAGTCAAAAAAGGGATTATATCAAATTGGGATCACATTAAAAATTTCTGCACAGCAAAGGATAGAACCAACAGAGTGAAAAGACAGCCATAGAATGAGCAAAAGCTTTTGTCAACTACACCATGGGCAAAGGAGTAATATCTAGAATATATAAAGAATTCAAAAAATTAGTCTTCCCCAAGAAAATAAAAGACCCCAAAATGAGCAAGAGAAATTATGATAGTTAACTGTTGTGTCCACCTGAGTGAGGAACACCCAGCTGATGGGCTTAGCATAGTGCTGGGTGTGACTGAATGAAGGGCTTACTGAAGAGGGAAAGCCCACCCTGGCTTTGAGTGGCACCAAATAATAGGTTTGTAGCCTGGATGAATAAAAAGGGGAAGAAGGATGTCCCACTTCTGCTTCTGTGGCAGAGCTCCAGTCTTCTCTTCCCCCTTAGATATCTGGGTCCAGGCTTCCAGTGCAGACCCTCCAATCCCCAATACAGACGCCAGTGGGACTCTGCAGTCAGCTCCGGGTCTTCCACCTATGACTGGATCACTTGGCTCTCCAGGACACAGGTGGCCCTTTTGTACTCTTCCACACGTGACTTTAGAGGCAGCCACTGTAAGCCTGCCTTGTAAATCACACACACACACGCACACAGACACACACACACACAGAGATAGATACATGATAGAGATAGAAAGATAGATAGATAGTATATGAAATCTGTTACTCTAGTGAACTGTGGTACAGAAATGAGTATATATTTCAGAGGAGAAATATAATGGTCAATATACAAATGGTCAATATCCATGAAAAAATAGTCAACTTCAACAACATTAAAATTTCATCTTATTTTGGAAGAATAGCTATCATCAAGAAATCAAATAATAGTAAACATTAATGAACCTGTAGTGAAAAGGAAACCATTGTACACTGCAGGTGAGAATGTAAACTAGTAAAATCATTATGAAAATCAGTGTGGAGTTCTCTTGAAATCCCATTGGACCTTGATATTCCTCTACTAGGCATCTTCCTGAAGAGTTAAAGACATCATACTACCATATAAATGCATTCCAATATATATAGCAGCACATTTCATCCTAGCTAAGTCTTGGAAGCAGACTAAATGTCCATTAACAGACAAATGGATAAAGAGAGTATGTTGTCTATACATAATGGAGTACTACTCAGCTATAAAGAAGAATAAATTTGAGTCATCTGCAGGAAAATGGATAAGAATTGAAAACATAATGTTAAGTGAAATAAATCAGACACATGAGCTTCAATACTGTATGGTTTTTCTCCTGTGAGAAATGGAAAGTATAAATAAAGTGAAGAGCAAAATAAAAGACAAATGAAAGAAAAGTGAGATAGATCTTTTACAAATGGGAAGGGATCAAGACATGGAGAGTGGGGAGATGGAGAAGAGGGGGATGAAAAGATTAAGATGCAATGAAGGCAATCATTGAGCGCCACAATCACGAACTAAAAAAGCAAAGAATGGAGAAGAGGATCAAAAACTGGAGGTGGGGTGGACTAAATTAAGAAGAAATCAGGAAGTAAATGAAAAGTTCTTACAATTAAATGACACTGGCAGAATAGCACAGCAAAGCTCATGGGACACAAGGGAAGCAGTCATAAGTGGAAAGTTTATAGCTGTGAATGTGCTCAATTAAAGAAGATCACTAAGTCTTAGAAAAACAAGAAGAGTCCAAATCCAAAACTTGTAGGATAGAAACCATAAAGATCAGAGAAAAAAAATCAATGAAATTGAGACTAAACAAATATAAAAAGCATCAATGAATCAAAGAGTCGATTCTTTCAAAGCATAAATTATGTTGATAAACCTATAACTAGGCACACCAAAAGAAGGAAAGACTCTTATTAATGCAATTAGAAACAAAAAGTAAAACAATGGACATAGCTGAAATCCAGAAGGTTAAAATAAACTATTTTGCAAACTTATGCTCCAATACATTGGAGAGCCTAGAAGAAGTGGACACTGCTACACACTTAAGAATTACCAAAATTGAAATGAAAAGATATAAAAACTTCGTATAGACCAATAACAGGCAATAAAATTGATGAAGTAAAAATGCCTACCTACTAAGAAATGCCCAGAACCAATAATGTTCATACTCTTCCAAGAAATTGAAGGAAAGTGGCAATGCCAAACTCTTTCCATCAAGCCAAAATATCCTGACACCAAAGCTGAATAAACAATCAACACAAAACAAAAACTGCAGACAAATTTCCTTAATGAGCATAGATGTAAAAAATCCTCAAGAAGATGCTGGCAAATAGAACGCAAAAAATCATTAAGAAACATCATAACCAACTTAGTTTCATCCCAGGGATGCAAAAAATGGTTCAACATGTGAAAAGCAGTAAACGCAATACACGACATAAACAGAAGTAAGGAAATAAATCAATGATCACCTCTAGAGCTGCAGAAAAAGTCTTTGACAAAATCTGTCACCCAACCATGATAAAAATCCTCATGAAAAATACATAGAAGAACCTTATCTCAAACTGCAAAGCCACTGCCAACGTCATATGAAAGGAGAAAACTGAAGCTTTCCCTCTAAAATCAAGAGTAAAACCAGGATACACACTCTGGCTCCTATTCAGTATAGTGATCAAAACCTTAACCAAAACAATTAGGCAACAAAAAACAAAGACTTACAAAAGGAAATGAAGTAGAAAGATGCAGATTTGTGGTTGGCATGATCCTTTTCCCCAAAGCTCCACCAGAAGACTCATGGACCTAACAATCAAAATCAGCCCCGTGCCAGGACATAAAATCAACACCAGGAAATAAACAGCATCATCCACACCACCAATAACACACTGAGAAAGAAATTAGGAAAGCAGTCTCATTCAGGGTAGCTTAAAAAAATAGTTGAATACCTAGAAGTTAACCAAGTCAAGGAAGTGAAACATCTCAGTAATGACTGTTCTAATCCAGGTTCTGGCAACAGTGTTCCGGGACTCACTTTGTGTCTTCCAATGATGGCTCCCCTTCTCCCACTCACTCTGCGATCTCATGTGCACCAGGACTTGCTGCTTCATTGCTGGATCTCCTCGTGTTCTTAAGACTTGCAATGAAAAAATTGTCTACTCCATTTCTATCATTTTCCTTTTCTCCTACTTCTTCATACATACTTGTGTCCAGCACCATACACTAGTCATTGAGTCAAAAGCTTTGCCTAAATTGTTTCATTAAATCATTATAATAACTGTGTGAGTTAGGCATCTTTAACATGTCCACTTTATAGGGAAGAAACCTAAGACCTAGGAGGAGCCTGAGTAATTTGGTCCAAGGAACATGGTAGCCTGTCCCTGACAATAAAGCTCAATGAAGGGGAAACTCTTGATTCATTTTTGCACTAAAATATTTCTGTTTCTTCCATGAAGAAAATTAATGATTTGACAAAGTACGTGACTATCTGTGAGTCTGCTGTCCAAGATGCTAATCCATGCCTTACTTGGATCTTGTGTATAGGAAGAGTGGATAAGACCTCTGTCTGTAAAAAGAAACATTGAAAATTTTGGTGAGAACCTCTTGATATGGGAAAGGTGGACAGGTTACCAATCCCTCCCTTTCACAGTTCTTCTGGGTACACTTACTGTCATCCTTGATTAAGACTGGGCTCTGCAGGCGATGTAAGAGATGTAGCGATGTAAGAAAATCTTCTTTCCTTAGGATTCGCCTTTCAAATTCAATGGATAAGAGACTAACATAAAAACCCGCTGTTCTCCATAATCTATTCAGAAATCTCTCATAATCTATTCAACTTTCTTCTGAAAAATGCTTCAGCAAGAAATTAGCCCATAAAAGCTAATAAATTCCCTTTAGATTGTATTTTTGTGTTACTTAGTGCAAACACTGTAAACTAAAGGTTGACTAACTGAGCTACTACGACATCCCTAAGCAATGTAATGTTCTAGTCCCACTGTCAGTATATGTAGTGTGACCATAAAATTGACTGAAATATTGCTTGTACCTCATGACCATATTTAAATGAACCCCAAAGAATCATTATTTATTGCTTGTAAAGCTTACAAAGTATGCTTCCTATGCTCAATTTAAGAGTTAGAATTTTTTAGTTAGAATTTTTAAATTTACTGTACATCACATAAATCTTTGTGGATAAGCAGCAATTTAGTAGAAAGAAGAAAAAATATGTAAAAATTTCATTGTATTAATTTTGAATATATAAATAGTATATATAATATACATCATGCATATATTATTCCCGTTTCTAACTCCTGAAGGACTTTAGAAGCAATGATACTCTGTTAGCAGTGAAAATTTATTGTTTCCCAGAACTAAGGGTCCAATTGTCATTCACATTTCACAAGCATTAGGGCTACTTAAGGGGAGATTAGTTACAGGTCTTCATAGTGTGAATCTGAAATACTCTGTTGTACCAGAAAATAAGGAAATGAATGGAACTGTGTCAAAGGACAAAGAAGCCAGATTAAATCTGGATCTGTTGTCAGGTGAGTTGAGTAGTCCAGACAGGAAAGGCTATTCTTAATGAAAACATTACACGTACAAAAATTTCTGCCATCTGTACAGATATTCACATTAGAAAAAATTTAAAAAAATCTTTTTACTACAAATTTAAGTAAAGATAACACTAACTACTTACTGTAAAAGTTAGCAGTTAAAGAGACGAGCTGGAGCATTGGCCAAAACTGTATGCTAGAGTCAAAAATGTACATGGTTCATTGGGGAGAGAAAGATCTTGCAAATAAGTATGACAAATTCAGGCAGGATCGAATTAGAAAATTACCATTTGGGAATCCCCAATGACATCACTGATTCAGGAAATAATGATTATTGGTGGTAAAACTATAAGCTGAAAGACTAGTGGAATACTAGGAATTCATGTGATACCAAAGCATCATTCCATAGATCACTTATCCATAATGCATACAGCCTGTTTTTATCATCCTACCTCAGTGATTAGTTTATCACTCAGTCAGCTGTTACATATCTTTCAACCTCTTTCAACATGTTCAGGCACTGCCTCTGAAATGTTTTCACAAAAATGTTTAAGCTTGTTTCATCTCTTAGACCTAACTTCCCAGTTGCAATGATTCAGATTACGAATGAACATTTAAAATGAATGGCCCCCAACCCAGAAAGTGGACCATTCATTGTACAAGCTCTTCAATGAGTCACTACCATGGAGGAAAAGAGAGAACAAGTTCTGTGTTTCATATGTATTCATTTGTATGGCTGCTGTCCTTCAAAGTGACAAAAGAAAATGTATAGTGACCAAATGTTGTGCATGGTTCTTAATTAATATTGACTTGACAAAATTAGTAAAACGGTATGTAATAAATAATCAGGTCAATGTGATAAAGATCAGATTTTAGAGAATCAGAGAATTTTTATTTTGTTAGGTTTGATAATAACATAGTGATTTATATAAGGAAAAGGACTTTATTTCATACAGATCTAACTGAATTATTCATGTCTGGTATGTTTTATAATTGTAACATTCTGAAATATTTTAGTAAAATCATTAATTAAGCACAGCAAAATATTAAGTTGCTTAATCTTATTGATGTTAGACACGGGTGCTCATTAAAGTGTCCTTTTTTTGTTTCTGCAATTTTAAACATGCATTATAAAAAAAGGAAAATCATTAACCAAGCAAAATTTACACTGTAGTTAACTTGTTGGTTATTTACATCTCAATTTAAAATTGAAATTGAATTATGTTGTGAATGTGATTATGCATTTGAGCTAGTATAAAATCAGGCTTATCCCAAGTTATATTAATAAAACCAAATTTGTGAAAATGGGTCCCTAAAGAAGAACCTAGCAACCTTGCCAGTTCTGCTTCTAACTTATCCCTTAACCATCAGAGAAAAAGAAATGTTCCTGTAAACATGCTAATTATGTTTCTGAGGGATGCGGGTGCACGCATCTTTTTAGGCTTTCTGAGATAACTCAGGAAGTTCTATCAACTTAATGCCATGTCACTCTGAAAGGCGTTCAGGGGAGCAAGCTCCCGACACAGTGAATGTGACTGAGACAGACAACGGACTTCACACAGAAATGTTCGAGCCCTAGTTATCTTCCTGACAGCCTCCTGAGCTCAGTTCAGAATCTACAGGAAGGAAAAGACTTACGTGCTATGGCAGTAAAATCACCTTCTGAAAATTAGACACATCAGTTGGGTATGAACTGGGAAAGGGGAAGGGAAGTGTGACAATGAAAATAAGGCACAGGATTGAAGAAGGTGAGAATGCGTCCTGTCCCGTGATCCCATCCTGACTCGCATAGGCATATACAGTTCCAAACACCCCAGAATGTTTCCTAGGAACAAAGCTTTGGTTTTGAGTGATTAACAAAACCTGAAATGATATTTTTCCTGAATTTAATTGTTTTCCTCTAGTTACATCATAGTTACCAATGTCTGGATGTATATTGCATTATGAAAACCCTTGGCATTTGCTCTCATGGGGACAAAAATGAATCCTGGCATGAGAACAAAACAAGTGGGCTCCACATTTGGAATTACTCAGCTTAATGTAATATCTTTTGTCAGGAACATCTGAGAACTGGAAAACGTTGTCAATTTGTTTTCATTCTCTTTATTCTATAATACCACCTTTACCCCATCTGTAACCTGGCTTACTGAAACTATTCCTAAGGGAGTGTGACAACCTTAAAAGATGAATATGTCATTATAACAAGTGTAACAAAAGATTTTCCATCTTCTCATAAACTACTTTGTAGAAATATGAGAATCAAGGCACGACAGATTTGAGTTCTCTAGAAAGTTCAGATATGAGTAATAAGAATGTGGATATTTTCAGGATGGTGGTAGTATTTTTATTCATCCATAATTATAATATTGCATAAAATTCATACATACTTCTCATGTTAAAAGATAAATACTAAATAAACATAAAAATAAATGTCTCATGCCTGGACATTATAACGTGCAATGATAGCTTTATCTGATAACTTTGATTTTTAAAAAGGATATATACATAAATTATGATTCATTTATGTTTGTAAAACAAATCTGTACTATCAACTTAGAGATAACATTATCATTCAAATTAGTTAAAAACATAAAAACTGTCTACTTTATTGAAACTTCTTACTCTACATCCATTGTACTCTGATTACTAACAGAGAGACTAAAATCAATGCAAAAGCACTACCATGGACAGGATTTGGAGGCCAAGACTACCTCTAAGGAAGCTTAAGCAGAAATTCTTCAGGTTGTAGTTCATTTTTCAGACCAAAGCTTGCATGATAATAAAATAAGGTCCAGGAATGCCCTCCTTTTGACTTTTGTCAGTGTTATCATATGATATAACCTTAAACTTCATTGAAAGGAGACTTTCCTGATGTCCTGGCCTCATTTGGAAAAGAGCTCACAGGTTGTTAATTGTAGGTATTACAACCTCGTGGTCCCAAAGTGATTTCTGATAGTCAAACAATATGTGTACTACAGTCGCTTGATAGCTAAAAGAGAAGTTTAGATGATGGAACCGCAAATGAAATGAGTCAATAGGGAAGTACACAAACTGGGAAAATACACAATATCTAAAACCATGAAAATAAATGTAAACTTAATATAACAAATGAAGATATTTGAGCAAATACATTTGTGTGTCTAAGTGCTAGCTACTTCCACAATGGTTAAAACAAATCCTGAAACTTGGCATCTCATTACCTGAAGGAAACAGACATATAAAAGTGTTATTGAAACAAAATGTGCAAAATGTAACAGTACAAGTAGATGTAAAAGTTATAGGAATGAAAACTCTGTCACCTAAACTTTTTGGAAAGGCAAGATTGTGAGGAATGTGCCTATTCTCAGAGAGAGTAAAATTCGTTCATGTCAATAAGGAATGAGAAAGCAACTCAAGACAAATCGCTGTAACCCAAGTCAGAAATACCAAAGGCTATCTGGTATCAAAGAACTCTAAATTAAAAGGCTGAAAATAGTAGCAGGAAGGTTCAAGATATTACTATGTTTCCAGTCTTGTGGCTTGGCATCCACTCTGAATGTCTCTGGAGAGTACAGTCCTTTTCAGGGTATTAAATCTTTCTGTTTGTAAACATGAGATTTCTTTCCATTTATTGTAACTTCTTTAATTCAGCAGTGCTTTTAGTTTTAGTGTTAGTGTGTTTCATGTTCCTGGTTACGTATATTTCTAAGTATATTATTCTTTGGGTGTTACTCCTATTGCAAATGTTTTCTTAACTTCCTTTTTGGATTGTTCATTGCTAGTGCAATGTGTAAGATAGCTTCCTGAGATGCATAGAGAGCATATCCATTGGTGAAATAAAGTGAGGGTTATAAATAATGATACAAAGATGCATTCAATCTATTTGGCCATTGGACTAGGTGATAGTTTCATAACCTGTAACTAAGTTATCAAAATACTTTGGTATGAAGTAATGAATTCAGTTTTGAACTTGGCAAGATTGAGGTAATAGTGAATATTCAAGAAGTGCCCAGCTCTTGTTTTTAGGTGCTTGGTATTGAAGCCAAGGCCATCTCACTGAGCTGCATCCCAATGCAAATCCTCACTCCCACACTTTTTTTTAAGAAAGATTTTTGCTGAATCACAAGCTGCTTGGCCTGGGATTGAACTCCCTATCCCCTTCCATGATCGTTCTCTTCTGAGAATTCAAGATTGGTTTAGAGTCAGGCCACCAGGAAGGTTTTTTCCCTAGGTCCTGATGGCTAGCTGGATGGAGAATTGCAGATGGAGAGAAAGAAAGAGGAAGAGAGACTCATCCTGAGCATCATTAATTTTCATTTTGCATGTTACATGGATTCTATGGATTGATATTAAGGCTAACATCATGTTGTGTACAAATAATGGTGCTAAAGTATGAACCCACTTCAGACTTCAACATCAGAACATCACAAGGTGAAATGTGAGCATCACGAATCAGAAGAATAATGATGAGTTTAAGGTTTCTGGGTTTTATTTTTACATATTTCCTTAATGTTTGAATGTTACAATAAATATCAAACCTAATTTTGCTTATAATAATACTACATGCTTGAAGACTGTTTTCCTAATTACAGTAGTTGACGTTTTAAAGTCTGATAGTGCTAACATTTAACATTAGCTTGCTTATTTGTCCTTCAGCATTACACCAATTTAAAAAGATTTTTAGCCTAGTTAGGAATCATTGTTCAGTTAGTTTTATTTTCTTATGACTTTGTAAATTTTTAGAGTGTTTAGAAATATAAAGTTATTATAAAAGACTAATAATTAAAAATTAGCAAATATTTGTTTTTCCTATGTTTTTATTCACTTCAAATATGTTTATGCTGTGAAATTTATGTAAATGCACTTAATATAGATTTATCTTAGGCATGTAAATAAGCACTTTACCAATACAATAATACAGAATACATTAATCTCTAATAAGTAAGTTGTTTTGTGCAGTGATATATGTCAAAAATATTGAAACTACTTCTGCATATTTTTTGTTTGTTTTTGAGACAGATTCTACTATGTCATTCAGGCTGGCCTTGAACTCACTATGTAACCTAGACTGGCCTAGAACTGATGGCAATCCTCTTGCTCAGTCTTCTGAGTGCTGCCATTACAGGTGTGCACCACCACACCTAGCTTTTCCATGTATTTTACACATGAAGAAATAAGTTAATATATTGATGATAATGGGAATCATATTATATATGTTTGTAAAGAAAGTTGCACACAGAAAGAGTAAAATGTATCCTCTGATGTTAGATTGCAGTTGAAGATATCAATAGGATATCTATATATTTGTATCTATATTGATTTATCCATCCATATATATGAAAAGTTAGAGAGAGAAACCTATAAATAATATATATATATGTCCCCAAATATATATATTGCATTATCTACATATACAGTATATATTTCACAAAACATTTCTATCATATCTAATCCTTTATAACATACAGTTGATAATCACAAACTCTGTATTTGCCAATTTGCTCACCAGCTAAAATCTATTTGCACCCTTAGAACCCATTAAAGTGCTTTTGTGGAAAAGCCCAAGTGCAGGTAGTAAAGCAAACTCGAGTTACTTGATTCCCAGGCAAAGCTGAATAAGCAGAGACTCTGGCTTATACTCTCAGTGCACATACAGTAAATAACATCTTTTTCACACATTATTGCTCGTGTTTTTTCACACTTTTGAGCTTTTTTGGATGATGTTTCTATTGTAAAATTGCCCCATAAGTGTAGTTCTAAGATTGTGATGTGTGCTTAATGCAGAGAAACATGTTGGAGAAGCCTCACAGAGATGTATGTACATTACAGTGTTGCTGGTAGTGGGTTCAGAAAGGAGGTAAATTGTATGTGAGGCATCTCCAGAACATATTAAGAGAACATCAATAGAGCATGATGAAGATACGGAAAATTTGGCAAAACAACTACATTTATGCTTTCATGAGAGGACAACCAAGAAAGACAGGGTAGTGGACAGCACTATCAGGAGACTGAAGGACAAAGAAAGTGTAGTTCTATTACCTAAGTCAGGAAAATACTCAACCCTAATGGGCTACCAATTTATTGTAAAGAACTACTATGAGAAATTCGTTATTTATAAGAAAAATATATAACATGAAGTGTCTGTAACCAGAAATACATAGTAAACAAAGGTAAATATTTATCAGTTGATGAAAATATATTCAAGACTCCAGAAACCTAATTCCGTGTCTGTCATAGGAGGGGTAGCTCCGTAATCATTAATTCAGTGTTTGTAACCATTCCTGGAATCCTGGAATAGAAATAATGAGATTCAACTCATATTCTCTCTCTCTCTCTCTCTCTCTCTCTCTGTAGAGGTGGAGATGGAGAAAGAGATGATAAAAATACAGATAGAGACAGAGCCTCACCCATTCATGGCTATTGATTAGGAATGAGAAATACCAGTTGCATTGAACACATTTTAGCACCCGAATCTTGTTTTAGAAATCAATGCACACTAACTGTAAACAGTGTTTTTGTAAACATAAGGGTTGCTGGGGAGAGGAGGGGGAGGACAAGATGAATAGAGAGCGTGCTGCAGTGGCAGGAAATCAGGAAAGAGCTCAGCGATGATGGGCCAGGGAAGTGGCCTTGAGCTGATTAGAGGGCTCTGTCCTCGTCTGGAACAATCTTGTTACTAAGACAAGTAGTGAGAATGGTAATTAAAACTCTGAATGAAATAACAACATTCAAATAATTATAATCAAATAATTATTCAAAGAATTCACTAATATAATAAGAAATCTATGCTTTTGAACCAATATAAATGAATAAATAATAAAAGAGAAAAGAAAGTTCTTGGTTAGGATTCCTCAGGCAATGCTACCTAATAAATAAAGGGTGTTTATGGACTGAGGAAAGCAAATGCTGGGTACAAGGTTGCTCAGGAACAAAATGTACACGTAGTTTCAATCCTTTGGCTCCCAATAAAACATTTAATACTGAAAAAACAAAAACAAACAAATAATTTAAAAAAACTACAGTCACTCTACAACAGTAAAAACCTGGAGGATACTTTGAACATCTGAATGAGCTAAACCAACCACATCAATCAATACAACAAACACAGAGAAAGATACACAATGACATTCCTATGCAAAAGGCCTACCATGGTTCTCATCAGGAAGAGAGAGCAGAATAATCGAGCTGATTTACAAACTGGAGGCCTGTTTGCCTCCAAAAATTTTATTTCCAAAAAATACAAAAAAGCACTGAAAGGCGTTTTAGATCAAAAGAGACCAACGAATCCTGACAATTTAAAGTGTATTCTGGTTTGGATTTTGAGCTAAGAAAGTTGATGAAATTTGCATGAAAAACTCTAGATTCCATAATGGTATTGTAACATTGTTACATTATCTGATTTTGATAACTATGCTCTGGTTAGGTAAAAAGTATCTTTTACCTTAGGAAACACACATTGTAAATGTTAAAGGCCAAAGTGTGTGTGTGTGTGTGTGTGTGTGTGTGTGTGTGTGTGTATACTTTTCTCTAACATAGTTTGGGATGACTTTCCTTTGTATTCAAGGAATATTGGATCCAGGACCCTTGACAATTACCAAAAATTTATGCTCAAGTCCATAAAATGGCACGCATACCCTCCCATATATGCCCAGTACACACCCTCCCATATATTTAATCAAGTATGGATTGCTTATAACAGTTAGTGCTATATAAGTAGTTGTTAGCATATTGCTTAGGAAATAATGAAAAGAATAAAAATGTCTGTACATTACAGATAAAATTTTTGGAATATTTTCAACCTATTATTTTGATTCAATCCACAGATGTGGAACTTGCAAATTGGCAGGCCTAATGTGAATCATATATATTTGTCTCTGTGTATTGTGCAGCTATACCCATATACGCACTCATGAACTGCAACAGCATATTAGACTAAATGTAAACAGTTCAAGACTCCAAGTAAGGCAGATAGAGGATTTCTGTACTATTCTAGTAAAACATTCTGCAACTTTGAAATTATACTAAAATAAAAAGACAGATTTTTTTAAAGTAACATGGTCCATGATAGTAGCTCAAAATATAGCTTTATTAAAGAAAACAAAATACTGTAAATCTACCATGGACCAAAACATTTTAAGAGATCTTGCCATGATAACAATTTTTTTTTCTTGTGATAATAGTTACCAGAAAAACTTACACTTTTAAGGTCTATTTAAAATATGTGAACGTTTATTTCTTCATTTTAGGTTTTTTATGTTATTTTATATTTTGTTTTAATGTAATGTGTGTAGATATTAATGAAGGCAATGTAAAAGCACTCCTCTTCAGTAAGAAAATAATAAAACAAAATTTCATAACAGAATAATTAAAGAATAACAGTGGTGAGTATAATGTGTATCATCGCCTTAAAAATGGCCAAAATGTTACTCAGAGTACAGGCATGGTAAAAAAGATTATCTATAACAAAGAAGAAACAAATAAAAAGACAAAACTTTCTTTCCAACGAACAAAAGAAACTAGTAGTATAATCAGCATGTATTAAGATATTTTTGAAACAATGGAATAGAAAATTTGGGGAATTTTTTAGACTTTTTCCTACTTCCTATTTATCTATCTTCTACCTCTCTCTCTCTCTCTCTCTATATATATATATATATATATATATAAAAAAATAGGTTGTTTATAATATATAGAGAGATTCTAATATAAGAGAAGCCCTGTGATATTTAAGCTTGTGTGTCATACTTATTTCGCTTAACATTGGGTTCTTACCTTGCATCCATTTGCCTATGAATGCTTGCTGCTATAAATGACATTTAATTTAGTTTTTTATTTGTGTTATAAAAGGATCTAATTCACTGCAGTGGGAATTATCAACAAAAAGCTTTCAAAGAGAAATAATCTGAAGTGTCCATTTGAAATTCACTTATTTCAAAATATGTAATATTAATACTTAACATTCTTTAATCTTTAAACTTTGCATACACCTCCTAATAAAAATGCCATGTCTTTCCAATTTGCAATATTTGCAAAGGTAAAATATGTAATTGGAAGGGCATTAATTTTAAACTGGGTGAAAAACCTTTAAAAACGTTCTGGTGACAAGAAAATTGTAGGTGTGTAGTAATTACCAGTTCTTCAAAGGCAACTTGTTATTTCAGCACTTAATATTGTTAAGAAATTTTCTCTGAAGCGCGATTTCCAGGACCCCTCTTGTTACAACGTGAGCGGTGTGGTATTTGGGTGTCTGAGTTGTCCTATCCGCCAGGCTTCTCAACTGTACAACATGGACGGTGGCATCAGCCTCTTCACAGAGCTGCTGCGATAAACACATACATTAAAGTACGAGCTGCTGCATATGAAGGGAAATTTGTCCGTCCTCTAATATGCTACGGTTACTAGAACCTGTTTTTCATAAAATTAAAGGAAATGAATAAATAATCTTTCATTGATCAAGACAAAAATAAAGGCATGTTGCACTGAAAATACTTCCTTCAATCCATATCTACCTGGGAAAACTGAAAAATAAGGGAGTTCACTAAAAATCTGCACTATAAATAAATATTTGTCACCCATTCTTATTTCTATTGCACAGTTTTCATTATATTTCAGACAACTGTCGCCGATTCACCCATTCTTGCCTTATCTATCCCGGTAAGCATCTTCTATTTCGTGTTTTCTGTTTACAGCTGTCCTTCATCTCCATTATTTTATTCCACTGAGTACATTCTTCCATTTGCTTTCCTAAATGTTTCCCTTGTCTTGGCTCACGTGACCCACTTTCTGCCAGCCTGTGGTGTCCTCTGTAGGATAAAGAATATTCCTCCAGGCAAGAGTCCTTTGTAGGCAGTGCCCATTTCCGAGGGCGTATTTTTTAGATTTCCTGTGTCCTCCTGAATATCGCTTCCCAGTGAGCGTGGCACGAAGAGCAGAATTACAAACCCGGTCCTCACGGGCTCTCGCAGCACAGCCTCCTGGCAGTGGATGTGGACAATCCCTCTGATGGCCTTCTCAGACTGTCCTTCCAGAGTTATCTGGTAGGCAGCTTCCTCCTCCCTCTACAGAGCCTGCTGTTTCTGACCAAGGAAGTAGATTCTTGTGAGTGCCAGACCCGTGCATGACACATTTCTCAGAAAACAGAGCTGAGGAATCCATGCCCATTTGCAACTTGCATGAACCAGAGATATTATTGACAGTAATGCTGCAAACCATAAAAACATTTCTCTCTTTGGAGCAACTGGTTGAAGATGTTACACAAAAATTCACAAGGAAAGTAAAAATAATTGCTCCAGGCATGAATTTTTTTTAAAGCAGGAAACTGTTAAAAGGAAAAAAAAAATCAGATTTTTAAAACTGTGTGCATGTATAACATCAACTCACATATCAACTCACAAAATGCTGTGTACTATGCATAAATTATTTTAATAGTAGTCAAAAGTAAACAACTGGGCCGGGGATTTAGCTCAGAGGTTCCGTTGACTGCCTTACAAGTGCAAGGTCCAGAGTTCAATCCCTGGTACCAAAAAAAAAAAAAGTAAACAACTTATGTGCACAACTTTTATTAGATATGTAAATATATATTAAAATAGTATGAAATGAAATACATGAGATATTCAATATTAGTAGATATGTTTAAGCTTCCTAAAAATATTCCTTTATGGAACAAGTTACTTAGAAGATTTCTGAATGATGTGTTCATCTATCAATAATCCCATTTTATCATTGCTCTTTGTTCAATAAGTCTCAGATTATTTTGATTATGATTGATAATGTATTAAAAATATATAGGGTAGTTCGCTAAAGTCTTCTCATCAGAAGTCTGCAATACTGCTCTGGAGTCCATTCCATGGTGACCAAATTTTGCTAATTTTTCTGTTTAATTTTCATACATTTTATTCAATTTGTTGACAAAATATTATCCATACAATGCGCTCTTTTGACAAACACATAAATCATGAAGTGATTACTACAATAGAGCTAGTTAATATATTCCTCACCAAAAAGTTAGTATTTATCCTATTGGGAATATTTAAATTTTACTGCCTTGGAAATGTCAATATAAATTGTTTCACTACAGTCATGGCTCTAAAAGCTAAACATTTTTTCATTTATAACTGAAACTTTGTACCTCACCTAAAAATCATGATTTTGTTTTTAGCTTGCAAAATTGCAGCAAATAGGAATCTTACATGTTAGAAATGTAAAATTCACTAAAAGTGTAGTAGGAAAAGTGATAATTTCATCCTCAAAACCTTTCATTTGCTACTTCAGATAGCTTTTTGTCTCTGTACCATGAAACAATACTTTTACAAAATGTACTTTGTCAAAAAGAAATACACTTTTTACTGCTTCATAAGAATCTAGACTTGAGAAAAACATAACCTATTATTCATTTTCCTTCCTTCCTTTTATTAGATATGTATATTAAATTAATATGAGATGTTCAATATTAGTAGATATGAGTTCTTAAATTTCTCCCTACATTATTCCTTTATAAAATATTACTTAGAAGATGTCTGAATAATATGCTCATCTATCATTAAACCCATTTTAACATTATTCTTTGTTAATCAGATTTGGAATATTTTCATTATGATTGATGATACATTGTTTAAGTTAGAAAAAAATGAAAATAAAAAGAGAGGCTTTTGTTTTGATAAATATTTTAAAATATTTTTATTTTCTCTATTAAATAAAATAAAATTGAATTGAGCAAAAATGCTAATAAATGGAATTTCAATTGAAAAATGGAAAAGTACAATTATTTTTCTTAAATGAAATTATGTAGACAAGAACTTTAAATTTAAATTTAAAAACTGTAATTTCAAGTTAATTCTTATCTCAGTTATCCTTTTTCTGTTCAATGTCTCTCCATTCAGTTTTATTTCTTCAGTTATATTTAATTGCTTGGGGGTTTTTTTGCTTATCTTCTTATTTAAAATTTAATTCTTTCTAGGACTGGCTCTTATGTGGTTCAATAGGGGACAAAGGATATTCATGTAATTTAGGTAATGTTATATTGCAGAATAATAATTTTTATTTGGTCAATCTATATAAGTCCAATCAGGGACTCATTTCCAAGTATTTGAACTTCAGATTGAATAGGCTTTTTCATACTGTGCAACATACACCTGTACTCAAGGTATAAAAGAGTAAAAACATTTATAGTAACTGGTCTTCTAAAGCTTTAGGTACAGAGGAAAGCTACAAGGAATTCTGGATTTCAATTCCAGAGTCAAATATAAATTTTATATCACAACTTATTGATTTCTACGAATTTATTACTTTAAAATGTAATTATATATGAAAATTTAGAAAGAATTTAATGAATAACTTCAGGTGACATAATTTGTTGAAGATTTCAAAGATATTGCAGATAAAAAAACCCAGAAACATTCCAAACCTTATTTTTATAATTGGTGTTTTGGTAATATGGATCCTTATACTTTTGTTTTCTTCTGAAACATTTTTGAAAGTCTCTGTCAAGAATTCTAAATAAGCCCTAATCATTAGAATCATAATTTCTATTCACTTAATCAGGATATTGGTCAATGTTTCCAGGTCGCAATCACAAATATTTCCAAAACACATGAAAATAAACCTAGTAGGAATGATAAAAACACAAGCTTTATTAAAAATATGGAAAATCTTTGTGATGAATTGTAGCAGAGTGTTACCTTATTTTGCCTATTAAATTCTTCTTCATCTTTTACCTATTACTCTGCTTTCCAGAAAATGGACCTAAAATAGCCTGAGGAGCTCAGTGTTACCCAACTTCACTATATATAGGTTTCACAACAATGACAATTTTCCACGAGCCCCATCGTTTTTTGTGAATATGTGAAACTATCTAGAAGATGAATCACGGTATCCATCCTGTCAAGGGAGAAACTGCTATTTCAGTATTTTTTACTTCAGCCACTTGTTGCTTCATGCCATTGAAATAAGACAGCAATCTTACTAGTGATTTTTATGAAGTTTTGTTTTATCAATAATATGTTCACAAATTAAGATATTAAAGAAATCAACTTACATGTACTTTGGAATTAATCTCCATTTCTCTAGTCTATACTTAAACAATTATGTAGCACTCCTATTAAATCTTTTCAACAATTTCAAGGTTTTTATTTTATGTTCAATACTGTATGTTTTTGTTAGCTTATCATCTATGATAAAAACTCAAGGACTAGTCCTGCTGGTATATATCAGAAAGCAAAATGTAGTCTCAACCATTGATAAATATTTCAAAATTCATCTTAAATTATAGATTTTTTGAATAATGAATAAATGACTGTTTAACTCTTGCAAAGATATTATTTTTCAAATGATAGACTAACAAAAAACTATCCAGTCTATACTCAAATAGTTATACATTGGCTTATATGGAAAGGAAATTTGAAATTATGAAAAGCTAAATATAGGAGGGTCCAACCTCTATTCTCCTATTTCAGCATAACCTGGACCAATATTAGAATATGATAACAATTTATTGCTACATAGACTCCTAGGATGTCCATGGAATCAGGTTTGCAAAGCTGTTTTTTTATAAAAAAAAAAACATGATGTAGAAAAACAACTGAAGCTTGGGATAGTAAAATACTGAACAAAGAAGGTCTATGTATTTCCTCAATTAAAAAAGTAAATGGCTGTAAGCTCTTATAGCAAGATATTGTGAAAGGCAAAAATAATTGACTTGTAAAAGTATAATTGAACCATTCTTTTACAAAAGTCGTAAAATAGCTATTGCTGTGTTCACCTGTACTAGCAGGGAGCACGCCAGAAATTGAAGTTTCACACTAGGGAAGTTTAAGTTCAATTAGTATTACATTTTATTGTTGTTGGGATAATTATCATTATTTTAACTTACAGTGACAGTGGACCTGGCAGAAACCAACAATATAAATTTCTACAGGGGCTGTGAATGATTGAAGTTAACCCTGTAAGAATGTACGCACCTGTGCGAAGCAGGTCAGGGATATTTTCCTTTCCAGTTTATCACATTTTTAAACAACTCAATATATTATAGGAAATTAAATATTCCCACATGTGTTTAAGACAAGCCAATGTTTGTTTAAAATTCATTTACGGGACTTTAATAAACACACATGAAGCTGAACAGGACTTTGGAGATTTCAATTTGCCCGTATTTCTGTAGGTATCCTACAGCTACAGGCAACACTCAGTATCATGGCAGCTTGTGTAGCAAGTCTGCCCTTGTAGCTTCTTCATTTCTTCTGGCTTTCTTTTTGCTTTACTTTTTAATCCAGGCTTGACCTGTCTACCATCTATCCCAGGTTACACAGCCCTATTAGGCAAGCATTTTTCTGTTTGAAAGAAAAGAAGCTAAAACAGAAAGTTTCAAAAAAAAAATTACGCTTTCTTTGAATTTTTAAGTTATACTAGTATATTACAGATTTTACAATTAGAATAAATGTTCAAGTACAACTGAAAAGTTCATTTTTGTTCCAATTAATAGTGGACTTTTGCCTTTGAGGTATTTATTTTAAACTTATGCTAAAATGATAATTATTTAAAAATCTTTTTCTGATCTTATTAGTTCAAAAGGAAAATATCTTGATAAAATTGGTAATGCTTAAAAATTCTGTCTTCAACTACAGCAGTTTTTTAAACTTGTGATGTGATTTAAGGAATGTTTGTCATTACTACCTTTATTATATAATCATGCAAACTATTTCAAAAGACTAGAGATTAATGGAAATATAGAAAAGGTATAGATCAAGGTAAAATTTATAGCTTCAAATGGAACCCTGAAGAAAAGCATTTTCAGGGAATATGAGGTTTAGTAAATTACAGATCGCAATTTCTCTAAATTATCACAAAGAGACATTAATATATTTATAATTTCATCTCTTTATAGACTTTTATGTTAAACTCTTTAGAAAGGTGTAAATTCATCTTTTAGTTTTAAGACTGAATATTTGTGAGCAGAGCGGTGCCAGGTTAGAATGGGAAATCTGAGCTCCGCCGGCTGCGGGCGTCCACGGCTCCTGCAGCAGAGTTGCAGTCAAACTTGTACAAGATCGGGCCAGGGCTGGAGGTGAGGGAGATTCACCTAGGACCCTAGCAGAGGTGCTGCATCTCCCTAAAGGCAGCTTTTACATTCCCTGAGGGAAAATCATTCAATCATAGTAAGTACAAAGAAAATAAATATTTAAGCACAGTAATATTGGTGGTAACAATTTTACCTCCTAAATATTTATTTAGCTCATCTTCTGTTCCAGTTACAAAATTTCTTACTTTAAATTTTTCCCTTTGTCTTCTGTATTCTCAGTTATATTTCCTCAGTATATCTGTGAGTATATTATTTTCTTTGTTGCAGCCAACAGTATGTAGAGATATCTCTCTCTCTCTCTCTCCCTCCCTCCCTTTCCCCTCTCTGCATCTATCTGTCTGTCCTCCCTCTGTCTAAAATATTTTAGGTAAACATAGAGGTGAATAAATAACAGAAGGAATAGCTATGGCTTATTAAGTTTCCTATTTATCGTGTGTTTTACCACCCATATGAACACCCAAGGAGAGCAGGAAATTCATTGTATCCTTCGCCACTACCTGACACATTGTTGCAATTATGACTGCTTCACATAGGAGACGAAGCTCTCCTCTTATGAGTCCCTCAGTTTTTTTAACTTATGAACTTTACTCATTTGCACCCATACTATTATTTTCTCTTTCTTGTTATGATAAAAGCCTCGATCTGCTCCTTGCTGGGGTTGATCATTGGACTTGTATAAAATTGCCTTCTGCAACATAGACAATGACGCTGTGCCACTGTGGCCCCCGTTCACTGATATTCTGTACTCTTTACACTCTCCCTCATTTAATCTCCTCTGTCTTTAGAGAAATGAGAACACTAAGCAGCTACCACAACAGCCAGTGACTATTCTTTCTATTATCATTCAAAGACATTTTCTTTGCCAAAAGTTCTATGAAAAAGTCCCTTTCTTTCCCTCATCAGCTCTTCTCTCCAGTCACTTTCTATAACATCTGACTCCTTTAGCCATTACATTGCATATCGGGTGTGGTGCACATCGCCAACCAATATTAGTAACAAGCAAAACAGCAATAATGGAAACACCTGGTGCGTATTCTCCTTCTGCAGCGTGATAAGGATTTTCTGTGTATTCTCATGTAATCTTCACAGCAAGCCTGTGGTGTAGGTACCGCTGTGGACCCTTTGCATTTGATAGTTGAAAAAACTGTATATTAAAGACCATGTATCCTCTATCCGGAGCCACTAAGAAAGGAAGTGGCCAGGCTGAAACTTAAGTTGAATTTGCATCAAACACCGTGAATCTTCTTTCTCACAATTCCATTATACTTTTTGAGACGTCTTTTAAAGTATCTGACAATAAGCTTTGTTTCCGTTTTTTGCCTTCTTTTTAATTTTTTTTCCTTTTTCTCTTTTTCCCCACCCTCCTCCCTAGTTCCCCTTCCCCTTTGAACATTTTCTTCCAATTTCACAATATCTATTATACATTTTAGTCATTTACACTTTCAGTTTCTCACACCAGAGAAACAATGTGGTATTTATACCTGTGCATCCTATCTACTTCACTTAAGAGTCTGGCCTAAAGGTGCATCCATTTAGCTCTAAATGACTCTAGTTTATCTTTCTTTATGGCTAAGTAGTACTCTATTGTATTAAAAAAAAAAAAAGCCCACATCATCTTTATCCAGTCACCAGTTGGTGGGCATTTAGTCTGTTTCCTAGATTTAGCTATTGCAAACTGCTGCTATAAACATGGGTGTACATATATTGCTGCAATAGGATGCTTTTAATTTTTTAAGGAAGATACCAAGAAGGGGAATAGCTGGATCAAATAGGGAGGTATGGAGATGTTGAAGGGAGGGCAGAGGAATGGGAAAAAACAAGAATCAAGATATATTATGCACAGGTATAAATTCCCAATGGTGAATGTGATCATAATGTATACCTAAAATGTACCAATAAACTTAATGAACAAAAAACCTGACAATATGCATATTTTAGGGGTTTGTGTCTGCTTTATTGGTGAGAAAGGGCCTCTTATGACAAAATTGCTAAATTCATTATTAGCTTTTTGTTGTTATATTGTTAATTCAGTTTTCAATCAGCTGAATTTTGATAAGCTGCTAAATTAAGGTAATATTCACTTCAGACAACAGTTGTAACATACAGCCAATATCCAAATTGATAGGACCTTTAGCAGAATGACTTCTAAATTCATTTTAGTGATCGACAAATTTACTTTTAATATTAATTTTGTTACCTTGATAGCATAGCAAAATAAGCATTTTTGTTGTAAAACTCTGAAAGGGAGTGAGTGAGGAAGTTGTGTGTTGGATGTAAAGACACACATGAAAGGATTAAATGGGCAAATGGTGGTTACTCCAGCTCCATCCTGCCCCTTTCCAACCCAGGATCAAAGACTCCTAAGGTTATGAGCACCCTTTCTCTCTGCTAATGGCTGATATGTCAGATATAATTGTTATGAGGGGTTTTCAGCTGGGTTATTTATCTCTATGAATTCAATAAGAGAAAAGAGGAAAAGAAGGATATGGGAGAGAGAGAGAGAGAGAGAGATCATCACCCTATATAATGTAGAGTACTTCTAACTTCCATGGCAATCTCCCTGTTTTATGCCATTTAAACTACAATCTTCCCCACCCCTGCCTCAGGTTCCACCCTTCAAAAAAGAATGGATGAGGTCTATCTCTCATCACCTGGAAATGTAGACAGTGTGATGATGAAAGGGTCAGTCACTATAGTGGGTGTCAGTTTAATAAATCTTGGCATTGCTTTGGCTCTGTTGCTCCAGGTGGACATTTGTTCTTCCCACCCTGTTTTGCTTGCTGACACAAACCTCTTCTTATTTTGTAAGAACCAGAGTTATGAAACAAAGCAGTTTCAGAGGCAGGATGTGGCTTTAAAATTTGAGGTCAAAGATTCACAAACGAGGAATTGCATAAAAATGCTACTTTAGATCAGCAAAAAATCTGAAAGATTTGTGTGACAATGAACTGTGAAGGAGCTACCCCCAAAAGAGAATGACAGGGACACTAATCTGCTTCACTTTTTCTCCACATTGACGAACTTGTCAGAAACGTTGATTGGGTGTTTGAGCGATTCTAATAATTTTCTGTGTTGGTAAACTCAGTCCTCGAAGGTGCCAGAGTCTGGGGTCTGGTAAAATCCTGGTGTGTAGAGGTTTTAATGTGCTGTGATTTACTAATGTGAAGGCTGGGTGGAGGTAAGTCATGGGGTGGCACCATCTCCTTTCATGAAGCTTAAGTCATAAAGAAGGACAATACAGATCTGAGTGTTATTTCTGTGAAAAAAATGGCACACAGAACCAGGGTGGAATTTCATGAGAAGTGATAGTTTAAAGAGAATGGTGAAGGAATACCTGTCTGAAAAAGAGGTAAACTGTGTGTGTATTTGAAGGAAAGCAGAGGTATTTACCAATGTTGGGCTGCTGCAGTGCCCACGTGCTTAGCATGTTTATGGAATACAAGAAGACAAGTGTGCTGAAATAGAGCGAATAAATGGGGGATAAAGTAGCAATATCCAGGAGACCTGGGTATACAAACGTGCTTTCTGTGAATTCTAACCCCAAATATTTTGTGCCAAAAATTTGACTTTTCTAAATCAGACTTATCAGTGTTGGAAAGCGCACTCTACTGAAATGAGTTGGTAGAAATATGGCAGGCAGTGTTCCATCCTTTTAAATGGAGAGCATTGTAAGTCAAAGGAAAGGGTGATATGGTGATGGAAAGTATTTCATGCTCATCATGTGTGTGTGTGTCACAACTGTGCTCGCTGGGGCCAAATCTCTCAGCACCCAGGACAAGGGCTGAAACCCAGAGTATGTGGCACTGTGCAGGGCAAGATGAGTATAAAAAATTGTAGATCAGGTAATGTTAGAGTTAGAACAGAAGACAGAAATGTTCATATCTAGTCACTATACTATAAATGAAAGATTGCATAAAGGTTCTATGACTTTTGTTTTTCAAGGTTAGGATCACATAGCCAATAATGCCAGTCCATGAATCAAAACATATTCTGATTCTTTATCCAATTTCATCTAGAAAATAAATGGGACTTAGTTCTCAAAAAGCACATTTTCTACAGAGTTTCTGAAAACACTTCCAAACATACCTAATTAAAATGGAACTAGTGGCAATGTTAAAAGACTTCAGAAAACTGCATAAAAACAGAATGAATTTAATGTACATCAAAGTATGCCATCAGGGAATTGTTCTTGAACCAAACCCTGAAGGAGAATAATGTGACCTCAGATCATTTCAGAGCCTAAGGCATGAATCTTCCATAAAAAATGCTGCTTGTCTGCATTCTCCTCATGAAAATATAGGCATGCATTAAAGTAAACCCTCAGAGGTGGTGAAAGAAACCTAGCAAAAATTCTGTGCAAAATCTCCTTACTGTGATAAGGAAGTTGTGAAAAACAGTCAAAAAGTGAGTTTGAGCTTTGAAATCTGACTTATCTTAATTTGAATTTCTCTTGGCCACATTTTAGATATCTAGGATTGGACAAATTATCCAATCTTTTTGACTTACTGTTTCCTCATTTATCTAGACAAAACTAAACAAAAATTTGGATTTCACTTACTATCGTGGGTATATTTTGAAGATTATTTATATGCATCATGCAAAATATCTTACACATATGTTAACATATGTTAAGTGGTGTGTAAACTACTGATTTTCATATTACTCAAAGACATTTTTGTTTAGAATTATGGATCTTAATTGGTCTTCTACCTTGTTTTACTATTTTCTGTTTTCTAATAAAATACAGTAATACCTCAGTTCAAGAACACTTTTGTTTGCAAATAATTTGGTTTATGAACAGAAGGATTTGGCAAAATTTTCTTGAACTCCACATCGGGTGAAGAACAAGACTGCGGAGATCTTCCCTGTGTGAATATGACATGACCACTTCCCCCAGAATCATGGAAGGAATTAAGCTCATGAACTGAAGTACCACTGCATATTAAATGTAGTTACTGGGGAGAAATTTATTGAAAACGGTTATTGTTCGTAGATGTCTTGGGACACCTAGAAGACTTGTTCATTGATAAAGGAAGGGTAAATTGGAGAAGTTGAAATTTCTGACTCTAGGGAGATAGATCAAAGATTCAGTAAATAAATTTAAAAACTCAGAAGGAAAGAGAAGCCACTGATGGGTCCTGATGTCCTAAGTATAGTAGTAAGAATCACAGTTATCATGCAGATACCAGAACAGTCACACTGTTTGCTAAGAAAACATAAATTAGGACACTAGGTGGAAATTGCCTCAAGAAATGGAGTGTACCAGAAAGAGACTGAATCACTGAGAATCTGAAGAACTTTAGTCATTCCAGTTTCTTCCATACAATGGAAAAACTAATTCCTTCCTTTAAGAAATAAAGCTACTGCATCTTCACAGTAGCAGAGACTATCCCCAAGTTCATTAAATACAAGCCAAATATTCATTATATAAAGGTTTTCACTGTAGCTGTAGCTCTGATGGAAAAAAAATATGTGGGAATTTGAGCCACTGGAGTGACTGGAGAAATTTTCAGTGATGGTGGCAGATGTCCCTCTGGTCATAATATCAAAAGTTCTTATTTATTTCATATTTTCATACACGTAATGGATAATGTCTAAGAACTCACAGATACGTATCACTTTAGAAGAAACCCGAAGCCTTTTTATTGCTGACTCTAGTGGTTCAGAGAGTCAGGGACATTGCTTACTGAAGAGAACACCCCCTGTGCTTAGGCACTGGCAGGATTGGGGCTCTGGTACTGGAGGGAAAGGACACCAGGAGTTCACTTTGGAACCCAAGACTCCCTGGGAGACGGTAGTGTTTCCACATTTTTATAATGTTATACCTAAGGAATTCAACTGTTCCCATCAATATTCTTGTGTTGATATAAAAGTAGTCTCATAAAAAGTATTTATTGGACCTAAAAGTTTCTCTTGATATTTTCTTATATCGTGTCACTAGCTCTGTGTTAGCAGTGGCAATGCAAAATCACATACAAGCCACGGTGTGTATTTGTGTTAATATGGGGTTGTTTTCACCTTCTCAAAAATCAGCTTAGAATTTCTGTCTCCCTAGCTCTTTCACTGACAGCTCAAACTATAGCAATTCTACACCATTCTGCATTAATTCCTCCTACCTACCATGTTATCTTTCTTCATCTCATACTCTATCATATCTCATTCATTTCCTTCAACTTTCATCTTTCCAGCCTGTTTTTAATCGGTGAGATTTTCTTACTCATTTGTAAACATTGAGCTACAGTGTTTTCCTTCTGAGAAGCCTTCCGCCTGTGTTCAGAATAGTAAATGCACCACTTCTGTGTCCCCACCTGGTGATCCCCACCAGTTATCTTCCTGCCTGTAAGCACCTCTGCACACCCGTAGGTTGTGTTATTGCACAACAGTAACAAGATCATATTCACTTCCACATTCCCCACAATGTTTTGTATTAGAAAATGCTTAATAAGTGCTCATTAAACAAAAGGAGAATAAACACAGTATGCATCACTCAAACATATCATCTATAAACATATTCCAGGAATATTAATTGAAGGATGACAGTCTGTAATGAAATCAACTTCACAAAGATACAGCGTGCTTCTTAAGGAAATAGTTTAATTTCATATCAGAGCATATTTGCCATTCTTTGAGAGAAACAGGAAGAATCTCAGTCTCATTCATTCTCTCTCTCTTTCTCAAGCACACACACATACACACACATACTGAAAACATTATTAATAACATTGTGTATATGTGCAACACAGATTGGAGACAATCAGTCCCTCTTGATATTAAATAAAATGTGAAACTTGTTCTGCTGCCTTTTTTTCCCCAGTGGATAAAATAGATTCATGATTCCAAAGCTGTAAAAGGCTATTCCAAAACTATCTGCAGAAAGGGTTGCTATGGAAACCATCTTTTTTTTGGAACAGTACAATAAATAGTCATCTAAAATATACAGAACACAGTGCACCTTGCTCTCGTAATTATAGGTGGTCTGGAATTGAAATATCTATGACATTTTTTGCTCTCAGGTGTGCCACTGGAGCAAATTTATTACCACAGTGGAATATTTTTGTAAAGAGCTAAGATACAAAATGTTTTCTTGCAGCAATAACTTGAGGTATGGATTGAGAGATGAACAATCACACTTCATAAACCCCTAGGATACACCCTCCCCTCTCACACACAGACAAGCATTGTGTATCCAAGGACATGAGGGGGAAGCCAGGAGTCAGTAAATTGCAAGGTGCACTAGACAGCTAGCAAAGCAAGAGATAAAAGATTTTGAGAATACTGAATGTGCAAAACAAGGTCTGATCTAAATCTTCTTCCTTGTACTTTCAAATTTCTGTTGGGAGTCTAGATACCAAGAGAGACAACAAGAGCTTGGAAGAATGAAAGTAAATTTGGAAGAACTGTGCTAAAGGAAAAACAAATCTGGCATGCTCCTGGTCTTCTGCCTGTGTCAAAGGAGGGCAGAAGTCTCTCAAGAAGGTCAGGGATACAGAGACTGGCCTTGATTCTTTTCAGCTGAACTTTGCCTGAAAAATCTATATGAGTACTTGGTGCTTTGGTGCTGAAGGAAGAACACTGTAGACATTGGCATAGC
The DNA here is from genome assembly GCF_053883595.1 of Heterocephalus glaber. NCBI lineage: Eukaryota > Metazoa > Chordata > Mammalia > Rodentia > Bathyergidae > Heterocephalus > Heterocephalus glaber. The sequence continues at coordinate 2,974,712 of NW_028258465.1, forward strand.
TCAAAGTAGAGAGTCCCATTCTGGTCCACTTAAGGACTCAATTTAGGTAAGGAGGATTACTCAGGAGCTCCAGTGGCCAGTGGTGGCAAGAGAGGAGCATTTGCTTGAGATGAGGATTAGAGGAAGAACCCTTGTTTCTATGCCCTGGCCACATACAGAGACAAAGTAGGTACACAGTCATACCACTAAAAATAGTCAATATTTGTCACTGCCCCAGGTAAGAAGATGGGAAAAACACAAGGAGAATGATTTCAATGAAACAAACACTAAATTGATGATATCCAAGGCAACATGATTTTTGAATTTTCCAATATATTATTACAGAAAACAAGATTGTTTTTGTATCCCTTAGTTGAATCATAAGGGATTAGAGAATTAGCTTTGGAAAACTAGAATTTATTTTTTATACATATCATTACACATGTTATTACATCTCCGTCCATACCAATTCATACATATATGTATCTGAATAATGAGAGGTGTTAGCACATCTGATGGTGGAGAGAGAGGGAAAGGAAAAACTGACAGGGATTTCCTAGTGCCACATATTTCACTATTGTATTCATTCTTCACATTGCACATTTTCTTCTAATACGTTTTTAATGGTAGCAAGATAACAATATCAGTATTGTTTTAGAGGTTGATTTGTTTTACCTCAATTAAACATGAGAAAATGCTGTGATGGTTAATCTTCATTGCCAATTAGATTGGTTGAAAGCCACATATAAGGTTAGGAAAGCATATTTCCAGGTGTGTATAGATGGGTCATGGCATGACCTTGGGTAGTAGATATAGCCCCTGGCCCTTTCATCTCTCCACTCTTCCATGGTGCTCTACCTTCTCTCTGCCATGAAGTGAGCAACTTTGCTCTACCATGCCTTTCTGCCATTAGGTTCCCACCTTGGAGCCAGGAGGAAAAATCACTAAAACCTCTGAAATAGTAAGCTAAAATAAAACTCTCTTCCTCTGAGTTGTAGTCAGGTCTTTTGTCCTAGCAATAGGAAAGCTGAACAATATACATACTGAGTAAAGTTATCTTGGTATAAATATTAGATTGAAAGTGGAACATATTTTGTGCCAGCAACAGAAAAACTAACCAACACAGAAAACTGGGGCCATTTTTGTGACTATACCTGACTATGTGGTTCAGAAGCCTTTGGAATTGGCTTGTGGGTGGAGTTTGGAAAATTCTCTAAACAAAATCTTATGAGCTATTCCGGTCAAAGCTCAGTAGAGTAGAATGCTGATAAAAATGTGGACAGTAAAGGTCAGACTCAGGAGGTTCTAGATGGGAATGTGAACTCTATTGGGAATTGGGTTGGAGTCATTTAACTCTGACAAAATTTATTTACATTTTATTCATGTACTAATAGTTTTGAGCAGATTGAAATTAAAAGTAGTGCATTAATTGAGATGAAATTTCAAGGCACCCCAGTGTTCAAACTGTAGCATAGATAACACTGGCTTTTTTCAGTCAAATTTACAGTAATAATCAGAGAGCAAAAGTCAAGCAGAACAATTAAAAATATTTAAATTTTAACCCAGAAGAAGCCACATGTAGGGTTGAGGCCAAATTAAGCACAGTGGCTGAAGAGATGAGCATCATTTTTAAAAAATTCAATACTTTGAACTGGAATATGAAGAAAGATGCATTAAGGGCATCTCAGAAATAAGCAAGACTCTACCCACCACAGGTTCATGTGTGCAAGTGATAACCTTTCATTTGAGAAAACAACTCATGGGATCCTTTCCCAAGAAGACCAGCCCAGGGAATTGGTTCTCCGGCACTCATTTTACAATGCTTTGCAGGGGCAAACAGAGGCTTCTGCATCCATGGTCCAGGGGGCCTGGCTACTGTTCACAGAGCTTGGCATCATCTATGTAATGCTGTTTTTTCAAGCATGCAGAGCAACAAATGTGGAGTCAGGGATACTTCCATCCCTATTTAAAAAGCAGTCCTGGGAGCCCAGGCAATATCCTTCTGATATATAAGTGCAGAAAGCTGTGGGAATGAAGTAAAAAGTGCAATGGAAATCACATCTGTTAAGTACAGCTTCAACATGGCATTTGGGATGTGGCCACACAAGGCCTCTGGATCACAACTCAGTATCCTGTACCTCAGGTGCCAGACGTGGAGCTATGGGACTTAATGCTTGCCCTGCTGGATTCCAGTCCTGCTTAACTGCTGTTCTCCTCTATCTCCCCATTCTTCTCTTACAAAATGGGAAGGCTTACAGTGTGCTATGTGCTTCATGTTATATGACTTGCTTTTCAATTTTTACAGGAGTTCACAACTGAGAGTCTCCTTAGGCCTCAGAACAGGCTTTGTTTTAGACTGTTGAGCAATCTGGGATCTCCTGAGATTTTGGGTGAGGGATTAGTAGGTTTCCAGTTGTATGCAGGAATGTGGCATCATGTTAGGTGAAGCGGAGCTGGTTATTGTCATTACTTGGAAACACAGAATGGTTTAAGGAGTGCTTGGGTGTCAAGTGGACAAGGGTTGCCATGGGCTGATTAATGTGACTGTCAAGGTAATCATTGACTTGAGGGCCACGCAGGGAATTAGTAAAGCACACTTCTGCTGTGCCTAATGGGTCATGGTGTCACAGCCCAGGGCTGTATCTGGCCAGTGCCCCTCCTCTCTGTGCTCTGATTCCCGGGCACCATGTAGTGGTCGGTTGTGCCCCACGAGGCCTTCTGGTCCTGATGTTCCTGCTGTGGAGCTAGCCACCTCTTCACTGAAACCCAGGTGCGGGAACAAATGTAAACCCCTCTTCCTTTAAGTCACACGTATCAGTTATTTTGTCTTGCCAGTGGGAAAGCTGGCCAATACACATGCTGTGAAAGTTATTAATACAACATATATAGATATTAATTTACTATGAAATCTGGTTTTGACACAATAGTATAAAAATAGAACAAAGCACTTGGAAAAGCAAGAGGAGAGACAGAGAGAGAAAAAAATAACAAAAGAAGAGAAGAAAGAAAAAGAGGGGAGGGGACGGAGGAGAAAGCATGGTCATGCTCACCTGTTAAGCATGAAGAGACTAGAATCAGGTAAGTTTCAAAGGGCTTTATTCTTGTACTTTATTGTCTTTGCTAAAAGAAGCTGTCATTACACTGTTTATCAATCAGAAAGTTTCTTTTGAATGTTACCCACAAATCCTTAGAAAAACTAAAGCTGACATTTAATTTTCACAATGGAAGGTCAACATCAGCTAATATTCCATGATAGTCAAATATAAAATATAGAATCCAGGAAAGAGAAACAAACTTATTTTAAATAAGACTCATTCTCAGACTTTCATAAATAAAAATAAATGTTTCCAAATTTCATTCCGCAGTAGAAGATGCTTAACTGAAAACATCGGGAAATTTACCTGTGAAACCCTGCAGTCTCTTTCAAATTCCACTATTGCCTTTTAACTCCAAGAACACCACAAAAGAATCTCAAATTACTGTCAACTACCACAAGTCTGTATGTAGCTAAAAATAAAGAAAATATTTCTTATTAGCTTTGTCTATTTTAACAAGTTATCTTTTACTTGTTTTAAAAATATATATGGTCAATGGCAGCAGATTTGAATATATATTGGTGTGTGTAGTGAAAGAGAGGGAGGGAGGGGGAGAGAGAGAGAGAGAGAGAGAGAGAGGCTAGAAGCGGATGATTCCCTTAACTGAAAATTTCATCCGAGATCTTGTTACTAGAAAAATTCCTGCAGGCAGTCCACCGAGTACAATTATACTTGAAAAATACTTAAAGCTCCATCTAACACTAGTAACACTCTTGCCATCCCAGGCTGTTATGTTTCCCTGACCAGCAAAGACAGCCCGGACCGAGTCACCAGGGGGCTTCAGAGGAGGGGCAGGACCGGCCAGGCGGTGTGTGGGCCTCTTAGGGACCACCCTGGGCCTAGCAAGTGCTCAGCTTCGCTTCAGCTGCTTCAGCTGCGCAGCAAGATGCTGAGAGCGAGTTTCAGCACTGTGAGGGCCTAGGTAATGGCATCCTGTGAAACACAGCCAGTTAGGGGTTTGCTACCTTGCCTGTGTAACAACTGGTTTGAAATAAGTAAGAACTCCACGTGGTGCTTTTTAGCAAAGTTACATTCATTATTATCCTCTGAGGAGATATCTTAACAAAAAACTTTTTTTTTTCCTGACAGATGTTTTGTCCATATTGCAGTCGGATATTCTGGAAGCCTATGTGGGTTCAGTACAAAAATATATTTATTGATGCTTTTGATTATTGATGTATACTTATTTTCTTTTCCAAGCAAAAAAATAATTGTTTTGTATTCTAGTTATCTGCGCCTACATAGCCATAAAAGTCCTAAGCTGCCAATGTGTTGTTTTGCATGGTGCTGAAGTTTCAGGAGGCTCGGCAGGAAAGTTCTTGTTTTGCATTTGTGCAAAACATTTGTGCAGTGAACTCAACATCCCACTGGTTAGTTCTTCTGCAGGGTCCTCCAGTCCTTCCCTGTCCTCTCTCCTTACCAGTCTGTATGGCTTCCTGGTTACAGTAAAACCTGAATACGCATTGCAATATGAGTACCCACTAGAATAACTCACTCTTTATTTCAGTAATTCCTTCTCCCTGAATGACTATGCCTCAGCCACTTACAGTAGTAATTTACACGTATCCAGCCTCAATAACTATGTGTTACATTAGTGTGAGCAGGTTGCTTAGATTACTGTCCCATGGGTGTGTTTTGATTATCACTTTCACTTGGAAGAATCTTCATAGGATATTAGCTGGTGAGTAGACAATCCTGAAGTTAGGATGAACTATATATTTGAATCCTTCTACCTAGGAAGGTTATTACTTCTTATTTTAGAAGAATAGAAATGGTATTTGAAGTAACAACCAACAGATAATACAAATAATTATATACATTAGAAATTATTAATAATACCTACCATTTATTAAAGCTTTACTATTACCAAACATGATATTCAATGATTTTATGAATTAACTCATGTTATTCTATGAATATGGAGTTTGTATTTTTAGTCTTCTAATTTTGTGGTAAGAAAACTGAGGCTTTGGTGATACAAATATTTAGCTGCAAAGTCAGGATCTGACATTAGATCTGCCTCCAGGTTTAAAACTCTTTTAACCACTCCATTATGTGGTTAGAAGTATAAAGCAATCTTCCAAGAAAATATTGAGAAAAAATGAATTAACTACATATTTCTGAATAAAAAACAAAATGCAGCCTGGTAGAAATACCCCAAACACCATCTTTTAAAATACAGTGTATTTTGTAATTATTAAGTTCAATCATAGGAAATTATCATTTTGAAGTCTTAAATTGAAATACTGAAAATTTCATGACTCGACCTAATACATATGCCATTGTATATAGAGAGGATGAAGAATACACATTTTGTTGGCTGTTATAGCAAGGAGAATGGAATTAGTCTACAAAGAAAAGCAGTAAAAGAGAGAGTGGAGCTCACAGTTGTGTATTTTTAAAAAAACGATCATTTCCCATGAGACCATTTAAGCAACTTTTGTTTCTTGCAATGTATATGTAGGTGAACGAAGTATTGTCAGAGTCCTCAATGAGTTTTTGTTTCTTTTACTTTATAATGCTTGTGAATGCACAATTGTGATTGTGTTACTTTTATATATTAACCTCAAATTTTGTTCCAACTCTGTACTCTTTCCTTTTCAAAAAGTCTTTGCATGATTTTTATCACAGAACTGTTTTATGAGGTCACCAATTTTTTTTACCTCAATTTCTTCAGAGATTGCCTGTTCAGGTATTCTCAGCCTTTTCTCTATAGTATTTTCAAAGTGATGAAAGTTTCATTATGGCCATATTTATTCATTTGTAACTTGAAATTTACATTGAATAGGTTGAATTTGTCATAATAATTGAATTTACTCTGGGATATCATTTCACTGAAAACAAAATCAAAGATGAGAAGTTTACCACCAGAAAGTTTGAGAACCTAAAATTAGGGGAAGTTAAACAATATATATTTAAAAAATAATTTTATCTATCTTATGTGTTTCACAAATTGCAAAAAAGTAATCCATTCTTTTTTTTAATTTTTAAAATAACTATGATCAAACACACACACATACAAAAAATTAAAACCTTTCAAAGAAGAGCAATTCAAGGGGAGAAAAATTACAATAATATTCAAATACAGTAGAACTCAACCAAAACAAAACTGAAAAGCACTTAAACATTTTTTCTGTATAACTTAAAAAAGCATCTCCAGCACCCACAAGACAGTAATCCATTCTTAATAATTTCTAAATATTTTAATCTTATTTGAACTTTTAAGCTTTTAACAAACATTTCAATATTCAATAAATACATCATGAAAGCTACAATTTCAGAAATAGCCAAGGGTATCTATGTCAGATTCTGAAATGTAAATATAGGCACTTGACAGTACAGTTAATGCCTGTTCTAGTTTTTTCACCACTTTTTACTTTATCAAGTTTAAAATTTATGAAAGCCTGACAACATAGATTTGACACTTCACATAGTTTCACTTATTTTTACACTGGCTATTATGAATTCACAAATGGATTTCACAACTTTTTAAATTCTACTTTTCTTCCATTAACTTGAGTCATGAGTCATCTTTATCTGTCTTAGTCCCTGAGAATTGGTGTTTTTATCCTCCCTAAGAATGCACTGGTATTTCTTCAAGGATCCTGGAGAAACAAAAACAAGACACTGCTTCAAATTGTCAGATCAACATTTAAATTTCAAGTACTTTTATTATCATTGGCTATTGTACTCGGCCTGAATTACATACCAAATCTGAACTGGCAGTCCAACCTATTAAAATTTTAATAGTAGATTAGTAATGGATTTAGTGAAGTTTAAAAAGTAAACCTCAGATCTTATTCTCTAGATGTTAAATTGTTTGGTAAAGAAAATTATTTTAATGCATTTAATAAGTAAGGATTTATTTTCAGAATACCACTAAGATATCCAACAAAATGGTGTCTGTATAATTTTGCAACTTTCGTCAGTTTTATGCCTCTTTTCAACCTCTGGAGATGGAAAGAAATATTGTTTATTAATGTTTAGAGGCTGTAGTCTATTTAAAAACTAATGTCCTTGATATGCATTTTCTGTCTACCACAATATTTAATCATAATTTTATTTTAATCCAAAATAATGACTGGATCACAGAGATAATTAGCATCCACATCACTATCAACATAATGTAGCTAGCATGCTACAGTATAGCATTTAGACAACACAGCATTTATACAACTCTCCTCTTCCTTCCTTCCTTTCTTTCCTTCCTTCTTTTCCTTCCTTTCCTTCCTTCCTTTCTCTCTCTCTCTTTTCTTTCTTTCTTTTGTTCTTTCTTTCTTTCTGCCTTCCAATGTTGGAGAATGAAACCAATGCCCTAGAATATACAAACACATACTCACCTACAAAGCTATCTTCTCAGAATATATTTTTCCTTGTTTTTTTCCCTAGACCAGTTTCCAGACTATTCTACTAGGTTTCACTGACATTTCAGAAGATTATTTTACATTTTAGCCTCTAAAATGATACTGATGTGTGACCTACACTCATGTCATAATATTTGATTTCTGATCATTTAATAGCAAAAAGTATTCTTTCCTGCTCATTTTATTAAAATTTTTCAATTTTATTAATTATCTAATGCAACAATTCAAAATTTCTTTTTAGAACTTCCTCTAAATTAAATAAAGCCTTGGCTTCTTCATCATTTTATAACTTTGTCTCTCTCTCAGCAGACAAAATTATGAGCCAGCATTGAATTCCACCAAGTCTTTGCCTGTCACTTGCATCCAGTGACAACAAGGAAAAGGAGCCAAACTTGCCTTAATTTTTTCAATTTATTGCTTTTATTTGTAATTGAAGTTTGGATACAACTTTTAATTCACAAAGGAAGAACAAAGGATCCTTAGTTGTGATAAATGTTAGTATGTGCTCTGTGAAGAAACATACTTAGAAAGTTAGATGGCCCTGAATACATAAGTGTGCATGTGTACTTATGTATAACTATATAGTTAATATATATGGCAACATATGTAATACGTAATCATGTATAGTATACACACAGTCATGTCTGCAGTACACTGATTCAGTCAATAACTGATCACATATATATAAGCTGTCCAATAAGATTATATGAGCTGAGAAATTCTTGTCATCTTGCAATATTGTGGTTGTCAAAATGTAGGGTAACACAGTACTTATGGTAATATTGACATAAACAAACCTACTTCTCTACCAGTCCTGTAAAAGTATAGTATATACAATCATAATGGTACATAATGCTTGATTGTGTTTACTATACAATTTATTGTTCTTTTACATATAGAAGTATTTACTAGAAATCAATTCACTTGCCTGCTGGCAGCAGCTTCATACAGTCTCACTTACAGTGGTTCATAATTGCATCAAGAGATTGCATGCCATGACTGACCTACACCATCTAGGATTGTGAGTTTACTCTGTGACATTCGCTCAATGACAAAATCACCCAAGGATGAATTTCTAAGAAGATATTTGCATCATTAAGCAGTGAATGGCTGTACATTTTCGCTCAGTTTACATCAAACAATTTACCTGGAAATATAATTTCTGCATAAGACATTTTAGTCTTTCATAGATCACTTGCCTAGCATGCACCCCCCAAAAACAGTCTTTATAGCATTTTGTATGTTACAAGAATTCCCAAGAACAGAGTTAAAATATTGTTGTACTTGATACAGACCACCATGATGAATCCAAAATGTTCTACATCTGAAAAATGTATGTAACATTAAAAATATGTTATGGTATAAAATCTACAATCGTTACATAACAGGCACTTTATGAAATTTTATATTCATTATAAATATATAAAATTTGAGGCAAAGAGTAAATACTGAATTTATTATGTTCCATGAGCCAGACTGAATGGCACATAGCATTATGACACAATATCCTTAAAAACATGTCCTGGCTTTCCTACTGGTAAAAACCAAAGTAAATAAAACATGCGAGAGAAGGTTCACTAAAGGACAGCTTCTATGGCTCTAAGCTCTTAAAAGTGAAATGTGTACTTTAAAAAGTTGCAGATTTTTCAAGGACCAAACTAAGCATTTTCCTAAGTTAATACATCTATCTCTCGTACAGTCTCAGTGACCCTCTCAAACATTTCAAGAAGGCTATTCACATACTGTGCTTTATTGTCCATGGGAACACCATTTAAGTCATGGGAAATAAACAGTTTCCAATGAACAAACTGACTCTTCCGAAGGTTCAATCTAAGTCTGTTTCATACTCAGAATTGCAATTTCCTTCAGAGGCTATGTTGGCTCTAGCTTAGCTGTTCAATACATAAAATACTTAACCAGGACATGTCCTCACCATTTATAAAATAGTTTCCTATCACAAAAGTTTAAGAAACCATAACACTAAAGTTAACTTCTTTACTTTCCCTTAAGAGCTGTTGCATAAGCACCACATTAATCTTTTTAAGCAGTCATTCTGCTTGTTGCATCTCTTGGATGAATCTGAAATGGATTCCTGTTGATTATACTATGTGCAGGAAACTGGACCATAAAAACATACCTTTGAGTATGAAAATTATACCAGTAGGCTGTAATTGGCTTTCTAAATATGCTCACATGGTTTGAACATTATCTTAACTAGTGATTCTTGAAGTTTCACGTCCATCCATCCTCTAAACTTTGTTAGACCGTGGATCATTTTCCTAGAAAAATAAGAAATCCCCCAAATGGCATGCAATTTAGGACACTCACAGGTACCAAAAGACCTGTAGTATTAGTTCAGTTTTCACCAAAATTGAAGGGCATTTTCTTAAAGCTTTTGAATTGTAGATAGTGTCTGCATTATTACAATTTCAGAAATTCCCACATAAACATCACTTTCTAATTATTAATAAACACAACTAATATTTCATTAAAAATCATATAACATCCACATAAAGTTTTTTAATATTTCAAAATCAATACTTGGCACAAGGAAGAGAAACACTTTCTGAAATATTTAAGATCTGGTAGAGCTTCCAGGATTGCAGCTGCGAGACATCAGGAGATCAAGAAATGAACTTCTTTAGGAAAATTATAGATGTTTAATGGCAAGCACATTGATCCCACTACTCCTTATTACTCCTTCCTCCCAAATCCCATCTTTGTACTGTGTGAGTGGTTAGACTCCAGGCAGGACTAGAAGCATAAAACCATCAGATTTGAAGTGTAGAGGACAGCATGTTCCTACTCGTTTAACCACAGATGGGCACCTTCAAGTCAGATTTGAGGATCGATACTGCTAGTTTCCCAGTTGACACTTTTATCTGATCAAAAAATAAAATAAAATTCCCCATGTTAGGGAAATCAGATTGTTCTTTGTCTTCCTTTAAATTAGAAATCCAAAGAACTCGAATACTGTCCCACTAGGTGTGTCAACATCCTGACATAATGAATTTCAATTTTCTTATTTAAAATACTTTAGTCTTTGAGCAACATTCATCATTCTACACAGATTCTATTAGAGAACTGGACATGGGCATCTTTGACAGATATGCTATAAGATCCTGTGTCATCCTGTCAAGTCGGATGGGAAAAATGATCAGAGAAGTAATGATCTACATTTTTGGGGCACAGCTGCTAGTCCCACAGAATTCCTCTCCTTCCAACTTCAGTTATATCTGCCTAAGAACAGTTCACTTTTATATGTAAAAGGAAACCAAAAACTAGAATGTTTAGCTTTTCTAACTACACAGTTGTAAATAATACTCGGATAATTTAGGTAGATCAATTTTAAAAACATCCATTGCTATTTATTTTACCAAGTTCGGTGTTAGATTCCTTTATCATGGTTTAATTATGTCTTTTATCATGATAAAAATTTCTGAATTCTACTTTGAATTAACTTTATTTTTTTGTATTAAATTCTTTTATTGGTACATTGTAGGTATACAACACAATTACATTTCTCATTGGGAATTGTACCTTTACATAATGCATCTTGGTTCTTATTTTTTCCCCACGCCTAGCCCTCCCTTCACACCCTCTACCCTTCCCTATTTACAAAGACTTTATTTCCATTTTTTCCATTTCTCAGAATTTTTCCTTTCCCTTCTTTCCTTTCCCCTGCCCCTCCCACTACCCCTACCCCTTCGGACCTTTTCTTCCTATTTTACATTATCAATTATTCATTCTAATCATTGGTACATTTTAGGTATACAATATAATGACATTCATCATTGGAAATTTGCACCTTTACATAGTCTCTCTTGGTTCTTATTTTTCGCCCTTGCCCAGCCCTCCCTTCAACCCCTCCAGTCCTCCCTATTTACAAAGATTTTGTTCCTATTTTTCCATTTTCTCCTATTAATCCCATTCCCTTCTATCCTTTCCCCTAGCTCTCCCACTTCCTTCCCTTTTGCCCCTTTTCTCCCTATTTCACATTTCCTATTATACATTTAGTCCTTGTTTACACTTTCAGTTTCTCACACCAGAGAAACTATTTGGTATTTACACATGTGTGTCCTATTTATTTCACTTAAGAGTATTGCCTCAATGTGCATGCACTTAGCTATAAATGTCTCTAATTTCTCATTTTTTATGGCTGAGTAGTACTCCATTAAATAAAAAAAAACCACATTTTCTTTATCCAGTCTCCAGTTGATGAGCATTTGGGCTGTTTCCAAGTTTTAGCTATCACAAACTGAGCTGCTGTGAACATGGGTGCACATATATCACTGTGGTATGATTCTTTTAATTCTTTGGGGAAGATCCCCAGCAGTGGAATAGCAGGGTCAAATGGGACTTCCAGGCCTAGTTCTTTGAGGTATCTCCATACTGATTTCCACAGTGCTTGCACCAGTCTACACTCCCACCAGCAGTGGAGCAGGGTTCCTCTTTCCCCACAGCCCCGCCAGCATTTGTTATTGGTTGATTTCATGATAGCAGCCATTCTTTCTGGAGTGAAGTGGAATCTCAGTGTTGTTTTCATTTGCATCTCTCAAATGACCAGAGATGTTGAACATTTTTTCATGTATTTATTTGCTATTTCTACTTCTTTGTCTGAGAAATGTCTGTTCATTTCAGATGCCCATTTTCAGACTTGGTCTTTAAATTTGGGAGGTCTGATCTTTTTAAGTTCTTTATAGATTCGAGATAGTAGACCTTTGTCTGAGGAAGAGCAGTTGAAGATTTTTCCCACATTGTGGGTTGTCTCTTCACACTGCTGGTGGTTTCTCTTGCTGTGCAGAAGCCTTTTAATAAGAAGTGATCCCACTTGTTGATTGTTTGTGCTAGTTCACAGGCAACTGAGGTTTTGTTCATAAAATCTTTCCCTACACCGATGGCTTCAAGGTTCTACCTAACCTCTGTTCCAACTGGTTCAGAGTTTCTATTTTAATATTTAGATCTTTAATCCATTTTGATTTTAGTTTAGTGCATGGTGAGAGATATAGGTCTAGTTTTAATCTTTGGCAAGTTGAAGCCCAATTTTTCCAGCACCATTTATTAAAGAGGCTATCTTTCCTCCGGTGAGGGCGTTTGGCTCCTTTATCAAAGATGAGATGGCTAAGTGTGTCTGGTGTTGTTTCTGCATCTTCTAATCTGTTCCACTGGTCCTCAGGTCTGTTTCTTTGCCAGTACCATGCTGTTTTTATCACAGTAGCTTTGTAGTAGTGTTGCAGGTTGGGGATTGTAATACCCCCTGCCATGTCTCTGTTATCTAGAATTGCTTTTGCTATTCTGGGTCTCTTTTTGTTCCAAATGAATTTTTGGATTGTTTTCTCAAGGTCCATGAAGTATGCTGCTGGGATCTCAATTGGAATTGCATTAAATCTATATAGCAGTTTTGGAAGTATGGCCATTTTCACTATATTAATCCTTCCTACCCAGGAGCAGGGGATGTCTGTCCATTTTCTGATATCATCTTCAATCTCTCTTTTCAGAGTGCCATAGTTTTCAGAGAAGAGGTCTTTGATTTCTTTCGTTAGGTTGATTCCTAGTTATTTCAGTTTTTTGGATGCTATTGTGAAAGGAATTATTTGCCCTATTTCTCTCTCAGTGAGCCTGTCATTGGTGTAGAGGAAAGCTATTGATTTTTGTGTGTTGACCTTGTAACCAGCTACTTGACTGAATTTGGTTATTAAGTCTAGAAGACTTTTGGTGGAGTTCTTGGGGTCTTCTATATAGAGTATCATGTCATCTGCAAATAATGACAATTTGACTTCTTCATTTGCTATCTTTGTTCTTTTATTTCTTTCTCTTGTCTAATTGCCATGGCTAATGTTTCCAGAACTATATTGAACAAGAGTGGTGATAGTGGACATCCTTGTCCTGTTCCTGATTTTAGTGTGAAGGATTTCAGTTTTTGACCATTTAGTATGATATTGGCTGTTGGCTTTTCATAGATGGCTTCTATCAGTTTGAGGTAGAGACCATCTATTCCAATTTTTTGTACTATTTTTTATCATAAATGCATGTTGGATTTTGTCAAATGCTTTCTCTGTGTCTATGGAGATAATCATATGGTTTTTGTCCTTGGCTCTATTAATATAGTGTATTACATTGATTGATTTGCATGTGTTGAACCATCCCTGCATCCCTGGGATGAATCCCACTTGATCAGGATGTATGATCTTCTTGTTGATCTTCTGCATTCTGTTTGCCAGTATCTTATTAAGGACTTTTGCATCTATGTTCATTAGTGAGATTGACCTACAGTTCTCTTTTTCAGTTGGGTCTTTCTCTGCTTTGGGGATCAAGGTGATGCTTGCTTCCAGGAATGAATTTGGGAGTATTGCTTCCCTTTCAATTTCCTTGAAGAGTTTAAACAGTAGTGGCAGCAGTTCCTCTCTAAATGTCCCATAGAATTCAGCAGTGAAGCCATCAGGGCCGGGCTTTTCTTAGTTGATAAGTTTTTAATTATATTTTCAATTTCATTGGTTGATATTGGGTTGTTCAGAATTTTTAGGTCTTCTTCATTCAACTTTGGTAATTCATATATATCTAGGAATCTGTCCATTTCTTCTGTGTTGTCCATCTTATTGGCGTATAGGTTCTGGAAATAAGTATTGATGATCCTCTGGATTTCTGCTGGGTCTGTTGTAGTTTCACCCTTTTCATTCCTAATTGCATGGATTTGGGCCTTTTCTTTCCTTTTTCTGACAAGGTTTGCTAAAGGTTTGTCAATTTTGTTGATTCTTTCGAGAACCAACTCTTGGCTTCATTGATTTTTTGTATCATTCTCTTAGTCTCCATTGCATTGATTTCTCCTCTGATCTTTATAATTTCCTCCCTTGTATGAGCTTGGGGGTTGTCCTGCTCTTCTTTTTCTAGAAGCTTGAGGTTCAGCATCAGGTTGTTTAATTGGGCTCGTTCTGTTTTCCTAATATGTGTATTCACTGCTATGAATTTCCCTCATAAGACTGCTTTCATTGTGTCCCATAGATACTGATATGTTGTATTGTCATTGTCATTTAATTGAAGGAAATTTCTGATTTCTTCTTTAATTTCCTCTCTGACCCATTGGTTATTCAGAGGTGTGTTGTTCAATTTTCACTTGTTTATGAAGTTTTTTGAGTTTCTTTTGCTATGGATTTCCAATTTCATGGCACTATGGTGTGATAATGTACAGGGGATAACTTCAATTCCTTTGCACTTACTTAAACATGTTCTGTGTGTGAGTATATGGCCTATTTTGGAGAATGACCCATGTGCAGCTGAGAAGAATGTGTATTCTGATTTTGTGGGGTGGAAGACTCTGTAAACATCTGTTAAGTTCATTCATTCAAGAGTTCGATTGAGTTCTAGTATTTCATTACTTTTTTTTTGTCTAGTCGATCTATCTATTTGTGACAGTGGGGTGTTGAGGTCCCCCACTGCAATTGTATTAGTGCATGTATGACTTTTCATGTCTATTAGTATTTGTTTTATATAGTTGGGCGCACTAGTGTTTGGTGCATTGATATTTATGATTGTCATCTCTTCCTCTTGGATTGTTCCCTTTACAAGGATGTAGTGTCCTTCTTCATCTCTCTTAATCAGTGTTGGTTTGAAATCTACTTGATCTGCAAAGAGGATAGCTACTCCTGCTTTTTTTTGTGTGTTCTTGTTGCATGGAGTATTGTTTTCCACCCTTTAACTTTCAGTCTATGAGTTTCCTTTTGAATGAAGTGCGTTTCTTGTATGCAGCGTATTGTTGGATTTTGTTTCTTGACCCATTCTGCCAGTCTATTTCTTTTGATTGGTGAATTGAGACCATTAACATTGATGGTTATAACTGAAATGTATTGACTTGTCATTGCCATGACTTTTTCTTTTTGTTGGGTTCTCCCCCTTTACATTTCATTTCATGTTGTGCCAGATGGGTTCAGTCTGCTTTGCTTCCTGGGGTTGTGATCCTCAATGTCTGTTCCTAGGAGATTGTGTAAAATTCTTTGGAGTGCTGGTTTGGTATTCACAAATTTCCTAAGGTGCTCTTTGTCATGAAAGTATCTTATTTCTCCATCCATTTTGAAAGATAGTTTTGCAGGGTACATCAATCTGGGTTGGAGGCTGTTTTCTGTTTGGGCTTGAAATATGTCACTCCAAGCTCTTCTTGCCTTGATGGTTTGTGTTGAGAAGTCTGCTGTGATTCTGATGGGCTTTCCTTTGTATGTGATTTGTTTCTTTTCTCTAACTTTTTATAGAATTTTGTTCTTCTGTTGAGTTTCTGGAATCTTAACAATTATATGCCTATGTGTAGATTTCTTTTTGATCAAAGCTATTTGGAGTCCTATATGCTTCACTTATCTGTATGTCATGCTCTTTTCTCCTGCTTGGGAAGTTTTCTGCCATTATTTCTGTGAAGAGATTTTTTAATATCATCTCCATTCTCTCCTGTTTCTTCATTGACTCCAATCAGTCTTATGTTATTCTTCTTTGCTTCATCTAGCAGCTGCTGGATTGATTTCTCATGTTCCCTTATAATTTTGAAGCAATTTTTCTTTTCCTGGTCACTAATTGCAATCTTATCTTCTATATCTGAAATTCTGTCCTCACATTGGCTCATTCTGCTGTGTAGACTTTCAGTGGAGTTTTTCATCTCCTGGAAATCTATTTGCATCTGTTGTATGGATTCCATTTGTTTCTTATGTTGGGATTCCATCATGTTCCTGAGGTCCTCTCTAGATTTATGAATGATGTCTTGCACTAGGGGCACAATTTCTCCTGTTATCTGAGAAATTATTTCTGATTTCATTTTTTCCATATCCCCTTTTTTTGCCAGTTCAGTGGGTCCAGGTGCTTGAGTATCAGAGTGTTCCATCTCATTTCCCTTTGGGGTTGCTGTAGGTGATCTGGAAGTCTGGTTTTGAGACTTATTTATGTGTTTTCTCATTTCGACTGGGGCAGGGGGCTGTTAGCACCTGCACAGATTACCTCCTTTGAGCTGGGTGAGGTGGGACAGGGACCTGGAGCAGCAGTAGGGATGGTGACCCAAAAGCCATTTCCTGTGGGCTGTGAGCAGTGGGAGGGATGGTGGCCGGGAAGCCTCTTTCTCTGGACCAGGAGCAGTGGGATGGTGGCTCAGAAGCCCCTCCCTCTGGGCCGGTTGCTGTGGGAGGGATGGTGGCCTGGAAGCCCCTTCCTCTGGGCCAGGAGCAGTGGGACAGAAGGTGGCCCAAAAGCCCTTTCCTCTGGGCTGGGAGCAGCAGGAGGGATGATGACCAGGAAGCCCCTTCCTCTAGACCAGGAGCAGTGGGACGACAGCTCAGAAGCCCCTACCTCTGGGCCGGGAGCAGCGGGACTCAGTACCTTGGTCTGGTGGTCTGGTGTCCTGTGCATCTTTGTAGTGTGGAACCAGGTGGCTGCCTGTCTGCAGCCACCTGGTTCGGTGTCTTCTGTGCGACTCAGGACCTCGGTAGGGTGTGCACAGACCTGCCTGTCTGCAGCAGGCTGATTCAGTGTGTTCTGTGCAACTCAGGACTTCGGTGGGGCATGGGCAGACCTGCCTGTCTGCAGGGGGGTGATTCGGCGTCTTCTGCTTGACTCAGGACCTCGGTAGGGTGTCACTTTGAATTAACTTTAAATCCATATCACACACACAGATGAATTTATTTATAGACCACATGACACTACTAAATCGTTCCCTTTTGCAGGTCTTTGTCCTTTTACATATAAGGTATGTAAAAATAAATGCAACTTAACACATAAATATTCATAGAGTCTATGTGTCTGAATATTTATATATACCACCTGCCAACCACTTTGACAAGCATGATAGCTTAGAAAGAATTTTACAAGGTTGGGGATATGTTTATGTGGCATTAGGCTTCTGGTCACTTCTAAAACAAATTCACTGTAAGTTAATACAGTGGACACAAGCACAGATTACGTTAGTTAGAAATGGACAAATATGCTTTGATTTGATAGCTAAAATATTTACCATTATAAATATTAGGCCAAACTATGTTTCATATGATAAAATCTGGGCATCTCATTTTAATGAGACATAAAATTATTTTTCTGGGGAAAATTCAGGTTTGGGCCTTAAATATCCTTTCATCCACCAATGTGTGGAGATGTGAAGATATTTCTCTTAAAAAAGTGAGATATGAGTTAGTTTTCATAAAGACATTCCACTGCAGTTGCTGTTTTGTTTAGTTTCTGACACTTGTAACTACTTTAATGAGGTGCCTTGCACTTCTGCTGAATTTACTACATAATGCAGTCTTACTTCTTTATCCCTGGCTTCCATGAAAACTCACCATGAAGAAAAATCTAGAGGCGATCACATGAGATGCTTACCAATTCTCCAATACTGTATTTAAATCCTGACATACTGGGTTAAATTAGATAACCAGAAGACCATGTTTCTTGAGCACAAAATACCCGCCCTGTGTATTTGCATAAATTGGTTGGATCCGTACACCTTCAAAACATATCAAGGGTCACTACGCATCTTACCCTTTTCCAGTCCTTCAGCATGAGTACTCTGCAGGCTTCTGCACAGGGTCCTCTCCTGGTGTACAGCGTAGGACTATATGCTCTAGCACCAGTCTGATTTACTTCAACTTCCGGTTCTGACATTTATCACCAGCCTGAGCTTGGGAAACTAACCAAACTCCTTGGTGAATTAGGCACAGTGACAGCATCTCACTCATTTGCTTGTCAAGAATATGAATGCAATTAAATGCTAAACATTTAGACCTGTGCCCAAAATAGTAACCTCCTGAAAATGTTAGAGCCAGTGTCTGTGTCTGGCTCTTTGCAGCCTGAAATTTCCCCCTCAGCAGTCACATTCATTTCTTTAGCAGAAATTGGCGTTTATTGGTGGATGATCAACAATTGCCATCTATGCGTGTCCAGAGTGGGAACTCATTCTCACTAATCTGTTGTCCTGACTCGGGACTGATACTTTTCTACTCTTAAAAGCAATTCTTTCTCCCACACTGAATGCATCTTGAAAGAATTTCAATCTTGGTTCCTTGCAGTGGAGTCACCACAATCTGGCCTCTGGTACTTCTTATTTTTATTTTTATGCCTTCCATCCACACACCAGGACCAATGCAACAGCAAGCACTGCCCCTCCTTCCTCCCTCAGGACCAGAGCCCCGGGTGCATATCCAGTCTTGCCCACACTCACCCACCAGCCACTGTGCCCCCCGGTCCTCATTTGCTCCTTCATGGCTTTCCAGATGTGTTTACATCTAGATGTTCAGACTTTCTTTAAGATGTTTTCTTTTATCATCTAAACGGAGACAGAAAAGGCTCACTTTCTCTAGCTAATGAGTTCCAATATTTGATCCTGAAACAGTTTTTCCCAAGACACCTCAGCGCCTCTTTGATTTTCTGAGTAAAAAAAAATATATAATCCCCAGAGAGAAGATTCAAGGTCTGAGTTTGTCATTGTCCTTTGTTTCTAAATTTACAGTATATTAGGAATTCCCATTGTGTTGCTTTATTTTTTAATAATATATCTTTCTTTATTTTTAATCATTAATGACCCTTTGCAAAGTGCATGAAACTCGGACATAAAGTTCATGGGCATGACTTGCAAAATGAACAAATCCAGAGCCAACTTTTCCCCATCTGGTTAAGGCTACTCATTCATGTGAATAAAGTTTAAAATATGAGTAGGAATGAAACTGTACTGCGAAGCTAGCACAGCCTACATGTATTTTGAGCTAACACTTTAATCCCAGAGCATCTTTACCCTTCATCTACTCATGTGGAACTCAGCTGCTTTTGAAGTTGAAAGACAAAGACTGCAGAGCAGCCTGGGCATCACAGTGCAAACTAGAAATACTCAAACGGTTTCTATTTCCTAGTGTGGTTTCACTGGGTCAAAGAGTCTCTTATGTTTCTTTCTCTTTTTTCACCTGTTTCTCTCATCTGCAATTTTAGGAAAAAAGCACAAGGTTGAAGGTCAGCTGCTGCAGCCCACACAGCGCAGGTCTTGTGAGCATGTTTATCTGGTTTCCATGGCAGCCACTTGCCTGCTCCCCAAGCTTGTTATGTGCTAATTTCTCTGTAGCCTTCAATTGCTAAAGCTAGCATAAGGTGCAGTCACATGCCAAAGCACAAGCTCCATGCTACCAAAATTGATTAACATCCGTCAATATCCTAAATCCACTGCTTATGTGCATTACAATAATCTTAACATGACACTAGTATAGTTGAATTATTTGGTTTCTGCCTCTTTCATTACATTAAAATTATATAAGATTTTGTGAAGGAGACAAAGCGAATCTGCTTTCCCGTCAGATGAAGTCAAAAAGCCATGAGAGACAATGAGAACTAGGTAAATAAAATTCTCTGCTTCACGAAAGCACTGTTTGACTACTCTCTATGTTCCTGTTGTATAGCAGAATTTCAAGACTACTGTAAGGACACTCCATAATTTTACATGAAATAATGAATGAAGAAATCTTCCCTCTAACCATCTTCTTTAATTTCATTTTGAAAGTGTTAAACATTTCACCCAAGATATATCTCTTGTAATTATTTCTAGATTAGATTTGTGGAAAATTTTGGTTTTGCTTCCGGAATGAGTATTGTGTTGATTTTACCTTTTGAGTATTTTAGCCAGTAATCTTGGCATCAGGTTTTGTTCCTAGTCATTCCAGATTTTGCTCTTATAGCAGGATGAATAGTTACAAACAAAGGCCATGAGTCTTTCCTTGAGTAAATCCATCCCTCTTCCCATAGTTCTTGCAGGTCCTCCATTGAGAAGAAAAATCAATCTCCCTTCCCCTCCTGATTCCACCAATAAAATACAGTGGGAAAGATGATGCGCAGGTTCCAAGCCTGGAGCCCAGGGGCCCTGCAGACCTTTACTCCTGTCTTTGAAATCTGCCAGATGGGCAAGTGGAGGGCCTTGAGGGAGCTCTCTGTTCCTTGAAATTTGTCAGATATGTAAAGAAGAATGTTACCCAGCTAGCCAAGCCAGCACTGGGGAATGAAGGCATGATGAGCCTCACTGAGGTCTACTGGGAAAACACCTGGGTGGCCCAGACTTGGGTGAAATATAGTAAATGTTCCCTGCTTTAAGCCCCCCAATTTTGAGGTAGTTTGTTAATTAGTAATTGCTTCTTAGTAAGACCTTCCTAAATAATCTTATTTAATTAGCAACTTCTTTTCTCAACATTATTCTTATTTCCTCTTCCCAGATTGATATGTATTCTTGAGCAATATTTATACAGCAACATTTTATCTGATTTTTATACTTTTATTCATTGCCAAATTGAAATGGAAACTCTATTTCCACAAGAACTTGATTTACTTTTTGTTTTCTGCTATATCTCTAGTACCTCGAAATTACTTTACACAGAAATACTGGGCAGTATTTAATCAATTTCTATTTCTTAGCACTTTAGCCTATTCTCGTATATGAAATATTTGCTTCTTTCTTCTAACTAAAATTCCTATCACTTGCCCTTGATATGATTGACTCTATTTTAGTTATTAGATTTCTTGTTCCCCAACATAATAATCATATTAAAAACATGAGCAAATAAATGAATGGATACTTGCATGAGTCACTGTCAAAATTCACTAAACTCTGTTCTAATCAGCAAAAATCATGACTATTCCTAGTCAGAGTCAGGCATGACAGTTTTCATGCAAGAAAATATTAATTAGAAAAATAAAATCCCAAACTTTTCTCACTTTTGTTTTTAACAAAGCTAACATCCACTAGGAGTCATATACGGAGTCGGTAATTGACATTGCTTTTCAATAGACTTGCTCTGTAATTTATAATTTCATAATCTCCAAAAACGGAAGAATGCACTGGTGCTCCCAGCAAGGATGGCTACTCCGACCCTGTACCCTATTCAAGCCAGCAAGCCTGGAGATTAGGGTGGACACCTGTGCTTTGCCAGTGGCCATAAAAGCAGCCACCTAGTGAACCAGTTCTGGAAATCAGTTGGTGGTATGTTACCAACTGTTCCCTTTCACATTTTATTACATTATGCCACTAAGATTCAAGAATTGAAAGTTTTGTCTAAAACATAGTGGCTCGGGAAAACTTTAAAAATTACTAAATTTAATACTAAAATACATTTATTAACTAAGAAAATCTCAATTTACACACACAAAAAATTGTGTTACTTTTATTGCTCTCTATACATTATTAATCTAATATTAAAAAGCATTTTCAAAAAGAAAATATCCTTAATGTTTTAAAAATATAACATTCTGCTTAACAACCTTAGAAAAGTTATAAATTGTAGAGAACATCTCAGAGCCCATGACAGTAAAACAAAGCATAATTTTTCAAGTCATAGTAATTATGCTGGCCATCATCCCATTACTGACATGATGTGAAGCTAATAAGCCAAATAATTAGTATGTTTTAGGTCAGAATTTTCACCTCAATAACTAAGGGTAAGTGAAGACCAAGCTGTGTAATATTAAACATACAAGCGCAAGAGCAGTGGCTTTATCATACAAATCTGAAAGATAATCTAAGAAATATAAGATTTTTTGCTTGCACATTGAAAAATGATAAGAAAATGATCTACTGTTGGAGCTCAGTGTCAGCTAAGATACATTCAACTGCGTTGATGGTGGGCTTTCTCAAACACATAACACAGACTGTCATATGTGTCATTACATGTGCATAAGCCACGCCTTAATTGAATTACATTCTTCCTGATCAGCTACCTTAGTCTCTTAACTATAAACTGATATTTTTTGTATTTTGAAGAATAAGGAAAAAAAGGAAAATCAAAGAAAATATAAGCACATGTTGAGAAGAGTTTTCCAGTAGTCCAGGAAAGGAGACTAACACAGAGCTAAGTACAAAGGGAATAGTTTTCCCCTGGGCTACCCACAGGGAGACACTGGAGGTGGAAACCAGCTCCACTCCATGACGTTTCCTAAGAGATGCAGTACTAGTGCTGGATCCGTGGGGCCCAGACATTCCCTTCAGAAGCACAGGGTTCTGGAGGCAGGGTGCTCCCTGCTCTGTTCCTGGTGTCTTCCTCAGGCCACACTCTGGTGGGAGATAGATGCCCATGAGGCAGTGCTCTTGGTACCAACACCTGAGGAAGGAAGGGCCAGGATTTAGGGAGAAACAAAAGGAAAACTTAGGCGATGGTCCATGCAGTTAGAGGCAGGACTGGGGCAACCCAGCGTGGAGCCCTGGCACATGGCTGGCCCTTCTGAGTTGCCTGGAGCTGGCCAGGGGCATACAGACTGCATGTGGAAGAGTGCACCTGTGGGCTAGGCCCTTTCCTTTAATGTAGAAATCTCCAAGCAGGTGACAACTGGGAACCATTGCCAGTGACAGGACCAGCGGTTAGGAGAACAAGCCCTCCTTTTCCAAGCATGCCTTGAGTACATGATTCACCATCCACTTCACTGATCCCTTTTAATCTCAGTAAAAGCTGTGGACAAGAACTTCCACATGCAGGACCCAATGGGCTCCATGGACTCAGCACTTCCCAAGCTCCAAGAATGACACAAAAAATGGATCCAGGACTTCGAAGACGGACTGAAGCCAGCAGGTGAGATCTGGATTCCGTCCCGGTTAGCAGCACTGGTATGGATATGTGGGACTACACTTGCTGCTGTGTGCGTGCTGCTTGCTGTGGCTCAGCTTAAAGATGCTGTGGCCTCCCCAGAGGAGACAAGAGCACCTGTGGGAACAGAAAGGAAGAAGTCGCTTCTGCCTCGGTCTAACCCACACATGAATCACAGTCAGGGAGAAGGTTGCAACCTTGATACGTCTTTTTCTTATCCTTCCTCCCTGTCCCACATCCAGAAAAGGTTAAGAAAGAAGTAGTAAAAGAAACATTAAACTTGGTTCCCACCATTCTGAGCCACTACAATCACAGAAGACTTAAATTACCCAAAAGAGAACAGTGTGAGCAACCTTGACGCACTGGGGATTTGAGCCCGGCAGGACCGCAGTTGATCCTCAAGAACTGGAGCCAGGAGATAACTCATTTGAGCTCAAGAGAGGAACATTCTGCGGTATACTAGGCTGCCCTCATGACACCTTAAAGGAATGAGTGCTGGTTACCTAGGTGCATCCAGTGTGATGCATCATTCTTGCTTTGTCCTCCCTATTATTGTTTTCATTCTGTTTCCTTCCCTCAATCGTGTTCCTCCTGTTGTTTCTAAGTCTCTGTTGGAGACTGCTCCTTCCAGAGAATCCAAGCTCTTATACAGAAAAGTATATTTTTCTTTGTATTTAAAAAATATTTTCATCACACTTTTTAAAAAGCCAGTGGTGTTAGCAATAGAGATTTTATCAGTAACATTCAGCAGAAGACAATTTCCTGTGCTTTTAGTGATTTTAAAAAATTTATTTAAAAAATTTGGATATTTCCTTTCCAAGCTCTTTGTAAAAAAAATGTAGTTGTTTTTCCCCAAGTCTGATCAAGGATACCTGGTTGTCCCAGTATTTCCCTCTGATAGCATAGATAAGTAAGCTTTTTATGTTAATCTTAGAAATTTGATAGGTTTAGAAAGTTTATTTTACTTAGATTGTAGAACTAGAAAACTGTAAAAATAATATATTGCAACCTTGGTTTGGACTTTTATTTAAATAATCACAGACACTAGTCTATGTTCTGTTTTGAGAAACTACAGTGGTAGGACTATCAAAGTCACTCTGAAATATTCATGTTATAACTTATATAGACTATCAGACCTTCCAATAACACACACTTTCACCTGCACTTTATGGTTTTTGGAGAGTTTTTTCTCTCAGTAAAATGAATACACCTTGGACATTTATATAAATCATCAGTAGAGAAGTGTTTGTACCTGTCAAACTGAACAAATATTCTACACCCCATTCATTGCCATGAATCTACCAACTGACTGCTTATTTATTCATTGTGTTTATATGTTTGATTTTTAAAAGAACAAACCTACATGACTGGGTTCTTTAAGTAGTGTATCAATTTTGTAGTGAAAAAATAAATACCTCCATACATTTGAAGAAATTTTTAATTATAATTAGATGCTGAGGGCCTGAACTAAATTCAAAGAAATCTGACCTAAAATAAACAGAGAGAGGTTATTTGAAAAAGTCTTTGATACACATTTTAAGTCTGGATAATCACTATGCTTACTCAAAACTCTTCTGAAAATATAAAAATTATGTAGTATCATTGTACATAACATAAAATACTCTGTTTTCTATGAAGCTCATTGATTGTCATACCCTAAAAGATAATATTTTTCTTTTTAAAAAGAAAATTCCTTTGTTATAGATGATACATGCATTTCATGTATAGTTATATAGGTCCACTTCGGGAAATGTACTCAAAGTTTCCTCTCCCTGTCTCCCACGAAGAACATCTGGCATTCTTTTTATGTCAAGACAGTTTTTCTTTTTTAAAGAGTGATAAATGCAAATTAATGAGGTCATAGCCATGCTCATATGGACAGGGTTTACAGTCTTGGGGTTACTTCTCAGAACCCCTCGTGGGATCTAGCTGAGTTTCTTAGCCACTGATGTAGACACCATTGCCCATGGTGCCTTACAAGAGTCTGCTGAAGAGACACCTACATCAGGAAAGCAAAAACTTGTATAAATATTTTAATACTCAATTTATTGAGGCACCATGAGATCCATACATGTTACTTTTGGCCTCTACAATTACGAGAAGTCCTCAAAGTGGCTCAAAGTGGTGGCCATCAGCTTCCGGACATTTATTACTATGACGAACTGCTATGTGTATATATTTTTTGGAGGACTCTGGACACACATGTCCCAACACATGTACTCATGTTCCTCTCTCTTTTTTTTTTTTTCTTGGTACTGGGGATCAAACTCGGGTCCTTCTGCTTGCAAGGCAGGAAGCGGAACCACTGAGCTAAATCCCCAGCCCTCATGTTCCTCTCTTTAAATAATTTCCCTTCAAAAGTCATTTATCCTTTTGTTTGCTAGGATAGTGTATCTATAAATACTTTTACCAGTACTTACCTATGACTGTTCAAGCAGTTCCCGTTTTACTCACCCTATTCCGACTTTAGAATGCTTTTCTCTTATGCCTATTTTTCAAATTATTCAGAATTTTAATTGGCCAGAAACCATCCCTGTCCTTTTTATAATTTAATTTGAAGGCTCACTTGGTGGAGGTGGAAAACAGCATCTACCCTCTCATATCTCTCCCTGTTTCAAGACAGATTATTTACTTTTTCAGATCCTACTGACGATGAATTTCTTCCCTAGATAGACCTTGAGTGGCCTGGGGATCCCAACTACATAAATGGTGTGTCTTGATACTTTTGTGATATGTCTCCTGCATATCTGCAGACCTGCTCTCTCCCTTCCTTATCTGAAACCTACTTTGAGCTTGGCCAGTGAAGATCTATGCTGTCTCAATGGGGCAGATGGAAAGATTTCAGCCTCCATTTGCAGCATGGCTTTGCTGTGAGTTTCATGTGAGAAGCTTTCCTACTTTCTTGCCACAGGGGAAATTGTTGGAAAACTTCCATTCCAGAAGAGTGCTGAGCTTCCAGCCCAAACTGGTGATGTTTTTCTTCCTTTTTAACTGCTCACTTCTGTTACATTTTGTTATGAGTCCTGGGAGAATTTCATTGAAATATTTGAGCCATATTTTCTGTCTGTTTAAAGATGTGATGTGAATGTTTCCGAAGGGGTCCACCATTTTGTAGACATCCACTTCATCTCTTGGGATGTTTAAAGAGGAAGGACGGGAGAGTGAGTGACTTACTTTTAAGATTAGAAATACTGCTCTGATAGAATTGATGAGTCTAGCTAAAAAATGTGGGCCAACAATTTTGGAATTAACTCCATTACTTACAGATTCTTTTATTGAACTTTTCTTCATATTGATGGTATTCTATTTTTGGTGTAAAATTAATTGTGCTCATTCATTTTATTCTGGTGATTGTTATTTTCCCAAGGTATGATATTCATTTCATTAAAAAAAATGTCTTTGCTATTTCTTTTCTTTTTATTTTCTGATTTATCATATTTTTTCTTCATCATATAAAGGTGTAGATTTTCTTTCTTTTTTTGAGACAGGGTCTCACTAAGTATCTTGGGTTGGCCTTGAACTCACTATGTGGCCCAGGCTGGCCTTGAATTTGTGTTGATCCTTAGGCCTCAGCCTCCCAAGTGCTGGGATTACAGGCCTGTGCTATCATAGCTGGCTAGGTGTAAATAGTTTATATGAGGTTTGGTCATCTATTAAACCCACAGATTCAAAGTGAGGTGTTGTTTTTATGCAATTTTCTGCCCATAAGGGTGGGGAAAATCAGATACAGAATTGTTCAGCTGGGATTTCATCCTGCTTTTGCAGAAAGGTAAGGGTCCCACTCTGTCTCAGGAGATATTACTAAATACCAAGAAATTGCCTTTTTTGAAGGATGCATCTTACACTCTGAAAAGGGGGAGGAAAGTATTCTGGACTTCTATTAATTACTCAAATTCACTCTATTGCCCTGAGCATGTGAATCTGATCATTCTTTCCCCCTTCTGTAAATTTCTTCAGTAGTTTAAATTCAATTTCTCATTTCTAAGTGTTTTCTTTGAATATTCCCAGACTACCTATCTGTGCTCTGTCTGATTCTCCTTAAATCTTGATGGTTTCAGGAAGTTGATATTCATTTTATCTTTATTCTTAATGTTTTTCTGAAGTTACTGGGGGCAATTAGTACTATCCATTTCTTCTCTTCTATCTAAAGAATTTACATATAAACCTTTTCTGTTTGACTGCTAGTTAATGTTTTTGCTGATGTGTTAAGCATATTTTTCTTAAATATTTAAAGAAGATTTTCTATTCAATTTTATTCCAAAATTTTCACCCAGTAGCTGTTATGCTTTAAATCAGGAAGGTAATCTAAGAGCCTCATGCACTCAGAAGTGGGGCTTTTGGAAGGTGATTGAATTACTGGGCCAATACAGCACACTTGAACTGTCCCTGCTCAGTGTGGTCACGGTGGCTGACCCGGAAGAGCTCATCTCCCTCCCTAGGGTCTCCCTTTTCTTCTTCTTCCTGTCTGCCATGATGTGAGCAGTGTTCCTCCTCCCAGGACCTTCTACCACACCCTTCCTTCCTTGGCCCTGCAGACCACAGCTAAAAATGGGAGCCAAAATAATCTTCTCATTTATCTTCATTTGGCAGCAGATATTTTGTCTAAGCAAAAAGAAAAGCATTAAGATAGTAGTCTAATATTTTTAAATGCTCATTTACATATTAATCTCCACATTGCTAAATAATATGCTCATTTACTAATTATTTTAACTCCGCATTCTTTACTGATAATGTAACATGAAAAATATTAATTTAAAACATTTTAGAGAAAATTAATAGTCATCTTCATCTGAGAATGAGAAGTACTGAATGAGAATTAATATTCATTTTCCAAGCTCAACTACATGTGCTTCCCTCCATCCTTTCTATATACATATTTCAAACTTTTGTTATATTTTATTAGCGTAATTATGTGAATAGTATTCATGGCAGAGACATGGAATACTATGATCAATTTTCCTTTCTTTACATTTATTCTGCAGTTTTATTTTCCTTTATTTCATTTTATACATAATTTTAGAGACCTTAGCCCCAAATGAATAAATTTCTCTCCTAACTTTAAAATCCACTGAGCAATCAGCCAATTTCTGTTTTAGTTTCTTTTTCCTGAATTCTAGGACTTCCTAGAACTATGATGGTTTCTTGAGAAATAATGCATTGGATACAATATTTTTATACCCTATAAATTAGAAAATATATGTGTTTGGCTTGGTCATTTAATGGGATTTAGTTCTGATTGATTTACTAGCTAGAAACATGGTCTTTTCCCCAAGAACTGTTTGGACCTGGCTCTAAGAACTTACACTGTTGAGTTTCTTCAAACTTTGATGGAAGCCTTCTTGTTTGTTTGAGTTTGGTTGAGGTTTTAGTCTCTCTGCTAATTTTTACAATTTATTCTTCCAATTGTTGTGCAGTTAGAAAGTGATGCATAGTTTGGATGGAGCTGTCCCTGAAGCAGATGCTAAGACAGGATTTAAATGCAAACAATTTGGATGACTGTTTCAGAAAACACAGATTGTCGGTTGAGCAAGGGATACAGGGGAAGGGAAGGAGCCAACAAAAGGTTTATCATTAGTCTAGTTATCGCTGGGGCTGGCTGGAAATAAAGCACACTGGGGAGTCACTCAGCATTGTCCTAAGCAAAGAATGAAGTCTATGTATTTGCTCACCAGTCAGTTGAGAAGTGCTGCTCGCGGGGAAACTGACACTTACAGAATAAGTACCTAGCTTTTATTGATAATGACAGAAGCCCTCACACATATTTGTGTAAATCCTTCCCATTTGAAAGTGAATGCTCAGGAAGTGGGAACAGTGTGCAAATGGGATCCACTACAGTGTCCCTTTATGGAGTTCATTTTCATCAAGTGTGCTGAACAGTGGTGTGACTCTACAACTTACGTTTTAGTATTAATGGGGTTTTCTTTGATATGTAAAAGATAAAATTTTTCATTCTCTCTTTCAAAGAACACAGATATAATTTAGAGAAGTCCTGGAACATCTTTTTCTTTCTTAGTTCATCCATTATGTCTGGTTTGAAGCCTTTGACCAACATAATATAAAAAAATTGTCTCCACTATGTCAGTCTGGAAAGTTTCTAACTTTATGCTCTTTGGTTTGCATATATGATCTACTTAAATTTAATTGTAGTTGAATTTTAGTATAAAATTAAATTGTAAAATATTATGTATAATTTACATACAATTTTTGTATTTGGTTATGTTTGGTAGAAGTGAGGTTTTATGTATTTTTTACAGATATATTATAGTTCTATCATCCACTTGAAGATTCCTTTCCTCATTGAATTCACTTGGAACCTTTGAAGAATATCAGTCAACCGTATGTGTGGGAATCTATATTTGGACTATTCTGTTCTATTTATTTACATATATATATATATATATATCTCCATACGCAAAAATCACATTGGCTTGCTTTTCGTAGCTTTTCAGTACATTTTAAAATCAGATATTGTAAGTTCTCCAAATTTGCATATTTACAGAAATATCTAGCCATTGTTCCCCTTGCTTTTCTATAAAAAATGTTTAATCATATTACCAAATTTTATAGAATTCGTTAATCATTTAAATTGAGTTCTGTTGTATCTATGGATTGATTTATTGAAAATTGCCAGGATAACAATATTACATCTTTGAATGTGTGAACACAGTGTACTTTTTTAGTTAATTAAACCTCCTTAAGTTCTCTTGATGATTCCTTGCATCCTTCAGTGCATTAAAAAGAAGAAAACAGATGAATTTTGAAAATCAGTCATGCTTATTAATGGGTTTCATTTTGTCAGATTCATATATATGCATATTTTTATCATCTTCAAAATACCTAACATTTTAAAGGTATACTCCTTGATAAAGAGTACATTATATGGCATATAATATACTAGTTAAATGCAACTATTATCTCCTAAAACAGAAATCCATTAAATAAAAATGTAGTTTTAAACTATAATAAATAATGGGT
Organism: Heterocephalus glaber; assembly: GCF_053883595.1. Classification (NCBI taxonomy): domain Eukaryota; kingdom Metazoa; phylum Chordata; class Mammalia; order Rodentia; family Bathyergidae; genus Heterocephalus; species Heterocephalus glaber. Next base: position 3,004,685 of record NW_028258465.1, read on the forward strand.
TTATATGAATCATAGTATATTTTGTTCAACTTATATCAAAGTTTCATAATTGCAGAACAATTTTGAGTAAAATGGTGCACTTTTTTGTCTCCCCCATGTCATGTTTTACAGTTTTTTCCCTCCCCTATCTCCCAAATTTAGTTTCTTGAAGCATTTATTTTGAGCTTTAAGATTTTTTATTTTGAATTGCTTATCACTAGTACAAACATAACTACTTTTTATACATTCATCTTGCTTCCTGCTGGATTGAGAAATGTCCTTTTAGATAGCCCAGTAGCTTTTTCCTGACTCCTTAGATATTGCTTCTTTCAAAACAGTATGCATTTTCTTTCCTTTTTTTGGTAATATTGAACTGGCTAGGATGTCTAGCACAATATTGAAAAGGAGACATAAGACTAAACTTCTTTGCAGAATAGGTAGAAAGGATTCTTGAAAATAATCTGTACTCTGCTACCATTGAGTATAGTACTTGGACTTGTAGTATACATGTTTTGATGCCATGTCACTCCTAATTGTTATCCACCTGCATTAGTAGCTGAGAAAATGTTCGTGTTTGAGTTGCTATTGTCAAGTTTTAAATGTTTTCTTCTAATTACATCCATTATAAAATTATATCTATCTGGTATATAGTTTATCTTGAAAACTATTTTATGTTAAATAACAACGTCCCTTTGACTTACGCCTAATTTTTGCATGTTACACATTTTACTCTTCCATTTAATTTGATTATTTAAAAATAATCTGGTCTAACACTGTTCCTTTAAAGATACATTGATTTGAATCTACAGTTTCGTTTTGTTCCATTGATTGCCTCCGTTTTTTCTTTTTTCTTTTAATCTGTGTTTTGTAGTACACAAATATTTTTTAAGTTCTTGTTTAATGTTTCTATTATTTCTTTTTAGATCTACCTCTCCTTTTTAAATTTTAACCTGGATTGTATGTAATATACTATCTTGGATTTCCACTATACATCTCTAGCTATTATTGAAATGTTTCACATAAAATGTAAAAAATCTTTCCTCAGCATACAGCCATAGTCCCCAAACTCTTACTTGTACTTGTTACATGTATTACATTTACAACCATTATAAGCATTGCAATGTCCCATGTACTGCCTTAACCACTATATGGCTTATACAGAATTTAAGAAAGAAAAAGGAAAGGGAGAAGAGAGTTTGTTATTTACCCAGCATTTCATTGCTCTAATATTCTTCAGTCTCTTCTAGGAAATTCCATCTGTTATCTACTTTTGGCCTAATTATGTTCCTTTATATTTACATAATGCTCATCTTTTGATTAATATTATTAATACTTTTATTTTAAAATGTGTTTATTTTATCTTCACTTTAATACTTTTATTTATTAATTAAAAGTATACTAATACATATTTTTTGTATATCCTTTTATTGGTACATTTTAAGTGTACAACATAATGACATTCATCACTGGAGATTTGCACCTTTACATACTCTCTTGGTTCTTATTTTTCCCCCTTCTCCTGCCCTCCCTTCAACCAGTCCATCCCTCCCTATTTACAAAGACTTTGTTTCCATTTCTTCATTTTCTCATATTAATTCCATTCCCCTCTTTCCTTTACCCTACCCCTCCTCCTTACCCCTCCTCTTTGCTTCTTTTCTTCATATTTCACATTATATACTAATATTTTTAAAATTATAACAATATAAGCTAAACATGAAAACAGATTAAATAGAAAATGATGCAAATGGATGCACTAGTCTAGCACTGACTCAACAAAACATGCTGAAATCATGCTAATTTGACACTATTCAACTTTGCAGGAAACAAGCACTGTGGTGATCATATAATGATGTGAATGGCTGTTCTCTAACAAGGACTAACCATTCTTCATACATATTTCACTAAACAAAGCACCTAGCTACAAAAGGCAAAAAACAGGAAACTGAAGGGAACAATCAGTGATCTGCAAATATTAAATAAATTTCATAACACCACCTTCAGTCATTGACAGCTAAAGAAAGTAGAAAACTTTGCAATGGAACAGCTAAAATGAGCAGCATCATGCTGCAAACATTAAACCCTAGGTAAAAACTGCAGACCACACAGTCCATTTAGAGTTCTGAGAAATAGTCACACTGTCTTAGTTACTTTACTCATTGCTGGGACAAAATATCTGATCCCCACAAGTTTCAGGAGGAAAGGCTTATTTTAGCTCACACTGTGTAGAGGTTTCAGTTCATAGTTGGCTGTCTCCAAGGTAGGGCAGCATGGCAGAGAGGTTCTGCAGAGGAGAAATTGTTCATGGCAGAGCAGGCAGGAAGCAGCAAACAGCAAGTCTGCCTTCCCTCTTTCCCTTTGCATTCATCAGGCTACAACCCTATTGGCTGGTGCCACCCACGCCCAGGGTAGGGCTTCCATTACTCATATGCAGAACTATGCTAAACAAATTTAGTTGTTACATCCACTCTAGCCCAGCATCACACAATGGTGATCCAGCCACCTCCCAAAAGCCCCACCTATGAGTGCAGGAGGCTTTGGGGGAACAACTAGATATGATCCATGACACACAGACAACCATGTTCATACCAACAATAAAGACCTTAAAATAGGCAAAGAAATGGAAATCCTGCAAAGTGATCTCTCACACCACATTGGAGTAAAACTAGGAGCAGACAGCAGAAACATACGTAGAATACTTTTTTCTTCTCTCTTTTTCCCTATTATATTTTTTATTTTGTACTTTACTTATACATTTAGTTTTTCACATAAGAGAAACAATGTGGTATTTAAGCATGTGAGTCTGATTTTGTGTCATTTAACATTATGGTCTCAAGGTGCATCCATTTTCCTACAAATGAGTCAAGTTTATCCTTCTTTACAGCATAGTAATACTCCATTGTGCTTAAATATTATATTTTCTTTATCCACTCATCTGCTGATATACATATGAATTGTGTTCATATAAACATGAGTATGCATGCATCCCTATGGTATGATGTTTTTAACTCTTTTGGGAAGATACCTAGAAGGGAAATAGCTGGATCAAATGGAATTTCTATTTTTAGATTTTTGAGGAATCTAAACACTGATCTCCACCTAGGTCATATCAGTCTACATTCCCATCAATAATGAGGAAGGATCACTGTCTCCCCAGAGCCTCACCAGCACTTGTTATTCGTTGACTTCTTAATGGTAGCCATTCTTTTATTATTTCTTTTGCAACCAGGGTTTTGTTCATAAAGTCTTTGCTTACAACTATATCTTTGATAGTTTTGCCTTTTATCTTCAAGGATAGTTTTTCTGTTCTAATGTTTGGATCTTTGATCCATCTTTATTTTAGGTTAGTGCATGATGAGAGATATAGATCTAGATACAACTTTTGGCATGTGGAAAGCCAATTTTCCCACCACCATTTGTTAAAGAGGGTATCTTTTCATCAGTGAAGGGATTTGGCCCATTTTGCCAAAATCAGCGTAGATGAATGTGCCTAGAGTTGCTTCCATACCTTCTTTTCTGTTCCATTGATCCACAAGTCTGCTTCTTTGATGGCTTTTTCCAATACCAGATATCACAATACCTTCATAGTACAACTTGTAGACCTAGATGGTGCTGCCCCCCTAGTTGCCCTATTTCCCAGAACTCCTCTTGCTATTCGAGGTATCTTCTGGCTCCCCGTGAATCTAGCATTGTTTATCTTCATTATTTTATCTCCATTCTTAAAACACATATTTACTGGAAGATAGAATTCACTGGAATATAGAATTCTAGGTTGACAGAATTTATTCCATTGCCTTAAAGATTTTCTGTCTCTCTCCTGGTCCCCAGTTTTTTGGTGAGAAGTCAGACATCAATTTAATCAATACCCTCCAAAACATAGTATTTCATTTTTGTCTTTCTGCTTTCAATAATTTTTTTAAAATTTTGGCTATTTATGATTTGGCTAAGGTATGTTTCAGCATGAAATTCTTTGAATTTATTCTATTTGGTAATATTGAGTACTATGCATATGTAATTTTTCCTCTTTCATCAAATGTTTGCAATTATTTCTTCCAATAATTTTCTATTCCATGATTTCTCCTTTCTTTCTGCAATCTCGATTACAATATGTTTTAACATTTTATGCTCTTTCCTGAATGCTATTATTTTCTCTGATAACTGTTCTTTCGGTTTCAGTCATTTGTCATTAGGAGAATGTGAGCTCTAACTTCTACTGTTTAATAGGTGGATCTGAGTTCCCAGTTAAATGGTTTAGGTGTGACGTGCTGCTGTGCATCAGGTGTGCACACAGATGACTGGGGTGCTAAGGAGAGGACAGGATGAGGATTTCATGCATGGTTCTCACCCTTTCAACAGCTTCAGTTTTCTGTCTCAGAAAGCCTTACATCATGCAGTTTTACCACCAAAATCTAAGGTTTCTCTGTACGTGCTATTCCTGTTTAATGATAAAAGAAAAGAGAACAGGAAATTACTTTATAGGTACTTCCTTTTCCAGGTATTTATCCCAAGTCATTTTCCTTCTTTTCAACTCTACCACATTAAGGAGTTGGTTTTCATATTACATCCAGATAATACATTTGTCTGATTTAGTGGGATATTATATGTTTCCTGAGAAGCAAAATTAATAACCAACATTCAAATAATGCAGGTTACTATAAAGCAGGGCTGAATATAATTAAATAAGAAGGTTTCTGTTTGTTGGTAGATTCTGCAAAAGTCCGTCAATATTTTTTGTAAAGAGAACATTAATGGAAAGTTAAATTATTTGGAAGAAAAATTTCATTCTAATCATGTAGACTCAAAAATGTCTCTGAGATGAAGAAACCACAGTGAGCATGAAGACCTAAGGAAATATACACTTCCTTCAATCTTCAAATTATATTTAGGAAACTCTTTTGTTTAAAAATTTCTGCTTATTTTTTGACAACAAAACATTTTCGGTAAAATTCATCCAATAATCAGTGTAAGGAGAAAATATCATAACTTATTTAATTCTTGAGGTATGGAAATTGTTTTTTAAAATCATATTCTTTTTTAAACAAATGAGCTTTTGCAATTAATATTGGGAAAAGAAGCAAAATCATATCTTTCTTCATGATGCTATACCTTTTTAAATTATCATTAATTCTGTTTCCCAAGTACTCAGATATTTCTCTTTGTGTTTTTAAAGTGCAAAGCTAAACCCAAACATGAACCAAAAAGTATAGTAAATAAAAAGGTAAAGGAACAATAATGTAATGACTTTTCTTAGGGTCTATTATATTTAGTTTGAAAAAATGTCAGAATAGGGAAGAAATTAGGGAAGAATATTAAGCATATATTAATTTTTACTGAAAAATTAACACCTGACATTGCTGGTGAGAATGTGAACTAGTATAGCAACAATGGAAATTCTTCAAAAAACTTAAAATATGAATTCCATTTGACCCATCTATTCCTTTTCTCTATATCTTCCTGAGTTAAAGTCATGATATTAAAGTGATACATGCACACTCATGCTTATAGAAGCTTAATCCATGATAGCTGAATTATAGAAGTGGACTATGTGTTCATCAACAGAGGAAAGATAAAGAAATCATGGCATATTCTGTAAAGAACAGGGTGCTAGACCATAAAGAAGGGTAAATTTGAGTCATTTGTAGGAAAATGGATGACTTTTGAGACCATGATGCTTAGAGAAAAAAAGCAGATGCACAGGTTAACTATATCACATTTTCCTCTTCTAAGAGAAACCCAAAATACTGTGTAAATAAATTAAAAAGCAAAATAAAAGATAGTAGGAAACAGACACCATAGAAATGTCTGGGAAGGGCGAGAGCAGAAAGCTGGTTGGGGGCAGAGAAAAAGGAAGTAAAAATGATCGAGACGCGACATGTGTATTACCGGCCTCCAAGATGAATGTAATTGTTATGTACTGCAACTATATACCAACAACAAAAATGATAAAATATGTACATGGGTAGCTTATATAAAAATTAATATAAAATCCATAAAATATTTTAAAAATTCAACTCTTAATTAACCAATTTCAAAATTCAAACAATTTAGAACATGAAAACTCGTTGTTTAGGAAGATTTGTAGACAGTTACCCCAAACTGCTACAGTATTTCATAAAATCTTTCACTGCCTAACAGGCAACTTCTTCTCCACTTTTGTATTCTATGTGTATAGTTCCATACACACTTATGAAAACTGTGCAGTACATTTTTGATTCAAATAATAATAAATGCCAAAATAATTGATAGAGAAGAATAACATGTGATAGCACTTTCCTACAAAGAACAATGGGACTATCCCATCCATACAGGAAGTGATTGAGAAATACAGTGAATTTTTGAAGTGTAAGAAATTATTTCAGTAAAAGACACAATTGACATTAATGACACTCAAAATATTCTCCTCGTCTTTAACACACTGGTTCCGTTGTTCTTGTCATTTTCTGAGGCTGTTCTGGAAGTCTTCCTTCATGATGTCTTTGCAATGTGTGATTAAAAATACGTTGAACTCTGCTGCAGAGTGCTGTCCACTAGACAGGAAGGCTCAGGTGAGCATCCTCCACCGGGTCTGTTCCCTGTGACTGCTGGCTCATCTCCAAAGTCAAAATGATCATGACAGGTACAAGTTTTGAATCATTTCATGGCGTTAAAGCAGCCTTGACAGAGCTAGTAAAGACAGGAAAAAACTGAAAGAGAATCAAATTTGATAAAGTAGCTGAGGGGGTTAACAATAATGGGATTATATTTCCTAGTCAAGACATTTTAAAAATTGACACTAGAGAAGAGGAGAAATTTAACAACCATAAAGATGAGCCTTAAGAACAATAATCAACTGACAAATAGAATAAAATGTGTAATCTTGAAATCCTCTTTGAATTAGATATTAACACTGTAAAAAAGTTAGATCTTTGACTACAGAATCTATTAGAAGAGCAACCTGTGTCCTAAAACAGTCAGATGAAGGAAAATGAGAGAAATAAGAGCTGAAAATAATGAAACAGAAGTGACAAAATTAAAGGTAGCTGATGAGGGGGGAGGGAGGGAGGATGAGAGAGACAGAGAGACAGAATAATATTGTCAACAAGAACAAAAACGGCCACCAAAGGAAATAGAGACACAAAGATAAGTAGAAATAAATAAGTTATTAAATATGACTCCATGAAGATAATCAGTTTTAATTCCAAACACTGCCTCTTAAATTACATTGACTGTACGAGGGTCAAGTCCTTCCTTTTGGTGTAGATTGAGTCCTACAGTCCATAATATCATTGTTGTGACTGCATGAACAATGATTTAGTCATATTGATGCCAACCAACATATCAATAATGACATGCTCATTAGTAAATCTTCATTAAGCATTAGATGATGAAATAAAGGAATACATTAATGCCATTATGTTGAACTTCAGTTCTTGAAGGAAAATCAAATGTATGTATATCCTGTACTTCTAAAAATACAAAGTTAAAACTTGATATAAACATTTAGGCTAGAAAAATAGATTTAGAATTTATTAATACAGTGAAAAAATCTTATGAGTGAATTGCAATGTCTCCTTTTTGACAGTGTTACTATTCTTTCTATGCACAATATCAAAATACTTTGCATAAAGTATTTTTGCATAAAGGTTATCTGCATAGTCAAATCATAATTTGCAAAATTAGCCATAATATTAAGTATTTATAATATTGCTGTCAAGTCTAGTACTTTTACTCAGCACAAAACTATCAAGGGCAACATTGGTTATGGGAAACACTACATTTCTTTTCACAGTTGTGTTTGTATCTATGAGAAAGGTTTTATGCAAATCTTCTTAAAAGAAAACATTTCCATTGTTTCAGCTTCCCTCTCTGCAGCCCACACCTCTGTATTCAAATGGAACCTGGAGAGATATGTCCTATAATAACATCACAAAAAATTATTATCGAAACAGCTTATCTCTGTGAATGAACATGCAGCTGCTGAGCCTGACAGCAAAAGAAACCTTGTAAAATGCACCTGTAGACAAGAAATATGATAATTCAAGACAAGATGGAAATGAATGATAAAGGACATACCTCTGTCTACCAAGAGATTGTATAGAAAAAAATGGGGAAGGAAAGGACATGGTCTTATCTGAAAAACAGGCAATATTTCTGTCGTAGACAATGTGAATTACTATTAGTCAACTATCAGAAGGTAAATTCATTTTATTATGTTATAAAGAACCAGGAGGGAACTCGATAATCCATAATATAGGTGTATAATAATATAATAGTATGTGATAATGATCTATAATTACCACAGTTATATTTTCCATTCTTAATCTACAGTTTAGTCAGCATTTTTATATTACAAGTCATATAAAACAGTTTCGTAGTATGTACACTTTCTAATGCTTATCATTAAGTGATCCAAATATAGTCACATTCTTTGGGAAAACCTATTTGTTACATGAAAGCCAAATTGAACATGTCAGAATGTTTTACTTAGCATTCAATTTATAAAATGTGGTACCTCTTCTGTATTTATATCTTCTTTTATTTAATAATTCCTGTGTTACCAAGCATAGGTATATATCCTTCTTTAAGTCCAGGGAAATTTATGGCATAAAAAATAAAGACTTTGGTTAATTTTTCACAAGTGCTAAGATATAAAGCAAATATGAACACTAATTTAGTACATGTAAGAGAATTAAAATGTTCCCCATAATTTATTTTACTACAAAAACAAGCATCCTAATTTTGGGAGATGAAAGTAAAGAACTGAGGAAGTCAGAAAAAGAAATGAAGCCTGTAAAGAAGGGAAGGAGGAAAGGAAGGAAAGAGGAATGGGAAAGGGGGGACAGAGGGAGGGAAGAAAAGTGTGAGAGAGATGAAAGGAAGGGGGGAGGGAAGGGAGGAAAGGAGAGAGAGGGAGAGGGAGAGAGAGAGAGAGAGAGAGAGAGAGGAGAGGGAGAGGGAAAGGAAGAGAGAGAGAAAATAAAGAGATCCATGAAATAGATTAAATTGAAAACACAGACCAGAATGAAAGATAAGACTCCAATAACACTGAATAGACGCAAAGAATTGAATCTGTTATAAATGATTTATTCTCCGGGATCATGAGGTTAAAAAGGCAAAAGCTGTAATGCTCACTCATGCGAGAATGTCAAGTCACTGGCCCAGATAAAGAATTTGACAGTAATAAGATTTTAAAAGTGGATATTTTCTGGTAGCATTTTCCACCATAATAAATAGAGGTCATAAAGCTTTGGTCTAAACATATTCAGTGGGGAGTAATACTGCAAACTGATCATTCATCTGAACTTTGAGAATGTACTTACAGGCCGATTTAATAAGTGGGTAATGGCATGAAGACTATTTGTGAGTCTCAGGAAAATATATGTCTCTTCTAGGATTGTTTAAAACTTTTACTATAATTCTTTTTCTAGTGTATAATTTTTTATTTCAAATTTGGGCAGTGCTGTTCCTCTTTTAGAGTTAAAACTCCATAATTACAACTAATTACAATAACAGAAACAGTGCCCTCATGAATAATAGTAACAATTGTAGGATAATCATTCCCATCCAAAATCTCTAGTTTCTGTAAATCCAGAAAGATAAGCCATATAAATAATGGAAATATGGATTTTTAGGAAATATTTTGAATTTGAATGACTCGTTTAATTTTCCATTTGAATGACTCATTTAAAAAACTGGTTCATCTGTCTAACTTTACAGATAGTGGCTGTCTATAATTGACAAATAATCCTACTCAATGTAAAAACATAAATTTAAAAGACAAATCAAGTTTGTTTCAATGGCTGTGGTTTAAAGCTTCATTATAATTATTTGTATCTATATGGAATATATACTGCAAATATCTGACATGTATAGAATATAGAACCAAAATTAAAATTTCTCTTTGAGTTCTAATATTATTGAGAAAAAATGTAGAATAGTGTATAAATAATAAACTAGGCATATATTTATAATTCCAACATGTTCTCCACTTAGTTTCCTCCCCAGCACTTTGACAAGCTTTGTACCTGTCCTACATATTAATGAACAGTTGTCCAATAAATTAACATAAAACACTTTTGAAGAAATCGCATAAAAATATTAAATGCTCCCAAAGCACTTTTTGGCAATGATTCAACAATGAACTTATTATTTCATTTTTAAGTATACTGACAGGCAAGAAAAATACATTTTCTAAAGTTTATATATGTGTATGAGTATTGTTGTGCTTGTGTTTGAATATGACATTGGAGAGAGTTTGTAGTTTATAAGAAGAAAATAATTTTCCCACTACAATATCCAAAAATAAATTATATTCAAATTTGAACACATATTCTATATTTAAGAAATTTTCCATATATACAATCTCCTTTGTAAAAAATCATAAATCATCAACATTTACCATTTTAAAGACTCCATAATATTATCATTTCATTATCTAATTTAATCCTCTCTTTCAGTAAATTATAGAGGTTATGTACTCTTTTTTTCCCATTATAATTCAACCTTGGGCAACTTGAAGTTTATGGTAAATAGCATGGATATGTTTTACAGTAATACCTTTCCAACTTCAAGAGGTAATTTCATAATGACCCTGTTGATAACTATTAGCATTCCATCTTTTAATTGTTGACAATGAGATAAGAGAAATATTACATTACACTTATTTTAATTGGCATTTCTGCAGTTACTAAATGAGATAGACTTTTCTTCCATACTTATTAAAAATTTAATTTATAGAGAACTGTATGAATTCTTTAATTGTTTTCTAGTGAGTTCTTTTGTTTTTACTTTGATTTCATAGTTCAAATATAATGATTATTTCATAAATCAAATAGATGACTAAAATTGTTTAGTATGTTTTCAATGTATCATCTACCCAAAAATTTGAGTTAGTTTACATTTCTTCATATAAAGTATTACGATTTACGCACATTTCAACTGAGCCTTAATGAAATATACGAATATTTTGCAACCACTGACTGTTCAGAAAGACCACCTTCCCCTGCTCCATCTGTTACCTAATTTCTCACCTTCTGTTCTCTGCTTCCAGGGCCGCTGGCTTTTCTGGACGTCTCTGTCCTCGGTCTCCGACCACGCACACTGAGGCAGGCACAGATGTGCTTCCGGATGTTGTCTGAGGATGCAACACTGAGCCGTCAGAGGAGTTCCGGGTGCCTAAGGGGTCTGTCGGGGGAAACTTATTACAGCCGACTAAACTGGGACAAGGACAGGTATCTTCAAATCAGTGTCTGAATATTTATTTCAAGCATTATGAATACAAACAATGCTTTCAAATATTATTTAAACAAACTTTATTAAGATTGACCTTAGAAATGTAGTTAATTTGTTATTTTTGTGACTGGGACCACTTCCCAATACATTTATCATTTGTTAGTATAGAAAGTAGTTATTTATAGTGCCTGTTTTGAAATATACAGTCTTTTTCTGACGTGTGAACAGTTTTAGAAGCTGTAAGATTTTTTTGGATAATTATTGGCTTGTTTTAGAAAGACCACACATAAACCCTCTTACCCAGTGTGATTTTTCAATATGTTGTTTTATTTTGTAATATTTCTAATAAATGGATGTAAATTTCTATAAGGTCAATACACTCAATCATTTTATATTTTTTATATAAACACATGTATTTTCTCAATTATGTGCCATTATAATTATTTGTTCATATCTATGTGTTTGCCTAGAAGTTTCTCACATATACAACTTAATGTATGTAATATCCAAGGTGTGTTCTTTGACACAAAACTTGTATTCTGCAGAAGATCCAAAATAAAAATGGTGGAAAAAGAGGCAATTTTAATGTATATTGACCCATATTCTGATTTTTAGAATTTGTGGAATAGAAAGATGAAAAAAGAAATTGGAATAGAACAGGATTTAATCATTCACGTATGCTTCTTAAATTAGGTTATTAATTTCTCAAATGAACCTAACATTCTCTTATTGTCCTTATTACAAGTGATCAGAAGGAAGCTAAGATGGTCAAGGAATCTCCCAAGGTAAGTAAGTAATACATGGCGATGTTGGAATTTGAGTCCGTGTCCGGCTAACTGGACAGTTCAAGACTTCATTGAAGTAGGCTCCCTGGAACGGGCCTTCCTTCCAACCACTCAGTAGATGGGAAACACCGTCATCATTCAGGATGTCTGTTATCTCAAACTAAATCCTTTCATTTCAGAATACGTCCTCCCAGTACACCACGTAAGGCACACCTACAGAACAAGTTTTGGCTACTGACTTTACTCCCTATTGATTATTAGTGGATTATTAGAAACAGAACCAATGTGTGTATTCAAAGAAAATATTTTTCTATATATTGAATTGAATAGATCAATATTATCTTCTTCCATAAGCCTTGCTGCACTTTAAAATAATTTATATTTGTATTCTTTCCCCTACTCTTTAGAATTTTTCAATAGAAAGTACAATGAATCCACATGGCAGTGGGTCCAAGTTAAATTAAGCATTCACATAGTTTTTGCTCATACATCATAGGTAGGCCTCCCTGGGGGTAACATGGATAAGAAACTCCTTCTGAAGAAACGTATTTGCATTCCCAATAGTAAAGGAGAGACCCTCTTTGCCTGGTACAGCTCAAAGGGACATGCATAGAAAGACTTCTTTCCTGTCCTTGGAGAGCTCTGCCATCCCCTCAGAGTTCCTGCTCAGGGAGGGGGGATGCCTAAGTTTGTCCACACCTCCCATGTTCCATCACCTACACCTAATATCTGGGTTACTCTTTATCCTTATTTTAATTAATAAGCAGTTATGTGAAGAAGTGTTGAATATATGAAAATAATCCTGATTCTTATTAATTTTAACACCCATTGACGATTGCTACCTAAGTCAGTTATTACTATGATTAGAGAATTGTTTTCCTATAAAATAATTCATTTTACATTAGTGAATGAATATCATAATGTAAGAAAGGGCTATTTCTTATTTTTATATGTATGAATTTATTATTACCAATGTAAACTCATAAATTCTTATGGTATTGAATGATATATAAGCTACTGCTATAATTATTGAAATATCCTAAATTTCTACAATAGAGATCCTTTTGGCTTGCTCTTCTTTTATTTATTATTTTCTTTTGTTTGATTTTTTTTTTTTGGCACTACATTATGGAAAATTTGGGTCTCTGACTCAGCCTTAGAAGTAACATTTATTCAAGATGTTCTAAGTTCCTCAGGTGAGCAAGGATATTTGGAAATCGATAAAGAGTAGTAGGTTTGCTCATTGCTACAAATCTGCATTGCTGATAAACCAGTAGAGAGAAACACTGAAAAACTTAGAGATAAAATAAAGTACAAGATATTATGGGATTTTCTTCAAAACGATGTAAGAACAGTATTTGGTAGAGTTAAACAGAATGAAATTGATTATAATCTCCAAAGCTAATTGATGGATTCCTGGAGCTCTTTTTACTATTGAACCTATATCTGCATATGTTTGAAAAATCAAACACAATTTTGAACCAATAACAAAAAATTATACAAATTCAAAAAACAGAAGTTTATCTTTCTAATATTAATAATATTTAATCTGAAAAGCTGTTCAAATGTATAAGCATTTCACATTTCATTGCTGAAAGTGAAAAATACAAGATAGATTTCCACTGTAATTATATGCACTTTCACTTACTGTAATTTAATTTCTTATTTACAGTCTCAAAATTCCTCATAATGAGTCTCCTCTAAACTCAGTAGTATTTAATTATTTGAATTCTCATTTGTACATATCTTAAATCACTGCTTATTTTCTGGATCTTATATAAAACTTTGCTAAACTGTTCACAAAAATTCATATTTTCAGTCTTCTCCATCTGTATTTGGGAACTGCCCTTCCTTACCAAATACTGACTTTTCTTCACTTACAGTTGCTTTTTTAAATGTCTTCTGTGCCTATAACAGCGTCAGTCCCTCCCATCCTACTGGCTCTGTATGAACTCACACCTGCTAAATTTCCCCAGAGTGAAGCCCCTTCTTCAACCAAATGGTCTGATTTGACTTAGCCAGAAAGAAAGAAAGAAAGAAAGAAAGAAAGAAAGAAAGAAAGAAAGAAAGAAAGAAAGAAAGAAAGAAAGAAAGAAAGGGAGAGAGAGAGAGAAAGAATTGCAAGTCTTAGAATGAAAGGAAATAGTTTTGAGATTGCTATTATAACGGTAAGTGCCATTTGACTTTTTTTAAGCAGTAGTATATACTATATGAGGGATTTTATATGTCTAATTTATCTTTCTATAATCTTTATTTTACTAAAAAGTTTTATAAGCAATATATTTAATTTTATTCCCTATAAATGTCATTTAGATCATTCCCAATTTCTACCCACTGTAGAGTAAAAATATCACTGAGAATTTAAAAGTAAAGTAAGTAAAATTAAAACTAATAAATACTAGAGTATTTCCATTGATTTAACTGTAGAGTTATCGGTCAATTCCATTGTTGTCCTCAATGATATGATTACTGCAAATGACCACAATTAGAAAATATATTACTTGTTACACATATTAAACTGTCTTTTCATAAGATGCCACATATAGACCCACAATGAACTCATAAATATTTTATTGGAATAACCATATATTTACTGAAAAGGTTTTCCTTATAAAGTATTATTAAAAGTAAATAAGAAGCAGGGTGTGGCAATGAACTCCTATAATCCCAGGTCTCTGGGTGGCTGAGGCAGGAAGATCCCAAATGAGAGCCCAGCCTGGGTAATTCATTAACTTATCAAGATATTGAATCAAAATTTTAAAAATAAAATAAAAAGGGATGACAATGTAGCTGAGTGCAAAAGATCTAGATTCATTCCCCAGTACTATATACAAAAATGTAACAATATATAAGAAAAGATTATTGGTCTATGGTTGAGGTACATTTCCAAAGAGCAGAAGCCAATTTGCAGTTAGCTGGAATGGGAACAAGTACATATCTTCTTCCTCCCGCACACTACACAAACATTAAATTTGTTGCCTAATTGACAAAAATATAAAAACTACTAGGTGCAAATAAGGATATCTTCTAATTAAATGAGAATTGAAAATAAGTAGTTTACAACTACAGATAATGTTGATTTGGGAGTCTTTTAGAGTTTACAAGATGTGTTAATTTTTATATTCCTGAGGTCTGTATAAGCATATATATGTATATGTATATATATATATGTGTATATATATATATATATCCTTCCCCCCATGGACTGTTGGAAGAGAGGACACTTCTGAGACTTTTTAAAAATATTTTTCCTTGACATCAAAACAAGCCCATGATACAGGGTTATTACACTGCCTTAGTTACTTTGCCAAAGGTGAGACGCAATATCTGACCCCCACAAATTAAAGGAATAAACTTTGGGGAGGCTCACAGTTTGTAGAGGTTTCAGTCTATAGTCACCTGGCTCTGAGCCAGGGTGGTGTGACAGAGGAGAAACAGCTCATGGCATGGCAGCAGTGAGCAGAGAGAGAGACCAAGGGAGGAGGAGGGCAATGGACTTTTTCAGGTGCACCTTTAGTGACCCACTTCCTCCACCCAGCTTCCACTCCCAGCATCATATGTAGCTATAAACTCAACAGTGGGCTAATCCACTAATGAGTATCACCCGCTCTGATCCAGTCACCTCCCAAAAGCCCCACATATGAACACATGAGGCTTTGGGGGACATCTAGATATAAACTACAACACAAAGAAGACTAAAATTTAAAAGATTCAGGAAGTTAACAATGGAATGTAGTTAACTGTTTATGAATTGCAGAAGCCCACTTCTGGTGTTTAAGTAAGATTTCTTATACTATTTAGGTTTTAAATATTTTAAATAAAGTTCTCTGTGTTGCTTTAGGTACAATGTAGAACCTATTCTCATCTGTTCTCATTTTTTTTATAAAAGTTACTTGTTCAGCTCTCTTTTTCATACATCAACACTCTCTTCCCTATTACTTCACACCAGAGTCCAGGCATGTCAGGCTGTGTGTGAGACAGCATCTTGATAATAAGAAAGCCAGCACCCAGCCATGACGAATCTCTAAGCATATGCTTTGGGAAAATAGAACTTGGAGTCTAAGCATCTCCGCACATCTGTATGAAGCACAGTGGAGTTAGTTTCATTTGTTTGTTTCCTTTTCACAGTTTATTAAATGGAAGCTGTGGCACACAATAATGACAGCAAATATTCTAAAGGCTTTCATATGCAAAACATTTTAATTGCTTAAGACTTGGAATAAATCTTGGCTCACTTGCATTAACATTTTTCTTCTTGGGGCTTTAGCTTCATTTTTTTCAGAAAGTTTGTATTACTAGTGCTTTAACAAGTTTCTCATAACTTCTCTTTGTCTTGTTTCCAAGATCAGTTGACAAATAAAATCGCAGGGTCAGACTGAAATTGGATTTCATAATTAGTGCTCATATGATAGAAATATTTTTAGAATTTTTATATAATAACTTATAAACCAGCAAGTTAAGTCATTCCATTTTGGAACATCAGGCTATTGAAATTCTTAGGAAATTGTGATAGTATTGTGAAACCTGAAGAGATGTTAGATTTAATTGATGCAGCATTTCCCCAGAAAAAAAAAAAATCATCATTATAACATCAATCGTTATGAATGCAAATGCTTATATTCATCTTCTTTCAAGGGAGTTGAAATAGAATAACTCTTCTGGCCTCATTTACAATTAGATGAAGCCAAGGGACTTATCTGGCCAATACAAGCTAAGCTGCAATATATGTACAGTGTAAAGGTATATATGAATTTACAATGTATTCAACTTGAATTCCCTTATCGATTAATGATACTGTGTACATGTATATATAATTAACCTAGGAGTATTTGGATATCCTTTTCTATGAAGTCCCATTTCAAATTTTGCTACCCTTTTTTATTGAGTTTTAGAAGATCATTTTGTATATTGGAGACTGAAACTTACCTTTTACTTATTGATGAGTTCATTGCATAAAACGTTTAATAGAGTACAATTTGCCATTTTTCTTTTTTACTATAATTTTATGTTTACTTTTAAAGAAATGTTTTTCTTCTTCAGTCATGAAAACACTGTCATTTTTTCTTCCATGTTTTTGTTTTACACTTCACATATACGTTCATTATGCATCTTGAGCTAATTTCTCTGTATTATATTGGACATAAAAGAGGTTATTTTTTTCTGTTTGGATGCATAAGTTGAGATAGCATCAATTTTCAAAGACCATCTTTCATCCACTAAACCAAGTGACTTCATATGTGTGAAACTTCCTTAGTCTCTTTTTTCTTCTGTTAGTCTATTTTTCTACCCTTGTATGATTGCTTGTTTTGTTGTTTTTCAGGGTAGAGGTCTATGGAGTATGTTTTTGATGTTTTGTGATAATATTGGAATTTCTTACATTTTACATGAATGGTTAGTCTATCCAAGGACAAAGTTTGTTGCAAGTTGATCTTATAAAACCTTACTAAATTCACCTATTAACTCTAATAGTTTATCCATTGTTCTAAACTTTCTACTACATTTATTTTATCAGAAAATGATAAAAGTTGTTTTGCTTACTTTTTGATTCTTGTACTGTTTATTTTTGTTGTTGCTATTTTTTGAGCTAATTGACTTAGTAGGCCAAATAAGACATCATACAATGTTGAACAGAAGTGACAAATAATTATTGTCTCATTTTGGATTTCAGGTAAAGAACATTTAATATTTCACTCTTAAATAATGTTTGCTGTAATTTTTATAAGTATCTGTGTTACTCAGTGCTTAACAAGAGCTTGCAGGTTTGGTCCAAGGCTCCTCAAAAGACTGCACATACTCTGAATCAGATATAATCCAGGACATAGAAATTTACAAGAATGGCCTACACTGGCTTCCCACAGAG
Organism: Heterocephalus glaber; assembly: GCF_053883595.1. Taxonomy (NCBI): domain Eukaryota; kingdom Metazoa; phylum Chordata; class Mammalia; order Rodentia; family Bathyergidae; genus Heterocephalus; species Heterocephalus glaber. The sequence continues at coordinate 3,022,517 of NW_028258465.1, forward strand.
TCAAATGTAGAAGAGTTCAAAGATCTGTCTATGCACTAGAGATCCAAAGGATGCAGACAAAGGTCTGGAGCCCATGACAATGTCCTGTAGGAGTCAGCATCAAGAGGCTGAATGATAGGTGACAAAAGACAGAGGGATCTGCACCAGGAGGTTGAAGGGTCAGTACTAGAATCTAGAGAGCCTGTGGGGAAAGCCAGATGACGCCCAAGGGGAAGGCAAAGACCAGAGCTCCTTCGAAGAGAACAACCAAAGCACTTCTGCTGAGGAAAATCAGCCACAGCATAGCTCTTCAAGGACAATCAGCTGAAATCTTTCCCTCACTTTCTCCTTTATATACATTTCTTCCAACAGTCCTCCTTAAAGTGGGGCTTTCAGGTGCAGAACCATGCTGACTCAGTTCAGCTAGGCCTTCCCCACTCAAGCTGACAGTTAATTAATTCACCACCACAGTATCCATTGTCAGAATAAGAATATAACATCTGAATCTGCTGAGATTCTATTTTTAAAGCATAAATGTCAAATTTTTATCAGCTATTTTGCATCAACTGAGATCATACACATTGATAAAGCTTGAATTTTGAATATTAATTACCTTGAATAACTGGTATAAAGGTCATTTGTTTATTAGCATGTATAATTTTTGCATATCACTGACTTGTTGATGTATTATTTAGTATTTTTATATGTAGAGATGACAGAAAGGCATTTCATATTATTTTTGTATATCAGATGATATCAAGATAATGCTATGCGCATGGAGTCTAAAAAAATGCTCCGATTTCCTAGCAGGAATGGTGGCATGTGTTTGTAATCCCTGCATTTGAGAGGCTGAAACAGGAGAATCAAAATTTTGTGCTCACCCTGGCAAGCTAGTGAGATCCTATCTCAAAATTCAAAACAAAAATGCATAAACAAATAAGTCTGGGCACATAGCTTCCTGAGAAGGTCTTGGGTTCAACACCCAGTCTATGAAATGAGAAAGAGAGGGGGAGAGAGAGAGAGAGAGAGAGAGAGAGAGAGAGAGAGAGAGGGAGAGGGAGAGGTCCTTTTCCTATTATTTGAAGTCTGTAAGTTTGATGCTACTTCTGACATATTTTAAACAATTCACTTGGGAAAGCAATTGGATTGGAGGTTTTTCCTTCTAAGAAGTTTTTAATTACTTTTTAATTTTTAAAAATAGATATAAAACTACATGCTTGTGTGGTTAGCAGTATCCTCTATTCTTTTCTAATATATTTATTTAATGCTATAATTATACTTAATCCTCTTTTATTCCATCCCGGAAGTTTTGATATGTAAAACTTTCAGTTCAAAATACAGAAAAGCCTTGGTTTGTAAGCATAATTCATTCCAGAAACATGCTTGTAATCCAAAGCACTTGAATAGCAAAGTGAATTTCCCCATAAGAAATAATGGAAACTTGGACGATTTGTTCCACACCCAAAAAGATTAATATACAAATTATTACAATACAGCTTTATATAATACAAAATAATAAAAACATAAAAATATAAAGGAAAATAAACAAATTAGCATGCATTTCCTTTGAAAATCTTCGTGGCTGCATTGAGGGAGACAAGAGAGAGGAGGGCTGTTGTTAGGACAACTCTCACTGTCACTAACAATCACTGCTGTCTATTGGCTCAGTGAAATCCTTTTCTTTCTGTGAAGGTTTAACAAGGAACTGATCCAACGCCACTTTCTTTTGCCTCCTGTTAGTGATTTTGCAGAAATGTGACATTGCATTGTCATTAAACATATTCATTGCTTACACTGCAACAGCCTTATTCAGGTGCTGCTTTTCTACAAAATTTGGCAATTTCCCACATTTTACACATCTCCTTAATCCCATTTGAAGTTAGGGATTCCTCTGCCTTTTTCTCTTCCTCCTCCACAGATGAGATCTTCTCCACAAACTTGCTATTGGGAGACAATCATCCATAATCTGAGAGAGAGAAGGAAAGAGAGAGAGAGACAGAGAGAAACCATGGGCTCAGTTGTGACTATGAGACATTTGGCTTCACATACTAATTATATTGCAAGACATCATTCATTTTATCAAGTTAAAATGTATTAGAAATATATGCTGGTCTTGCAGAACACTTGCAGAACAAGTTACTAGAAATCCAAGATTTTACAATGTTTCCAATTTAATTATATTATTTTTACTGAGTAAGGTAGTGTTAACTTTTTATAAACAAGTATTCCTTTGTTACACCTCTTAAATTATATCTACCTAAATTCTGTTGTGGCTAAAACAAAATTTTTCCTATGAATATATTCTCTGAAATGAATTGATTCTCATTTTATAGCACAGAATGTTTTATATCAGCAATTGTTCTTCATGCACTATATAAGAATATATTGTTGTAGATGTTCACCTAATGTTTTTACTAGAACATTTAGAGAAATGTTGCTTACTATGTAGTTCAATTATCTTCCGTATATACCAACTTTTAGCCTGTTTCATCAATTCCAGAAGTCAATTTGTTTAAAACTCTAAATATGACTATAAATTTGTTACTCTGTCTTTACATTAAGTTAACTCTAGATTAAATATTTTGTGTCCACATTATTTGAAGTGTAAATATTTAGATTTTCTTTGTCACATAAAATTGTAACATCTTTCTGTATATTTAGGAATTCTGTATGGCCCTTACTTTGTCTGATATTCTCCAATTGGGATTTTCGTATTAATATCCATTTTGCTTTTTATTTTCATTTATTTGTTTAGATACCTCTAGTTTGTTATCATACAATTAGCAATGTTAGTCTTGTATGTAGCATTCTGTCTGTGGCCATTCCACCCTGAACATTCGAGGTCTCAACCATGAGTGGTATGAGTGGCATCCTTGATTTTGATTTGCGTTTGTGGGGGGTGGGATCCACTTATATCAAATTTAACTCCAAACACCTTCATTTTTATTTATCTTTTTTTTCTTTTTACTAGTCTTCTTGGATTTAAGCACAATGATTCCTTAATAATATTTCACCTCCACTTTTGTTACATATTCATGTTTTTTATCTTTTTGGTGTTGACCCTAGAATCCTAAAATGAATAAGACATATCTTGATTTATTTTCATTTCTAAATAATTCAATACTTCCTGACATTTAAAGCCATGTAATTCTTGGTCTTCTAAGGCATTAGCACTTCATGATATACTTCTCTGTATATACTTCAATCCTCACAGTATGGAATTGCTCCACTTCCAAGAGTCGCTATTCATTTCTGCTGATGTTCATGCGTCCCGCTCCTGGAGTCTTCAGTCTCAACTTCATTACCATACTTCTGTTAGGGCTCTCCACACTTCTGACAATTTTCTTTCTTTCTTTGAAAATATATTTTTAAACTTAATTTTAAGTAATTTTTTAGTGTAGAATTTTAAGTGATATATATATATATATATATATATACACTTAAGTGAATATATTTATATATTTAAAGGCCATATTTTTTCTGTAATATACTAGGCAAGATTTAGTTTGCATTCTTCAGGATTTCGGGGCATGGATCTTTAGTCTTTGGCTTGACATCTTTACTATGGAAAATTGTGGTTCTGTTTCTTCAGGGATTATTTATGCTTCATTCTTGCTCTCTTCAATTGAAAATTAATAGCATTCAACTTAGTTGTTTTCTTTTGTCATTGTTTTTTATTTTTACTGTGTTACACATAACTGTAGTGTTCTCTCATATATATGTACTCTCTGTGGTTCACTGTGGACATTTCTAATTAACTAATTTTCTATAGGTAACTGTTGTTATAACTATAACTGCTATAGTATTATAACTGCTATTATAACTAAACTCTTCTTATAGAACTATGTATAATTCTTTGTTCTTACTTTTTCAGTGTCTGCATTTTTACTGGATCACATCTAATAAATTCCAGTTCTATGACACACTTGTTTATCCTCTCATGTGGTTTAGTGAACTTATTTACTGTATTTATCTTTGAAGTACTTCTCTCAGAGTCTAAAATCTGAATACTCGGTGGCCCTTTTTCTATGGTCCATTTTTTCTTTCATTTTTAAAAATTTTTTGTAGTTGTTTTTCAGAGTGCTAATGATTTTTGTTAAATTGCAGAGATTGTTTCTGGAAAAGTAGAGGAGCTATGACTTACTCTTAGTTTTGAGAAGACTTATTTTCTTCTAGACATCAAAGTTAAGACGTGGCTGTCCTACAGGGTGTGATTTTCCTGTGTGTTTTGATGTCAGGGAAATTTGTGGTAAAAGGTAGGTGATCAGAAAAAAAGAGATCACACCTCTTATCTCCACAGTAGTACCTTGGTAGACTCAGGAAGAATAAAATATTGATCCTGACTCAAGTATTAAATAGTAGATAAAAGGCCGGGGATTTAGCTCAGCGGTTTCACCTCCTGCTGTGCAAGCGCAAGGACTCGAATTCCATCCCCAGTGCCAAATAAATAAATAAATAGTAGATAAAATTTTAATAGTTAAAATGTTTAACTTGTTTGGAAATTGTTTTGACCCGAAAGTACCAATATAACAAAATATTTGATAAATATACCAGAATATCTGCAAGACTCAAGAATGTTTACTGTGTGCAAGCTGAATTTTAAAAAATGAAAGAGAAAACTGATAGGACTTTTAAAATCAAGAAGAGAATGTCCAGATGATATTGAAGTTAATTGGTCTTTAAAATTCCCTCCAAACTTTTGTTCACTTTTTATCTCACAGATTTTTAGACATTATTGTTAAAAATGTATAATTTATAAACATGGCTAGCATTCCAGTAAGTCTTTTTGGTTTTGGGTGTGTGAGTTTAGTGATAAAGCACCTTTGCACTGGGGAGCATAAAACCATAACTGTTAAAAATGGAGGAGATGGGGCTGGGGATTTAGCTCAGTGGTATCACCACAAGTGCAAGGTCCTGAGTTTGATCCCTGGTACCAAAAGAAAAAAAAAAAAAAAAAAACGGGTGGAGATGGTTAAAGTGGAGGATGGAGAGATGGGAGCAGAAAGAAATGTCACATGGACTTACTAATTGGTCTCAAATGCATCCCAGGAAAATAAGGTGAAGTCAAATAACTCTCCATGTTTTAAACTGACTTTTATGTGGCTTGGTTGATGCTTTCTTGGTGCCCAGAGAAAAGGAATGTTTATACTCAAATCTGTGTTTTTTGTAAGTCTTAAATAGTACATAGGTTTTAAAAAGCATTAATTCTAATGAGCAAATGTTATGCAAATGAGCGTAAAGTTTCACTCCAGTGGTTTAAACTGGTTTAATAAACATAAATTTCCCTATTGGAGAAGGTGTTTTAATAAGCTTATCTAAATCTAACAGTTCTGCCACTGTCCAAAATGCCTCTTCTTTCTCAGTGAGGAAATTACTTCATGTCATATTTAAATAGAGAAAGCTGAAATAGTTACAACACTAAATCTTAAGAGAAAACTGTGGAGATCTAAAGTCCCTTTTCTGTACTTCAGCTACAAAACTCAAGGACCTACATTTTCCAACATAAAATTGCTGTGTATTTTGTTTTCTAGTAGGCTTGTCAAATATTTGTAATGATTTATTTGCCTATTTGGACCAATGCATAGACCAATTTTCATTTCTTTCTATAAGTCACAGTTTAAATGTTTATACTTTGTAACGCTCATTATAAAATATTAATAAATATCTGTCCCTTTTTGAAAAGAATGACCTGATTACATAATTTCCAATTTAGAACATTCAATTTATCCATATTTTTAATTATCAGGCATTTGTTAAAAACCTAGATTTAAAAAATTGGACAAATGACACTCTGTAAAGTTTTAACTCAGTTGTAATAGAACCATTATTTTAAATATAGTACTCAGAATTTCTATGCTATTTGTCTATTACATCAGAATTAATATTTCTGCACTATACAGAAACTCTAACTCCTGAAAATGATGCAAACTCACAATTTGTAAAAAAATAAAATGATTTATTAAAGGAGACACAACTTAAATACTGACACTAAAACCTCCCATTACAACTTAATTGTTGATGGGTCGCAAGATATTTCAGAGAACTTTTCTTCATCTTTATTCTGTGAATCTAAATCTCTATCTCAAAACAGTATCTGGATCATTCTGTGTTTCTTGCCTAAAGAAAGTTTGTGTAAGGCCTAAACCCTGAACTTACTAATACAAAGAAAAATGGTATTAAGCACCTACAGGAAGGTGGGAGAGTTGGTGGTGACCTTAAAAGCCATCCTGTGGGTCGGGGATTTAGCTCAGTGGTTCTGGTGCCGGCCTCGCAGGCACAAGGTCCCGAGTTCAATCTCTGGTACAAAAAAAAAAAAAAAAGCCATCCTGGTCCTGGAAGAAGCTGCAGGTCTAAGATGCCCTAAGGCCGACCCAGGAATTCCCTCCTACCTGTTCCCAGGGAGCTTAGCCAGGCAGGTTGCAGCATGTCCCAGACTTCATGAAGACGTCTTTCAAAGAGCCACACAGCTGTTAAATCCCACAAGCCACCTGTCCATGAGGGAGGTCATATTGTCAACTTCTCCTTTTATGCAGTTGTACTTAAGGCACTCTGATTTTTGTGAAAACTCAAAATAAGCATTCAACTGCACAGAGTTGAAACTTGTAAGATTTTTAGTCATTCCACCTAGGAGTGGTATGCAAGAAAAATCCTGTGTACACTTCTCATGTTGAATTTGGCTTACAACAATATTTTTCAAATGTCTAGAGATTCCACAGTGAATAATAAGAAGTTCCTGCTCCAGGCTCTAAGATGGTTCTCTAAGCTACAGGTTTATTTCTATTAAATTCTGCCTTTCAGTGCTACATCTAAAACTGACCATTTTCTGCATACCATTCCTCAATACCTGGAATGGAAGCAAAAAGTCTCATTTTTTATTTATTCCTCACAGTAATTATTGCTCACGTGCTGCTCATCAACTAGACCAAGTTGATTAAAAGCTCATTAATCATGTTGTTAAAATAATCTGAAAGGCCTTGTATGTTATCACCCAAGATAATCTAATTGTATCCTCAAAAATACAAAGTTAACCTCTTTCAAATATTTTTAAAATAGAATACTATACCTGTAACCAGTTGTGTCTGTTTATTTAGTAAGCAGATGACATAAATGAAGCAAACACTTTCAGAAGTCTGGAGTAAGGGATAGGTTGTGGACTGATCCTTGCTCTTTTTCTTTCTCAATCCTTCCTTTCATGCTTTTGTGGAGCCCTCCAGGTCTGAGAAGGGGAGACCTGTGAAAGACAGGGAGAACTGTGTTACACAGGTCAATTTCTTCTTTGGTGTTAGTGTTTATTAAATGAACAAAAGTTCTAGGCTCATCTCATATTCCAGTTACTGATTGTGGAATGTCAAATCACTCCAACATTTAGGAGTTCAATGGACAACACTTTCACTTCCCAGGACAGGGAAAAGGTGAACAACAGAGCCAAAAGATTCTCAATGTGCTGTCCTGGAGGAGTCACTCTGTTCCCTGAGGAGCTGGAGGAGGAAGAGGGTACCTCCTCTCTACTGCACCCACCCAGGACCCCTCAGGAATGGGGTTTTGGGGACAGGTTGAAAATTGTGCAATTCCTGCTCTCTCTCTACACAGCCTCTGACTGGAAACTGCATGGAGAGGGAGCCTGTGTTCCTGGACATGCCATCTGAGTAGAGTCTCCATCTTTAAATAAATTAGATACCTTTTCACCATTATCACTAAAAAATAGGGCAGCAGAGCTCTTCAAGCTGTCCTGATGGAAGCAGATCTCTCAGGAATAATTTTTTGAACATCCTCAAACTTTGGCTTCCAGTGCTGATTCCTGTATTATAATTTTTTCATCATTACTGATCATCTTACCTGTATTAAGATTATAGTGATCAACTTTTAAAGATAAAAAAAATATGAGAGCATGACAGTAATTATTACAAAACAAAGTAAAAATTGGGTGATAGCATTATAAGGAAAAACTTGACAGACAAAAAAAGTAAAAGAGATTTGAAATAAAGTTTTATGTTAACAAATATTTTCAAACTTTCAACAGTTTTGGAAAAGATTTCCATAAAATTATGAAGATAATAGCTCTCAAATATCCTGCAGTGGTTTGCATCTAGATGTCCCCCTAAGCCTCAAGCACTCACAGGTGGGGCTTTTGAAAAGTGGCTGCATCATGGGGGTGTGAATGTGGATTATGGTCATGATAACTGGATTATGCCACTGATTGGATTAGCATAATTCTGGGTGTAGCTGGATGGATGTATTCACTGAAGACAGAAGATCTAAAATGGGTATGAGTGACACCAACCAATAGGCTTGTATGCTGGATGAAATATAAAAGGACAAGAAGGCAGACTTGATGCTCCTTGCCTCCTACCTCCCATGCCATGGACTGTTTCTCCTCTGGGATTTCCCTCTGTCATGTTGCTCTGCCTTGGAAGCAACAGACTGTGGACTAAAACCTCTGCAAACTGTGAGCTAACATAAGACTTTCTTGCTCTGACGCATGGATTTCAGGTGTTTTCTCCCCAGCAATGACAAAGTAACTAAGATATATCCCAAACACAGTATCCTTTATTATTACCATAGAATTTTAACATAGAACATTTTTTACAAGTATTGAACCCATATTGATACATTATTATTTAAAATCCATCCTTTATTTAAGTTTGTTATTTTCACCCAGTGTTCTTTTCCAGTTTTAGGATTTCATCCAGTACACAACATTATCATTTATCATTTTTTAAGTTCTTCATTATTGTTATAATTTCTTCTACTTTATTTGTTGAGGTACCGTTGATAATTTTTTAAAGGATGAAATATTTCATACAATATTCCTCAAATGCTATCTGCCTGGTATTTTTCTTATGAAAACACTGGCCTAAGCAATACTCAAAGGAAAATAAGAGATAGAAGGTACCATACATATCACATAGTACAAGGCATATATATGATCAACCACAGTGAATGATAATGAATGATAAGGCAAAATCATACCAACCAACTCATACATTGTTTTATAATTTTATGCTATGTTATTTAGCATCCTCCCATTTTAAGGACACTTTCCCAAAACCATGCTGTACAATGTTTCAGGTTTAATTCTTCTAAATTAAAATTCTTTCTTCTGAAACTTCATGATATTTCTTGGGCCTACATAAATGAACGTTTTGCTCATATTTATTTCTTTTTACCACTTTATATTTATATCTATGGCATTCACTCTAATATTCCTTAATATGACCTTCATCTGGGGCAGAAAATAGAAGAATCTCTGAGAACAACAATAATATTTAAATAAAATCATTAACAGATAATTATTTTTATTTTCTTAGTGATAAAAAACTTAAGGGATATGTGCACTGTCATTTTCTTGTTGCTGGGGCAAAATACCTGACACCCTCAAGTAAAGGAAGAGATTGATTTTGGCTCATGGCTTCCAAGGGTTCAGCCCATCTCTGGCTGAATGAGACCTCCATGATCCAAACACCTTCTGAAAGCCCAACCTCTGCACATATGAGGCTTTTATGACAAATTTCAGATCTAAATCATAGTGTGCTACCCTTGGGCAAAATGTAATTAGTCCTCCAAGAATGATCAAAGTCACTACAGTTTCAGTATTGCTGAAAACTTCAAGCAAAGTCCCCTGTGAGTCTTAAGGCAATGTCCTGTGAAAACCAAATTAAAAGTTAAAATTTTCCAACACACACCTGCAAAAAACAAACAGTCCCAGTCCAAAAGGAAGGCAAAAGGGAATAGAAAAAAAGTTGGGCCAAAAAGCTGACATCAAAGAAAAGTTCAGAAATACATTTCATGCTAAGTTCTGCTTTAGACAAGAATTCTTACCAATGCTTAACGAATCATCAAAAAGAAAAAAAAAAAACTGAAATGGAGGGAATTTCAAATTAAATCTAGGAGGTTATTAGGACTCAGCACCCCCAAGAAAACAGAAATAGACAAAGCAAAAAAATATAGACTATAGAAGAATATAGATTAATATGCTCAATGAACAGGATGCTAGTATTTTGATGAATCCTCAAGTAAATACTAACAAAGCAAATTCAATTGTTCACTGAAGATTATATATCATGATTAAGTGCAATTCATTCATGGGGTGCAAATAATGTTACAACATGTACTAATCTACAATTTGATATACCACTCAAGAGAATAAAGAAAATACTAAGATCATCTCAATAAATGCAGAGAGAGAGCCCCCCCTCCCAGCACCAAGGAGGTGAGCCACAAGGGCAAGAGAAGCACAACCTCCACCCCCTTGTTGAAATGAGAAGACATGTAAACAAGTCTCAAATCATGAAAAGCAACCCCAAAGGGAAATGAGATGGAACAATCTGATACTCAATAACCTTGACTCCCTGATCTGGCAAGAAAAGAGAATCTGGAAAAAATGAAATCAGAAATAATTTCTCAGATAACAGCAGAGATTGTGTCCATAGTGGAAGACATGATTAATAAATCTAGAGTGGACACAAACAAAAACACAGAGGAGCTGAGGAACATGATGGAATCCCAACATAGGAAGCAAATGGAATCCATGAAACAAATGCAAACAGATTTCCAATAAATTAAAAACTCCATTGAAAGTTTACACAACAGAATTAGCCAATGTGAGGACAGAATTTCACATATAGAAAATAAGATTGCAAATAGTGACCAGGAAAAGAAAAATTTCTTAAAGATAGTAGGGATCATGAGAAATCAATCCAGCAGCTGCTGGACAATGCAAAGAAGAATAACATGAGATTGATCAGAGTCAATGAAGAAACAGGAGAGAGTGCAGATGAAATAAGAAACTGTTCACTGAAGTGATGGCAGAAAACTTCCTAAGCAGGAGAAAAGAACTTGACATAATGCAGATAAGTGAGGCGCACAGGACTCCAACTAGCCTTGATCAAAAAAAGTCTACCCATATGCATATAATTATTAAGATTCCAGAAACCCAACAGAAGAACCAAATTTTACAACCAGTTAGAGAAAAGAAATGAGTCACATACAAAGGAAAGCCCATCAGAATCACAGCAGACTTCTCAACACAAACCCTCAAGGCAAGAAGAGCTTGGAGCAACATATTCCAAGCCCTAAAGGAAAACAGCCTTCAACCCAGATTGATGTACCTTGCAAAACTATCTTCCAAAATTAATGCAGAAATAAGATATTTTCATGACAAAGCGCACCTTAGGAAATTCATGAATACCAAACCAGCCCTCCAAAAATTTTCAGACAATATCTTAGGAAAAGACAATGAGGATCACAACCCCAGGAAGCCCGGCAAAATGAATCCATTGGCACCACAAGAAATTAAATGCAAAGGGGGAGAATCCAACAAAAAGAAAAAGTCATGACAATGATAAGTCAATATGTATCAGTTATAACCATCAATGTTAATGGTCTCAATTCACCAATCAAAAGAAATAGACTGGCAGAATGGGTCAAGAAGCAATACACAACAATATATTGCATACAGGAAACACACTTAATTCAAAAAGAAATTTATAGACTAAAAGTTAAAGGGTGGAAAACAGTACTCCATGTGACAGGAACCCAAAAAAAAGCAGGTGTAGCTATTCCCTCTGCAGATCAAGTGTATTTCAAAACAACACTGGTTAAGAGAGACAAGGAAGGACACTACCTCCTTGTAAAGGGAGCAATCCAAGAGGAAGAGAAGACAATCCTAAATATTTATGCACCGCATACAAATGCCCCCAACTGTACAACACAAATATTAATGGACATGAAAAACCAAATAAGCAATAACATAATTGTAGTGGGGGACCTCAACACTACTCTATCACAAATAGACAGATCACCTAGAAAAAAAATTAACAATGAAATTCTAGAACTGAACCAAACTATTGAATAAATGGACTTAATAGATGTTTACAGAGTGTTCCACCCCACACAATCAGAATTCAAATTCTTTTCAGCTGCACACATGTTCTCCAAAATAGAGCACATACTCGCTCATAGAACATATTTAAGTAAGTTCAAAGGAATTGAAGTTATCCCCTGTATATTATCAGACCATAGTGGGATGAAATTGGAGATCAATAGCAAAAGAAACTGGAAAAATTTCATAAACACATCGAAATTGAACAACACACTTCTGAATAACCAATGGGTCACAGAGGAAATTAAAGAAGAAATCAGACAGTTTCTTCAATTAAATGACAATGACAATACAACATATCAGAATCTATGAGACACAATGGAAGCAATCTTACCGGACAAATTCATTGCAGTGAATACTCATGTTAGGAAAACAGAGTGAGCCCAATTAAACAACCTGATGCTGAACCCCAAGCTTCTAGAAAAAAAACAGAACAACCCCAAAGCTCATACAAAGGAGGAAATTATAAAGATCAGAGCAGAAATCAATTTAATGGAGACTAAGAGAATGATGCAAAAAAATCAATGAAGCCAAGAGTTGGTTGTTCGAAAGAATCAACAAAATTGACAAACCCTTAGCCAACCTTATCAGAAAAAGGAAAGAAAAGGCCCAAATACATGCAATTAGGAATGAAAAGGATGAAATTACAACAGACCCAGCAGAAATTCAGGGGATCATCAATACCTATTTCCAGAACCTATACGCCAATAAGATGGAAAACACAGAAGAAATGGACAGATTCCGAGATACATACGAATTACCAAAGTTGAACAAAGAAGACGTAAAATTACTAAACAACCTCATATCAATCAGTGAAATTGAAAATGTAATTTAAACTTACCAACTAAGAAAAGCCCGGGTCCTGATGGCTTCACTGCTGAATTCTACAGGACATTTAGAGAGGAACTGCTGCCACTACTGTTTAAACTCTTCAATGAAATTGAAAGGGAAGCAATACTCCCAAATTCATTCCTGGAAATATGCATCACCTTGATCCCCAAAGCAGAGAAAGACCCAACTGAAAAAGAGAACTATAGGCCAATCTCACTAATGAACATTGATCCAAAAATCCTTAATAAGATACTAGCAAATAGAATGCAGAAGATCATCAAAACATCATACACCCTGACCAAGGGGGATTCATCCAAGGGATTCAGGGAGAGTTCAACATTCACAACTCAGTAAATGCAATACACTATATCAATAAACTCAAGGACAAAAACCATATGATCATTTACACAGCAATTAGAAAAGAGAAGGAAATAAAAGGAATAAAGATAGGGAACAAAGAAGTTAAACTGTCATTATTTGCTGGTGATATGATACTTTACATAGAAGACCCAAAACACTCTGCCAAAAGACTTCTAGACTCAATTGACAGATTCAATAGAGTAGCTGGATAAAAGGTCAGCACTAAAAAAAACAGCCTTCTTGTACACAAATAGCAGACTCACTGAGAGAGAAATTAGGGAAACAATTCCCTTTACAATAGCATCCAAAAAAATGAAATATCTAGGAATCAGTCTAACACAAGAAGCAAAAGACCTCTATGCTGAAAACTACAGCACTCGGAAAAAAGAGATTGAAGAAGATATAAGAAAATGGAAAGACATCCCTTGCTCCTGGATAGGAAGAACCAATATATTGAAAATGGCCATACTTCCAAAACTACTATATAGATTTAATGCAATGCCAATTGAAATTCCAACAATATACTTCACAGAACTAGAGAAAACAATCCAAAAATTCATTTGGAACCAGAAGAGACCTAGAATACCAAAAGCAATTCTAAGCAACAGAGACATGGCAGGAGGTATCACAATCCACAACTTGAAGCTATACTACAGAGCTACTGTGATAAAAACAGCATGGTACTGGCAAAAGAACAGACCTGAGGATTGGTGGAATAGATTAGAAGGTCCAGAAACAACTCTAGACATATTCAGCCACCTCATCTTTGACAAAGGAGCCAATCACCCTCATTGGAGGAAAGATAGCCTATTAAATAAAAGGTGCTAGAAAAACTGTATTTCAACCTGCAAAGATTAAAAGTAGACCCGTACCTATCACCATTCACTAAACTAAGATCTAAGTGGATGAAAGATCTGAATATTAAAACATAAACACTAAACTTGCTGGAAGATAAGTTAGGCAGAACTTTTGAAGATATTGGCATGAGAAAGGACTTTATGAACAAATCCTCAGTAGCATGGGAACTAGCACAAAGAATTAACAACCGGGATCTCATCTTATTAAAAAGCTTCTGCACTTCAAAAGAAACCACTAACAGAGCTAAGAGACAACCTACTATTCGAGAAAAAAATTTTAGCAGCTGTAACTCAGACAAAGGACTACTATCTAGAATATATAAAGAACTTAAAAAAGTCAGACTTGCCAAATTCAAAGACCCAATTCAAAAATGAGCATCTGAAATGAACAGACATTTCTCAAAGAAGTATAAGCAGCAAATAAATATATGAAAAAATGTTCAACATCACTGATCATTCAAGAGATGCAGATGAAAAGAATACTGAGATTCCACCTCACCCCAGAAAGAATGGCTGCTATCAAGAAATCAACCAATAACAAAGGCTGGTGGGGGTGTGGGGAGAAAAGAACGCTTCTCCATTATTGATGGGAGTGGAGACTGGTGCAATCACTGTGAAAATCAGTATGGAGATACTTCAAAGAACTAGGACTAGAGGTCCCATTTGACCCAGCTATTCCCCTGCTGGGTATCTTCCCAAAAGAATTAAAAGAACATACTACAGCAATATATGTGCACCCATGTTCAGAGCAGCACTGTTTGTAATATCCAAAGCTTGGAAGCAGCCCAGATGCCCACCAATTGGAGACTGGATAAAGAAGATGTGGTTTATTTTTATAAAATGGAGTACTACTCAGCCATAAAGAATAAGAAACTAGAGACACTTATAGCTAAATGGATGCATATCGAAGCCATACTCTTAAGTGAAATAAATAGGCCACAAATGTGTAATTACCGAATAGTTTTTCTAGTGTGAGAAACAGAAAGTATAAATAAGGGTTAAAATGAATAAAATGAATAATTGATAATTTAAAATAGGTAGAAAGGTCCAAAGGTGAAGGAGATTGGGAGGGGGGA